>NC_142064.1:102567500-103192500 GCF_059756535.1 Pantherophis guttatus
AATGTCAGAGATTTGGGGAGACAACAGTTGGATGCAGCCCTAGTTTCTAAAGATTTGAATAAAGAGGCATACTATTTTTTTAATCTAATAGTTATGTTTGCAGGAAAAACATGTTTGTAGAGTTTTCTTGTCTGCAATACTTTACTGGTTCACTTCATTGAACAAAAAAAAAGTGGAAGTTTGTGTGAGCATATTTAAGGATTTTGATGATAATAGTAAAATCTAATACAAAATAAATTGAAAAGAATAGGGAGGAGTAAAAAATGCAAGGAAAAAGTAAGAAAAAAGTAAGAACATAATTAAGAAATATATAAAGAAGTTATTTCCAACCTTCATCACAACAAATTTAGTAACTTTTCCTCTAAAGTCACAAACATTTATTTCTTCATCTCGTACCTCATCTCTTATCTATAAAACAAATCCAGGTGTCAGCCTTCCCAGGCAGACCAGATTAATATTATTTTATTGTAAAGCTGCATATATTAACAGAATCTTGCAAATTTGCAAATACAAATCTCCTGCTGTCTCTTTTACATTCGAGAAGTTAGGGAGGATTCCTTCCCACTCTCTCTAGCCAGTTGTGGGCTATGCCTTCTCCTATTTGATTGTTCCTTAGGCAGCATTTCTTCCAAGGCTTTCCTATGTACCATTACATTAGGTCACTCTTTTGGTTTGTCATTTGTGTTGCCCTTTTAAATTTTAAAACTGGAGTCAGTTAGTTCCTTTTGTAGATCAAGCGTAGATCCTTTTCTAAGTCAGTCTCCTGGCCTGTCAGTTGTAAATCCACTTTTGGCACCATCTCTACATTGTCAGATATACTATGTTCTTCAATAACATCTTTTGGATATAATCTGTCCATAGAAACAAACATTATTACTGACATTGTTGGTATTGTAGTTACTATGTTCGGATTCCGTTCTTCAAAAGACCCCTTCAGTATTTTTATTGTGACAATGTTTTGTTCCATCTTTCTCTATCTAAAATCTTTGTCCCCTCTAGTGTCCACTTTTTGAAATCATTAAATTATGTTTCTTATAAAAAAAACCAAAACAGGATCCATTTCTCATGAGAAGTTGGTTGCATTTTATAATTAATTCCAAAATTAATTCCAAAATCTGGACCCTTAGTCCATTTATGATTTTCTAAGATCAAAATCTTGTGGTTTTTTGCTATTTATTTCAGATTCTTTAAATTCTGAAGCTTATGATTACAATTTTCTTTCATTTCATTCAGCACTGAAGACAGACTTGCTTCAATTTTAAAATAATCATTCCAAAGTTTTCTAACGGCTTACAAGTAGTTAATGGTAATGGTAAAAGTGACTAGAAAATGAGGTTTACACTTTTAAAAGTCTCTTATTTACTCTTCTTTGTGTATGTTTCTGATTACCTTCCAAGGGGATAATATAATCTTACAAAAAAATTAAAACTGCTATCTGAAGTAGGAACCTCAGTTGAAAAGGTGACTTATCTAGCATATACAGTATAAGATTTCTCACTACACCTTTTGCCTTCATGTTTAAACTGGTCATTTGGAGAATATGAAAGACACTTTTCTCTAGTTAAGTTGAATCGATATCAAGCTCTTTTCTCCACATTTAATTTTAAGGATGCTCCACTTAATGGCATAGATAAGATAGGCAGTATTATATTAAAATTTAAAAGCCTCTCTGGGTTTAGGCAATATGTTTTAATTACTTGCCAGAGCAGAATAAATCTGCTGCTTTAATTACCTTTGCAGTCTGATTTGTTGAAACCTGAAACTGTGACGTTGTTTTCTCATTCTGTTTTTTTCTTCAATCTGATAACCATGTTCAGATATATTAGGAAATTATGGTTAATAAATTAAAAATATCTTTACTTGCTAAACCTAAGAAAGTTGCAAAATATTCTCTTGAATCCAGAGTACTGGCACAAAATGTATGTATATTTCAGCTTAATAAACCAAGATACATTATGTCTAAGTTGATTCCTTTAGAATGTCTATAGTTACAGTACTTTTTGATGAATGAGTAAATTATAATGAGCTCATGTGCCACCCACTGAAGATAGATGAGTATGAACCTGCATTTTAGTTAATGGAGATTGTATACTTCCAAGCTTAACTTGATTGCCCTCTGAGGATAAAAGCAATATTTGGCTTGCAGAAAAGTAACATTCCTTCCTATTCATAATATTAAATTGATGTACCTAAGTTCTAGAGGTTTGTATTGTTTTACAAGAAAATTTACATGAAATAATGTAAAGAGTAGTATATGCTGTACTAAAACTGTGTGCCCTTTGAAAACTATTGGACAATACTTCTGATCCCATGCAAATGCAGGCACCATTCTGCTATTCATTAAAGCAGATTAATTTTTTTCAGGATTCTGTTAGAATCTGAAAAAAAGGCAATGCTGTTTTAAGAATAGCATTATCTATAATGACTGAATTACTTAATGTATTATACTCTTTCAACCCCAAAGTGGGGTTACAGTGTTTTAATGTAGATAGATATTACAGTCATTGACAAACTAACATAAAAACAGCAAAGCACATGGGATAAATGGTAGAGCAATAAGGTAGTACGACTTTGGCGTCAGCTGATTAATCTTTGCCAAATTTTACAAATTATAAGGTAAATTGAGAGAAGGATGTATTTCTGTGGGAAAATAAGTAATTAATCCAAATGCCCTGATAATTTTGTTACTACAGAGTTTACATTTAGGGCAGCACATGTACTAAAAGTGGAATGATACTTTATTGAATAGCAGAGAGGATCCGCTTGTGCTCTCTTAAAATTTGAAGCACATCTGAATCATATTTTAAATGAACACAGCTCTACTATATTTTATAGTAATTGATAGCATCAGAGATACTTTATAGATTCTAGAAGTAAAAGAAAACACATCCTTCCTCAGCTTACAGTATTTGTAGATAGACTGGCTTGGTTGTCCTTAGTTATCTAGTTTGTACCAAAATTGCTTTTGATGGTGCACTAACTGCTAAGAACACAGGTGTCTTGCTTTTTTCATCCTTATAGAAAAGATTTTTGCAGTGGTGTTTATTTAAACAAAGAGTGCAGTGGCTATAGTGTTGTTTTCATTTTCAGAAAGGAGAAATAAATGGAATCTAAACTACTGTCAGGTTGGTAACAGAACAATAAAAGTTGCAAAGGGTATAGCTTAATCTAGTTCAGTGTTAACTGCCTATTTATTGAAAATAATTATCTGCTATTAAGCTAGTCTTAAGATGGCTTTTTGCATTAAAAATAATACAGGTAGCCTTTTGACTTATGATTGGAATTGGGACTGGAATTTCTGTTGCTGAGCAATGAAGTTGTAAACTGAGACATTCCAAGACTGTATCACTTGGCAGTGGCACTTTTGGTTGCTGTTCTCTAGTCTGAATGACATCTCAGTGTCCTTATTGCAGATGTGTGTCAAATGGCTGAGTGTGTCAATGATTCATTCACTCTTAGCATACATCTTATATGCATCCATGTAGGGGAGGTGGTTGATGATAGTTCCATGCTTGAACTAGTCTCTATATCCAGTCCTCGTGATTATCTGATTGAGTGGGAGTCATACCTATGCAGAATAGTAGAAAGGACAATACATCGCCTTGGTATATGCCACACTTGATGGTCACTTGTGTGAATTGTCTTGAGTTGATTTCCAGTGTTGACTTCCACAGTCCCAAAAAGTTCTTGATGAAGTTCTTTGTATAGTGCTAGACTTTCACAGATCCATGAATTGTAGGCTTTCCTGTAGTCAGTCCAGGCTAGGCTCACATTAGTCTGTCTAAATTTAGTTTTGGGCAACTGCTCTGTCTATGAGTAACTGGTGTTTTGAGCTTCTGCTGTTGTTTCCAATGTCTTTCTGAGCTGTACTCATGTACTGGCCTATGTGCTCCTTTAGCTTGGTGGCTATAATTCCTGATGGACTTTTCATGTTTTTGGAAGGAAAGGTAGTTGTTTGGAAGGAAAGGTAGTTGAAAGCTGGTAGTTGGAAGATGCTATCTCCTTGTTTTTCATCATCAGCACTATCCTTTCTTGTGTTAGCCAGTCTGGGTGGGAGCATGCTGCTAGCTGCTGGTTTATCTGTGCTGCTAGGCTTTTGTATACTATTAATGAGTTTCTTAGCCAGTACGTATAGATCATGTCCGGGCCAGGTACTATCCAGCTCTTTACATTCTTGATCCACTGTTAGATGTCTGCTACTATGATGATGACTGGTTCCTGTTCTGAGAAATTCGACCAGTTGAGTAACTTCTCTCTGAATAACTTTGATCTTAGCCTCCAACTCATTTTCCATTTGGGATATGCACTGCTGTTCCTCTTGATATGTAGCAAAACATCTCCAGTATTATAGTGGCTGTAATGTATACCACTAGTTCATTGGTTTGAGTTGTAGTAGGGATTGTTGTGTGGGCTCTATTAGTATCTTCTAGCTTACTGTCTGATAGTGTTTCTCCACTAAATGTTGGTAATTGGTCTCAAGAGTGTAGCTAGTTTATTTATGATTTTATGTCTCATAGCAGTTATTGTGTTCTGTAATGGAGGGTGTGGCAGTGATATTCCAGCTTCAGATGTTGGCTGAACATCCAATTTTTCTTCCGGTTTTTCTGGAGTCGTAAGATGTAATGTGTAGTTGATCTATCTCAAGTGTAATAGCAGCTTTCTCTTCACTATGGATGCAGGTCTTCTGTTTATCCATAGCTCTGCTGTTGTAGTAGCATTCTATCAATTCCAGGTTTTCTTGTACTATCTTATTTGGTTTGTTCCAGTAGCCACTTATTGTTAAATTGTCCTGCTTCTCCAACTTCTGGCATAGATCTTGTTTTAATCCAAGCGATGTCTGAACCAGCATGGCTCTTTTAGTTCATGTTACTCACATATTTGAGTTAGGCAGATGAAGCATTAGGTGATCTTTGCCCAAAAGACCTTTACCTACAGGTAAAATAGGTACCAACTGGGATTCAAAACCCAGTCTCCTACGTCAAAGGGCAATGCTCTCACCACTGTACCAATATACCATATTTTTTGCACTATAAGACGCACTGCCCTCCCCCCCAAAAGTGGATGGAAATGTCTGCATGTCTTATAGAGAGAACATTGCGGCGGAGCGGGAGGGGGGTTGGTGCGGCAGCGGTGTTAGCCACCACTGCCTGTCACCAGTGTCACCGCTGCTGCTGCTCACCGCCACTGGAGAATGTTGGAGCCTTCACTGGCGAGCAGCTGATCTGCTGTTGAATCAGCCTCCCAGAATACTGCCAATCAGCTGGTCTAGGTGGCGGGGATCTCCGCTGCCAATAGCTGCTGAACGGCGACAATAGGCGGTGATACCCTATCAGAGTAGCTGATAGGCGGTTTTCCGGGAGGCCGAAACAACCGCCAATCAGCTGCTTGACAGCAAAGACTCCAGTGTTTCATGGTGGCGGTGGCAGCTCAGCTCAGTTGACCGGTGGTGGGCGCAATGGAACAGAGCCTTGATGAGCCATGTGCTGGGGCTGTGATAATGTGCGGAAGCTGACCAGGCTGTTTGCTGTTCGCTGCAAGGATGCTAGCCAGATGAATACTGGATGGATGCTGGGAGGCAGAGGCAGAGGCAGATTTTTTCTTCTTCTTTCCTCCTCTAAAGCTAATGTGCGTCTTATGGTCTGGTGCATCTTATCCTGCAAAAAATACGGTACATATATGTATCTGAAGGTTTTGTGCCAAAATTGACTAATATTGGAACGCTTCTTAATTCCCTCTACCTTGTCTAAAGCCAAAGTTCCAGTTGAAGAAAAGAACCCCCAAAATATAATGCTGCCACCACCATGCTTAACTTGGCTATGGTGTACTTTTGGTGATGCACAGTGTTGTTTTGTGACAAACATACTTTTTGGAATTATGGCTAAAAAACTAAACTTTAGTCTCATCAGATCATAACATGTTTTACCACATACTTTTGTCAGACTTGATGTAGGCTTTTGCAGAATATAGCTGGGCTTGGAGGTTATCTTTTGTAAGAAAAGACTTCTGTCTTGCCTACCTATCCCACAGCCCAGACATATGAAGAATACAGGAGATCATTGTCAATGTAGTATACAATCAGTACTTATCAAAACTTCCTACACTACTTTGAATTTTCTGTAGACCTCTTGGCAGCCTTTTGGACCAGTTTTCTTCTTGTTTTTTTCATTAATTTTGGAGGGACCTCCAGTTCTTGATAATGCCACTGTTGTGCCATATTTTCTCCATTTGTTGATGACTGTCTTCACAGTTCCATAGTATGTCCGTTGCCTTGGAAAAAAATGTGGTACCCTTCTCCAGACTGATACCCTCTAATAGTGAGATCCCTTTGTAAGCTCTTCGCAGGCCAGAGCAACTGAATAAATCTCCAAGGTCCCTTCCAACTCTTGTAATTCTCATTCTCTCTTTCTCTTTCTCTCTCGGGTGTTTGAGGGCTATTATAAAATTAATTTTCTTGAATACTTTGAACATGTATTTGAACATAAGAAACTCTTAAAGGTATCACTCACAGTATTGTTTCAAAAGACTTTCTTGTACCAAAAGCTTGTTTATCATATTTGATGGTAAACAAGTAGATGTAATTTGATTTAAATCTATATTTAAGTAGGTTCAAAGGTATATTTAGAAATTATTTTATAGAATATTTGCAAATATTTCAAAAAATAAAAATGTAGGAGTAATGTATTTCCTTTTGATTTAACCTTTTCATTAGAGCTAGCTTATCTTTATGAAACTGTCTTTTTAGAAATGGAAATTTTTCACTAAAAATATAAAAGGTAAAAGCTTATTCAAGTTGAGCTGAACTAATGATTACAAGAATACATAAATGCAGTTTTCTTGGCAACAGTATAAATACGGTTGGTTATTACCTTTTCCAAGATAGTTTTGATTTCTCAGTCTAATATAAGGGTCTGGAATCATCTGGTGTCAATCATAAAAGACTAAGAAGTAGATACTGTATTGATCCCAAGCTACTTTTATTAGAATAGCTATAGTAACAGAATCTTGCAAGTCTGAATGTGCTTCACTTCCTCTTTTATTCCATGTGAATTGGATGGTGGTCATGCTGTTAAAATCATTTGAATAAACAGCTTTTTTGGCCTAAGCCTCAAACTGAGATACTACACAGGTCTTGATTTCACGTTCGGAAGATGTTGCTGCCTGGATGGGACAAAATAGCAAGATGGAGCTGTTTTCAGAAAGCTTCCCTGTGGCTCTGGTTGTAACTCTGAATGGAATTATATGTTCCCTGAAGGAACAGTTCCATTAACTTGGAGTTTCTCCTGGACAAATAACTACTGCTGGTTGCCAGGTAGAGACTGTGGCAAGTTGCAGCTCTATTTGGAACAGAAAGCTTTGGCAAAAATTGTTTACCCTTATTACCTACCGTATTTTTCGGAGTATAAGACGCACCTTTCCCCCCCCAAAAAAGAGGGTGAAAATCTGGGTGTGTCTTATACTCCAAATGTAGCTCCGCCCAGCTTCTCAAACGGAGGTTTCAGAGGCTGAAAAAAGCATCAGAAGTGAAGCTTCAAAAAAGAAGCCCCCAAACAAGTTTCAGAAAAGAAGCCCCCAAACAGAGCTTCAGAAAAAAAGCCCTCAAACAGAGCTTCAGAGGCTTTTTTTCTAAAGCTCTGTTTTGGAGGCTTTCAGAGGCAGGAAAAAAAGTTTTTTCTGAAACAGAGTTTCAGAAGTTTCAGAGGCAGGAAAAAAAAAAGCAAAAAAAAAAAAAAAAAAAGAAAGGCACAGAACTCACAACCAAGGAACCTGTTGCTAAAATTCATCTCTGGGAACAGCTGATTGGGGGTATTCCAGGAGATGCTGATCTACCTGCCAATCAGCTTTTTTCTTATTTTCCTCCCAAAAAACTAAGGTGCATCTTATACTGTACTCTGATGTCTTATACTCCGAAAAATACGGTAATTCTGCAATAGTACACTGCATGTTTCATGAGGCTTCCTTGGAAGACCACTCAGCAATTATAATTGGTACAAAATATTGCAATTTGTAAGTGAAAGTTGATGTAGAAATAGACCCCTGTGTTGCACATGCTTTGTTGGTTATGAGTACTTTTCAAGAGTAGCTCAAAGTGCTGGGTTTAACATATAAGCTTGGCTCATAGATATTTTGCTGTCTTTATATAGAATTAACCTATCTTGTACATGCTTTCCATGTTGCTGGTCTTGTACTTCTGAGACAATTAAAAAACAGGGTTTATAGGAACTGGTTTTTAGCTAGTTTCTATTTTATTTAAAAATCATTTCACTGAAATCAAATTAGTAAAAGTAAGGTGAAAAGTGAGCATCCCCGAAGAGCATTTGTAGGGCAAAGAATTGGCCCTGTTTGGCATTATCATCATATTGTATGGGATTTATATTCTGCTTTTATTGAAGTTAACTGTCAGAGGTCAGTGTAGATTGCAATGGTACACTGAATACATAAATAAACATTGGGATTTTGCAGTGAAAATTTTTTCATCTTAATGTTGTTAGTTGTGAAGTCATGTCCGACCCATTGAGACCCCAAGGACAACGTTCCTCCAGGCCTTCCTGTCCTCTACCTTCCTCTGGAGTCCATTTAAGTTCACGCCTACTACTTCAGTGACTCCATCCAGCCACCTCATTCTCTGTCGTTCCCTTCTTCTTTTGCCCTCAATCTTTCCTAGCATTAGGCTCTTCTCCAGTGAGACCTTCCTGCTCATTAGGTGGCCAAAGTATTTGAGTTTCATCTTCAGGATCTGGCTTTCTAAAGAGCAGACAAGGTTGATCTCCTCTGGGACTGACCGGTTTGATCACCTTGTAGTCCAAGGGACTCACAGGAGTCTCCTCCAGCACAATAGTTCAAAGGCCTCAATTCTTTGGCATTCAGCCTTTCTTATGGTCCAACTTTCACAGCCATACGTTGCAACTGGGAAAAACATAGCCTTGACTCTATGCACTTTTGTTGGCAGGGTTATGTCTCTGCTTTTTAATATGCTGTCTAGATTTGCCATAGTTTTCCTCCCAGGAGCAAGCACCTTTTAATTTCTTGGCTGCAGTTCCCATCTGCGGTGATCTTGGAGCCCAGGAAAATAAAATCTGTGACTACCTCCATTTCTTCCCCATCTATTTGCCAGGAATTGAGAGGGCTGGAGGCCATGATCTTAGTTTTCTTAATGTTGAGTTTTAAGCCAACTTTTGCACTTCCTTCTTCACCCGCATCAAGAGGCTCTTTAGTTCCTCTTCACTTCTGTCATTAGAGTGGTATTATTTGCATATCTGAGGTTGTTGATATTTTTCCTGGCAATCTTAATTCCAACTTTTCATTCATCTATCCCTGCCTTTCTCATGATGTGCTCTGCATATAAGTTAAATAGGGACACTAAAATATAGCTGCAACACTGGATATGTATATATGGTATTGAATTCAGAAAAATGTTGACAAAAGCGATTGCTTTGTACTAGTGAAAATGTTGCAAAAAATAAGTTTAATATTACTTCAAGATGAAAAACTAAAGTTGATCAAATATTTTAAAAAATCATCTTTATAAAAAAGCTGCTTTGTGATTAATAAGCCATTTTAACTTTGTTTAAAACTATATTTCTTAGTAATGTTAAATTTTAAACATAAGTTCTAATATTAAAAATGTTGCCTTCACCAAAAAGACAAAGTTGTTTCTCAAATATATAGTCACTATATTTCCAGCCACTTTGAAGGAGAAGTCACTAAATATTCAGTTTGGTGCCTTGCTGGCATCCTCCCTTCAAAGGCTAGGGTGAAGAGGGCAAGGGGAGAACAAATGGGCAATAAGTATGGGGATGGGATGAGAAAATGGAATGGGGAACGACAACTGATGAAGACCAGGGAAGCACAGTACCAGTTTGTGCCAGCGCTCAAGGACAGGTACCCTGAGATTGGAATATGGACTACCCCAAAGTTCTCGGCGTTTATCAAAACACCTAGTTGATTGCAAATGAACTAGTCATGGGGGGAGGGCTGGGATGAGGGGAAATGTTTGTAACATTTCCGTGCAGGAAATTTAGTTCTAACCTGACTTTACTGTAGCCAGCATCTTTTAGTAAAATAACCTATCACTTCACCCAAATGGAGTCGAGGGTCTTCTTTCCTAAAGGACTGGACTGAGGCAGGTCTGACATTAGGCTAGAGCTGCAGTCATGGTCAGCCTGGAGAAACACCTCTACTATGGGGACCATGTATACAATATCAGCTCAAGGGAGCAACCAGGAGGAGGGAGAAGCCTGGGGGGAAGCTTAATCTAAACCCCCTGCAAGGGATCCCTAGGAATGGCTGGAAGAGGTGGAAGCCTGTAACAACCAGGTGAGGCCCTGGTAGTCTCTTAGGGCAAGAAAAAAGAAGAATGGAAAGAATAGGGGTTGATTTTCACCTGCAGGAGCCGTGGCAGTTGCCAGAGTGAGCCGTGATTGGAGCTTGAGGAAAAAATGGCCATGGAGGAACTGGACCAAGAGGGCTGCATGCTGGTCATAGGGTTCCTGAGGGGAGCTTTCAGCAATGTTAAAGCATGCAAAGCCCTGACTCAAGGAACACAACCGGCTGCCCAAATGGCACAGCCCCAGCGGGGAATGGTGCAGCACCGGCAGCCACCTCTACTCCACAGGCACCCGCAGGTCCAGCGGTCCAGCCTGTACCACCAGCTGGAGTTGTGCCGGCAAGGCAGAGGGTACACAAGACACCAACCTTCAATGTGAAGTTCAACGGAGACCCCAAGCAACTGGAGTTCTTCCTAGTGCAAGTCTGGACCTACATGCAAGAGTATGGTCTGGAGATAGTGACTGAGGGGGACAAGGTGTGTTGTGTTGCTATGGCGTTGGAGGGGACCACTGTGGAGTGGATGGTCACTCTCCATAATTATGCCTCGGAGCTGCAAAACTTCAGTTGCTTCATGGCAGTACTCTGGAAGTATTTTGAAGACAACCTAGCTGACCACAAGGCTAGAAACCGGATCAAGACCATAAGCCAGGGCTGGTGGAGCATAGCCGAATACATCCAAGAATTTTGAGATCTGGCCTCCCAGCTAACCAACTAGCTGCAAGACATCCTAATTGGATGTTTCCAGGATGGGCTGAACAATAACATCTACCACACCTGCATTTCCAGGGGCACCTTCCTCCATGGCTGGTACATCCTAGTGGAGGAGGTGGAAATTGACTTGGCCCTTTCCTGACAGCATCCCAGCCATGGCTGGCAAAGATCCTTCCTGGAAAAGAAACCGCCAGCCCATGAACTGAGCCTATGATGATGCTCCACTGGCTATTTCAAGTGCCGGAAGGAGGGGCATTGATCTGCTGAATGCGAGCTACATGCCCAGCCCAGAAGACACCTTCAAGACCCATTAAGGAGCCAGTGAAGCCTCTTCAGAGAACCCAAGAGACAGCCCTGGAGGGAGTGGAAGTTGCTGAGTTCACCCCATCTCCCAAGGATGCTGAGAGAACTCTGACTGTTCCAACTGATGGTCTGATGAAGAGTGACACTGTGGAGAGCAACACTCACTCTGACAATGATCCCTTGGTAAGTTGCCCAGTCATCCCAGTGACCATCTCCATAGAACTGGTGGTTCCATCCTCAGGATGCAAGAGGAACCTAGTGGGCCCCCCTGGACTCAGATTGCACCAGATGTCTAGTCAACCTTGCCCTAGTTAAAAAATTCAAGCAACTTAAAGTTGCTAGCTGGATGGCTCAGAAGCGGGCAGGGGCCAGCAACGTTCATCAAGCCAATAGAGATGAAGATTGAGGCACACACAGAGACTTGGAGCTTTATTGTAGCACCCAGCACCCAGCATGGAGAGATCCCTTGTGCTAGGTTTGGCATGACTACTGAAATGGAAACTCTACATGAACTGGAGGAGGAGAATATTAAAGATTCTGTGAGATGGTCCCAAAAGGGAACTGGAAAAGAACCTTGTGATCCCTACTCCTAAGCTACCATGGGCGAAACTGAGAAGGGAGGTGGGAGCTGCAACAAAGGAGCACCCAAAGGCGATCATCGGATCCTTAAAAAAGGGCTCAGATGCTCCAACCCACTGGCCAACTGACTTCTCCATAGAGCTCCTGCTGAGGACTAAGTTGCCCAAACCTATACTCAATGACCCCTAGAGAATTAAGGGAACTGTGATTGTTAATAGGTAAAAAAAACCTGAAGCGTGGTTTCATAAACCTGCTAGACAAGTGCTGTTCAGGGAAAAAAAGAATGGGTCACTTTGTCTATGTATGGACTATCTTGGGCTAAAAGCTGTTTGCATTGGAAACATCACGTTGCCTTTGTTGAAGGGTATGCTAACTCACTTGACCAGGAGGAGGGTTTTTACCAAACTAGACTTGCAGGACACAAGGTTAGGAACAAGGAAGGCGATCAGTGGAAAACTGTGTTTAATTGCCCCTTCTTCTTCTTGTGCCATATCCGTCATCGGACGTTGGTGATCATGTTGGCAATCCTATTTTTGTCAACAGCCGTATGAAAAAGTGCTGCTGAGTTTTGTCCAAACCAGTCCCTAAGGTTTTGAAGCCATGATGTTCTTCTGCCTCTCGTTTGCCTTCCATCTTTCCCTGAGGATTAAGTGAAGGATGCCATATTTTTCTGGGTGTCGCATCACATGTCCAAAATATTCTAACTTTCGCTTTTTAATGGCTTTGATTATTTCCCTTTGCTTTCGCAGGCGGCTTATCACCTCCTCATTTGTGATTTTGTTAAACCACCATATACGTAACAGTCATCTGTAAATCCACATTTCAAATGCTTTTAGTTTCTTCAAGTGGTTTTCTATCAGAGACCAACTCTCTACTCCGTAGAGCAGGATAGAAAAGATGTAACATCTGACAAGCCTGATTTTCAGTTTTAGGCTTATGTCGTGACTGCAGAAGACCTTTTTCATTTTGAAGAATGCTGTTCGAGCTTTCTCTATCCTTGTCTTTACTTCACTGATCATGTCCCAACTTTTGTGTAAATTAAAACCAAGATATGTTTTTGCCCCTTAGGGTTTCCAATTCCAAGTCCTTCCCTTCGGATTACAGGATGCCCCGCTGTATTTATGCAGCTGATAAACGAAGTCCTACATGAGCACCTATACAAAGGGGTTTTGGTCTATTTGAATGACATTTTAATATATACTGAGATTATGGCAGAGCATAAAATTGGTCAGGGCTGTGCTTAAAATTATCTTTTAGTATTTATATATTCAATTTTAAATTGGTTTTAAAAGTTTGGGGTTTTAAATTTGTCGGGGCCAAAATTATTTAATTTGATTTTATTCTATTTTTTAAATTTTGTATTGTATGTGTTTTTATTGTTTGGCTGTGCACCGCCCTGAGTCCTTCGGGAGTAGGGCGGTATAGAAATCTAATAAATAAAATAAATAAATAAAATAAATAAAATAAAAATGGCTTAGAGCAGCTAAATTGTATGCCAAACTGTTCAAATGCAAATTCCACCAAAGTAAAATTGACTATTTATGCTACCGCATCTCCCATAAAGGAATAGAAATGGACCCTGAGAAAGAGTGGGTAGTGTTGGAGTGGAATCCTCCCCAACTGCAAGCTTCCTGGGGCTCACCAACTTTTACTGCCAATTCATCCCATTATTTGCCCAGATAGCCCTCCCCATTACCAACCTACTAAAGATGAAAGAGGAGGGGAAGCCCAAACCTAGCCAGCTGCTGAAATGAACAATGAAATGCCAAGCAGCATTTGAGAAACTCAAGCACCTGTTTGCAGCAGAACCGGTACTGAAACACCCAGACCACAATGCCTCCTTTGTGATTCAAACAGATGCTAGTGATGTCATGGTGGGGCCAGTGGTCTTGCAGTAAAACGAGCAGGGGGTCCTTCAGCCATGTGCCTATACTTCCAAAATGCTTATCAAAATCAAATGTAGGTGGGCGGCTTGGGAAAAGAAAACGTATGCGGTGCATTGGGCACTCTTAACTTGGAAGCTTTTCAGTTTCACCCTGTGATATCTCCCAGAGGGGAATTACTTCCTACCCAGACTACCACAATATAACAGTTCAAAGCCAGAGGTAGTTAGATTAGTTATCCCATCCCGGCAACTGGTGGTTTCAATCACCACCAGAGTGCAAGCTAAACTAAAATCCCAGGTAGCTGAGGACTTATAGGGCACCCTGAAAGCAGCTCTGGAGGAGGACAAATGATTCCAAGCCCATAAAGATGGTTTAGATTAGTTGGGAGCCAAATTGTATGTCCCTGAAAGACAACGGCTAATGGTCTGTAGCTACTTGCCCTACCAGTGCCTCTGCCAAAAGGACACAAGGGAACACACCAGGGCTCTTCCAACCAGTGGCTGAGTCCAAAGCCTCATGGAAAGAGATTTCAATGGACTTCTTAGTGGAACTACCCAAGAGTTCGGAAAATACTGTGATTTGGGTGATAACTGATTTAATTTTTAAACAAGTACATTTTCTGCCTTGTCAAAAAAATTCCATTTGCTTGTACTTTAGCCATGTTGTTCGTACAACTTGTCTATAGACTGTAGAAGAGTCCCAGAGAGAATAATCTCAGATCATGGAGTCTACATCACTTCGCGGGTTTGGCAAGAGTTCTTAAAGCTTTTGGGGACCACTCAAGGGCTTAGCTCCTCGCATAATCCGGAATTGAATGGAGGCGGTGAACGTATGAATGGGATCCTGGAGCCGTTCTTAGGTTTAACATTAATTATCAACAGGACAACTGGTTGGACCTTTTTTCTTTCAGTGAGGTTGTCTACAACAATTCAGTACACAGTAGCACTGGATTCACCACTTTTAATGTTTCCGTATGGGAAATTTAGTTCTAGCCTGACTTTACTGTAGCCAGCATCCTTTAGTAAAAGAACCTATCACTTCACTCAAATGGAGTTAAGGGTCTTTCTTTCCTAAGGGGCTGGACTGGGACAGGTCTGACAGTTTGGGTGATAAAACAGTTCATACAATCTGAAAGTTAAAAAGACTATATCATAATAAATTACACATTTTATATTCAGTTGCTAGAATCATTTTCTAAATGATGCATGCAACATAGTTTGTTGTATATGACACAATTAGAGTACTGATATCTCCTTACACTCCTTACACACTCAACACATGTACTTTACATCAACATAATATGCAAGAGCTCACAATCAAAATAAAACAATAAAATATTTATATTTTCAAATATAAAAAAATAAAAAATTGTATTAAAGACATCATGAAGAAGCTCAGGATCCATTTTGTTTAAAGTAGGAGTTGTTATCAAATAGTGTCTCTGCATCCATGGTGACTGAAATGAAGGTGTTAGGGAGATTGTCAGTAGAGTTCAGAATTCTTAGGAAGTCTATGGTGTCTTGTATGCATCTGGGACTGCTGGTGGTATAGGGTCTAAATACAGGACCGTGAAATTTGATAATATATAGAAAAAATATACCAGTGTCCTCCCATAACATGGACTTCCAGCCATCATGACCATAATCACTGATACCAACACAGCATACTTTGCCACCAGCCTATATGACTTTGTACTTACCTATAACTAATTCACCGTTGGTTTGCATATACTTGCAGTTCTGTGTTGCAGTCATGGGAATGGCTTATGCATGACTTCATAATATGCCAAAATTTTCATTGGTGATTTTGAACATTTTCTCAATTTTTTTATTTGAAGACCTTTCTTTATTTGAGATTCATTGATGACATCTGGATCCATAGAAGTGGATCCAGATGTCATCAATGTTGATACAGTCTTACAGAGGAATTATTGAGTCTGTTATTTGTACTTTCATAACTGTCTGGTACCGGACAGGTACAGACTCCAATGGATAGTTAAAGCTGCAGAAAAAATAACTGAAACCATCTGCCTTCCATAAAAGAAGGCAGGTAAGAAGGAGGGTTGAGAAGATATCCGTAGATCTCCCACATCCAGGACATAAACTGTTTCAACTCCTTTCCTCAAAACAGTGCTATAGAGCAGGGGTGTCAAACTCAATTTTACTGAGGGCTGCATCAGGTTTGTGTTTGTGTTTGACCTTGGGGGGTCGGGGTGCTCAACGTCACTCATGTTGGGGGTACCTGTGGGGGCCCGAGTGCTCTGCCAGTGAAAACAGGCTCCTTGAGCTCCATTTTGGGCTGGGACAATCTCATGCAACCCTCTGCCAGTGAAAACGGAGCTCGGGAGGGCTGCATGCAGCTCTCCAGAGCTCCGTTTTGCTGGTAGAGGCACTACAAGCCGGTCCTTCGCTGTTTCCAGGATGGCCCCACGGGCCAGATCTAAGCCCCCCCTGGGCCGGATCCGGCCCCCGGGCCTTGAGTTTGACACCCCTGCTATAGAGCATTTTATGCCGAAACAATTAAACAGAGGGACAATTTTTCTCATGCCATCACTCTGTTGAACATCTACTTCTCTCATTGCTGCCTATTGTCTATGTATATTAACCCATGTAGTCAGGTGTAGTATTTATTATTGTATCAATATCTTTTTTATTTCCCTTTTTATCACTACTATTACTACTATTACTACTGATCATCACACAGTCAGCAAGATGTTCAGACTGGGTTTGACATTTTTGTCCACCTATTGAGTCCTTACCAAGGACCTGGGATAGGCAGATCTGGATGTTTGATGGTGTTACAGATATCGTCACAGGATGGAAGCTGTTCCCATTAAAGCTGCCTTTTGCAATTGACTATGAATTTGTCAATGCCAATTGTGTTCCAGTTGTTTTGGGATTGTACCCAAGACGCCTATTACTATTGGTACTACCCTTGCTTGCCTTTGCCACAGTCATTCTATTTCTATTTGTAGGTCTTTGTATTTTGTTATCTTTTCCAGTTGTTTCTCTTCTATTCTGCTGTCTCCAGGGATTGCCACATCCACTATCCAGACCTTTTTTTAAACTGATTTCTGACAAAGAGCAAAAACAACAGAACTGTGATGCTAACATGGGAACCAGATCCTACATCAAACTCATATTTTTTACTTTGCTTTTATGTGTACATCAAATCAGAGGCACCAAACATAAGACTAGACATACCTTCAAGTGTTTTTATCTAATATGATGCATGCCAGCATATAGGGTAGTTTGTACAATCTATTGCTAATTATTAAAATGAAATGAAATTCTTGACTATGTAAAAAAGTTTTTAAATATTCAAAAAAAAAATTACTGGAAAATTTTTGTTATAATTTCTTTGATGTAATTTCTTTAAATCCTCCAATACCAGTAGATTAATAGTTACGTAGCAAGTTATCTTCATTTATGCTTAGGATACTTAATAGATTCTTGGATAATAACAGACTAAATCCAGAATTCAATAATGTGCTTTGTTCACAACATTTTTCAAAAACAAAATTTGAATTACCTTTAAAAATTAGTCTTATTATTGTTTTTATATTTAGGGAAGAAGAAGAACGTTTGAGAAATAAAATTCGTGCAGATCATGAAAAAGCACTAGAGGAAGCGAAAGAGAAACTGAAGAAATCAAGAGATGAGATCCAAGCAGAAATTCAGACAGAGAAAAACAACATTGTAAAAAGTTTGAAAAGCAAAAGTAGCAATCCTCTGCCACCAGTCCCTGTGCCAAATCTTGTAGGAATAAACAGTGGAGATCCAGTGGATCCAGATATACGAGAAAAAAGAGATAAAATTAAAGAGGTAAATGAGTTATGCCAATGGTTGTTACCTCCTTATATTTATTGATATGAGAAGCATGGCTTTTGGAATTTTTGCTATCTAAATGCTACCAGTTTTGCAATTTAATTATTTAATTAATTGATATAGCTTCCTACTTAGTACATGACTCAGCAGTGAGCGTGCAACTCAGGATGTGAATGATTTTAAATAAATATAATGTTTGTGTAGGGCTTTTTTGTGTGTGTGTATGGGGGGGAGGTGTTTCAAGTTAGTCTTGACGCCTGAACAGATTCTCTGCAGTTTATTGGTAGCATTGTTTGGCAGTAGTTTGTATAGATTATTTTATGTAAGCTAAATGTAATCATGCCTGTACCTAAGGTAAATTTTAATAAGATAGCTACCAAATCTTTCTTATAATTGTCACAAAGAATACTGGCCAGTCGTGCACTTTGAGGTGATGTGAATTGTAATCCAGGCCTCCTGAAGAATATTCTGAAGAAATGCAGGGAAAAGAGAGTGAATACAGGTAGTCCTCAAGATACGACTGATCACTTAATGGCAGTTTGAAATTATGACAGATGCCCGCCCCCCCCCCCCATATTAGCCCGTTTCAAAATTATGGTCGCTGTAGCGCCCCTATAGTTATTTGCCCTTAACGACTGACTGTAGGGATGTTGCAGTACACCCCCCCTCCGCCTCTTTCTCACACTGCCTCTCTCCCTCCATGCCGTTCCCCCCCACCTGGATCTCACAGCAATTGGCCCTGATCCCCACACCCATTACGCATTCCATACTCTGTGAAGATCTCCAGTCCGGAGCTAATGTTGCAAAAGAAGGGCAGGCCACATGTCCCTAGGCCACATGGCGGTGACCTGGAAATACCATTTTCAGACTTTTAAGCTCTATTTTGGGTTTATTTTATTGAATTAATTTATTAGCTACTGCAATCACCAAAGCAACTCTAGGTACCAAAGATAAGAAACAGTTTAAAACAGATATAAACATAGGCAACAATGAGAAAATATAAAGTGAAGAGAATCAGTGGATTTCAAGGCTTAATAGAAGATCTGTCCATATAAGATGGATGTGTAAAAATATGTTTTGTTATAACATCGACAGGTCATAGCGACATGCTACATGCTAACATTTGTATTTTCTTTCTTTTCTGTAGATGATGAAACATGCCTGGGATAATTATCGGCAGTATGGATGGGGGCATAATGAACTGAAACCTATTGCTAGGAAAGGACATTCCACAAACATATTTGGTAGGTTATTTATATTGAAAATTCTACATTACCTTCTCTTCTTTATATTATTGTATTATTAATGATCTATTTTACTATGTGATTGACCAGCAGAAATTAAGGTACAATTGTAGAATCTATAGAAAGGCACAAAATGGAATAAAAATAATATTAAGAAGAAGTTTGGTCTAATGCATAAGGCACCGGGTTAGAAAACAGGAGACCGTGAATTCAAGTTCCACATTAGCCATGAAAGCCAGCTGGGTGATTTTGGACCAGTCACTCTATCTCAGTCCAATTCACCTCACAGGGTTGTTGTGGGGAAAATAGGAGGAGTAAAAATAATAAAGGCATGATTCAAATAAATAAAAATTAAGACTTTATGCAAGATAATATGATTAAGTATTAGTTAATACACAAGAATATTGGATTAATTGGCTTAATACAGGTAGTCCTTAACTAAGATCAGTTCATTTAGTGATGTTCAAAGTTACAATGGCACTGAAAGAAGCGACTTTTTCATACAGTTTTTCATACTTACAACTATTGCAGCGTCTCCATGGTCATATGATCAAAATTCAGATGCTTGGTAACTGACTCATATTTATGATGGTTGCAGTGTCCTGGGGCCATGTGATCACCTTTTGTAAGCTTCTGACAAAGCAAAGCCAGATTTGCTTAACAATCGAGTCACAAATTTAACAACTGCAGTGATTCACTTCACAACTGTGACAAGATAGGTCATAAAATGGGGCAAAATTCACTTAACAAATGTCTTAGCAACAGAAATTTTGGGAAATTGTGGTCGTAAATTGAGGACTACCTGTAAAAGATATTAAAATGTCCTTTCATTATAAAATTTATCTTAACACAGCAGAAAATTAGTTGCTGATTTTCTATAACCATTTATATCAGTGGTCACCAACTAGTGGTCCGTAAGAAAATTTTCGCGGTCCGCAGAAAAATTATTTTGCATTTTTGATAGATCAGGAGTCCTCAAGCTACAGCCCTTGGGATGAATACATGCAATGAACATTTGTGTTGCTGCAGAGAGTCCCCCTTCGAGGTCTTTTTGTGTGGGTCGGGGGGGGGGCAGAAATTCTGACTTGGGGTCTGCTTCGGCCTCCTGGTGCGGGGTTTTGGGCAAAGGCTGGAGGTAAGTGCCGCTGGTGGCGAAGAGCCGGAGGGCCTTGTTCCAGTGGGACTGCATCATGGCCTGGAACTGGCTGACCACCTCAGCCCGCTGAGCCTCCAGGCACTGGTACCTAGCCTTGCACTCCCACATGTCTTCCCTCTGCTTGGAAAACCTATGCTTGTAGTCCTCAGTGAGGCGCTTCTGCTGAGCCTCTTTCTCCGTCAGATCCCATTTGAACTGAGCTGTTTTGCCAACTCTTTCTCATGGTGGCTGCTTAGCTCCAACAACTGCTTCTTATTGGGGCCCTAAGGAGCCCAGGCAGGGAGGCGAGGAATTGGCCATGCCCACCCAGTCACATGACCACCTAGTCACGCCGACCCAGCCAGTCATTAGGCAGATCATATTAGTAGTCCGCGGGATTTAAAATTATGAATTTAGTGGTCCCTGAGGTCCGAAAGGTTGGTGACCCCTGATTTATCTAAATGTGTGAATATGACTTTAATTAATCAAACTCTATTTATGATCACAGACTAAAACAAATGGTAGCATGAGGATGAGGACGTTAACACTAGATGAATTACAGTGATGAAGTAAATCTTATTTACTTTTAAACTGTCTACAGCTTAACTAATTCCTCATGAGTTGCGTATGCAATAATGCAAATTTAGCTACAGTGTTATTTTAGAATTTTATCCAGGAAGAGATATTGAATATAAAATTAACCAGAAGCCCTAAGAACATCTTAGGTAACAATTCTAATTGTTTTTTTAATGACATCTCTATAACTTATTAAACTCATTAAAAGAAATTTTAGAAATAAGAAGGTTGACCCAAGATAAAAGCAGAACTACAACTGAGAACTTAAATATTTCTTTCTACCGGTAAATTTAAATGATAGAACAAAAGTAGCAACCTGACTGCTAATAGTTGGAAATACGTCTGCAAAAAGATAGTTTGCTTTGTGTCTTGATTTACTCATTATATGGGTGATTTGCTTTGTGTGATCTCTCATGTCCTTCTAGAAAAGCCTGGAAGATTGGGAGAGGTGGAATCATTTTAAAAACAATAACAAAACTTTTTTTCTACAATTTATCACAAAATGCCTGAAAAAAGGAGAGTTCCCAGAACTACCTTGCTTACCAGAGTAATAGAAAGAGCAGAAAAGTTATCCCCAGCAAGTTGACTCAGTGATATTTATCAGGGAATGGTACACTTTGTAACTTAATTTCTGTGAACTACCGTATTTTTGGAGTATAAGACGCACCAGAGTATAAGACGCACCTACCTTTTTTGGTTGTCGTTTTTTTTTAAGTTTTTAAAAAAATTTTTAGACAAACACACATACAAACATGCAATGTATTTTCTTTGAACAGAGTATTTGGCTGGTTCACAAATTTAAACAATGTTTAGTCATTTCAATTAAATTTACAATTCTATATTTCCTTTTTGCCATATTTATTCCTCATCTATTTTTTAAAAAAAAACAATATTACCCTTCATTTTGGTGAGGAAAAAGAAAAAGAAATGTCTCTCTGCCTCATTTTGCCACGTTGCAGCAAAGAGCCTGCTTTACTTTCAGTTTCATTTTTCAGCATAGCTAGGGAAAAAAAAATCTGCTCCAGCACTCTTTGCAGCAAGCAGCAGAGCCCTGCGCAAAACAGCTGAGAGCAAATCAGCTGAGAGTCGGGAGACCGATCTAATCAACTTGTGCTAATTAACCTATGCTGAAGCTGAAAGGAGCTGTTTTTTCTTGCTGTTTGCTTGCAAGGAGGTAACTGCTGCGAGGCACAGGCCAAAGGGTGGGGGCCAGTGGGTGGTCAGGGCTACATTTGGTGTATAAGACGCATCTAAATTTTCACCCCCTTTTGGGGGGGGAAAGGTGCGTCTTATACGCCGAAAAATACGGTATTTATCTTTGCATAGCTGGTAGAATCATCAGACAACTCTCCATAGTCAGCCCTATTTTAATTTTCAGGATTCCACTTTCTTCACTTGAGTGGATTAGGTTTCCACTCAAGTGAAGGAAAAAAAATCTTCGAAGAGCTGTGGGTTTTTTAGTTTGGTGGCTGAGATGAAAAGATGAACTTTGATTAGACTCTGCACATAATTACTTATGCTCAACCATCAATCTAGATAATTACAATTTAATGTGGAACCACTCTTGGAGAATATTCGGAAAGTGTTGCTACTGTGTTTCCATGAAAATAAGACCCACCCAAAAAATACGCCTTAGCCTGATTTTTGGGGATGGGCCTAAAATAAGCTGTACCCCAAAAATAAGCCTAAAAAAATAAGGGATGGGCGTGCCCAGCACAGGAGGTGGTTAAGAGTGTGGGGGCTGATGGTGTCTGGCAGCAGCTGTAGCCCGCTGATCCCTTGGTGCAGCGCAGATAAGTCCGAGCAGGGAGGCAGAGGCAGGGCGGGGGGCAGAGAAAGGCGATCTGGACATGCTGCACGGCTGCCTGGCTCATGGGAGCTTGTGCAGAGGCACTGGCAGCAGGCGGAGGCAGAGGCATGGGGGAAGCCAGCGATTCCAATGTGTGTCTTTTTTGGCATGGCTGCAGGCAAGCTGAGGGACAGAGTGGGCAGTGCATTGGAATCACCTCCTCCCCACCCCATGCCTCTGGCTCCGCTGCACACTTTTCGCTCAGAGGGAGATTGGAAGCTTCATCTACTTCCAAATGGGGCGTTTTGAAATGGAGCTAATCACTCCGTTTCAAAGTGATCCATTTGCACGTAGATGAAGCTTCCGTCTCTGTCATTTCTCTGTCCAGGTGTGTCTGCCCTGGGAAGCCCTGTAAGCCATTGTGGCCATGGGCAAGCAGATGGTAGGAGGGAGTGGGCAGCTGGCCGCAAAATCAGACATCCCCCGAAAATAAGACAGTCTTGGTAAAAAAAATAAATAAGACCCAGTCTTCTTTTCAGGGAAACATGGTAGTACCTAAATGTGTTAGTTGGATTAGGTTTCGATGCAGGCAGATTTTGTGAATTTTATAGCTTTTATAAAATTCTATATTTTATAAAAATATTTTATAAACTCTTGAATAAAAAAAAATGGCTTTGAGTTTGTTTTTAGGCCCAGTTCATATGTGTTTAAATAAGCTAACTGGTTAAAGGTCATGTGAAAATTGCTATCACTTTAAATCTGCTTTAGAAGGCTTGAATGCTAAAAGGTTAAATTGATGGAGATACATAGCAAAATTTTATCTATGCTTGCATCTTGGCGTTGGAATCCTCTTTCTAAAAAACTAAGATTTAACTCACCTTTGCTATTTTTTAGATTGGCAATAAAATCTGTTTTTACATATGTTGAATTTTGAATGGCTTTGCCCTTGTTGCTTTAAAGTTTATTTGTTCTGGTTAATTTTAAATTGTTTTATGAATTTGTTTGTTTCAGCTGTTTTGAGTGAAGAGATAATTTATAAATATTTGAATAAACAATGGAACAAGCTGTCAAACTGATTAATAATTTAAAAATATAAAAAATTATTTTCTCAGATGGCTGATGTAAAGGCAGGAATTTTAACTTGTGGCACTGAAAAGCTAGGCTATGCCAAAGGGATTATAGGATTAAACAACTATTTGGGTTGAAGTCTGAATCATTATGAAGTGTCACCAAAGTTGCCAAGAGAAAGGAGAATACAAGTTTTCCATTTGTAAACATATGCCAATAGTATGAGATTTTGTAACATATTGGCACTGTATAAAATTTTATAAGTACTGTATTTTTCGGTGTATAAGACACACTTCCCCCCTCCCAAAAAGTGGGTGGAAATGTCTGTACATCTTATACAGCGAATGTTGCTGAAGCCCCGCCCACCCGTCAGCCCCCACCCACCAGCCCCCACCTCCTTGCAGCAAACAGCAAACAGCCTGGTCAGCTTCAGCACAGCCTGATTTAGCACAAGCAGCCGATTGGTGGTTTGATCGGCCTCCCGGAATACTGCCTATCATTTGTTCCAGGCTGCAGGGATCACCACCACCCGTCGCAGCTGTTGCCACCCATCACTGCTGCTGCCTTTCACCACCTCACACACCCCATTTTCGGCCTCCAAATGCCCCATTTTCAGCCTCCGCATGTCCTGCATTTGGCCCGTTCCAGGTGTGGGGATAGGTGATGGCTGCAGCGATATCCACTGCCTGGAACGGGCTAAAAACTGGAACACATGAAGGCCAAAAATGGGGTGCGCGGCCCCGCTGCAAACTGGTAGTAAAGGTAAGTAGAACCCACCCCTATTTGGAGCGTTTTATAGTCCGAAAAATACAGTATTTATGCAGCAGGGTTGAGCAAAATATTCTTTGATAACATTTTTGGTTTTCAGTTTTCATTAAAAATAACCAAACAGTGTTCTACAAATGACTGATTGACAGAATTAAATTTAGAATAAAGAGAAAGAGTACTGCATATATTTACAAGCAAGTCCAAATATGCAGTATATTTGAGAACAAGATGAGAGATCTTTATTATGTTGAAAACTTTTTAAAAAAAAAAAATTAGGAAGGCACTGCATATTACAACCAGCATTCAGACTGGTGATTCTTCATCACTATTCTAGTTTATGTATGGTACAAAAACTTTTCTGCTTTATTTTTCATTGAGTAATTCTTATACTGGTTTCGATTTAATTCCACAAAATGTATTCTTCCATAAAATAACTAGTAGTGTATTGAATTACACTGCAGTTGAAATACAGGGAGGTTTAAAAGCTGTAATTAAATCTTGTCAGATGACTGACAGTCTTTGAGTAATTAAATTTAACAATGTTCAAGTCCTTTCCCCTCTGTTAATATTAACAGTAACTTAGCATGTTTCAATGTCAAATTGACACGTATTCGGCCTTCTGTATTTACCGATGGAGTAAAACTTGACAAAATAAATAATATTATATGTGAAAATAAAATTAATAGGAGTCTTTTAGCCGAAGATAAGATACAACTTGAACCTCTTTGTGTAGTTCCTGTTCATGCAGGGTATAGAGATCACAACATCATGAATAGGGAACAGATTTTGCAGTAGTATCTGATTGAAAGCTCAGATGCACATGCAACCTTGATGTGTCTTCCAGAGACAAGGCAAAAATGATTAAATATATAATTGGATAATATTATTAGCTACAATCAGTTTTAAATTTAAACATAAGTTAAATGCAGTTTACATTTTGTCTTGGAGTTTGGCCCTGGCATGTCACTTAGAAGCCAAGTGTAATTGTTGTTTATGGGGATGCATTCCTAAGCATTGTTTTTATTCCTGATAACTCCAGATAATAAAAGTCAAGCTTGTTATTATCCCAGCTATTTGTGTAGCTGGGCCCTTTAGCCATAGATTTCTCTCAAGCTCTGTTTCTTGGTCATGTTAGTGACCCTGGTAGTGGCTTCAATAGATGTGTAGTGATTCAGAACTACTGATTTTCACAATAAAAATGACAGTGTAGTGATTTTTGCCCCAAAGGAAGTTTAATGGACTTGCATTTGATCAATCTGAATCATCCAGATTGTTGCAAATTTGAATAGATGAGAGGTTGTTTTTTCCAACCAGATATTGCTGCTCAGCATCTCCAATCAGCTCTTGGTACACCAGATGTTGATTGAGAAGTGCTGCGTGGCTTAATGTGCAATACATCTTCTCTGTGTGTTTCTTTTGGTCAGATAATTGCTTTGTGAATATGTTGTCACTATTAAGCTCTTCTAGGTGGAATGTGACAGTAATAATATCTTTTTCCTCTTCTAGCCCATGGAGCTGTTCCTCTGACTTTTTCAGTGTAATTGAATGCTTGATGACTTTTTGTGAAGAAGGTTGAATAATCTCATTTTCAGATTCAATACCTGTCCAAAACAGTACTATTTCTTTGCGAAAAGCAGCAACAGTCAATGTAGTGATGAGTATACAAGGCACTAAATATAGAAGAGTTGACTGACTTGCCTGTAGGAATGTTGCTACCACAAAAGTCACCAACAGACCATAGCTGTATGCCAGAATAGAAGCTAGGAAATAGATCCCTGGAGACTCAACTTGAACATCAAATCTGTGGCAGTAGGCTACCAAGAAACCAGGAAGTACAACATCTCCAAGTCCTATAGCAGTAAATGAAGCATTATCCAGAAAGGATGTTGATGATAATATTGGTACTTTCAACAGAAAAGGGATCTCTTCTGAGTTAGATGACCCAAATATTGTCATATCTGTAATGTCTTTACCTGTTTTGGTTAGAAAAGGTGTGGCTAACAGGCAAAGTATATCATAAAACAAATGAGTGAACAGAAACAAGCTGCAGTTCTTTAAGGTAGGCATGTGAACTGTTCTCAGAAGGTAAATGCCAATTGAAATTCCTAAAACATCTTGCAAAACCCAGCTCCACCAGTTTTCATTTCGGAAAATAATCCAGGTTGCATTGACAGACAAACACAGCATTGCTAGAAGCAGTGCTCTGATTTCTAGATCTTTATGAAAATATGGAAAATGGACTAAATGTTGCCCAAATGGGAGTTTGTTCACAAATGGAGTCAAACACCAGTATAGGCTAAAAGATGCATAAATACAGAAAATGCCAATCATTGCATGCATCATATAATCATAGAAGCAGTAGAGAGAAAGAAGTATGAAGGTGCCCATTACCATACAGGTACATGTGAAGCAGACATTGGTATCAATTGATATCTCATCAAAATCTTGTGTTTGGCCCTGATTTTTTATATTGTCTTGTTTTTTCTTCTCTGTGCTTCCTGCCCAGTAGCTTCCTATGGTGACTATGCCCATTGCCATCAAGTAGATGATTCCAGTTTTGTATAACAAATTTCTAATCAGATTTTTGAATATTAAATAAAGGATATCCACATCACTGAGCATAAATCCCGGGAGAGTAATCTCTTCACAGTGGCCCCAGTTGTATCCAGATCTCAAACTTTTCATTGGATATGGAGCGTCTCCACCAAGAATCAGAAGCCCCTCTGTACTATTAATCTGATGGAGTCTTGCATTCTGAAAGAGATTGCAATTTCCCTGTCTGATAGATGCAATTCTTGTACTAAATCCACCTCCATCATTGTCATCTTCCCCAAAGAATGAAGGCAAGCAACACATGGCTGAATAGGTGAAGTTCTGAGTAAATGACTCAAGGTCAAACCAGCGTTTCTTGTTGTCTTCCTGATATGATTTTATCCATTGTGAAGGGAAAAGAAAACAGTAATCACCTCCTTTTTCTGGCCTGATGTGGAAGACTCCAGGTTTCTGAGCTAACACAGATGGAATAAAAGTAAGAAATAGTCTGATGAACAGCAGTATCATTCTCTTTGACATTCTGTCATCTACCTTCATCTTTGGTACAAACAGTAACTGGGCTTTGTTCCTGTCTTCTAGAAGAGGTTGGGCTCTTTTTGATCTTCAGTAGAAAGCCCAAGTCCCTATGCTTGCTACATGATAAGCTCTTTCCTGATAACTTTTATCTCCTCACCATGGCTATAACCACCAATCTTGTTTGTTACATAATAAGCCCACTTTTCTTACCATGGATACAGTTATCCACCTTTGTCTGCTGCATTGCAGGCTTCATCTTTTTTCATAGACATTTGGCTCTGCCTTTTGTACAGACAAGCTCAATGAGACTATTACATATTAAATAGGGAAACAGAATTACAAAGTGGCAGTTAATTTGGTTATTTTTGTGAAGCAACTGTAATGTGAATATTTCAGTGTCCTTAAAGGCTACCTGATGTGATGTCAAATATTTCTTGTATAATGTCTCAATATTTGTTTTGAAGTATGAAGGATTATATTAGAGCATATGTCTTTCGTGTCTTCAAAACCATGCGATGGATAATAAGATTAATGAGTTTTACAATGAATTTTCTCCATAATTGGTAAACAATTTACTGTTGAGATTACTGCTGGTGAGCAAATATTTTTTCATGGCTACCTGGTCATTCTCCCATCTGAATAAGTCCCATTGCACATAAAAACTACCTTTCAGGTTAGATTGGAAACACATAGCCTATGTACAGTCTTTTGATTCAAAAAAGGCCTCAAGGAGACCCACAATAAAAACTCAGGAATGGTGCTTACAGGAGTACCTCACCTTGCCATTGATCAGAGATTTTTTTGTTCGTCATTGTTATAATGTTCGTTACATAATGAAGATGTAAATACTGAATCATTCACAAATGTTACCATAAAATTTGATTATATTAAAGTATTATGCAAATAGTTACATGGAGACATGGAAATAGCTATGAAAAGAAAGCTTCCTGAAGTCTTCCATATTTTTTAGATTTTTCATTTATGCACATACACACATATTCACACACACAGAGAGAAAGATGCCTTGAATGTATGACACATTAAATTAATGTATGGAAAGAGGGAAGACTTCCATATTTATATATGGACTATTTCAGTGTTAGCTTTTCTGTACCAGAGGTGAAGAATGGTATGGGCTCTATATGGATTCTAGCATCCCAAGGTTATTTTTTTAAACTCTGAACACATTTTTAGACATTCATTTTATATTTCCAAAGCCTTAAATCTTTTCTGTAAATTTGGATTAATTTTTGCATTTTGAGTTTAAGCCCCCAAAACCTAAAATTTAGAATTTCCCTACCTGTTGTGATGACATTTTCAGACTTCCAGCGTTCAGAGGCCAAAAATACTACATTGAAAAAGGGCTGTCCTAGCCATAAGTAATTAGTTTAAATATAATTTCAGCAATATTTAAGCTTAATTATATTTAAATTTAGCATGTTTTATATTTTTACAGAAAAAGATAAATCTGGTAATAACTCACGTTTTGGGTTTGCATTCACTCATTCACAATGGTGGCCAGTGTTGATAATACATTTATCAAAATAGAGTAGAAAATATGACAAACTGTAGTTCAGAAAGGCAACATTAAAGAAATTGCATTACTTAATGTTGTAATGGAAAATATGTACTGTACCTATATTCCATCAAATAAAAATCAAAATGTGAAAACGTGGAGTAATGTGATTGTAAATTTTAAAAAAAATCAAACATTTAAAATTTGAATATCTTAAATATAAATTAAATAAATGAGGGAAATGCTTACGGTAGAGGGTTGTTTTTATAGCCTGAGATCCAGCCTCAAGTTTGATAAATTCTCAGGATTATTTCCAGTGCTGGATTGGAGTAAATCCTGAATTGGCCTGAGGGTTATTGGTATTTCTTTCTATGAGTTCTATATAACTTTAAATTCTCTCTCCAGGTTTCCCATTCTCTAGTTTTGATTAATGTTCTAGAACAATGATGGGAAACCTTTTAGAGACTGAGTGTCCAAACTGCAACCCAAAACCCACTTATTTATCGTAAAGTGCTAGCATGGTAATTTAACCTGAATAATGAGGTTTTACTACCTAAAATAATGATAAGCAAGGCAGAATTCAGCTAATTGTTCTAAGAAAAACATGATATATCATGAAAAACATGATAAATGTACTTTTATGCCCCTTCATTTTTTTCTTTTGAAATATTATGTTTAGCAACAATAAAAAAGAAAAACTTTTGTAATATCATTTCTCTTTCCCTCCCTCTCTCTTTCCCCCTCTCTCTTTCTCTCCCTCCTCCTCTCTCTCTCTTCCCTCTCTCTCTTTCCTTTCCTTCCCTCTCTCTTTCCCTCTCTCTTTCTCCCTCTCTTTCCCCCCCCTCTCTTTCTTTTCTTCTCTCTTTCTCCCCCCCTGGGGGTGGTGGTTGAAGGAATTCCTGAACTGGTGTTGGGTGGTGGGAGTCTGACGTCTGGAGGCCGAAGAGCCCAGGAGCAGCGCACCCACGCTCAGCTGTTGGCGGAAAGCCCAGCTGGCCGCCAGGGAGGCGGGGCATCCCAACACAGGCAGCTCTGCAGGAAAAGCAACTGACATCCAGGATGCTAAAGCGACCCAAGACGACACAGGGTTGCATTGTGGCTCCG
Organism: Pantherophis guttatus; assembly: GCF_059756535.1. Classification (NCBI taxonomy): domain Eukaryota; kingdom Metazoa; phylum Chordata; class Lepidosauria; order Squamata; family Colubridae; genus Pantherophis; species Pantherophis guttatus. The sequence continues at coordinate 102,597,402 of NC_142064.1, forward strand.
CGTTGTAATGGGCTCCAGGAGGAGGACAGGACCACGTCTCCCCCACTGAAGCGCACTAAATTTCACTGTGCTGCACAAGGGGCAGGGCATGGAGGCAGCAACAGCAAATGCACTGTGATGAAGGCAGAATGCTGTTTCATGCATTTTTTTAGTCCTGCAAATGACAGTGGGAAATGCAACGGAGAAATGCTATGGAGCTGGGTTGGAGCAACGGTGCGCATGCCCACAGAGAGGGCTCTGAGTGCCATCTCTGGCACATGTGCTATAGGTTCACCATCAGGGTTCTAGAATGTTGTATGTAGAATTATGTATGTAGTTTAGAATATTACTTCCTGTTACGTCTTCACATTGTTTTCAATTAATTGGGCCTAAAGAAAGCTTTTGGTTTCACAAAGGTTTGAGAATTGTTTCAGCTGGTAAGCAATTGAAACAGATATTTTTGTTTATTTTTGATATTCTAAAAATTCTTCAGGATTTACACATAATTATTTTTTATCATTATAGAAACCATGGTGCTCATAATTGAGTCCTTCAATTTAAACCCCTCTGTCAACAACATTGCTCAAATCACATCAAACTACCATTGACAGTTGCATTTTCAGCTTGCAATAGAAACAATTCTCACATATTGAATGTGTGCTAAGATCCTGTACATAAAGTACTTGAGAAATAACAGGAGAGGCAGTTTGGGGTAATCATTGAGGCATCAGATTAGAAACCGGGAGACTGAGTTTTAGTCCTGCCATACAAAACCAGCTGGGTGCTTTGGGCCAGTCCCTCTCTTTCTCAGCTCAAGGAAGAAGGCAATGACAAAGCACTTCTGTCAAACCTTGCTAGGAAAACTACAGGGACTAATTCAGAGAGTCACCAGGAGTTAACACTAATTTGAAGGCACTAAGTACACATACATACATGCTTATTTACTTATTTAGTAAATATTTACTTACGGTATGGGGCATAATCTGGTTGTTCACCTTGTGAACGCTCTAGTTTCACTAATGCCTGAATGGATTTTAGATTGCAGAACTCGAATTATCATAACAGGAGCACAAATGTCATTAAATTTCCTTCTTCCAAGTAGTGATACCTTTGAGAGTTTTTCAATTTGCCACTAATCGTTGTCTAGAGAAGTAGTATTCCATGTCACTACTGATTTTACTAGCTTTTGGCCATAATATTTTTTTTAACAACTTGAACTGAATTTGAAGACTGCCCAAAAATTGCTGATCAGCATTATGCAGCCCATCACACCCATTAACTTTTCGATCAGGAAATGCTGTAGAAGTCTTGAAGGTACAGGTAGTCTTCACTTAATGAACCTAACTGGGATTGAAATTTATATCATTAAGTGAAGCGATTGCCAGGCAAAACTTCATATAATCGCACTGCTTAGCAATGATAGTTCCATTACTCCCAGTTGCAATCATTAGGCCAGGACTGTGTCATCATTAGGTCACATTTTTCTTATCTTGCCTGCTCCACTTATCCTCCCACTCCCTATCACTGCCCTTTTGGCTACCTTTCACTCTGCAGTCCCAATTGAGCTTCACCATCTTCTTCCTTATACTTTTGATGCACACATGGCTTGACTCTATGGCAAGGCTCATGGAGCCAGCAACTGCCATATGGAGGACCAAGCCAAGTTTGCCTGTGAGCAGCAGGAGGAAGAAGATGGTGAAGGTCAGCAGGGTGAGCAGGGCAGTAGATGTAGTACATGGCAGGGTGGCAGAGCAGTGGAGTGCAGGACAAAAGAGCAGAGATGGCAGCACGATAGATGAGTGGGGGGCATTGAAGCATACTTTGGTCATAAATGCAAGCAGACTGCCCAACACTCAGATTCTTATCATATAAATGAGAAGACCCTGCAATAGGTGTAATTTCAAGGACAAGTTTGAGAGCTGGTTTGGTCTAATGGTTAAGGCCCCAGGCTAGAAAGCAGGAGACCGTGAATTCAAGTCCCGCCGTAGCCATGAAAGCCAGCTGGGTGACCTTGGGTCAGTCATACTTTTTAGCCGAAGTCGCCTCACAGGGTTATTGTTGTGGGGAAAATAGGAGGAGAAAGGTGGTGTTGGATATGTTCACCACCTTGTATTATTTGTAAAAGTAATAAAACCAGGATACTTCTTTTTTTTCCTTTTACAACCCTGTAATCCCTCGATTCAGGATACAAATATGTTGTAAATTCCATTTGTTCAATGCTGTTGCAACATTGAATCGTTGCTGAGTGAATGATTGTTAAATGAGGAATACCTTTAGTAATTACTTGGTAAAAGTAGTTTGGGCTACCATATCTGGCCTAAAAAGAATCTGGACTCAACTGGTTGCAGCAGATGATGATCAGAAAGAACTCTTTGTTCTGAGGTAAACAACCAGACTTTTGTAATCCAGAATTGCTAGCCTCAAGACCAGCCCCATATTGTAAATGTTGGTGAATGATTATTTTCATAAAAGTGTTCTTTTAATTATTTCTGTATTCTTAGTCTAATCTTTATTTGATTTCTATATAAGGACATTAAATATTTATGAAGTATTGTTTCAGTTGGTAAGTGGATAATGGCCCTGGAAAGGATATCTGTAAATGATATATTTATCATGGAAATACTGGATTTTGATTATAGGCAATTCCCAGCTGGGAGCAAGCATAGTAGATGCATTGGATACCCTCTATATAATGGGCCTTCATGATGAATTCAGAGAAGGACAGGAATGGATTGAGAATCATCTTGATTTTAGTGTGGTAAGAAAATATATCTTGGAATATTATTGTTTGGAGAAATTTAAATTTTTATTCTACCAGTGTTTAAAATGATTTGTGATAATGGACATTAAAGCTTTGTAAAACTTCAAGCACACTTTTTATTGCAATCTTCTAAGACAGAATGTGTGTTCCTGTTGATTTACCAGCTCTTATTTGTGTTGTGCTGGTAGTTTTTTCTTTTGCACGCATTTTTATGAGACCTGCTTTTGAAATGTCCAGTGATACTTTGCATAATTAGATATCTCTGTTTTAGTCTCATCAAGTATTAAAAACATAATTTTAGTTAGCTTGTACTAAAGTTTTGTCTCAATGACTTTCATGTTTTTCTGTTTTAAAAATAACAGAACTCACATAAGAGTTTTCTTAATCTTCAGTCTTTATATTTGATCCATTTAAGAGTTGTATTAATTTTCAAATCCAGTTTTAATTAATCCCAATTTAGTCTTGTATCCAAACTCAAGATAATTAATTTTCACTGTTACTAGTAGCAACAATGGCTTACTATCCCAAAGAACTGCTATAAAGAGTAATTGCAATTGGTCTGCAGCAATCCTCTATTTAGTTGCTGTAAGGATGCACATAAAATGTAAATGCAGTGTATTAGTATTTAGTTTATACCTAAAGAATCTATCTTCTTATCTGTTTCAAGAACTCAGAGGTATCTGTCTTTGAAGTCAACATTCGTTTCATTGGTGGCTTGCTTGCAGCTTATTATCTCTCAGGACAAGAGGTAAGGGAGTCACTGTACATTTGTGTAAAAGTTTGAGGCTTGTTCTTAAATTTTTAAAGAAGCAAATGCTTGTTTTCTTCCCATTTCACAAGCTGTTTGGTAGGTAACCAGAACTGATGAAGCCTGAGCCTCAATTTATGTCTAAATGAAAGAAAACTCTTGATATTGATCTCAGAAAGTAGTATACTGAGAAAATCTTAAGTTTAATTTATTTTTCATAGCTAAAGGAAAGTCCTTTGGTTCCCTAATGAACTTGCTGATTTTTCCTTTCGATATAGTACCAAGAAAAATAATTATGAATTCGCTTATCTATTATGATAGTTGTAGAATTTAATTTTTTTAACATAAAATTTGATTTACATATTTGTGGTTGGAGAAAATTAGATTCAGATATATCTAGAGAATCAGTACTGATATGATATAGCCATATATAAATCCTAATTATTCATCTTATTCCTAATATGAGAAGAACTGTTAAGATGAAACACTAATTAGTTTAGTAATACTTCTTTTTATTTTTAAGTCCCAAATTTCAGTTTATTTTTATTATGTAATACATTTTATATTGTACTTTAGCTTAAAATAACTCATAAAGCAGTTCCCAAATAGAAGTATAGGGCAGACTTTGCTTCTTTATAAACTTCAAGACTTTTAAGAAAGGGGGAGGAGTAAAGAGCAATCTCCAGCATTATATTTTTAAAGTTATACAATCGACTGATGACAAAACAGTTTGATTAAAAAAGCTGAAAATTGTTAAAAGAATGAGTTTTAAGTTTTTGAAAGACTGATTAAGGCAAATAATCTTTTAGGGACAACAATGGCTATATGGAAAAAAAATGCTTGCCTAATGAATACAGAACAGTGGATAATTACATCATAGTAAAATTGGAGGGAGTAGTATAGAACATTCAGGGTTTTCTAAGGTAAATTTTCCACTGTTACACACACAACTATTCATATTCATTTCATTTTTGAAAATTAAGACTCATTCTATACCTTTTGGGTTGTTTTCAGTCATATTTTACCAATGGAATTTTGTTGATCTCTTAAAAAAACATGGTTTGGGGACTAAAATGCAGCAGACTGCCAACTTCTGCACTTGGGAATTTACAGGAATTTGGTTATTACATTAGAGGTCCTTGTAATAATTTCCAGATACTTTTGTTTTTTATTTAAAATAAAAATGGTGTTATGAGGCTATGCATTTATATGAGGAAGATAGTACTAGCGCCAATATTTTATATCTTCTCTGAGCTTTTCATTAACTGATTCAACATTCACTTCTTTTGAATGATCACCTAGTATTTATGAACATCCCAGTTTTAGTAGTTACCAGAGATCTATTTTGGAGCTTTAATAGCATATATTATACTCTCACCAGGAAGACTTTAAAACCTTTTCCTTCTTTAACACTTCTACATTGTATTGATCTTTTTGGTTACTTTTTAGCTGGATCTTGGTTTCCTTTTAAAGGTGAGCTCCTCTTTTTTTAGGCTGCAGATAAGTGGAAAGTGTATATCCCTCATTGGATAAAAAGGAAAACTAACCAACCAACCAACCAACCCACAAACCCAATTTACTTTGTCTTTTGTGCCGCAAGAGAAATACTTGTTCATCAAATATGATAATAGGCTAGTTCTAGTTTTGCATTAATAATAATGTTAAGCAATAATTTTAACAACATCTTAACTGCTGTAGCCTTCAATTGTATGAAGAATTGTATAGCATTTACATAGAGAAAGTAGAGAACCTCCTAGGATTTTTGTCTCCAGTTTGTTAATGCAGATATTGTTCAACATACATTTATGTACTGAGAAAATTATCCAGTAGACCTTTGCCGTCCATTATAGACGATAAAGTTGAAATAAATCCAGGCAAGATGTAGAGATCACTGATAAGTTTGTTTATTAAAAAATGGCTAGTATATACTAAGTATGCAAAAGTAAAAAGTTGAGGCTGTAATATTATTTTTATTCTACTGTGCTGAAGAGTCAGAAGTGAATGCTTCCGTTTTCCTTTTTCCCCTTCACCCACATTTCTCTTTCTCCCTTCTCCACCTTCTCCACCTTCCTACTATTTTTATTTTTACTTTATTTTACATTTTGATAAGTTTAATAAAATTGTTTTTAAAAAAGTACAGACCACTGAAATCTATTCCTTCCTACTGGCATAGTGGTGGACAAAAATGCTGTGGAAGAATATTTATGTGTTTATGTATCAGGTGGGATACTTAGAAGAGGGCTTTCTTCTGAGTAGATGTGTTTAGGTTTGGAATGTAAACAGCAGACCATAGTTCAGCTGTCTTTCTCCATCTGTTTCAGCTATTCAAGATAAAAGCAGTGCAATTAGCAGGAAAGCTCATCCCTGCCTTCAATACACCTACAGGGATTCCTTGGGCAATGGTGAATTTGAAAAGGTACGCATATGGACAGAGAAACTTGGCACAGTGAAGAATAATGTAAATCTTCTGATTAGCATTGTTGAAGATCAGCTAAGCAGTTTAAAGAATTTACATATTGTGGTGTTTTGGATTTATTTGACTGCTCCAAATTGTACTTACTATATATTAAGCACATAAACCTAAGGTGTACTACAATTTTATTTTTATTTAAGTGTCAGTTTTCTTTCCTTGCTTTTTGTTTCTTGTAAATACATTTTCTTAGCCTTTTCCTATCATTTTCTGATTAGTGGTGTAGGTCGCAATTGGGGCTGGGCTTCTGCTGGCAGCAGCATCCTCTCAGAGTTCGGTACACTTCACATGGAATTTGTACACCTCAGTTATCTGACTGGCAATCCTGTCTACTATGAAAAGGTTTGTTTTGTGCCGCTTTCTGATATACGGTTCAAGACTTGTACAAATATAGATAACATGGAGAAATGCATGTGGATGTAACACATACGTACATCTTTTCTCAATATTTCTTTAAATGTAATTTTAAGGCAGGTTATTAGTTCAACTATAACATTCCTAATTCTTTAAAATACACTAAGGAGCCAATTGATTTTAAAATATCTGATTTAAAAAAATCTGAGGAATGTTGAGAATAAACGATGGTTACCTTTTATTTCTCATTAAGGTTATGCATATTCGTAAACTGCTTCAGAAAATGGACCGTCCTAATGGACTTTATCCAAACTACTTGAATCCAAGAACTGGGCGCTGGGGGCAGCGTAAGTATTTCTTTCATATAAATTGCAAACTGAATTTGTTTAATGTGGGTGTCGGAAACCCGCGGCTCTGGAGCCACATGCGGTACTTTGGGCCCTCTGTTGTGGCTCCCTGTCCCATCATGGCTGACCCCGCCCTTTGTCCTCCCCTCCCTCGCCTGGCCTGAGAAGGTAAGGACGATGGCAGGGGATGGAGAAGTGGTTGGGGCTGAATCTCAGATGTCTCACTCTTGTGGAGCTTCTTCCGGCTCTTGTTGGTGCTGGGCGTGCCTTGGTCTCTTGGGGAGTCGCGCAACGTGCTCTTCGCCCCGAGACACGGCCCTGGCCTGTCTGCAACCAACGCCAGCCTCGCTAACACAAGAGCTGGCGGGGTGGGAATGGGATCTGGAATGAAGGGACGTCAGAAAGGGGGACAGGCCAGCAGCACCCAGCCACGGCTTTAAGAGATTCAGGGCAGCGGGAAAAGGGAGCTGGCCCCGCCAAACAATGCACTCCCACCTCGGGGGTCAGGCTCGGAAAAAGCCCTCGCCAAAGATGCTCGCCCATCAGCCAATCTCCCACCCTCTCTCTATGTCTCTCTCTCTCTCTCTCTCTCTCTCTCTCTCTCTCTCTCTCTCTCTCTCTCGCTCTCTCTCTCTCTCTCTCTCTCTCTCTCTCTCTCTCTCTCTCGCTCTCTCTCTCTCTCTCTCTCTCTCTCTCTCTCTCTCTCTCTCTCTCTCTTGCTCTCTCTCTGTCTCTGCATCTCTTCTCTCTCTCTTGGAAAGCCGTGGCTGGGCCAAGCCAGCAAGCTCTCCTTGGGGCGCTTAGCTACTCCTTTTATTTCTTCTTTTTGGAAATCTGGGCTGCAGAGGAACAATTACCAGCCACAGTGGAGGCTTCCCTTTGGGCGACCCCCTCCTCCTCCCCCTCCCCCTCCAGCTCCACCGCTGGTCAGGGGGTTGCGAGAGGAGAAGGAGCTGGGGGGGAGGGACGGCAAGGCAATGGCTGGAACCTTGCCATGTCCTGTTGCGTTCTGTTAAGACCCTCCTTCAGCGAGCGGCCGCCTCCCTCGCGCACGCCTTTGCTGCACTTTGGCACTCGCTTGAGATTCAACTTCGTGCGCACTCTCCCAGATTCGCCAGAGCCGGCCAGGGGGTTATGAGGAGGAGGGTCACCGGAGCCTTAGTGCAGGAGTGAAGCAGCCCTGTACTTGCCTTCACACCACATTTACACTTAAAGCAGCCCTTGCCTCCCACTGCACAAAGGGGGAGGGGAGAGATGAGAGAGAAAAAAGGGAATTATCCCCTTTTCTCTCATATCTCTATCTTTTGCACACACGCACGCACACACATAAGCAGGATACCCTCCTGGGCCAGGATCACAGTGGCAACGGCAACTACTCCTCCCGCTGCCGCCACTGCATGCTCAGATGAGTAGCCAGTCGCATTGCGCAGGAGAGCCAGAGCTCTTCCCTCCCTGCATTCGGCAACGGTGGCAGCTGCTCCTCCCTTTCGGAACCGACAGGAAGGGGACTGTGGCTGGTGCTAAGTTGCCTGTGAGGGACACAGAATCGCAAAAAGCAGCCAGTCGTGGGCCGTGTGGAGAAAACCCAAGGGGCACTAGGGCAAGAGAGGGAAATGAGAAAGTAATGGAGGGAGAGAAGGAGAGAGAGGAAAGAGGGAAAAAGAGAGAGAGAGAGAAGAGGGAAAGGAACAGAGAAATGAGAGAGAGGGAAAAGAGAGGGAAACAAATGAGAGAGAGAAGGAAGAGTAAGAAAGAAAGAAGAAAGAAAGGGGGGAGGAAAAAGAAAAATATGAGAGGGAGAGAAGGAAAGAAATGAGGGAGAGAAAAGAGGAGAAAAAGAAAGAGAGAGAGAAATGGGAAAATGATGGAGAGAATGAAAGAGAAGAAAAAGAGAAACAAATGATAGAGAGAGAGAAGGCGGAGAGGGAGAGATATGAGAGAGAAGGAAATAAATGAGAGAGAAGGGGGAAAGAAAGGAAGAAAGAGAAAGAAAAAGAAAGAAGAGGGGGAGGGGAAGGAAAAAGAGAAAAACAGAAATGAGAGGAAGGGAGGAGAGAGAGAGAGAGAGACCCATTTCCCACAGAAAATACAGAGCCGCAAAACCTAGGTAGACGTGGGTGGGGGTGTGTGTCATGTGACTGGGGGAAGTGACATTGAGTTGGCCACACCCACCCAGGTTTTGTGGCTCCCAGTGTTTTCTTTTCTGTGGGAAATGGGTCCAAATGGCTCTTCGAGTGTTTAAAGTTGCAGGCCCCTGGTTTAGTATATGAATGTACATATGTATTTATCCATAAATTCACTTGAAACGTCTTCCAAAACTAAATTTAATGTCATGATTTTAGTTATTGAGTAATCTTTATGGCTGTAGGCTCCAAGGTCAACATTTTGCACACTCTAATTTCTTACTTCATGGCTTTGATACTTATAATTTGACATGTATATCTGAACTGGACATCCTGTGAATGCTTGAAATCATAATTTACTTCGAAAAAGAGTGAACAATCTTGTTGAAATTATAATTTTTAGGATTGTATAGCTGCAAAAAAGGTTATTATGCAAAAGCCAAGTGATCCTGAAAAAGGATTACTCCTGTTTTAATCATTAGAATTTAGTTAGTTGCTGAAGTGTTAGACATTGCAGCACCAAAGCATGGTCTAATTTTGTTTTCTTTTTTAAAACCCAGCCTGTTCATCCATCACAATGCCTTCAGATTCAAGCCAAGTAATTAGTTTCTCTTGATTAGCAAATATTTTGCAGATCTGATTTAATAAACAGGTTAGGCAGTAATTAGCTGGATCATCTAATTAAGGGAATAAGGGGAGATAAATTGATATTAAAAGATTTAGGCTGAGTATCCAGAGGAATTTCTTGCCAGTAAGAACTGTACATGAAGAGTATCTCTAGAAAGTGGAGTTCCTACTGGATGTTTTCAAATGGACTTTGAATGGTGACCTGTTGGGGACAGTTTAGAAGATTTCTGTCCTGAACAGGGGTTTGGACTGAATGAGCATGAGATCACTTTCATCTCAATTTTATAACTATATTGTTCCAACAAGACTCACCAAGCAAATCAATACTTTTCATAATTGTTATAGGAAATGATGGTAGAAACAGAATGCTTGTGGAAATACTGTACAATAATGCTATGGGGATTAAATGTATGTGCCTATTAGACCAGATTTTATATGCACATGCACTCACATTTTCTTGTAATCCTATGACATACATTTTAAAGATTTGAGATAAAAAAAATACGCTATTGAGAAATAAATACTATTGTCCGATATTAATGATTGAGGACACAGTACTTCAAACATTCAATTTTCAGTAAATTTATTTTCCATTATTTGATGCTCTGTAAATTGTTTTAATGAAATATTTTGTTTCATTTTTGTTGACCATTCAGATACCAGTGGAGCACTTCTAATGTAGTGTTGTAACTACATTTTCAACTGACAGCCACCATGCAGTAGTGATTAAAATGTTGGAACACAACTAGGGAAAACTTAGATTCATGTCCATGGAAACTTCCTGAGTGACTTTGGGCCTGTTGTTCTAGCTCAGAGTGTGCCTAGGTAGCTCCAAGTAAGGCACCTTTAACTCAAGATCAACTATTTATTATCAGATTATTTATTTTATTATCAGATTTATATACCGCCCTTCTCCCGGAGGACTCAGGGCGGTGCACAGCTAAAGTAAAAACATAAAATAGAAACATTAAAATACAGTTAAAAAGATATATATGCGTTTGGCCCCATAATTAAAAAAACAATAATAAACCTATTAAAAACATTTAAAAATGTGTTAAACCAGCCCGGCTTGCTGAAAAAGAAAGGTCTTCAGGGCACGGCGGAAGGCACCGAGGTCTTGGATTCTATGTATCTCTGGGGGCAGCTGATTCCAGAGGGCAGATGCCCCCACAGAAAAGGCCCTCCCCCTGGGGGCCACCAGTCTACATTGCTTGGCCGATGGCACCCTGAGGAGGCCCTCTCTGTGGGAGTGCACAGGTCGGTGGGAAGCCATTGGTAGCAGCAGGCGGTCTCGAAGATATCCAGGTCCTATGCCATGGAGTGCTTTAAAGGTAATAACCAACACCTTGAAGCGCACCTGGAAGACCACTGGGAGCCAGTGCAGCTCACGCAGGAGAGGTATTATGTGGGAGCGCCATGCAGCTCCTGTAACTACCCGTGCGGCTGGACCAGTTGGAGCCTCCGGGTGCTCTTCAAGGGGAGCCCCATGTAGAGAGCATTGCCGAAGTCCAGGCGAGAGGTGACGAGGGCATGAGTGACTGTGCACAAGGAATCCCGATCTAGGAAGGGCCGCAACTGGCGGATCAGGCAAACCTGATAAAAAGTCCCCCTGGCTACAGCCTTCAGATGTTCCTCCAAGGACAGCTGCATATCCAGGAGGACACCCAAATTGCGAGCCCTCTCCGTGGGGGCCAAAGACTCGCCCCCAATAGTCAGTGATGGTATCAACTGACTATATTGGGATGCCGGAAACCACAGCCACTCAGTCTTGGATGGGTTGAGCCTGAGCCTGTTCCTCCCCATCCAGATCCGCATGGCCTCCAGGCACCGGGACATCACTTCAAAGGCATCATTGGGGTGGCCCGGGGTTGAGATGTACAGCTGGGTGTCATCAGCGTACTGGTGGTACTTCACCCCGAAGCCATGGATGATCTCACCCAGCGGCTTCACATAGCTGTTGAACAAAAGGGGTGAGAGGACCGACCCCTGAGGCACCCCACATATGAGGCGTCTCGAGGTCGACCTCTGCCCCCCTGCCAACACAAACTGCGACCGGTCCGAGAGAAAGGAGGAGAACCACCGTAACACGGTGCCCCCCATCCCCAACTCTTTCAACGGCGTAGCATGATACCATCGTCGATGGTATCAAAAGCCGCTGAGAGATCTAACAGGACCAGAACAGAGGAGCAACCCCTGTCCCGAGCCCTCCAGAGATCATCTACTAATGCGACCAATGCCGTTTCCGTGCTGTACCTGCGCCTGAAACTCGACTGGAATGGATCCAGATAAGACGTTTCCTTTAGGTATTGTGGAAACTGTCGTGCGACCACACTCTCAACAACCTTCGCCACAAAGCGAAGGTTGGTGACGGGATGGTAGTTGGCTAATACTGCCGGGTCCAGGGAAGCCTTCTTGAGGAGAGGCCTCACCACCGCCTCTTTCAAGGCCGTGGGGAAGTAACCCTCACTCAACCAAGTATTGATAATTCCCTGGAGCCAGCCTCATGTAACCTCCCTGGAAGCCAGTACTAACCAGGAGGGGGACACGGGTCCAGCAAACATGTGGCCGCATTAAGTCTCCCCAAAGTCCTGTCCACGTCGTCAGGGTCACAGAGTCAAACTCTTCCCAGATAACATTCTCAAGATTATTCCTCGTCACCCTGCCCGAATCTACCCAGTCAAGAGTCCAAATCCCCCCAAATCTGTGCGATTTTGTCATACAGAGATTGTCCGAAATCCTCGGCCCTACCTTCCAGGGGGTCCTCCCGCACTCCCGGATGTAACAGGGAGCGGGTCACCCTGAACAGGGCGGCCGGACGATTATCTGATGATGCAATAAGAGCGGAAAAGTAATTAAACTTTGCCACCTTTATCGCCACTAGGTAGGTCTTAATATGCAACCTTACCAGTGTTCGGTCAGATTCAGCAAGACTGGCCCTCCAACCGCTCTCAAGGCATCTTTTCCGGCGCTTCATCTCCCTCAGCTCCTCGGTGAACCATGGAGCCACATGGGATCGGCACTGAGTCAGAGGCCGCAAAGGCACGACTCGATCTAAAGCCCCACCAGCCGCCCGATCCCAGGCAGCTACCAGGTCTTCGGCCAAGTCGTGTGTCAGATCCTCAGGAAATGGCCCAAGTTCCGTCTGGAACCTATCAGGATCCATCAGGCGCCTGGGGTGGACCCACCTTATTGGTTCCGCCTCCCTGTGGCGGGGTGTAGCGGTTCAAAGGTCCAGGCGAAGGAGCGAGTGATCTGTCCATGACAAGGGTTCCATCTCTATATCCCCTATAAGAAGACCACCCAACCACTGGCCAGAGACAAAAATCAGAGTGTGTCCCCCCCCGTGAGTGGGGCCATGAACTAACTGGGTCAGGTCCATGGCCGTCATGGAAGCCATGAACTCCCGGGCCATCTCAGATGTTTCACCAACGGACGGCAGGTTGAAATCACCCATGACCATAAGCCTGGATGTATCAACTGCCACCGTGGCTATCACGTCGAGTAGCTCGGGTAGGGCCGTTGCCATGCGGCAGGGAGCCAGGTACATTAGCAACAAGTCCATCTGAACCCCCTGACCCCACCTCACAAAGAGGGACTCACACCCGGCAATCTGTGGCACAGTGGTCTCCCTCAGACCAAGACCTTCTTTAATAATAACCGCCACCCCCTGGCCCCTGCCCTGGGCCCTTGGCTGATGGAATGCTCTGAAGCCTGGTGGGCACATTTCAACCAGAGGGGCCCCTCCCTCCGGGCCCAACCATGTCTCCGTAATACCCGCCAGGTCCGCTCCCCCCTCCTGTATAAGATCGTAAATGAGGGGGGCCTTATTTACCACCGACCTTGCGTTGCACAGCATCAGCCGAAGGCCCAGAGCCTGAGTATCTGTGCAACCTAGTACCCGAGAGGAGCATTGGGGACCGGAGTGTACAATTGCTCTCAAACAGCGAGTGCTGTTTGACTTAAGAATTTGCTCAGAATGGTGGGTTATTAAAAGTTATTCTCTATGTGAGTTGAATTTTATCGAGTCATAGAGTCCTGACTGTAGTTTCTGATTATTTTGTTGAAATCCTGGGAAATACTATAGCACTTAAGCAAATAGATTCCAGATAAATCTATATATTACTAAAACTCTTCTGCATGTAACCCTTAACTGGGCAAAACAATGCATCATTGGGTAAAACATTTTGAACTAAAATACCTCAAATGGGCTAACTTACAAAATGATTCCTATGGAATTGAAATTCAACAAATTTTATAAAACATTTTATAACAAAAAATTATCGTAAAGTATTTTTATGACAAAATACAGAGCATTTATTGTGGTCAACTTCTGATGTTTGACTGTGCCTTATGGTTCAACATAGGCTATTTCAAAACAGATATAGCTCCCTAAATTTTTAAGAACTTTTCATGTATATTAGAAGCTCTGCCATTGTTGGAGACATTAAGGAACCTGGTAAGGAAATACATCTGAAACAATGACCCAGGTATCATGGTTTGTCTAGTTACAACATAAGGAGAGCTTCATTCCTTACTTTGCTAGATGAAATATGAAAATATTTGTAAAACATTAGCTTTTTGAATCTAGGCTTGTGGATTTTGTAGTTGCAAATCACAGTAATATTTCATATTCACAGTTTTATATTGATACATACTCCCTGTCTCTTTCTCTTGCAGATCACACATCCATGGGTGGTTTAGGAGACAGTTTTTATGAATACTTGTTGAAAGCTTGGTTGATGTCAGATAAAATGGACACAGAGGCAAGGAAAATGTATGATGATGCTATTGAGGTGATTATAGTGCATTAATTCCCCCTTTCTCCAAGCAATTACTGGTTGTATTTTTTCAAGAATCAGAATGAAAACAAAAATCCATCCTTAACTTAGCTCATCCTGTTCTCTTACTTGAAAATGTTGTTGGGGATTGAATACACCATGAGCAGAAGAACTGTACATAAATAAAGAAGTACTGATAGTCCTCGGTTTACAACCACAATTGAACCCCAAAATTTCTGTTGCAAAGGAAGAAAGTTGTTAAGTGAGTTTTACCCCATTTTACGACTTTTCTTGCCACAGTTGTTAAGTGAATCACTGCAGTTGTTAAATGAATTTCGCCTCCCCATTGACTTTGCTTGTCAGAAGGCCGCAAAAGGTGATCACATGATCCTGGGACACTGCAATCGTTATGAGTCAGTTGCCAAGCGGCTGAATTTTTATCACGTGACCATGGGGGTGCTGCAGTGGTCGTAAGTGAAAAACAGTGATAAATCACTTTTTCAGTGCCATTGTAACTTCAAATGATCATTAAATGAACTGCTGTAAATTGAGGACTAAGCCCATGGTCCCCAACCTTTCCAGTTTGGCAGCCTGACATGGAGAGGAGGCATCTGAGTGGCAGGTGTATGCATGCGCACACAGCTCCATTGGTGCAAGTGGCATGTGCACGCACCCTCCACTCACACCAGTGGAGCTTCATGTGAGTGGAGGGTGCTTGCACTCGCGCACAAAGCTCCACTCATGCGAGCGAGGGCGCTTGTGCTCCAGCACAAAACCCCATTCATGACAGTAGAGGGCTCTCACGCACAAACCTCCATTTGCATGAATGGAGCAGAGCTTCATGTGCGTGTGCTTGCCCATTTCTCTCATGGCTCAGTTTCGAACAGACTACTGGGCCTGGGGGCTGGGGACCCCTAGTCTAAGCCCATTTAAAAACTCTTATTAGAATATTTATGATAACTCTGGAAAGATGAACAATGCATCAAATGATAGATTTATAATAAATATTTAAAAATTGACACGTTTTTAAAGTAATAATAAAACAGCAACAAACAACTTTTAATCAACAGATGTGATTATTATTTTACTTATTGTAAGCAATGAAATCTGTTTGAAAATATGGAAATCATTTTTTATATTGTTACAATATAATGTAAAATTATTTATTCTTCCTTCCTGTATAGAGTAGCATATGCAGCTTTTCATCCCATTTTTTCTTACAAAAGAAAGTTATGCTGTGTTGTAAATTATGCTGAAGGAAGTACAGTATGTGGCCCATGTGGCTGAATGTAGATTGGTTATTTGATTTGTTCTTAGCTACTACAGGCAAACAACTTTTCATTCTGAAAATAACCTGAGTTATTTTATTATAATAGCATAGAATTATAGAATGTGAAAGTTAGAGGGGAGCGATATCAGAATTAATCTATCTACTAAACTCCATTAGTATTAACATCTCTGAAAATAGCCAGCCAACCTCTCTTTAAATATCTCTACTGAAGGAAAATCCAGTACTTTCTGAGACAGACTGCTCCATTGTTAAAAAGCTCTAATATTAGGATTTTTTTCTTATTTCCAACCAAAGTCTAATTCTTTCTAATTTAGATGCATTTAAATGTGAAAAAAATCTACATAGTACCTATTTGGATCCTTGAAGACAGTTAAGTTCATTTAAATTCACCTAGCAACAGAAATTTTGGGCTCAAATTATGGTCATAATCGAGAACTACCTGTGGTTGGAGCCATATGTTTTTGTTACTAATGCAGAACAATAAGACTTTTGATTGCATACCCATTTTCTTTGTCCAGAAGCCAATTCCCACATGATTGATGAAAACATCTGAAAATCTTAAATCTTAAATTTGAGTTTACACATATTTTTCTTCTTACTGAGCTGAAACAATTTACTTAATTAAAACATTAATTTTACTGCATCTCCAACAACATAAATGCAATAAGGTCATTTCTAAAATATTTCCTGTTGAAATAAGGTCATTTCTAAAATATTATTTCTTGTTGAAAAAGATGTAATCTATAATATTTGTTGTTCAGTCGCAAAGTTGTGTCTGATTCTTTGCAACCCCATGGACCATAGCATTTCAGGCTCACCTGTCTCCCAGAGTTTGCCCAAATTCATGTTCAAATCTAAAATGTACTGGTCTCTTATTTATTTGTTAAGTGAAACATAAAAAGAAAATAAGAAAAAAGTACCGTATTTTTTGGAGTATAAAACACACTTCCTCCCCTAAAAGTGGGTGAAAATTTCAGTGTGTCTTATTGACCGAATACTGAACCATCCGCGTGCTCCTGAACCGTGTTGCGTTTTTGCTCTCCCCAGCCCCAAGAATCACTCTGCAGTGCTCCGCACTCTCAGTTTTTGCCAAAACCAGGCCCATTTTTGGCCTCCCGAGCCCTCCATGTGTCGCATTTTCGCCCTCCCCGGCCCTCAGAAGACTGCAAAAACAGGCCCATTTTTGGTGAAAATGCAATACACGGAGGCCAAAAACATTTTGTTTTCTTGTTTTCCCCCTTTAAATCTAGGTGTGTTTTATAGTCTGGTGCGTCTTATAGTCCGAAAAATATGGTACATATGATTTACTTTATATACACACACACATTAAAAGGGTTTTGAGAAACATTAGAAAATTAGAAAAACAAAAATTATAAACAGGCATTGTGGTAGCCCCTTTCCCGCTCCACCCAGCCACTAATTGCAACTTGGATATTTTTATACTTTAGGCATTATTACCCATTTCTGTTGGATCATTTTAATTATTTTGTGACTTACTCAAGTTTTTAACTTTTTTTGATACAAGTGTCTTAAGTGTCTTAGCTTGCCTTGCTATTCAAGCATTCCTGATTGAATTTGGTTAGATTTCAGCTGTGACTTTATATCAATACTTTTTTCATTGCTGCATGATTTTAGCCTTCCAATGTTGTATTGACAGCAAGGTTTCTCTTTTTCAATGTTGTGCCAGATGAGTCTTGCCATTGTCACTATGTCTATTAATAAACCATGATGCAAAAACTTCTCTGGAGTTAATGAAAATATTTATGATTTTAACTCATGATTTATTTTCTGCATATTTTGGTAGTTTAGTATTTTTCTCTCCAGTACTTTTTGATTTTTTAAAACATAACTATCACATATGATACAACATTCCTTGCTTGTTGTGGTATTCCCAATGCTAACTATTATTTGATATATACATTTTGGCAATTGTTAACTAGTTAAAAAACATCTGGTACATTTTTGTATCAATTTTTACTTTTTACTTTTCCAATTATTAATATATATTAACTGTGGTAGAGTTCTTGTTTCATTAAAAATTTTTGTCTTTAGTTCATTTTTTGTGTCCAGGTGTATCATATTTGCATATGTAACCAGATCTTTCTTACTGTAATTATCTTTGAAAACAGAAACCATTTGATTTTGATGAAATTATTAGGCTTATGCCTGCTTTTGGGGAATTCTAAATTTTTAACAGACTTTCTCTTATAATATGATCCTTCAAATTCTTGTGTTCTTTTGTTTCTTTATACCACAAGTATCTGTGAAGCCCCTTGGCTAAGCCTGCTTCTTCTGTGGTAATTATTCTGTTATTGAAATATTGCCCCATTCTACTGTCTATAATGGATAATTTGCTCTATAATATAATCAAGATCAGAAAATGCTAATTCACGTTTCTTTTATGACTTGGATAATTTTGAATTTTACTCTTGTTTTTTTCTTATTCCATATAAATGTATTAATTGTTCTTTCCCAATCCTGCAATTTTTTAACTCTGAGGTTTGAATTGCTGCCATTTTAATAAGTGTACCTTAGGTAATACATTCGTTTTTAATTGATAATATAGGAAAATTTTAAACATTTTCACCTGTCAACGTTATGTTTTATTTCTAGTCATAGCTTACTATATTTCTTTTGAAATATGTGTTGGTTGCATTCTCTCAAAGAAGGTTTTATATAACTGACTTTTTCATAGAATTTTCTTCCTCAAAAAGTAAGCGCTTTGCTATTCCTTTTCACTGATTTTGTATGTGGAAGAATAATCAAAATCTTTGATTACTTTAATCCACTGCTGTATGGAATTTTGTGGTTGATGTGATTGTTAGTACTACATCAACTGCGTAATATTTCACATTTTATTTCTCTTCTCAAATTTTATTCCAGTTATCTATTTATCAGATTTTGTAATAAACCTTCTGAGCAAAAGTGGGGAGTAGATACATTTGCCTTGTGTTTTCTAATTGAAAGGTTTACAAAGAGCAATCCATTTACTGTAATATTTGCTGTTTGCCTTTTATATGTACTTTCCATCCAAGCTTTGAATTCTTCTCTGGAATTCATTTTGTTGTTTAAGACATTTAATTAAAAAAATTCATTCCAAATTATCAAAGGCCTTTTCCACATTAAAAATACTACTGATATTATTTTTCTTAATTTTGATAAATTATAGTACACTTGTGATAAATCTGTTATCTTTCCCATTTTGAAATGTTATCTGTATGTATAATTTATCAAAAGTACTTCCTCATACGTGCAGCTAGTGGAGTAGTTACTGAATTTTCAGTAGTAGAATAGTGGTCTACATCACTGAGATTTGTTCTGATTATTCCGTTTTTTGTGTATTAATGTTAAATACGTCTCTTCCCGAGTCTTTGGAATTGTTTTTGTTTTTGAATTTCATTCATTGCCTTTAGCGGTAGTTCTGCTTAGTTCTTTTAACTTTTTACCATACAGAGCTTTATTAATTTTAATTTTCTTTATTACTTTTACATATCTTGAATCGTTAGTAATTTGTTTAAAATTTCTCAAATTTAAGTAAATTTTTAAGATCTGAGTGTGTGTATGTATATATATATATATATATGCATACTTCTAAATGACTTTTGTTCCTAAATTTTTTCTGCTGTTATTTCTGACTAATAGAATCTAATAGTTTATTATGTTTATTGCTGCTGTTCTCCTTTTTTCTTTCTGCTATTTCCAATAAATCTAACTGATGTTTCTATTTATTTAATTCTTCCAATATTTATTGATCTCATTTGGTTTTATGAAACTCTTCAGATTTATTTCTTTTGTCTTTTAATGGTGGTTTTAATTACTATGTTCTTTTTTCTGATATGTTGCAAGCCTTATTTAGATTCTTCTTATATAAGCTTCAGCTGACTCCCATATAGTTGTCTCTGTCATCCTTACAATCAAAATTATTTAATTTAAAAAATTCTTTTTTGTAATATATTTTATTGAAGTAATAACATTTTTTATCCTCTAACAAGTAATTTTTCTTCTTGAAAGCGAGGTATTAAAATCAGAGCATGATCTGTGTATATCACTGAGCAAATTTATTTTTCTTTATTGATAGAGGGTGTGAGAGCTTTAGCTGATTAACCACCTTAATCATTAACTCTTTTCTCTATTTGTCAGTTTTAACTCTTAGTCAAAAACCTTTCTGCAGTATCTTGAACTCCAAGATAATGTGATTACTTCTCCCCATGGTTCTCACTACATTTACCTGTTCAACCAGCTCGCTCTTCTCTTTTAAGATCAGCTCTAGAGAGCCATTTTTCCCCTTTCCTCTTCTGCACTATGGAACAAGCAGGCAGTAAGATCACTGAAGAATGTTTGGGGCCTTACTGTCTTGGCTGTCCATCCAACAGATGTCCAGGCAATGAAAGAATCCCATCATTACTATAACGCTTATCCCTGAAAGTTCTTCAATGTGGTTCCGGAGGCATTATCTAGATCTTCTACCTGGCTTCATAGTCTATAATTTATTTCTACAATAAAAGCTTTATTGCTTTCCCTTCTTTGTAGTTTTACCTGAACATTCTTACCTGGACTCAATGCTAAAATTCCTGGAACCCAATGCATGTGTGCATATACATCACATATAATTGCCAGATAATAGAGAGACTAACTATAGGCAGCCTCTCCTTTGCCTGATCTTTCCCCACAGCTATTGTCATCTTTTGATCTGTATAAGACCAAACAATTTACTTTCTTGAAATCTCTTCCTCTCCAGTCTCTCTGCTCTGGATCTGATGGAGGAAGGCTCAGGCAAATGAGAGACTGCCTACAGAGATCACTTGCTCTGTTTCTTTTACCTTCTGAAAGACATTTTAGTTCTGTTCACTATCCTCATATATGAACCCATTCTAAGAATTCCACATCTTCCATAATTAAGAACAATGGGTTTGTACCTCCTTTACTTCCAAAAAGGCAGTTGATCTTCATTTGCACCCATATCCCTGTAATCTTTAGGGAGAAAATGAAGATATGATAGTTCCCCATCCAAATTAAAAGACCAGTTTTGATTATTTCCATGTTGCTGAGATGAACATGTTAGAAGAAAATGCTCTGTTGTGTGGCCGGGTAAATAAGCCTGTGTGAAGTGGAGGTAGAGTTTCTTTGATAGCAAAGTAAATGCATAAATCAGCTGACGAAGGTGGCCATAAGATCAGAACACAGAGAGTAGTAGTATTTATGGTAATAATGACTTTGATTGTGCAGTAAATGTGCAAAGTGAGGTGTTCATGGTCCAGGGATTCCCAGAGAGGAAAGTCTTCCACCCATGTGGGTGTGTTGATCTTAGATGTGTAGATCTTTTAGGTGTGGAATTTTATGAGGGGTCTGACATTGGAGTTTTAGATTAGGGGTCCCTGAGGAGTATGTTGTAATAAAATATTTTTTTATCTTGAGGGGATTTTGTTTCATGATTATTTTGCCAATGATTTTTCTGAAGGAGCATGCTTAATCAATTGCAGCCCAAGTGTCAATGTTGGTAGAAAAGTTTAAGTGGCTACTTTGTATCTTTATTTTGAGGTTGCTGGAGGATCAGGAGTGATTGAGATTGATGTCTGGCTTGGCTAGCAGAGGTATCACGGAGGTTCTTACCTTCCAACGAACAGTAAAGAAACCCACAAAATTGATGTCTACCCCTGACCTTTTCAGTTAATGAAATCAAGGGGAGGTACTTTTTGTGTTTGTTTCTTTGTGTAAATCACAAAACTCTTGTTTGCTTTCTCTTCTCACTTACTCAAGGGACCTAATAACAGAATGTGTCAAAGTTTTATTTTATGGAATGTTTGGTCAAAGCCAAAGAAGAAAAGACAGTTTGACAGTAATTTGTGCTTTTATTAACAATGTGAGAAAGCCAAGAGTCTTGCTAAATTGATGCAAAAACACATGCCTTCTCAGAAATTTGAGGAAATTTCTGAGGAAAAAATGGAAACAACCAGATTTCTCTTTTAGACATTGACTACATAGACATTGGCTATAATGTAAGTGAGGTTCACTTTAATTGCGTAAGAATCCACTAATGGTTCAAAAGTCTGTCTTTAGCAAAACAAAAATTCAGAGAAGTAGGGAAATTAGGCCAAAGTATGAACTGCCTGATCTAAGTGAATTATTCATTCTGTTGCCATTTCTTAGTTATTACTGACATGAAGAAATGTTGTGTCCAAAATAGTTCCAATTGACCTTAAACACACAGCGCCCACACACTTGCTTCAGAAAATGTCACTAATAAAAAAAGTGGGGCAAGGGATGGAGGAATGAGGGTGGTAATATTTCCTAAGTAGTGGTCATCACTTTTCCATTTGGAAAGTATAAAAAGAGCTCAGTGCTTAACTCTTCTGTGAAAGTGTTTTACAGTTTCTTTTTCTTTCCCCACTTCTCTTTCAATGGAGAGAGGGGGAAATAGAGTAATTATAAGTTTTTGTTCTGTTCTGTAAGTTCATGAGATCTGGTGACTTGGAGGAGGAATATTAAGAGAGAATGAAAATATGTTTTGACCTGTCATAGTAATTAAACTTGTGTATTTCCACTGCAGGCCATAGAGAAGCATCTTATCAGAAAGTCTAATGGGGGCCTAACTTTTATTGGGGAATGGAAAAATGGGCACCTTGAGAGAAAGATGGGCCATCTCACATGCTTTGCTGGGGGAATGTTTGCCCTTGGAGCTGATGGTTCCCGAGATGAGAAGGCTGGACATTACCTTCAACTTGGAGCAGAAATTGCACATACATGCCATGAATCATATGACAGGACAAGTAAGTATCCTTGCCTATCTTAGGTTTTAATTTAATTTAATTTAATTTCCAATTTATATACTGCCGTTCTCCCTGAGGACTCAGGGCGGTGTACAGCCAAGATAAAAAACATAGAATACAAATATTAAAAAACATTTAAAAATATATATAAATTTTGGCCCGAAAGTTAAGAAATCACAGACTGATTAAAAGAATTTAAAATTTTCTTCTTAAGCCAACCCGGCTTGCTGGAAAAGATGGTTTTAAGGGAATGACGGAAGGCATTGAGGTCATGGATTCTCCTTATCTCCGGGGGCAACTGATTCCAGAGGGTGGGAGCCCCCACCGAGAAGGCCCTCCCCCTGGGGGTCACCAGCCTACATTGTTTGGCTGATGGCACCCTGAGGAGGCCCTCTCTGTGGGAGCGCATGGGTCGATGGGAGGTCGTCGGTAGCAGCAGGCAGTCTCGCAGATAGCTAGGCCCTATGTCATGGAGCGCTTTAAAGGTGATAACCAACACCTTGAAGCGCACCCGGAAGACCACCGGGAGCCAGTGCAGCTCGCACAGGAGCGGTGTTACATGGGAGCGCCATGTTGCTCCCATCACTACCCGCGCTGCCGCATTCTGGACCAGCTGGAGCCTCCGGGTGCTCTTCAAGGGGAGCTCCATGTAGAGAGCATTGCAGTAGTCAAGGCGAGAGGTGACGAGGGCGTGAGTGACTTAGCACAAGGAATCCCGATCGAGAAAGGGCCGCAACTGGCGAATCAGGCGAACCTGATAAAAGGTCCCCCTGGTAACAGCCGTCAGATGTTCTTCCAAAGACAGCTGTCTATCCAGGAGGACTCCCAGATTGCGAGCCCTTTCAGTGGGGGCCAAAGACTCGCCCCCAATAGTCAGTGATGGAGTCAACTGACTATATTGGGATGCCGGGAGCCACAGCCACTCAGTCTTGGAAGGGTTGAGCTTGAGCCTGTTCCTCCCCATCCAGATCCACACAGCCTCCAGGCACTGGGACATCACTTCAAGGGCATCGTTGGGGTGGCCTGGGGTGGAGATGTACAGCTGGGTGTCATCAGCGTACTGGTGGTATCTCACCCCAAAGCCACGGATGATCTCACCCAGCGGCTTCACATAAATGTTGAACAGAAGGGGCGAGAGGACCGATCCCTGCGGCACTCCACAAATGAGAGGCCTCGAGGTCGACCTCTGTCCCCCTGCCAACACAAACTGCGACCGGTCGGAGAGAAAGGAGGAGAACCACCGCAACACAGTGCCTCCCACCCCCAACTCTTCCAGCCGGTGCAGCATGATACTGTGGTCGATGGTATCCAAAGCCGCTGAGAGATCTAATAGGACCAGAACAGAGGAACAACCCCTGTCCCGAGCCCTCCAGAGATCATCCACCAACGCGACCAATGCCGTTTCCGTGCTGTGCCCAGACCTGAAACCCGTTTTGAATGTGTTTTCCTGAGACTTGCCTTTGCAGTTGCTATAAGGTACAATTGAAGCAGAATTCTGTGAAGAGGTGGTTTCAACTCCTAAATCAGGCATTTTTGTTTAAATAAGGAATATGTTGCTGGATGTATTGACTATAATTCTTATCCCCTACAACCCTTCATAAAACCCTGCACCATTTCTCTTTTCAACTAACTGTGAGAAAACTAACAGATGCTGTGAGTATAGCCAGCAATAATTTCCTGTAACAGAAGCCAGAATAGTAGGAAATTTCTTCCTGTTAATTTCAGATCAACAATATGATAGTAAGGATCTAACTAGCTCCCTGGCCCTTGCCCTCATTCCCAATCCCCCCCTCCCCCAGCTCTTTCAAAGATGAAAAGACTGTTGCTAGCTTTGATACTGTGACATCTCCTTGTGGGAGTTGAGTCATGAAATTGCCAGGAAAATATGTTAATGAAAAGAGCCTGTGGAACCTGTATTTCACTTCCCAAGATTTCAAATATGAGAAGTTGCAGCATTTCCTTTAGTAGTTAAATTCTGTACAGAGAAGGTGAGAAAAGTGAGGTTGGCCTCTCCAAGCCAGACCATTAAAGTGGGCCCAAATTTCAGAGTTTGAAAGGAGCCATATAGTGAAACTGATATATTTTGGGAATAAGTGATGTGCTGCTCACTCCTCCATAAAAGTTATGTAGACATAATAGCTTTTTTTATACAGTGCCAACTTTTTTCAAGGTTGTGGCCAGAAAACAGACAATATATGAATATAAAATAGCACTCATTGTTCTGTAAGATATGAATCTTAAGAGTATGTTAAATACTTCTTAAATATTCTACAACCATGCATATGCTTAAAATTCTGAAATGAATTTAGATTTCTTTCAAGCTGTTACAGACCTGACTAGATTGATAAGAACTATCGTAAGTATTTCTGGGATCATTAAAAACATATATTAATGTTTCTTTTAGAGTCAAATTGTTGAACTTAGAAATTATATAAGAAGTTGCTACATTAATTTTCTTCATTTTCCTTTGCAGCTTTAAAACTGGGGCCTGAAGCTTTCAAATTTGATGGAGGTTTAGAGGCAGTAGCAGTGCGGCAAAATGAAAAATACTACATATTAAGACCGGAGGTGATTGAGACATACTGGTATATGTGGCGATTCACACATGATCCTAAGTACAGACAGTGGGGCTGGGAGGCAGCACAGGTAATTTATTAACTAGCCTTCTAAAAAAACCTCACAGAGTTTACCTGCCAGCCTTCATATTGTGCATAGTAAGAAATCGAAACCGTGATGCTTATTTTTTTTTCTAGATGGTTCCTTCTTTGCTTGTGGAGACCTAAGGAAAAATGGCTTTTAAAAAAATCTGATGACTGAGAATATTGGGGGAAAAGACTTCAATTTCCAGTTTCTAATATTGCCTACAGTATATTTTTATCTTACATTTAGATTTCAAAAAAAATATTTGAAGTGTGCCTTACAATAATGCATTCAGTCGTAAAATGTGCACTGAAATGAAAATCTAATTAAAAATTAGTTTTTTTTTCCCATGGAGGCTCGTTCGCGATGTTACTTAGCAGCTGCACCACAAGAAAAGAGTGCTTCAAGGCTTTTCCAAGAAGGACAGCCAGGATTAAATTTCCCTCACAATCAGAAGTAGTGTGCCAAATAGAGGCTGCTTTGTAGAAAAAGGGTTTGCATGTATTTTGAAACATTCTAGAAAGGAATATTGAGATAACCTCAATGCATTCTAACAGAGCATGCTGGCTGGGAAATTCTCGGAGTTGAAATCCACATGTCTTCAAGTTACCATGGTTGAGAAACACTGTAATAGAGGGACTTTGGACCTCTCCTTATTATTGAAGAAGCTTCTCTGTTTATAAAAGGGCTGTTTTAAATTCCAGTTAATCTTCAGTTTAATAATTTTGGAAGAGAAATGCTTCAAGAAATTTTGAAAAATATGAAATAATCAAGTTAGGTAAGGAAGCAGGGCACAACACCTGGATTTTTTCCCAATTCCAACCTCTTTTATAAT
Source organism: Pantherophis guttatus (assembly GCF_059756535.1). Classification (NCBI taxonomy): domain Eukaryota; kingdom Metazoa; phylum Chordata; class Lepidosauria; order Squamata; family Colubridae; genus Pantherophis; species Pantherophis guttatus. The sequence goes on from NC_142064.1 coordinate 102,623,122, forward strand.
AGCTCTGCTCTGGGCCCACCAATGAAAAGGAGGAAGGAGGAGACTGGGAATGAAAGCGTAGTCAACATTCCAGGCAATTATTTATCTTTCCTGGGCATGCATTGGGGGATTTTTTCCTTCGAATATTTTTCTCATAGCTGGATTTGGTTGTTTTCAGATTTTTATCATCTTCATGCTTCTCCCTACATACCAAATCTAATCCCAGTTCTGTTCTGTTTTCAGAGGGTTGCTGGACAAATAGTCAAAACTATTTTATTTAATTTATTTCTAGAGTTATTAGTTGTCTCATGTAAAGAATCAAACATAGAAATATGAAATTGTGTTCCAGGGTGCTACTGCTTTACAGACACAGGTAGCTTATGAATTTGGGTTGCTTAAGCAGTACAGTAGTAAAACAATTTTGTGACCCCAATTTTGTGACCATTTTTACCACCAACTTTAAGTGAATCGCATGGTTATTGAGTGTATCATAAGATTGTTAAGCAAATCTGGCTCCCCCAATTGGCTGCTTTTAGCTAGGAAGATTGCAAATTGTGATCACATGATGATAAGATATTTCAACTATTGTAAATGTAAGCGGGTTGCTAAGTGTCCAAATTGTGATCATGTGACTGGGATGGTGGTGTAATGGCCATAACTTCAAGGGTGGGTTGTAAGTTACCCTTTCTAAGGCTATTGTAACTTTGAATTGTCGTTAAACAGTCAAGAAATACCTGTAGACATTTTGGCAATAACATTATTGTTATATCATGTAGTTGTAACTATTTAGTGTAAATTATATTCTATTGCTCTCCTTTCATTTCTAAGTGTATAATATCTATATTATTTGAATCTGTGTCAACTACATCCAACTTTGAATTGCTGGCTAATAAAGTGTTCATTCTGTTTGTTCCACTTAAAGGCCATTGATAAGTACTGCCGAGTGAGTGGTGGATTTTCCGGGGTCAAGGATGTCTACTCCTCAGCTCCTACATATGATGATGTACAACAAAGCTTCTTTCTTGCTGAAACTCTAAAGTAAGTAGATTTTTCTCTATGATATTTGTTTCAGCAACTTTGGAATTGAGGTTCTTAGAAGAAATATTCAGCATTTACATATTAATATAAATTTTATAGAAAATAGATTTTTATATTTATAAAATACATACTAAACATATGCCTGCTAGGAAAATGGCTGCATTAAATGGCTATAAACTGTTGGATATTATCACTGCTGCAGATTTTATCCCACCAGGTTGCCAACACATATGTCTATAGTCTCCTTTTTATTTTTTACTTTTTCTCCCTCCCAAATAAAAGGAATTATAATTATTCTGCAACACTTACAGAAGGATGCCCTTTATCCTGTGTAATGTCTATGAGAATGCCATCACCTGTTTTAGGGTTCGAATGAGATGATATCAAACGTATTGGCTCTTTCTCATAATATCACACATTGAAACTGCCTAGATGAATATAGTGAATACACAGATAGTACAATTGTGCATGAAGGGGGTGAAGGGGAAATTGTGCAAGTGTGCAGAATTTAGGAATTCTTGACATGTTATTTGGATTTTAGTATGTTTAGAACAGGAGAATTGAAGAAAAAGCTTGGCTCCACCAAGCTTTGAGAGTTTACAAACTGTAACAGAAGAATGGGATCTCACTGAAAGATTGTAGATGTTCATTATAAATGAAGATCTTTTTTGGTAGTGTGGGTCATGATTATTTAGAACTTAGTGTACTATTACAAATGCTTTAAATCTTCATCAGTAGCAATTAGTGCAAAATTTAGTGCACTTATAATACATGAGTGATGAGGCATCTTATTCAACGGGAAAACAAATGTCTGTATTTTAATTATAATACTTGTATCTAATTAGACAATGTGCATTATTTTATACTCTGTAGTTAATGGGTTTGAATAGTCAACAGTGGAATGTGTCCTGATGCCATCAACAGAATTTTCTTGATTTGCCCCCCTGCACATGTCTCCTCTCTTCTCAGACGGCTGATGGGAGAAAATAGTGAAGGCAAACAGCAAATAGCCCTGTTGCACAAGCAGACCTTTGGTCATGCAGTGTTCAATGTAGTCTCAATGGTATCTTTTGTGTATCATGTATAGTGACAGATCTTATTTATCTTACTTTGTAGGTATTTATATCTGCTCTTCTCCAATGATGATCTCTTACCTTTGGATCACTGGGTTTTTAATACAGAAGCTCATCCCCTGCCAGTTTTACATCTAGCCAATACGACACTTTCAGGAAATAATGCATATCGATAAAAACTATTCCAGGAAAAGGACAGAACAATCTACATTAGCTGTGTTTTGTTTACATGGACCACTTCAGATTTCAGGCTTGAGAGAAGACTTGTGTGTGTTTAAATAAGACCTTCAGAATGATAAGAGAAGTACTGCACTCGTCAGCATGTAGATAATTCAAAAATTCCATTTTATATGACCAAAACAATTTGTGCAGTATATGGCAGGAAAAGACCTTGTATATTTGCAACAGAGAAGGTGGCGCATGATTTTAAAGGATTAAAAGGCTGAAATAATATCCCAGCCACAGGAACAAGCTGCAACTATTGAGATTGACCGTTGTAGTAAACATTGTGCTGCCCAAATAATGTGGATTCCTGATAGTTTGTCATTTGCTTCCCCCCCCCCCCACTTGGTGGCATGAGCAAAGCAATGCAAGGCGACAAAAGTGCACTAATAGCACCCAGATTTCAAGTTCTTTGACTGCTATTTTGAAATTTCTAAACATCTTCATCAGTCTGTTCAGACTGGCAACCATTCCCAGTGCCTCTGAGACCCTTGCCTCTTTTTATTATCAATAATGCTGTGGATCAATCATTTGTTCTTCTTGTTCATGAGTAAATGGATTAGGGAAAGGATCAGCAACTTCTTTCAATCTGTCACTTTAGGATATGGAAATCTTCATTCAGTGCAGAGTTATTTTTTGCACCATCATGACAAAATTGCCCAATGATGTTTATCATTTGGCCAAGATTTCTTTCAACTAAGTTGCAATAACTAACATTTGTCTATGAATCCTGGAGTTTCACAAGGATTTCACTCTTTTTATTTGTACAGTATTCAAAAAGTGTAGAATAATCCTGTAAAGAGACATTCTTTACCAATTTTAATTCCTGTGATTAAGACTCACCTGGGTATAATGGTGCTTCTTTAGGGATCTTTTGTAAAAGCTGGAGTTGGCAGAGGAGTTTTTCAGCCTTCACACCTATCTGTCTTTGAAAATCTGAAATCTGGTCGTTTGATCTTCAAGTATCTGGAAACAATATCACGCAAGACAACCGAGAACACATCAAAATGAATTTGAAAGTAAAATTTATTTTGCAATACATTTTTGTCACTACTGCAGTAGATATCACAGACAATACTTTGGGATAAAAATAGCTTTTTCAAAACTTAAAAATGGATGTTTCAACGAGCTCCCCACTTCTGTTAAAGAAAAAGACTTGAGCATAATTTTTTTCTGGCAGGATATATAAAATATGTGAATATTATTTATGTATATTGGAATCAAAATTCTTGATGAATACAGATAACACATCTTTATTATTATTGTTGTTGGTATGATTCCTTTTGAAAAATACTGAAATTTAAAAAGCTGGTTGGAGTAGCCTTTGTTGACCAAGTTTTCCTCTTGGCATTTTGTCATATCTTTAAGGATATAACAATTCAATTATTGAGAAAGATAATTTAATGCATGTTGCATATTGCAGTCCCAGTGAGAAGGTTGATGGTTTCAGTGAGCACTGCTTACTGCAAGTGTGGTGCAGGTGAGTCTGGGAATCTGCCCAGTCCAAATTGTGCTGCATTCTACTGTGAAATCCATATTCTACATGGTTCTGGCCCACCTAGTTGCAGGGATAAATTTAAAACAGTATTGGAATCTTTGTGGGCCAATTGCAATGAACATATCCAAGTTGAATTCCAGATATCAGGGCACTGAAATTCACCTGTCTTGGCTTCTGGCATTCATTTTACTGTTTTCCATAGTGATTTTTCACATGTTCATATCCAGGCTCTTCTCTCCTCTTCCTCTTCTCAAAATCAGCATTCTAAAATAAGTTTTTAAATCAAGCTCACGTGCAGTTTGAAACAGTATTACAGGGTTGTAGAATATGAAATAAATTTTAGTACTGCTGAGTCTTGAATTGAATTGTAAGATGGAAACTGATATTACTTATATTTATCCATATAAGACCATAATATTTTTAGTGAAATCTGTGACAAATTTATACATATAAAAAATATTTATCTGCTGAAAAATAATATACCATTGGTGACTAAAAATTCTCAACTCTCATAGAATGAAATTTGGCTTAAAATTAAATGAAAATGTTCCAGCTACATTCTGTGAATGGAAATAATGGGTAAAACATAATAGGTTTGGATAATTGTGTTTGAAATATTACATTATTATTTTTTTATTTCCTTTAAATACAAACTAAATATTTCTTTTTTCCACTTTAGATAGAACTATATGCTGTAAGCAGTGAAATATTGTCTTAAGCATTATACCAGAGTTCTTAAACCTTGTTGAATCATAACAGACCCAATATTATTCTGATGATCAATCTTTACAATCTACTTCCAAAGTTGTTTTTACAGACTACTGTGCATTTATTGTATCAGTTTTCATATTATTTATTTTCTCCTTCCCTTGCTGGTTATTAGTGCGCAAGAATGCAGTGATTATAAAACATGCAATTAAAACATGAATGTTATCTTTCTGGGCTTCTGCAGGAGAATGATAATTTTAAATTTATTACATTTCTACATTCTGTGTTAAGATTTTACACTTTCTTCTGAAGTGTTTTAAATCTAAAAAGGCTTAGAAATTAATAAGCAAAACTGCAAGATATCATGGTTCTTGATAACAAAAAATAATAACCACAATGTGTTCAAAAAGCAAACACATTTTCTCTCTTTTTTTAAAAGAAATTGCCTGAAGAAAAGACAGGAAGCCAAAAAATGGATTATTGTTCACAGTCTGCCTTAATTGCAGGAAAGGTCACAAATTCCTAGTTCAATCTGCATCCTTGGAGATAAATTGTTCTTTAATTATAAGTAAATAGCCATCTTCCACAAGCATTAATGGATTATTCTTTCCAACCCAAACAAATGTGTGAAGAAATTCTGTGAAGGGTCTCGGGCTTCCCTCAACAGGATAACTCTCCGAAAACAGAACAGAACAATGACTCCAAACACTGAACAGAATGAAAGCAAATTTGGTGTTGGGGGAGAATAGAAACATTGATCAAAAATGGGCAAATTTGGTTGGGCTGGGAAGACAGAAATTCAAGGGAAAAAATCCCCCATTTTTGAAGACGAAGTTAGCTAGTTGTTTGAAATGTAGTCTCCATTCGAAGACCCCTCTTCCCCTTCCCAGTGAGGCAGAGTTTCAAGGTTGGAAAGAATTCTAGAAGCCATGGTCTGCATGCTTTCCCTACCTTGGTTAATTCTAGGAGCCTAGTATGTGCAATCAGCTTTGTTGATTTGATTTCAAGATATATACAGTATAATTAAGTCATTGTCAGAAAGGAATCCTGGAAAGATAATTTGAACACTTCAAGGTGTTTTTTTGTTTAGATTGGGGTGTCAAACTTGCATTGTCATGGCAGCGTCATGTGATGTATTGCGGCTTTTCCCCCTTCGCTAAACCGGGCAGGGGTGGGGCCAGCACGTGACACATCTGGCCCGTGGGCTGCGAATTTGACACCTTGCTTAGATAATTAATCATTGTGTTCAGGTGCAAACACTGTGCAAGGAGGGGAAAAGAGATCCAAATTGAAAACTGTAACTAAGCATTCATCCACAACATCCAAAATTAAAAGTTCTCCAAATTGTCAGTGTCATATGGACCTCAACATCCTTTTTGGCAAAGCCAAAAAGACTTGTACATCTACTCAGGATTGGCATTGCTAGCCACTTTCCAATAACCCACAGTTATTCAGGGAATCCTCTGTCAAGTTCCAGAACAAGGGGCTCTGCTGCAGTCCCTCGTTGCTTTTCCCAATTCTACTGCCCTCTCTACCTGACAGGGCAATAAATGAAGAAGAATCGGCCATTGTGGATTCGGTCTAAAAGAGAGCGCAAGTGAATGGGCAGAAGCAGTAATAAAGAAGTGGCAACTCCAGGGCAGGGGCTGGTGCCTAGGGGATCACCAGGTAGAGACTACATTTGTTTATGCTTATGTTTAGTTATGGCATGTGTTTCCCCATTCCATGAACAGAGCAGACAATGGGGAAAGAAAACAGAGCTTATGACATAATGGAGTACTGTATAAGCAGAATGTGGGTTGGCTGCAAGAGAAAATTGCTATTTTCGGCAGCATTCCAACATCTGTCACAATATATATTTTGTCAGAAGATGACTACTGGGCTAAATAAACCTGAACAATTTGGAGGTGATAGAGATTAATGGTACGGGTGAATAATTCAATTATTCATAAACACAAAAGTTCAAAGTGATTAAGAATGTAGTTAATAGCCTTTCAATTTACTTATAATTTTATAGCTATGTTCTGAAAATCAGAAGTGGGATGACATCTCAATTTCTAAGAATTATTTAAAAAAAATTAATTAGCATTTATTTAAAAAATACTTTTGTTCCATTGTAGAAAAAAGATTTAAAATGAATTTACCAGTACTATTTTCTATAATTGCTAGGAAGTTGAGCTTTGCTCTGGTTAATCTATCCCCATCTGTTATTGTTTTTTTAATCAGAATTATGGAGAAATACTATCATATTCTTTTCCTCTTTTGCTGTGTTCAGAAGAATATTAAAAACCTGAAGGAAAGAGATCACGTGTCTGCAAATATCCCAAAATAAATGTATATACCATGGAGAAAGTTTGAATAATTCAACCTCATTGATACTTTTTTTCCTTTAATGTAATTTGAATTGCTGATCCACTTAGGTATATTTCTTCACCTAAATGTGAAGCATAATACATTGTCATAAATTTAATTTTATATTCTGATCTATTTCAAAGTAAATGTAATGATATTTGATACTAGAGTTATATGTATTCACAGTTGGCTGAATGACTGCACTGAGGAGTGCTTATTGGCTCCGTTTCAGCTTAGAGGAAGTATTAAGTAGGATGCCAACAGTGTGTAGATATGCAGTTAGACCGAATGGGTTTGCTTTGTTCTCACATAAATCATCCCCAAGGAAAGGAGAATCAGCAGGAAAATCCCCCCTCCCCCGCTCATAGATCACTTTCTGAAAGAGTTTTCCTCATTTTGCCCACCCATCATGCAGGCACTTCTAATCTTTTTCCCTCTCACGCATCTCAAGCAAAATTAAACTCTGATGAATGAGACAGCCAACAAGATCCAAGGAATGCCCGCAATTCTGCCTCCCTGCTCCACCCTACTCACCTAAACCAGATTCCCCCCTCTCTTGCTCATCAGCCCCACCAGCCTGCACACATGCACATCCCAAAAATGCTCCCTCTATAGCTTTGGCATAAATCATCCCCAAGAAAAGGCTCCACCTTAGACAATATCACCACCACAGATTTCAAAAAAGCCTTAGAAATGGATGAGTGATTTAGTACCAATAAACATACTTGCATAATAAAAGAGGGGTTAGCTTGGGTGGGAAATAAGTTGTATGTCCCAGCTAGGGAAAGGCTGAGAACTATATAAGGTTGCCCCGACTCCAAATTAACTGATTATTTTGGTTTTGTAAAAACATTACATTTACTGAAATGGCAATTCTGGTGGCCCTCATTAAAAAAGGACTAGAAAGTTATGTAGCAAGCTGCCCCATTTGCACTGCCACTAAACACAGGCAGGGGAAAAACCGCAGTCTACTGCAGCCAGTACAACATTTTGATGAATAACATTGATGAGAAAATTGATGTGCTACTTACCCAGTTTGCTGGTGGCAAAAAGCTGGGTGAGGTTGATAATATTTTAGATGAAAGAGAAAATTCAGCAAGATGTTAGACCACGAACTAAATGAACAGGATGGAATTTAATAAGCAGAAATACAAAGTTCAGGATCAGGATAGGAAAAATGTAAGGCTCAAATATAGGATGGAGGAAACCTGGAGGGGCAATAGAGAGTATAAAAGGGATTTTGATGATCATAAATTAAACATGAACAGATGTGCAATTCAGTTGTGAAAAAGGCTGATGCTATCTTCACATGTGGTAGCAGAAATATAGAGTTCAGGTCACCAGCCATAATTGTTCCTCAGTACTCAGCCCTGGTCAGGTCTCATTCAGAGAACTGCCCAACATTGAGAGTCCATGTTTTGTTTTGTTTTGTTTTTACTAAATAGAGTTTGTATTGTTCATGGCTACCACTGTATTGACTCTGGCTTTGGTGGGCTCATTTCTCACACAGTTTCAGAAATTAGGAGAAGTGAAGAAATTAAAAGAAATTAATTACAGTAATACATTGTTTATATTTGTCACTCAATAAGGTAAAAATACAAAATTATTAGCAACAGTTGTATTTGAGGCTATATATAAAATGAGAATAATATACTTGAAATAATTTACATTGTATTGATATATTTGCTAGTCTAATTTATGTAAATTGTTGAAAGTATAGGATGTTACATTTTTGTTTTCAGAAAGAAAAAACATGTTAACAGAAAGAAGGCCCTATCCATGCCCGTAAATGTCTGATAATTGTTTTTAAGTTGACCTACCCTCGAATGTAGCCAAATACTTAGTCTGATTTACTGCTGGTTCAAATAGGGCCTGTTTTTTTTCCTGCATGAAATTATTAATGACTGTCAGCTGAATGTGTGACTTGACCAGGTTGGAAAGTATATTCATTGTGGCCTTGGGTCTCTGATGAGTTTTCACAGTGCAATTCCCTGAGTGTTGAATGTTCTAATGTGAATAAAAATTTAGAAGTCAATCCTATATAGTTTTGCTTGGAAACAAGTCTACTGCACTTAGGATTGCTACCTTTGTGAGAACTGATGAGCAGCCTATAATTTTCAGTAGCACCCCCAGATCACAATTAATTTAATACTTTTTAATTGATGTATTAATGTAGAATATTAAAAATTTTGTTTCTGAAAAGACTAAGAGTCTGAATGTCAGTTCAGTCGAGTTTATTCCCAGTAAAGATGAGTAGACTTGCAAGCTGGTAAACATTTTCTTCAACATTTGACTGAAGTCAAATCTTTCAGTCTTTCCTTTTAAAATTGTTTTTTTTTAATATTTACAATAACAGAAAAAGGAAGAATGTAGCCAGAATATTTCTTTTTTTAAACTTGACTCATCTCCTGAGAGCATAGGTGGTTACATACTTAACAAAAGCATACTTGTTTTAATATCTGCAGACGAACAATTTCTACCTGTTTACATGTTATGTGTTGGATGCAATCTTTTTAAGACAACAAAGACCCCCACATATTTTTTAAAAATATTGCAATTAGGCTCCTAATATATACTCAATATAAATACTTTTGAATATCTTGCCCAGTTATTTTTCATATTCAAACACAGGACAATACAACAAAAAGGCTCCCCTTTTCTGTAATGTGAATATTTTTTAATATTGTGCATTGGACATTCGGCAACAAGCTACCCAACTTGGCTCATTTTTGAGACAAATGTAAAGCAGCAGTGGAACTACTGTTGATCAGTTCTGCTATTTGGTACAGTGTGATCCTCTCTGTGCGTCTCCAACCTGGTTAAATTATCCCAAATTACATAGAAGTGTTTTTTCTTTGAGTAACAACCACTACCCATTCACAACAGAGATATTTAAATTGACTTTTGATTGCCACATGTACTAAAAATATTTGAAAATCTCCCAAAATATTCCTATTAAGGAATGATGAAATTACCAGTGTTAAATTTGTTGAAATGACCTTAATCACTCAGCACTAGGGTGCTGAACGGAGGGATTTATAACCAGCCCTCAATGTGTGACAAGACTTTTTGATAAGTGCTTTTAGGCAATAAAGGAAAAAGTTTGGGAAGCTTTGAGTTCAGTGGAGCTTCCTCTCTCCATAAAGAAATTTAAAATTGCTACCTTCAGTGGTGGAATTCATAATGAAAGCTTGCTGATCAGCCTGCCTATTTCTCTTCCCCAAGTCCCTATTTTTCTTGTGAACTAGTAAAAGATGCAAGAGTCAGCTTTGTTACCTGGGAAACCTTGGGCTGTTTCTAAGTTGGCATTCTATATGTATAATGTGTAAGGATTTTAAAAAGAATGTACATTAAATTGGTTTTACAAGAATGTGTTTGATATGGCCTTATTTTGTTTGGCAGAAGAGGGGACAGGAAATGTAGGAGATAAGACTTCATTTAATTAGTGAAGGAATCCTCAGTCTCTTTTTCTACCAAACCCAGATTCCTCAAAAAGAATGAAGAAACACTCAAAGTTCCTTTGACATAAGTGCTTCTCCTGGCTGCTTTTTGATAATCCCTGAACTAGTCACTACTGTACTCCTATCACAGAAGAGTTGGTATTTTTAAAAAACGGAGAAGCACTAAAAAAAACTTTTGTGATTTTTTTTCCAGTTTACTACAAAATATGGATGGAATATTTTAAACAGATATTAGTAAGTTGTGCAGTGTATAAAATTTAATGTTATAAAACTGAATAGGCTGCTCATCTTATTCTGTGCATGTATTTTGTTTCACAAGCCACAAAATGCCAGTTTAGTCAGCTTTCTACTTTTTAAAATCACTTTGGCAGTTAATTCAAAGAGTTTATTTGCATAGGAGGATTTAGTAGTTTGTACTACAAAATCATTTGTAGATGACTTGGGTAAAAGACTATAATCTTATGTATAATATAATCATATAAAAACTTCGGAGTAAGAGCAACTGAACATAACGGGTTTTATTTCTAAGTCAGGAAAGAAAGAACTGCACTGTTAACTACCGGTATTAATAAATTCCTCATCATAGCTCCTCTCTTCTGAATAAACTTTAAACTTTATTTTTAGAATATGGGGGGGGGCGGGTTTACGTGGAAAATACGCATTTTGGATAGCTAAGGTAAGGTTTATTTGCACTATGCGTTTAATTTCGAGTTCAGTAAGCTTCCCTCGGGTTCGCAGGAGCCTTTTCCTTTACGAACGTTCTGTTTAAAAAACTGCTTTTTAAAAGTAATTTTAATAGAGATGAAAGTCTATATTCAAGTAAAAGAAACCAAACGCAGGTTGCCAGGATTTGAATTTGTATAGTTAAACTGAGCGCTCAAAATTTCTGAGAACGGCAGGCGGGTCGTGGGGAGAAAAGGACGGGCTTCTGCAGCTGAAACAGGCTTCGAAGCCGCTGGCTAAGGAGCCAAAAGGCCGGCTAGCATGATCGAAGAGTCTTCAAGAAAATATTGGACAATCATTTGTCCGGGATGCAATAAATCTGCCTTGGCAGAGGGTTGGACTAGAAGACCTCCAAGGTCCCTTCCTGCTCTATGATTCTATGATTCTCCCTAACCCTGGGACTTGAGAGCCAGGCAGGAGACTCGAGAACCCGCAGCTCCTCGGATTACTACCGCTGTCGTGAAAGAAATCGCGGAAGGAAAGGTGGGGGTCCCTCCTCTGGGCCTGCTGCGGCAGGGCGGAGCCGAGGACTAAGAGGTAGCGGGAGCTGTTTGGCCGCGCCGGGGAACCGAAGGGAAAAGCCGTAGCGCGACTGCTCCGGAGGACCCAGCCGGGGGCCTCGCGGCGCGATTGGGTCCTGGCGGTGGGAGGGTTGGGAAATACGACCTAGTGGGCTCGGCTTCCCTTCTCTGGCCAGAGGTGCGCAGAGCGACAAGTGCTCCCGGAGGGACGAGAAGAGCTTCTATGCTGCTCTCTAGCGCTCCCGTCCAAACGCGCGTTAGTTTTCCGGCCGCCTGCTTGCATCAACCAGAGTGGGCTGCGGAGTGATTGAGTGGGCGATTCAGCACACTTGGCTCTCAAAGATCGACCCACCGAGAGTTTTCAACCTGAGATTTCCTTGGAAAATATCTCGAGGGGAGGGAAGAAAGCGTCCAAGGGGGAAGATAACCGGTGGCCCTGGGTGCCGGGACTAATTCCTCTGATCAGGACAGTCTCCGATGTTTTATCTCTTGCCCAGTAAGGAAAAATATTTTGTCCGTTCTGACCCACAGCAAATCTGAGCTACAGCTTTCAGAGTATTTTATGTGTGCCTTGCCTTATCTACAAGAGCAAGGCAAAAATAGTTTGATTATTCTTACTGTTTTCATAATGTTGGCTTGCACAGTTCTGCCAGTTCAGTTATAAACTGGCTTGTTTGTTACAACCTAAGGCTAAGCTTTGTGAACCAGAATCCTTTTAATCAGGGACAGTGGCTGTTATCCAGCCTTGGGAGGTGCGTTTGATGGTAGGCAGGAGAGAAAAATACAAACAGTGCAGCCAAAAGGCTGTACCTCTTTTTGATCATTATGTAAATGTTAAATATTCAAATGTTCAGATAGTTCAAATATCAAATTCAGTGATCTTCATAGATCACATTTGATGTAACATCAGTGTATTAGTATGAAGGAAAAAAATGAGTAACGGCTGCATTCAGCCATATTTTTTCCTTACAAGCTTATTGTGTTCGAAGATTGACAGATGACAGAATCAAAATATATCATTTTCCCAATGTTGCCTCAGGATCTTCATTTAAAAAGATTGATGCTGAAACCCCAAGATTTTTTTATTGAGCAAATTCTTGCCCTCCTTAACCATTTAAACTCGGTTCCCCACCACAATCATTTCAATAATCGAGCTGATTTTTGCCAGTCTTTTTTCAAAAAATATAAACAGTTCCCACACTTTTTCTCTGGAACATGTTCCTTATTAATAGCCTGAATTTTTGTAAGTATTGGACAAATGTAAGCTCATGTTCATTAGCATTTTGGCTGGAAGTGTGCTCAGAGACATACATTTAGTCTTTCAGTAAACCTAATGAGTCAAAATTCCAGCTTTTTTTCTAATACAAGCATGGCAAATAAATATACTGTACTAAAATAGTGTACTAAATACAGTAGTTCTCAATTTACGAGCAGTCAAAATTACAACCTTCCTGAAAAAGGAGACTTGCGACTGAGATTTGAAGTTTCTATGGTTGAGCCCCCACATTCACATGATCATATTGCAGGTGCTCAGTCACATTTATGGTTATTTATAGCATAGTGAACAATAGTTCTGCTTAACAACTGTTTGATTTGTTTGATGACTGTGGTTTTTTGTATTTACAATAGCTGCAAAAACATCATAAAATCAGCCATTACAAAGGTTAACTATGTGCAGGCTCCATTATGATCATAATTCAAGGACTGCTGTAGTGGATTCTCTGTAAGCAGGTTTATCCTCATTCATCATAAAGTAGATAACTCAATTTCACTCCTGTGCTCCTAATTGACCATTCTGTAAGTGAAATAAATGACAACCACAAACATACTCTTTGGGTTTTGGCCTCAAAGGGAAACAAAAATTCAGTATAAAATTCCAATTTAATATTTACGTACTTATTTATAAAGTTGACTTTTAATATATTTGTAAGGATATGAACCTGAACATAAAATTTCTAATTTTTTTCTTTACTGAAAACTCTTGATAAGTGTTTGCAATATACTTAGAGATAAAGTTTTTATTACTTTTCCATGTAGACATTTTACACACAAACACTTCTATAGTAGATGGAAAAGTAATGCACACATTTTATATGTGTGTGTGTATAATTGTATTAATTTTTTATAAAATTAAATCTAGGTCATATTGTACACAATCCACTGAAAATCAGATTGTTTCCTGGTTTGATTAAGCCTTACAGTTGTGATAATTTTAATACAATATTAAAACAAGAATTTTTGAATTCTTCACCTGGATTCCCCAGCATGGTTACCTTTTAATGTATTCTTTGGTTCTTTTTATTGTTTCTAACCCCATATGATACTCAGAGTTGTCTGATGAGTGGGAGGCTTTAGAAAATTACTAAACAACTAAAATAAATGACTTGATGCCCCACATTAAGGTCCTAAATTATTGATCCTCAAATGAAACAAATCCCTGTAAACTGATGGGCTTTTAAGAGAATTTGATGTTGGATACGTGAAATCATTTTTAATATTAAATTAGCATTTTAATATGCCAAAAATCTAGATGGACAGTACCGTAGTTTTATCACTTAATCACTAATCACATGTATTACTATTTTAAAAAATATTTATACTAGACATAGGTATGTCTTCTTAATAAAGGCATGAAATTATTCATTCGTGTTCCGACAAAGAACATAGAGTTATTTTAGAAATTACACATCAAATGATCAGTAAAGCATTATGCTTGATCACCTAATAACCTATAGGGCAGTGGTGAAATCCAAATTTTTTTACTACCGGTTCTGTGGGCGTGGCTTGGTGGGTGTGGTGTGGCTTAGTGGGCATGGCAGGGGAAGGATACTGCAAAATCTCCATTCCCACCCCACTCCAAGGGAAGGATACTGCAAAATCCCCATTCCCATCCCACTCTGGGTCCAGCCAGAGGTGGTATTTGCTGGTTCTCCAAACTGCTCAAAATTTCTGCTGCCTGTTTTCCAGAACCTGTCAGAACCTGCTGAATTTTACCCCTGCTATAGGGCATATTCTAAATACTACTGCAGTTGTATTGATTTGCTCAAAACTTGACCTCTGATCTTGGACAATTTTAAGGTGTCAGGAATGGCCATATCCAGTGGTGGGATTCTGCCGGTTCTAGGGGGTTCGGCCGAACCGTTTGTTAAATTGCTGGCTCGCCCCACCCCTTGCCCCACCCCTCCGCACCACTATTTATTGCCAATAAATAGTGGTGGGTGAGGGGCGGGCGAGTCAGCAATTTAACAAACAGTTCGATGTTTTTTTGTAATTTTATTGGCCCGCGGAGCTTCAGCATAGGCTAATTAGTCCTTGATTAGATCGGCTCCAAACTCTCAGCTGATTTGCTCTCAGCTGTTTTGCTCAGGGCTCTGCTGCTTGCTGGAGCAGATTTTTTTCCCCCTAGCTATGCTGAAAAACAAAACTGAAAGTAAAGCAGGCTGTTGGCTTTGCTGTTGCTGCAATGTTGGAAAATTAGGCAGGCAGATTTCTTTTCTTTTTCCTCACCAAAAAAGGTAGGTGCAAACAATGGGAAATTTAGGGAAAAAGAGGAGAGTTCAAGATTTTAAAACACAAAAGAAAAAAAGCTCTATTTAACTAGGGAATTGTAATAATTGAGATACTATTAATTGTATATTGTGTTGAAAGCAGAAATGGTTAAGTTGTGGTTTGGAGGAATATATGGGGGGAATTATTTGGTTTATTATTATTGGTAAATATAATTAATTGATTTGTAAGAAATTGGATTGCATGGAAATAATTGGAATATTCATGTTCATATTGATTAATATACAAAAAAGGTAGTATATAACTAATTGATTTATATTAAAATGTTGAATTTATATTAAACAACTGTAATATTACATAATTAACCAATGTGAGGATGGATATAAAAATAGATGACAATGAGAAGGGGTATAATATAGAATAGAAGGGAAAAATTGAATTTGATTAAGATTAGAGATGAGGATGAAGGGTAATATTGGTTTTTTACAAAAATAGATGAGGAATAAATATGGCAAAAAGGAAATATAGAAATTGTAAATTTAATTGAAATGACTAAACACTGTTTAAATTTGTGAACTGGCCAAATACTCTGTTCAAAGAAAATTCATTGTATGTTTGTATGTGTGTTTCTAATTATTGTTATTTATTCATATTTGTTCTCTTTTATTCTTTAAAGTTTAACAATTCATTCTTTATCTTAATATCTTTATATTTGTTTGGGGTTGGCTTTCTTCCCTTTCATCTTTTTTATTGTACGGCAATCTTTCTCCTCAAACCTACCACCTCTCTCTTTTCTTTCCTTCTTACTTTCTCTTCCTCCCCCTCTTCTTCTCCTCCCTACTTCCTCTTCCTTTCTCCTTCTCCTCCTCTCTTCATCCCTCTCTTACCCTCACTCCTACTCTAATTTCCCTTCCCTTCCTTCATCCCTCTCTATTGCTGTATCCTTTTATGCATATGGACTACTCAGAGGGCTGAAAAAGTTATTTCTGACTGGTCCTCACACTTTTGACCAGTCCTCGAACTTACGACTGTCCTCACATTTTACGTTTTTGCCCTATCTTGTCACCATGGTGAAGAGAAGCAGTTGTGAAATGAGTGACACGGTTGTTAAGAATGCTACAATGGACATAAATGATGACCAGTCATAAGTGCGAAGACCAGTCAAAAGTGCGAGGACCAGTCAGAAATCACTTTTTTCAGCCCTCTGGGTAGTCCTTTTATGCATATGGACTACTCAGAGGGCTGAAAAAGTTATTTTTGACTGGTCCTCGCAGTTTTGACCAGTCCTCGAACTTACGACTGTCCTCACATTTTACGTTTTTGCCCTATCTGTCACCATGATGAAGAGAAACAGTTGTGAAATGAGTGACACGGTTGTTAAGAATGCCGCAACGGGCATAAATGTGAGGATGGTCATAAATGCGAGGACCGGTCAAAAGTGCAAGGACCAGTCAGAAGTGACTTTTTTCAGCCCTCTGTAGTCCCTATGCAGATAGCCACACCCACCCGGTCACATGACCACCAAGCCACACCCCCGACTAAGCCACGCCCACAGAACCGGTTGTTAAAAAAATTGAATCCCACCATTGGCCATATTCAATCAAAGTTTAGTAATTAAACTGCTAAGAGCATGGATTTATCTAAGGAACTAACATTTAAAAGCAATGAATTATAGATATAAACAGATAAATAATTTGAATCCCCTAATATTAAGACTGGAAGCTCTGGAGTACAGAGGAAAGTTATCTTCTCAAATGAAAGTCTATGGAGAAATTCTTTGTATCATTTCTTGGTACCGGAATGCTGAAAAAAAATTAATTTTTAGAAATTGTATTTCCATCTTTAAGCATATTCTGTGACAATTACCGTATTTTTTGGAGTATAAGACGCACCTTTCCCCCCCCTAAAAGGGGGTAAAAATTTAGGTGCGTCTTATACACCGAATGTACCCTGCCCACCCACTGGCCCCCACCCTTTGGCCTGTGTCTCGCAGCAGTTACCTCCTTGCAAACAAACAGCAAGAAAAAACAGCTCCTTTCAGCTTCAGCAGAGGCTAATTAACACAAGTTGATTAGATTGGCCTCCCGACTCTCAGCTAATTTGCTCTCAGCTGTTTTGCGCAGGGCTCTGCTGCTTGCTGCAAAGATTGCTGGAGCAGGTTTTTTTTTCCTTGTGCTAATCAAGCTATGGTGAAAACGAAACTGAAAGTAAAGCAGACTGTTTGCTGCAAGGAGGCAAAATTAGGCAGAGAGAGATTACTTTTTCTTCTTTTTCCTCACCAAAATAGGTAGGTGCAAACAATGGGAAATTTAGGACAAAAGAGGAGAGTTCAAGATTTTAAACACAAAAGAAAAAAAGGAGAAAAAGGCAAAAATAAAAATGGGGAGAAAAAGAAAAGAAAGAGTAAAATGTTATACATATTTAGAATTGAAATATGAATAGTAGTAAGAAATAAATGGGAAATAATGATTGTAAAAATGAAATGAATAATAATTGGAATATTTGTCTTTGTATTTTTGAAATCTAGACAATGATAAGTTTTTATTTTTAAATTTTTTTTAGAAATATGAATAAGTATAAACTAACAGTTGAAATACCTTTAATAGTATATGGTGGTGAAAGTAAAAAGGATTAAATTATAGCTTGGATAACAGCTAGAACATTTTAAAATTTAATTAGGGAAATTGTAATGATTGAAATATTTTTAATTATATATTGCGATGAAAGTAGAAATGATTAAGTTGTGATTTGGAGGATTATATGGGCAAAACTATGTGGGTTATTGGGAGAGTTTAAGATGTGAAAATGAGTAACAAGGGGGAAAAATTATTTAATTTATTATTATTGATAAATATAATTAATTGATTTGTAAGAAATTGGATTGCATGGAAATAATTGGAATATTCATGTTCATATTGATTAATATACAAAAAAGATAGTTATATAACTAATGGATTTATATTAAAATGTTGAATTTGTATTAAACAATTGTAATATTACATAATTAACCAATGTGAGGATGGATATAAAAATAGATGACAATGGGAAGGGGTATAATATAGAATAGAAGTGAAAAATTGAATTTGATTAAGATTAGAGATGAGGATGAAGGGTAATATTGGGTTTTTTTAAAAAAAAATAGATGAGGAATAAATATGGCAAAAAGGAAATATAGAAATTGTAAATTTAATTGAAATGACTAAACACTGTTTAAATTTGTGATCCAGCCAAATACTCTGTTTAAAGAAAAAACATTGTATGTTTGTATGTGTGTTTGTCTAAAAAATTAAAAAACCATTTTTACAAAAACAAAACAAAAAAGGTAGGCGTGTCTTATACTCCGGTGCGTCTTATACTCCGAAAAATACGGTATATTTTTGTCAGTTTAACAAATGCTTGGATATTTAGCCTCTGTTGCTATTATGAAATTGCCCAAACTTGTTATTTTTTTCATGATCTTATTTTTTCCAAAGAAAATTTATAAAGGTTCAACAGAAATTTCAGATAATAATAAAAATAAACCTTATATTGGTTTCCGAATGTTTTGTTACCAGGCTAGGTAACATTAGACCCTGACCTGGTGTGACCTCATCATCACAAGATTTAGTGACCACACAAGGCCCTTACACTGACACTGACATCCCCTGAATTCTGCTGAAGATGTTACCTAGCCTGGTAACAAAACATTTGGAAACCAAACCTACAAGCTTGGAGAACTAATCTCCACTCTCATTCTACACCCGAGCTACAGATATTCACTACTATCACATACCAGACTATTTTTTAGTTTTATGTATTAAATGGCTAATGGCTGTTATTTGAAAAGATAGCTTTGTACTTGGTCTCCATAGAATTCCCAAATCTCTCCCACTGGCCAATGTCATTTCTTCTATTCTCCAAGATATTAGTCTGTTTGACTCAGAATTTCTTGTGTGAGGCCAGTTAAAACCTAGTTTTAAGACCTAGTTTCCCATTTTTTTAAAAAATATTATTTTTATTTTATTATATAAAATATAGAATACAAAAGAAAGAAAGAAGAGAAAATAGGAAATTAAGGGCGGGAACGGGGAAAAGGGGATGTAAAATATAAGGGGGAAGAGAAAAAAAAAAAAAGAAAACGAGGCATTGAGTTCCAACTCTTTCTAGCACGGTATAAGATAAACACACTCCAGCCTCAACTTTTTGCTTTTACACATTAATATATAACTAGCTATTTCTATAACACCAAATCTTTCTAATCAACAAAACCAAGATCAAAGTTTCATTTTTTACCTTCACAAGCACAAATTCCAGAAGTGATATCCAAATAAGAACATATTTTCCTCTTTAAATAAGGTAATCAATTTAACCATTCCTGCTTTATATTCCTTGGTATGGAAATAAATGTATTTCCGTTTGCACCCAGTAATCTTTATGAACTGTCACCATTTTTATTTACAAAATACATTGTATTATTTCAAATTTTTTGGCCTAAAAAAAGGGGGGGGATCTTTTTTCCCCCTTTCATCCTCCTTTTTTCCTTCAAAGTACTAAACTTTTTAAAAACAAAAAAGGCACTTTTTTAAAGTCAAAACTTTCTAATACATCTTATTCTTTAACTTTAACATACAAGCTTTAAACTTCAATATTGCATTTAGCTCCCTCCCTCCAAACTACCCTTATAGAATAATTATTTTTTTCCTTTATAAACATCCTTTTTAAAATACAAAGTTTTTCTTTAAACTGGTACATCATTTTCTTTTACTTTCTCAAATACATTTTCAATACCTTTTGCCTACTTTAAGAGTTACTTAAGCATTATATATATGTAAAAAAAAATACATTTGCAAATTTTGGATTAAACCTTTCTTTCAGTTGCACATATCAAGCATAGAAAAATGCATCCTGATTCCAGTTTAACTCATTAAGTTTAAGTCACTCCTTCCAGCTTATCTTCTTGGAGTAAAATCTTTTTCTTCTCTGGAAGTATCAAAGACTTGTCCTTTCTTTTTATCATGAGATCCTCAACCTTGTTAATGTCCTTAAAGAAAAAGTCCCAAATTTTTCTATTTTCTCAAAGCTCTTCTTTCAGTTGTGTTAAGAGGTTTACATTTGAACCATAGTAGTGAGGGTGAAAATGAAAGTTAATATCTGGCTCTTCCAAAGCTGTGATATACTCCTCTTCATTTTTAGCTACTTGTGAAGTTGCCTCAGGAGTTTGGTAACATTCTCCACATGTTTGCGTCGCAGGAGTACTTTGAGATTTTTTTATCCTCAGAGAACAACTGATCCACAAATTGACATATTTTATTTAGAGACCTTTCAAATATATCTCTAATACTTTGCTCCACCATCTTGGCTTCCTCTTTTAATCATAATCAGAAGATTTTAGCCACCCACAGCTGAGAAGATCAAGCTATCAATTACTACAATAGTAAACTAAAATCACGGCTTTCAATCTTTATCTTTCTCCATCAGCTTTTTTTTTCTTGTCCCACTCCTTTATTTGGCTTGCCTTAGCAGCCTTCTTCCTTGCTCTTTAGGACAAAAAGAAATCAGCCCCCAAACAGATTGCAGCCCCTCTCCTCCCAGCTTTTGGCATGCAGACAGCTTCGGAGTTCAACTCCAAAAGCAATCTGCCAGCTTACAACAGTATTGAAGGGTTCCCAGGGGAAGTTCTTTGACACATCCTGACCGGGTGGCAGGGGTGAAATGTTACCGGTTCACTCCGGTTTGGCTGAACCGGTAGTGATAAAAAACTACTGGTTCAAGTGAACTGGTAGTAAAAAAAAAAGCTACTGGTTTGGTTGAACCGGCAGTTTAAAAAGCTAAGTAGAATCAGTACTTAGCTGCTGGTTTGGGCGAATCAGTAGTTAAAAGAAGGTACTGGTTCCTCCAAACCGGTATTTCCAATGATCAGCTGTGTCGCGGGGTTTAGCTTTGCTAGAGAGCAGGATTTCCTGCTTTCTAGCAAATCTAAATTGCACAGCACAGCTGATTCCCCACCTTGCTGTTCTACTTACCTTCCCAAGCCTCCTTTTGGTGCATACTGCGCATGTGCTCACACAGTGTGCATTTGGTGCACACTGTGCATGCACACCTAGTGTGCATTTGGCGCGCGGCATTCTTGCGCGGCCTGCAAACTGGTTTGGATTTCACCACTGCCGGGTGGGTCATAAAAGCTGATGGGATATCAATCCCTTCAGTTAGAAGACAGAAGAGCAACACTCCAGGGAAAAATCCTTTGGAGATCTCTCCCCGTGCATGTGTTCAGTTAGCCATATTCCCAGGAAGTCTTCATTTTCCCCATTTTTATACTATTCTTTATCATCTTATTGGAGGAAAGTGGGCTCTTGTATATGATTCTTTGATGCTTTCAAAATATTTTTTCAACACCAGTCTTTACATCCAGTGGCAGGGCAGTTGAGATTACTCATGACTTATATACTCTCAGTCCAGTTAGACAAATAAAACATGCTTGCTTGTTTGTAAACTTGGCAATATTATATCTTACAAATAGTTCAACTATGTCGTACTTGTAGAGAAACTGATGGTTTCATTCTTCGCAGTATTTGTTTTTGGATGCTAGTCCTTTAAAATATTGGAAAATTGTGTCATTGGTTGTTCTTGTCAGTATTTCAATATGGCAGCATTGAAATTTTTAATGTACAAAAATTATATGGTTGTAAAGTTTGTGACATGTATGTGCTAGACCAGGGGTGAAATACTTTGAAGTCTGCTACCGGTTCGCTTCTCACGTGCATGTGTGCCAAATGTGCACTTTGCGAGCATGCACCCTGCAGGCACTAAGAAGCTTTTTCTGAGTCTGCAAAGGTAAGTAGAACAGCGAGGGGGGAGGAACAGCTATTCCACATGATTTAGATTAGCTAGAAAGCAGGATTTCCTGCTTTCTAGCGAATATAAATTGGGCCGCACAGCTGATTATCGCACAGCTGATCGTCGGAACTTTTTTTTTTTTACTTTTTAAGCAGTTTTTTACTACCAGTTCAGGTGAACTAGTAGCATTTTTTATTACCAGTTCAGGCAAACCGGCCCAAACCGGTAGCATTTCACCCCTGTGCTAGGCACTTCTTCAATTGTTCCTGGACAAGGTAAACTGATTATATATATATAATGACTTTGTATGGAAAACTAAATACTGAGTTGTGCCAAAAATAATGAAATATACTTTTTTCCAGCCATTAACTACCATGTGTGCAAATGAAATATTTTTGTTACCCATTTTACTTCTCTTCAGCTAAAAATTGTAGAGATTTTTTTATTGTAATAAAAGTTTTATATGTCCTCTTTTGCACATCTTTATAATCATATATCAGTGTTGGTTTTTTTTTGTTTAATGTTTTTTGGTTCTTTCATTTTGTTTAATATTGTATTGTGTTGTTTTTTTTTTTGTTACTTTACTGAACCACAACAATATAGTTGAAGAAACCCAATGTAAATTGCACTCCTTTAGAGATTAGAATACTGAAGCAGAAGGTAAACATTATTAGAGGTCAATAGAGAATTATAAATGTATATAAATTTATCTAAACATAATAGTGGACACTCCCTGTGGCACGTGATAAACTCTGTATGCTACCAGATTCTAGTTTTTAAGTACTCAGTTAAAATGCTCTAAATTCTTTTAATTAATTTTTAAGATATGTAGGTTAATGGGCTGCAAAGCAAATCCCCACATCTTGCCATAATCTCCTTATTTCTTGGAAAGTAAACACGGAGGGCCTTCTTTTATTTAGCTGTTGTTGACTTGAATCTTGATATGTTGACCTAAACTCATTTCCCTCTCTAGAGTTGAAAAGTCAAGATTAGCTGTTTTAACCCTTGTTTTACATCCTGCAATAATTCAGATACATTTTATGAAAGATGTGTTTATGAAAATTATTCCTAGAAAAGAACCTCCTATAAATTACTTTTGATAGTCATTCAAATAATATTCTTCAGAAAATCAGTGGCAAAAGCTGTAAAAATTAGCAACAGTAAAATGTTGAATATTTAAGTGACGCAAGATTATATGGAGAAAGAATAGATTGTTATATAGGGCAATATGTTCTAGAATAAAGATACAGTTTTATTTCAAAGAGTTAAGCTAACAGTCATTACAATTTGACTATTGGAGATATTTCTCTATGATCTATCCACACCATATTAACTGGAATTATTTATTTTAGTAAGTACATGTTGCAGTCTTCCAATACTGTAATCTGAGAAACCCAGGTGGTCAAGGCCTCAAGAAGTGATCAACAAATGGCCCTCCAATGACCAGTTAAGACTCCACCCCACACTGCCCTGAAGATAGCCACCCTCAGTCTCCCAAACAAACAGCACACATAGTACCAGGAAAGTCCACAAGGCAAAGTCCAGGCATAAGACAAATGGCAATCCTCAGGGCAAAGACAATGTACAAGGCAAAGACAGTTCTCAAAGTCCACAGGACAAGGGTAATACAAACAGCAGTCCTCAAAACAAAGACAAAAAGCAGACCTCAAAGCAAGGCAAGAAGGCATGAGTCAAAGCTGAGGGAGTATAATCCAAAACAAACAATTGGTCCTGGCAAAGACTAACTCCCCACGGCTTCTCCTTAAATTACTTTACTCCAGGTACTCCTTGTGAGGAGGGATAGGGTGATCTTCTCCCAAGTAACCTTGCAGCCCTTCTCTGAGCTTGCTTACGCTCCACTCTCCATGTCCTTTGATCGAGTGGAGGAGGCAGCTATTCCTCACCAGAGAGATCTGCTGCCTATCAGCACCACTGCCTGTCAGCTTGATCCTCCCCCTGTGTCTGTGAAGGCAGGCAGCTCTCCGTCTGGTTGACTATCTTCTCCAATGTCTGAGAGGCCTGGGACAGTGTCCTCAGCCTCTGGCCTTTCCAAACATGTCAAGGGAGATGTGCCATTCCTGCGGACAGTTCCAGTTCCAACTTCTCCTCCGAACCGGGCTCCAATGTGGGCATGACAACCAAGTATATCAGCCAAAGATGAGGATCCTCAATGAAGATACCCTTATTTAACATTTCAGAATTTTAACATTTTGAGGCCAGATGGATCTTGACGGTTTTGTACAGTATGCTAATTTGCAATAGGAGGATGGCGCTAAAGTAGAAAAATAAATAATGTTTTCCCCACCTTTGTGGTCAGATGTTAAAATAAGCCTACCATTAAAATTACTGACTGATCATTTTTTTGCAGTGGGCAAACGTACAAAATCAGCAGGGGATCAAATACTTTTTCCCTCACTTCCCATACCATGCAGCCTGGTCCAAGAATCCCAGAGCATAGAATAAGTAGCAGATCATCCTGGTTAAAACCTTATTTGATCTTCAGTGCAAAGTAAATAAAATGGCAACCGGTAAGATCCCACAGGTCCCGTCAGCTAAACAATGTCGGCTGGTGGGCCCGCGGGGGAGGGCCTTCTCTGTGGCTGCCCTGGCTCTCTGGAATCAATTACCTCCTGAAGTCCAGACCGTCCCCACCCTATTGGCCTTCCGGAAAGCAGTGAAGACCTGGCTCTTCCGGCAGGCCTGGGGCCGTTGATCTTGTTATAGTGATCTTGCGAGACGCGGCCACAAATTGGAGTGTATCTGTTTTAACGTTTTAATGTTTTAATGTTTTACTGTCTTCTTTTAACTTTTGTATGGGATATTGTTGCATTGTTTTATTCTCTGTTGTAAGCCGCCCAGAGTCCCTTGGGAGTTGGGCGGCATAGAAATGTGACTAAACAAACAAACAAACAAACAAACAAACAAACAATAAATAAATAAATAAATAAATAAATAAATAAATATTAATTACATGTTCAGCCAAAGAGTATAGAATACTGTAATATATAGATATTTGCCAATCTTCATTTTTATCTTTGGGTAAGTGTTATCTGAAAGAACATAACTGGCCTGTGCAGCGAGCCTAATGATGAGTATCAATGGACAGTCCAAGTTCTTCTGTTTCTTTATTCAGACAATTGGATATAAGATCTATCTGTAGAGCTCCTGCATAATGTAACTTGGCATTGTACCTAGACGACATACATCGCTGTATATCTTGATGAGGAGTAAGTTATATCTGTTGTAAGAAAGACTGCATGTAATTCATAGTGTTCTTTGTCTTCAGGAAGGGATTAATGTAACCTTACCCAAATAAGCACATAAGGGAAGTATGCACACTTAATTCAAAAATCCAAATTTCCATGCAATTCAAGGGAAGCAGTTCTCTGAGCTGATAGTAGAAGTTCAAATTCCTCTTTTAAAAGTTGTTTTTAGCTGATTGATTTGAATTTAAAAATACAGAGGCATGAGAAGGAATAGGGGAGAAAACAACTATAATGAGTTGTGTTATATTTATGTGTGTGTGTGTGTGTGTGTTGCTCACCAACTCAGTAATACCAGAGCAGCTGGTTCCACCTGCTGGCTGAAAGATTAATTCTCTTTAGTAACTTCACTACCTACGGCCTATTCTAAGACTGAGTGATCAAATGCCCCATTTCTAACATCATACATTATTCAGAGTGGTATTCAATGTTCATTGCTTTTGAACTCGGCAATTGAATGCTAATGGTATGGAAGGAGGAAATAGAACACTTTAATTTGCTGGCCAAGAATGAAATGGATTGGTTAGAATCTTGTACAGACAGGTTTCTTCAATTCATTTATATAATAAATTGAAAGCAGAAATGATTAAATCTGAAATGATTTAATTTTCTTTGTATCAAAGTGCATTTTTGCACTTTGTATCAAATCTCCCATTTTTTAATGTGTGCTTAAAGAGCAGTGAGTTCAATATCAAGAATTTAATTGACTTGCCCTCCTGAGCAGATTCTCTCAAAAGCTCTAGTCACAATTAAAAAAAAATGCCATTCTGGCTACAAGAAAAATTGCAAAGTCCATGGTAACACAAAAGCTGTATTGGGCTAACTATTATCACACAACAATGTGTAAATTGGTGGGATGTCATAATCTCTTTACTAAACAAAATGCTATAGAAGGTAGATGGGGAGAGACTGGAGAGAAAGGTGACTGGACGCTAAAATGTATTTAGCCAGAGTTTTAGATGGAACAACAGAAGAAACTACAAATGTTTCTGGAATGTGTGGGAGTAGGAATACAGATGACAAGCCAAACTTCTAGCAGCAATGTTTATTGCAGATAATGACTCAGTAAAACCAACATGCAACTTCCGGCTGATAGCCCCTTTTAAAAGAAAACTATCAGCCTTAACCAATAACATTAAAATATGTCCCGCACCAATGTGGCAGAAGAAAAGTCCCCTTCCCCCTTCCTCGGGGAAACTTCATATATCACAAACATAATCATCCAGATACATTGGTCTACAGTGGCTTCGCATCGACTGGCAGCTCTCCTGTATTTCTCTCGGGCCTTCACACATCGACTGCATTCTTGACAATTCTTCAACTACATCAGATGGCTTACACATACTCTCTGGGCGGCCCTCCTGAACATATCCCTCAGTTGGAGATGGGGAAAAGTGAGACAAGCTCTGTGGCAATGGACCCTCAATAACAGGTGTTTCATTCTGTACTGGCCTCAGCCCTTCAGATACCCTTTCACTGCGTTGTTGTCCCTCTTGCTCTTCTAGATTCCCAACCTGGTTTATTTCTTCCAGCTCCCTAACGACTGTCCCCCTCACTCGGCTCCGAAGCTGATCAATATGTCGGCGCCACAGGTGCCCATCCTCGAGCTCCACCCGGTATGAACGGGGACCCGTAACATCTGTATTCTGTGCCGGCACTCATATGGGTTGACCAGTATAATTCCAGGCATATACTAGATCATCTTGTTTAAAGGTTCTGCCGTACTTTCCCAGTCTGTGAGGATTTCTGTTGAATAATCGGGGTGTATTCTATCTAAATTTGTTCTCAGCCGGCGACCCATAAGTAATTTGGCTGGGCTCTTTCCGGTGGCTACAGAGGGAGTGACATGTTGGTTGAACAAATACTTATCAAGTTTCTCCTGATACTCCCCTGGACCCATTCGAGTCAAGGCCTCTTTCGTCATTCGCACCATTCGCTCCGCCTGCCCGTTAAGGTGGAATGGTGCAACCAGGACGTGACTTATTCCTCGGTTTACTAGGAATACCTCGAATGTCATTGCCGTAAATTGCGGCCCATTGTCTGATACCAACACGTCCGGCAACCCATGTGTCGCAAACATTTTGTTTAATACTCTCACAACAGCATCCATCATGGTTAACCTCATTAACCTCCAGCCATTTGGAATAGGCATTCACAACAATTAGGAAGGACAACCCCTTTATTGGCCCTGCAAAATTGAGATTTATTCTAGACCAGGGGCCTTTTGGTGTTTCTCAGTCCCATAGTTGTGCTGCAGGAGGTGCCAGTCTCGATTCTTGGCATGCTTGACACAACGCCACCCTCTCTGCAATATCTCTGTCTATATTTGGCCACCACAGATAACTACAGGCCAACGCCTTCATCCTTACAATTCCAGGGTGGCTTCATGTAAAGTCTCTAATAATGATTTCCTTAGCCTTGAGGGTATCACTACCCGATTCCCCCACAATAGGCAACCCTTCTGCACTGAAAGTTCGTATTGCCTTGCCAAGAATGGCTTAAATTCTACACTCCCTGTCTCTTTAGGCCATCCCCTCCATACCCAGTTTAACAGTTGCATGATTGTTCGGTCTTTTCTCGACTGGGTTGCCACTTCCACGGCCGTAACAATGGATGGCATGGTCTTAATCAGCAGTACTGATGCTGCTAGAGCTGGATCCTCCACTAGATTAGGTAGCGGACATCAGCTTAGGCCATCATCATGGCCCAATTCTATGCTGGGTCGATGTATAAGTCAATAACTATATGCTGCTAAGAACTCTGTCCAACACATCATTCTTGGGGGCAGGACCTGCGGTGTTTGCTGGTCCCCCTCAATTAGTCCCAAAAGTGGCTTATGATCTGTCACTAAATCAAATTCCTTCCATAAACATATTCGTGAAATCTCTTAATTCCCGCCACCGCAGCCACCGCCTTTTTATCAAGTTGACTGTAGTTTCTCTCAGCAGATGATAATGTTCTAGAAAAGAATGCTATTGGAGCCTCACGATTGTCTGGAAGGCGATGACTCAAAACTCCCCCAACTCCAAACGGGGATGCATCACACGTCAGGACTAATGGCAGACGTTAATTAAACTGAACTAAGACACTATCCGAGGAAATTAATTTTTTTACCCCCACAAATGCAGCTGCTTCTCTGTGCCCCCATACCCACGGCATCTTTTTTCCCAATAGTCAATGTAGTGGTTCAGTGACAGATGCCTTTTGTCGCAAAAGCACACTATAGAAATTGAGGAGCCCTAAAAAGGCCTGGAGTTCCATCTTATTCCTTGGTGTTGGCACAGCCTGTATTGCTTGTACTTTCTCTTTGGTGGGGTGCAATCCAGATGCATCGACCAGGTATCCCAGGAACTCGACTTGATTTACTGCTACTTTACACTTTTCTTCCTTGACCTTTAATCCAGCATCTTGAAATCTTTGTAGCACTAGTCATAGTTGTTCAAATAATTCCGTTTTATTGGTAGCAGAAATGAGCACATCATCAAAATAGGGCACAAACCCAGGGATGCCATATAACAAACGTTCCCTCAGGTTTTGAAACAACCCTGGGGCCACGTGCACCCCAAATTGTAGGTGGTGACAACAGAACGCCCTCCGATGCGTTATGATTGTTTGGGCTTCTGCAGTGGCATCATCTGGTAATGGATAAGCATTATGTTGAAGAGCCCTATTCAACGTACATTTATAATCTGCACAAATTCGGACCGACCCATCTGGTTTCACTGGCGTCACGATAGGGGTCTCCCACTTGGCGTGGTCCACCAGTTCCAGTACGCCTTGCTGAATCAATTTATCTAGTTGTTCGTCAACTTTGGGCTTTAGTGCAAATGGCACCCTCCTCGGTTTCATTCTTATTGGTGCCACCTTGGGGTCCAAACTGAAGGATATCGGGGTACCCCTATATTTTCCCAACTTTCTGTCAAACACATCGGCAAACTCTTTACTCAACTCTCCGATGGTTTCTCCCTGTATTTTATGAACCCCGGTAATCTCTAGCCCCAATGCTGCAAATAAATCCAGTCCCAGGAGGTTAGGCAGTGCATCTTCAACAATAACCAATTTAAGTGGCCTAGAGAAGTCTTTATATTCTACGTGGAATGTTCCGCTACCCTTAATGGGGATGTTATTTCCTTGATAATCTCTCAAACGAATACGACTACACATAAGCTTCTGCTCGGCTCCATGTGGCACCAATTTCTGTAGAGTCTTCCAGGATACAATTGTTGTTGCTGACCCTGTATCCACTTCCATCCGGCAGGGAGATCCCGCAATAAGGACAGTAATGTAAATTTTACTACTTCCTGGAATCCCGGTTTGATTGCTCACCCTTTCTGAACAACACGCATCCATGTTAATAGTAAAACACTCATCCTCTGGGGTTCTTAGCCTCGGTGGGCCACGCTTCCCCCCCATTTCAAATTGAAGTCTGTCCAGTTGTGGGGGCAAGCAACGCAGCACAGCAAACTTGTGCTAGGCGACCCTTCTTCCCACACCGTCTACAAATGGTGTTTTTATGGTGACACATAACTCTCGGGAGGTTTCCGTCGCACCCTATACACGAGGAGAACAACTTTCGATCCTCTGTCCATCTACACTCCTTGCTAGCCACTCTCAACCAATGGACATCATCATGATTATTTCCCTCATCTTCAGTGTCCTCCCATAATTCCACCTCTCCCTGATGGACGGTTTCCCCCCTTCTAGCCGCCAGGGGACTGCCCAGCTTCTGTATCTCTTCCGTTGATCTGTTTGATGATTTGGCGGCTTGCGCCTCCTCTACTGCTGTCTGTAGCGTTAATGTTGGTTTTGCCAGTAATCGTCTCTGTAACCGAACATCCTGAACCCCACAGACCAATCTGTCTCGAAGGGCTTCATCTAAGTTGCTAAATTCACAATAGATGGCTGCTTTCCTGAGGGCTACCATATAACAACTGATAGACTCACCCTCTGCCTGGTCCCTATGGTAAAAAGCATGTCTTCTAGCAATGCAAGATGGTCGAGGAGCATAATGTTCCCTCAATTTGCTTAATAATATGTCTCAAGGAACTGTCTACAGGGGTTGGGGTGCAATGAGGGCCCTCGCCGTTTCAAACACTTCTTTTCCACAAATGCTCAAAAAAAGTGCTTGTTTACGATTGTCTGTGATATTGGTATAGTCATTAGCTTCCAATATACAGTCAAAAAGAATTAGATAAGAATCCCACGTCTGTGTTTCAGGATCAAACGGAACAAACTGTGGTGAGTTAGCCATTCTCTTTCCAAAACAAACAGTCTCCACTCACGCGTGCCTCTTTTATCTCTACGTTGGCTCAGGGCCCAGCAATTCCTCCTTCGTCGCCAATGGAATGTGTGGGAGTAGGAATACAGATGAGAAGCCAAACTTTTAGCAGCAATGTTTATTGCAGATAATGACTCAGTAAAACCAACATGCAACTTCCGGCTGATAGCCCCTTTTAAAGGAAAACTATCAGCCTTAGCCAATAACATTAAAATATGTCCTGCACCTGCGTAGCAGAAGAAAAGCCTCTGCTCACGCCTGCGCGGACATAACAGTTTCAACAAGTCTTTGGTTCATAGTTACATTTCTTTGTGGATTCCCCATCACTGGGAGGATGAGAAAACAATACATAATCCAGTATATCTATAGTAGCAGTCTTAATAGATTACAGGTAGTCCTCGATTTACAACAGTGACCGTTCAAAGTTACAACAGTACTGAAAAAAATGTCTTATGACAGTTTTTCACAGTTACAACCTTTGCAGCATCCCCATGATCATGGTTCATACTTATGACGTTGCACAGTCTTGGGGTCATGTGGTCACCTTTTGCAACTTTCTGACAAGCAAAGACAATGGGGAAGCCAGATTCACTTAACAAGCAAGTTACTAACTTATTATCTGCCATGATTCACTTAACAACTGTGGCAAGAAATGTTGCAAAACGGAGCAAAATTTACTTAACAAATGTCTCACTTAACAACAGAAATTTTAGACTTAATTGTGGTCATAAATCGAGGACTACCTGTATTGTGTTTTTAGCTTATTAGATGTACTTTCTAATTTTTTTTAATAACATCCCATAGAGTATGTTGAAAGTAGAAATGGAAATTAAAGAACCTTTTGAAATTAAAGTGCAAATCATTTATACAATGCAATTTTACTGATTTTTCTCTATTTATTCTATCCTATCCTAATGGTGCTAGCACATTTTTTTCTTTGAAAGGTTAAAAAAGATTTGTTATAACAATTAGCATAGCTGAGCATATAACTGCTTAGAATAAACTAGCAGAGCATTCTGGTTACATTTTAATATGTTACCTCGGATAGCAATTGGTGATACCTCAATTAGATATAAACAAAATATGTATTTAATTAAATGGCTACATTTCTGTGCCATTCTTTGCAAGTCAGGGACTAGCAAAGTGTAAAGATATATATTTAAAAAGCATTGTCTTCTGTTATGTACATGTATTGTTCCATGCCTAGAAAAGGACTAAAATTTTGCTGCTTCTTTTGCAGGTGGCAAAAGAAAACACTCTTGGGTGCTTGCTTGCTAAGCTGAGCCTACCCCAAAATCTATTTTTATTTTCTGTCCTTTCATTTTGTATGTTTGTAATTGATCAATGAAGATTGAAAGCAATCCCCTTAAGAGCTGAAACACTGAAAATGGCCTTGAGATCATGTAGCAAACAGGAACCGAGGATATTACATAGCATTCTAATGAGGATCATACAATTGTATTGATGGACCTCAAAAATAATTTACATAGTACAATCCTTCACTGAGGCTGGAAATGTACCATTATAAAAGTATTTTTTCCAGTAGCTATCGTATTACCTTTGATTAAAACCTTTTAACAACTTCCATGCACTGTTAAAAAAAAAAGGTGGTTCTCTGATAACATTGGTTTTGATTCTTTCTTCTAGATGAACTTAACATACAGTAATTGGATTATTGATAACAGATGTATGTCAGGAAATCTTTTAATTAGCCTTCTCCATATCTAACAAA
The DNA here is from genome assembly GCF_059756535.1 of Pantherophis guttatus. Lineage (NCBI taxonomy): Eukaryota > Metazoa > Chordata > Lepidosauria > Squamata > Colubridae > Pantherophis > Pantherophis guttatus. The sequence goes on from NC_142064.1 coordinate 102,655,293, forward strand.
TTCTAAGAGAGATTCTTACCACTTCTGGGTCCTTATCTCAACACATTCTAAATTCTCAGTATGTGTTCAATTTAAGAGTAAAATCAAGGGAATGGAGAAAGTAAATGGTGATCTACCATATCCCAGTATTGGGGATCTAGTGTTCCAGAAGTTGTGGAACAATAAATTGTAGCAACCATTGTCAGGCATGAAGAATTGGGACCTCACATTAAGTTCCAGTTAAGCTGATTTATTTTTCATGCCTATACACAAGATTCTAGTCAACTAATGAACAGAACTAAATTGATGGTAGATAAGAACTAATGGAATCCGGGGTGTGTGTGTGTGTGTGTGTGTGTGTGTGTGTGTGTGTGTGTACTTGGATCATTTGTGGGCACATAACAACTCCAGGCTGATTCCTGTCTTGACTCTTTCCCCAGACTTTGCTTTTTCTACAACCATTGGCAGAATTCCTAATAATGAAGGATGCTGGAAGATGTAAAGTAAATCTATAGGATCACAGATTGCACATCCTTGTGTACTGTATATAGTTACATAAAATATTTTAATATTCTATATAGAATGAATACATTGGACCACCCCAATGATGCCCTTGAAGTGATGTCCCGGTGCCTGGAGGCTGTATGGATCTGGATGGGGAGGAACAGACTCAGGCTTAACCCATCGAAGACCGAGTGGCTGTGGTTTCCAACATCCTGATATAGTCAGTTAGTGCCATCACTGACTATTGGGGGAGAGTCATTGGCCCCCACGGAGAGGGCTTGCAACTTGGGGGTCCTCCTGGACTCACAGCTGTCTTTAGAAGAGCACTTGACGGCTGTGGCCGGGAGGGCATTTTATCAGGTTCGCCTGATTCGCCAGTTGCGTCCCTTTCTGGATCAGGACTCATTAAATACGGTCACTCATGCCCTCGTCACTTCCCGCCTGGACTACTGCAATGCTCTCTACATGGGGCTCCCCTTGAGGAGCACCCGGAGGCTCCAGCTGGTCCAGAATGCAGCCGCACGGGTGGTTATGGAAGCGACGTGGCGCTCCCATGTGACCCCCCTCCTGCGCGAGCTGCACTGGCTCCTGGTGGTCTTCTGGGTGCGGTTCAAGGTTTTGGTTACCACCTTTAGAGCGCTCCATGGCTTAGGACCGGGGTATCTACGAGACTGCCTTCTGCCACCAGTAGCCTCTCACCGACCAGTACGCTCCCATAGAGAGGGGCTCCTCAGGGTGCCGTCGGCCAAACAGTGTCGACTTGCGGCCCCCAGGGGGAGAGCCTTCTCTGTGGGGGTACCCGCCATCTGGAACGAGCTCCCCCCAGAGATACGGAGGATCCCGGATCTGCGTGCTTTCCGCCGTGCCATTAAAACATTTCTATTCCAACAGGCCGGCCTGGCCTAACCTCTCTTTTAAATTGTTTTTAAAAAATTTTAAATTTTAAATTTGTCTTATGAATTTGGGGTGTTTTAAATTCGTTTTCTGGGCCAATTATTTAATTGTATTTTAATGGTTTTTTAACATTTGTACTATATGTATTTTATTTGGCTGTTCACCGCCCTGAGTCCTTCGGGGGTAGGGCGGTTTACAAATTCAAATTCAAATTCAAATAATAATAATAATAATAATAATAATAATAATAATAATAATAATAATAATAATAATTCTATATTTTAATATAGAAATATTATGTGTGTGTGTGTTATTTGAAAGTTATTTTAAGTTGGTACTATAGCATGACCACATCTATCTTACTGTAAGTAGGATTTCTGAGCTCATGTCTTGTGGATGGAATCAGAAGAGGGATTGTGCTCCCTTGTGCTCCCAAACACTTCAGAAAGAGAAGACTTTTATGAGATCACAGGTGAGAGATTCATTTCTCCATATTTTTTTCAAAAAAAGTTATTTCCACCTAGTATAGCACTGTTGTTTTTACCTTATGTATGGTGGTGTTTGCTCATCCTTAATGGCAAATTCATTGACCACCTCACTGTAACCATTTTTTCCTTATTTACGCTTTCTGTGCTTTTGGGAGTGGCTTGTCTGGCCAATTGTAGTTTCCACTGCAAAATATGGCAGGATGGTGTAGTGATAGGACTTAGTGAACCTTCACTCGGCAACACATCCTTTTCCCCTAGTTTTTCTGGTCAGGAATGGGAAGGAGTCAGTGGTGGGATTCTGCTGGTTCTAGGGGGTTCGGCCAAACCCTTTGTTAAATTGCTGGCTCACCCCACCCCTTGCCCCGCCCCTCCGCACCACTATTTATTACCAATAAATAGTGGTGAGCGAGGGGCGGACGAGCCAGCAATTTAACAAACGGTTCGGTGTTTTTTTGTAATTTTATTGGCCCGCGGAGCTTCAGCATAGGCTAATTTGCCCCTTGATTCTATCGGCCTCCTGACTCTCAGCTGATTTGCTCTCAGCTGTTTTGCTCAGGGCTCTGCTGCTTGCTTGCAAAGAGTGCAGATTTTTTCCCCCCTATCTATGCTGAAAAACGAAACTGAAAGTAACAGGCTGTTGGCTTTGCTGTTGCTGCAACGTTGGAAGATTAGGCAGGCAGATTTATGTTTTTTTTTCCTCACCAAAAAAGGTAGGTGCAAACTACCTTTAGTGGAAAGGTAGTTTTCCCTAAAGAGGTAGTTCCTCTTTAGGGAAAAAGAGGAGAGTTCAAGATTTTAAAACACAAAAGAAAAAAAGCTCTATTTAAATAGGGAATTGTAATAATTGAGATACTATTAATTGTATATTGTGTTGAAAGCAGAAATGGTTAAATTGTGGTTTGGAGGAATATATGGGGGAAATTATTTGGTTTATTATTATTGGTAAATATAATTAATTGATTTGTAAGAAATTGGATTGCATGGAAATAATTGGAATATTCATGTTCATATTGATTAATATACAAAAAAGATAGTTATATAACTAATTGATTTATATTAAAATGTTGAATTTATATTAAACAACTGTAATATTACATAATTAACCAATGTGAGGATGGATATAAAAATAGATGACAATGAGAAGGGGTATAATATAGAATAGAAGGGAAAAATTGAATTTGATTAAGATTAGAGATGAGGATGAAGGGTAATATTGTTTTTTTAAAAAAATAGATAAGGAATAAATATGGCAAAAAGGAAATATAGAAATTGTAATTTTAATTGAAATGGCTAAACACTGTTTAAATTTGTGAACTGGCCAAATACTCTGTTCAAAGAAAATACATTGCATGTTTGTATGTGTGTTTCTAATTACTGCTATTTATTCATATTTATTCTCTTTTATTCTTTAAAGTTTAACAATTCATTCTTTATCTTAATATCTTTATATTTGTTTGGGGTTGCCTTTCTTCCATTTCATCTTTTTTACTGTACAGCAATCTTTCTCCTCAAACCTACCACCTCTCTCTTTTCTTTCCTTCTTACTTTCTCTTCCCCCCCTCTTCTTCTCCTCCTCCCTTCCTCCCTCTCTTACCCTCACTCCTACTCTAATTTCCCTTCCCTTCCTCCCTTCTCTTCCTTCCCTGTCTCTCCTTCTTTCTTCCATCTCTCTTCTCCTTTCTTCATCCCTCTCTATTGCTGTATCCTTTTGTGCATATGGATTATTCAGAGGGCTGAAAAAGTTATTTTTGACTGGTCCTCGCACTTTTGACCATTCCTCGAACTTACGACTGTCCTCACATTTTATGTTTTTCGCCCTATCTTGTCACCATGGCGAAGACAAGCAGTTGTGAAATGAGTGACACAGTTGTTAAGAATGTTACAATGGGCATAAATGATGACCAGTCATAAGGGTGAGGACCGGTCAAAAGTGCGAAGACCTGGACTTCCGGTTTGCTGTTTGTCGCCCCAGACGCTCCTTCGGGATCGTCAAACCCACTGACTGTAAGAGCCGCCTTTACAGCGGAATGGCGGCTCGAAAAAACTCCGTTTCCATGAGGAAACGGAGATAGAGCCGGCTGGGGTGGGTAGAGCTCTCTGCCTAATCCCAAAAGTTTTTTATTTACTTTTGGGACGGAGCGGAAGAGACTCCCCATATCCCCAGCCGATGCTCCGGGCTTTGGGAGATCTCTGCTACATGCAGAGCTAGGTGGCAAAAGCAAGCCTGCTAATTTGATAAACTAATTAAAGAAGACGTGAGCTGGACCTCTGATCCTGAAGCGCAAGTATTTTACTTATTTTATAAAAGTTACTGAAGCTATTTAAGAAGGGAAAGGAAAAAAGATTTTTAAAATGGCGACTGCCGCGGCTTGAAGAGAGGCTGAAAGGGAAAGTCCTTCCATTTTCTATTACAAAGTAGCGGAATGAATACTTCTGGTTGCAATTGAAGGCAAAACCTCACTCTCGTGTTCTTTTTTTTTTGTTTTTTTTTCTTCTTCTCCTGGAGATCTGATATTGATCTTGGTTGGGGAAAAAAAAAGTTTTTTTTTTCTCTTTTCCAGTAAATCTTGTCTGGGTGGAAAAATGGCACTGAGACTTATAAAGTTAGACAAACAGGCAGCGGGGGGGGGGATTCCCCCATTAACAAATTACATGAACAAGTTCTAACTCTCCAGTCTCAGAAACCTGATTTTAATATAATAGAATTTTTCCTAGAGGAGATTGTAAGAAGGGATGAGATTGTGAATCAGCAACTTGAAAAATTTAAGCAGGAAATTAAAGAAATTGGTGAATTGGTGAAATCTAAGTTTGACTTTTTGGATCGAAAGATTTTAAAAACGGCTAATGGTTTAGCAGATTTTATGATTCAGTTGTAGGAAACTGGGTGGAAATAGATTAGTTTATTGACTGATTAGTTTAAGCAAAGGGATTTTTAACTGATATATTTAGGGGAGTGGAGGAAATGGATAGAATTGAATAAATGTTAAATTTGGATGTAGGGATAAGGCTGCTTTGAAATGTTATATTAATATATATAAAAGATTAAATGTTAAAGTAGGAAATGTTGTTGTAATAATATATAGATATAGGTTTGGCGGAGGAGAAAAAGGGCAGATTATTGCTAAAATGGGAGTTAAAATAATATTATGCTAAGGGTCAGTATCTAGAGGAGGGAGTAAGGGAATGGTAAAATATTATGAAACTAGTTATGAATTAGGTTATTGTGAAGAAGAAGTCACAGGGAGGGGTGGGTGGTGAGGGGGGGTTAGGGAGGAGGGGGGAAGGGGGAAAAACTTATATTTGAAAACTTTTTCAATAAAAAAAAAAGTGCGAAGACCTGTCAGAAATGATTTTTTTCAGCCCTCTGAATAGTCCCTATGTACATAGGGACTAGTCAGAAGGCTGAAAAAGTTATTTTTGACCGGTCCTCGCACTTTTGACCAGTCCTTGAACTTACGACTGTCCTCACATTTTACGTTTTATCTTGTCACCATGGTGAAGGAAGTAATGGTGAAATGACTGACACGGTTGTTAAGAATGCCGCAATGGGCATAAATGTGAGGATGGTCATAAGTGCGAGGACCAGTCAGAAATGACTTTTTTCAGCCCTCTGAGTAGTCCCTATGCACATAGCCACGCCCACCCATTCACATGACCAGCTAGCCATGCCCACGCAGTCACATGACCACCAAGCCACACACCCCCAACTAAGCCACGCCCACAGAACCGGTTGTTAAAAATATTGAATCCCACCACTGGAAGGAGTCCAAATTTTGCCCTGGCTTGAAAGCTGAGTAGAAATTATGACTCTTATTGCACTAGCTACAATGTGAACAAATGACATGAAAAATATACGAGAATCGCTTTTCTCTTCCATCTTTCTCCTCTCTCTACTAACCTGATATGTGGCATATAACTCAGGGTAAAACACAATTGGGGAAGAAATTAAAAGCAGAAGCAGGGAAAGGGATAAACTCCCCACCTCTATCCTTGGCTCTCTACTTTAATATGAATCCTGCCTTTGCCTCAGTTTGCAAATATTTGGCAAAGATGTTATTGGTTAACATAAAGAATATTTTTACACAGGAGAAAAATAGATAAGGTAGTTGATACAGGATTATTTTTTTTATACACCATCATTAAATTCCAAAGTGTAGATTCCAGTCTGTTTTGAACTGCAACCATTTGGGGATATTTACTGTGTATTTATAAATTCCCTTTATATGCTTCAATCAGAGCAGCATGCCTTCCTTAGGGCAATGGGTACCTTTCTCATACAGCTATTTAATATATGCTTGTTTTGAGGGTGCTGGAATAGTTGCTAGGTTTCTCAAGGTGATATCTGGAATAAAACTGAAAGGAGGAGCAAAATTGACTTCATTCCCTTAAAGTTTTTCTATCATTGTTTATTCATTAATTGCAACACAGTATGTGTTTTCATAATGAAAGAAACTTGTTGTAGAAAATTAAGAAAATGTTTCTTTGGACACTCAAAGGACTTCATGTTATTTTGCTAATCTTCCTACCAGGTGTTTTTCTCTCTTCAAGGAAATTGTGCAATCCCAAATGAATATGATCAGGACATTCTTGAAAGGGATGGTCCAGACAATGTGCAGGAAGAGATTTTATCCAGACAAACCTATTTACCATGATACAAAAAAAGATGCTGAGACCCCAGAAAGGGTGTGGAAAAGAGCAACAAAGATATTTAGGAGTCTGGAGACTAACCATATGATGAACAGTTGAGGGAGCTAGGTATGTCTAGCTTGTTGAAGAGAAGAATTAGTAGTGCTCAAGCAACTTCCAGTGTTTGAGTGACTGTCACAGAGAAGAGGGGATTGACTTATTCCCCAAAGCACCAGGAGGCAGGGCGAGAAGTAATGGGTGAAAACTTGTTAAAGAAAAATCCAACCTAGAAGTAAGGAGAAATTTTCTGATAGTGAGAAAAATTAATTAATAGAATAGCTTGCATCCCAGAGTTGTGGGTGCTTCATCACTGAGGTTTTCAAAAATAGAGTGGACAACCATTTGACTGGGATGGTATAATGTCTCCTGTCTTGAGCAGATTGGACTAGAAGACTTCCAAAGTCCTTTCCAGCCCCATGGTTCCATGTTCTAAGCCCTTGAGAAGCACATTGGGCAAGGCTGTTTCTTTGATCAATCACAGGTTGAAACAACTGATCTATCAGGAGTCTTTGAGATTCCCCATGATCTCATCTCCACAACTGGAACTTCTTTGGGGTGAAAACGAAAATGTCATAAGTGATAAGCAGTAACTAATGGCTTTGCAGAGGTGGCTTTTCTTTTATAGCACTTCTTGTAGAGCCATCTGGTTCTACAAAGCATTTCATGTAAAAAGAAAGAAAAAGCCAAGAGCCATAATCATGTCATTCCTCTTATCTGTAAGCACAATTTATAAATAGTTGTATTTCTATCCATAAACAACTGAGGGAACTTTTCCTGGAATAGTTGATTACAAATCTAAGCAACTGTTTTCCAGTGTGCTGCTCTGATAATCCATGCATGGGTTAATCTCTCATCTATTTGCTCGAGACTGAGTGTAAATTTTTTTCATTTCCTTGACCACGCCTTCTGTACTCCGTTGTCTTCAGTCTTTTTCACTCAGTCTAACTGTCAAGACCCAAGTGGCTTTCTCTGGCAAATAGGTTGTCAGATTTCTCTGCTTGGATTATCAATTCTTGGACTTTTGTTTCTTTATCTGTGAGCTGTGCATCTGGACTCTGGTAGGAGAGTTGACACCATCTCCTTTTTGCTGTCGGGGGTGTGTTCGGTGTCCCTGGGGCTCCAGGCCACCTTCCACTGCCCTGAACTTCCTCTCTGGCAGCGTTCCGGAGTTGTGTCCCTTTTAGGGCACCTCCGACGTTTGGATTGCTGTCAGTGGGTGAGCTGGTTCCCTGGTCAGCCTGCAGAACTGCCACCACCATTGCAGCTCCAAATTTATTGGGCAGCTCCAGAGTCACTGCCCGGAGATCCGGAGCAAAAAACCAGGTATAGCTTTGCGGCACTCAGAGGGCTCGGAATTGCCTTTGCACCAATTTTAAACTGAAAGCAGTCCACGGCGGCGCAGAGAAGTGGTTTGCTGCTTCTGCCCGCCATTTTGAATTGTGGATTCAGCCGTGGCAGTGCTTTGAGAGACCCAGCTGTCTTGCGCCTTCAATTACTGACAGTTTGCTTGGCTTTCAGCTTAGTTTCTGGCCATCAGAGTAGTGTTTTTTTGGCGAAGCGGCACTTAGGGGGTCGGTTTTGACTCCTGCGCATTTTTCCCTGGTATTCCTGAGGCCTGGAGCAGTGCTGGTGAGAGTGAGGCCTTTAATTACCATTTCCAGTCATTTCAAAGCAGCAACGTCAGAGGACAGGTTTGCCTTCGCTACACCAGGGCCTTTACTCTGCTTAACTCTAAGTCCAGTCTCTTTCATAGAGCTGGCAGTGTGAGAATGGGGTTCTTGGGAGCTGCCTTTGCTACCTTTCCCTGTGGGAGTGATAGTCTTTCTGGGCCTGTTGGGACTGCAATTCCCTAGTGGTCTTTCATGTTTGACTTCTCAGCAGCCTTGCTACGTTGGTATCTATTATGTCTGACTCTACTCTGTCTTCTGATATGGAGCAAGCTGCCAGCTCTCCCAAAGCCCATAGATCAAAACATGCTGGTTCTAAAAGTGCTAAAAAATCCACCAACATATGGACACCGAGATCCAACATTTGTTGAATATATGGGCCATTGAACTGGTGCCAAGGGACCAAGAAAGAACCAGTTTCTATTCCATCTTGTTTCTGGTGCCCAAGAGTTCAGGGGGGTGGAGGGGGATCTTGAATCTCAAGCAACTCAATCGTTTTATCTTGTACAGGCAATTCAAGATGCAATCCTTAAAATCGATCCTGGGATACATATGGGAGGGAGACCTTTTACAATCAGTGGACCTCAAAGAGGCCTAGTTACATGTCACGATCCACCCGGCACATCGCAAGTATCTGCACTTTGCGTATGCCAATCGCCATTTTTAGTATCAAGCCATGCCATTCGGCCTCTCATCAGACCCCCGGACGTTCACCAAATTGTTGGCGGTGGTGGCAGTGACTGTCCTCGTGGTTCCAGTACGCATCCTCTGTTACTTGGATGACATTTTAATTCTGTCATCCTCCCCTTTTGCAGGCCACGGTGGACAGTGCAACAGTGATCCACACACTTCAGAGACATAGGTTTACGATCAACCTGACAAAGAGTCACCTGCAGCCTACCACTCACATTGTCCACCTGGGAGTGGTGATCAACTCGCTCAGCAGCCAGGTTTACTTGTCACCTGACTGCCAGCACAGCATCAAGGAGTTGGTGATACAAGTTGTCTCCCACAGGTCAGTTCCCTTGCTTCTGTTGTCACAACTGCTTGGAAAGATGATTTCCTGTATAGCGATCGTGCCCTGGGCTCGCCAATATGCTCGTCCACTAAAATGGTTCTTACTACCGTTCCAGAAGACAGGGTGCAGGAACTCCAGGGCCAAGTTCATTGTGTCAGCCTCGTGTTCATCTGTCCCTCAGCTGGTGGATGTCGGCAGCCCTACACAAGGTTGTGTGTTCCAGGTACCCAGCTGCATCACACTAACATCGGATGCGAGTCTCTACGGCTGGGGCGTGCATCTCCTCTCTCAGGTGGCCCAAGGCCAATGGAATGGAAGAACAGCATCAATTGGCTGGAGTTGCGGGTGGTGCACCTTGCCCTACGACATTTTCGGGCTGAGGTGTTGGGTCAACATGTACTGATTTTAATGGACAATATGGCCACGAAGGCCCATATAAATCGGGAAGGGGCCACTCGATCCAAGATGCTGATGGCTGACGCAGAGAGGCTGATGTGTTGGGCGGAGAAGTACATGCTGAGGGTGAAAGCGGAACACATCTCCAGCACCTCCAACATACAAGCGGACTGGCTGAGCAGGGCACACCTGGATTTGGCCAAATGGTACCTGCATCCTCATACTCGACCTTTTCGCCTGTCCGGAGAACACACAGCTTCCGAGGTTTTTCTTGTGGTTTCCGAGTTCAGGAGCGGAAGGTTGCAATGCTCTTCACTGCCCGTGGCCTCAGGGGCTCCTGTATGCATTCCAGCCAATACCACTCATTCCACAGGTTCTTCGGAAGCTGTTAGCTGAATGAGCAGAATTCCTTCTTGTAGCGCTTCATTGGCTTTGTTGGTCCTGGTTCACCAACCTCGTAAGCCTCTCCATGTCCCTTCCCTGGAGGATTCCCCAGGACAGGATTTCTCTCAGCAAGGGGGTCATTCTCCATCTGGAGCCACAGTGGTTCCACTTGACCATCTGGCACTTGAGAGGATCCTCCTGAGGAAGGCTAATTTTTCAGGGAAGGTAATATGCACCGTACAGGCATCCCAGCATGCATCAACGAACCGGATTTATGACACTTCGTGGCAAGCCTTCTGTCTGTGATCAGTGGTCAATCCAACATCGGATTCCATTCCTGAGGTGCTGGAATTTCTGCAAGTGGGACTCGACAGGGGATTAGCCCCAGTGGTGGGATTCAGCCAGTTTGCACCACTTCGGGAGAACCGGTTGTTACTTTTCTGAGCAATTTGGAAAACTGGTTGTTGGAAGAAATCATTAGGGCAGAGAACTGGTTGTTAAATTACTTGAATCCCACCACTGATTAGCCCCCACGATGCTACATCGGCAAGTGGCTGCCTTATCAATGATACTTACTTGTGACTCTCATCATACCCTCTCCCAACATCTGAGGGTCCACAATTTCCTTCAGGGGGCTACCAATCTCAGACCCCCAGTGGGGCATCACTGCCCCACTTGGGAGCTGCCTCTAGTCCTTCAGGCCCTTCCGTTTCCACCATTTGAGCCACTAGGCTCCATCAGCCTCCATTTCCTAACCCTCAAGGTCACCTTTCTCCTGGCAATTACATCTGCAAGGAGGATATCCAAACTAGCGGCCTTATCCATACGAAAAGACCTCTGTATTTTTCATTTTAACAGAGTAGTACTGCAGATGGATTCCTCCTTTCTGCCCAAGGTACACTCTTGGTTTCACCATGCCCAAGAACTCATTTTGCCTGATTTCTGCCCAGCTCCACACCATCCGCTGGAAGAAAGATGGCACACCTTGGACATTCGGAGGGCCCAAATGGTACATTAAACGGACAGCTTCCTTTAGACAGGCCAAAGCTCTGTTTGTGTCCTTTCACTCCTTCCGTATGGGTAGAAAAGTTTCCTCTTCAACGGTGGGTCGGTGGCTGAAGGCCTGTATTTTGAAAGCATATGATCTCAAGGCAAAGCCTTTACCTGGATGCATTTTGGTTCATTCTACTCGCAGCGCAGCCACTGTGGCTGCTTGGGCTACTCAAGCATCTGTTGCAGACATTTGTCGGGTGGCCACCTGGTTGTCATTGTCACCATTCATATGACATTACAAATTGGACATTTATGCTTCTGCTGAGGTATCCTTTGGGAGGAGGGTTTTGCAAAATGTGCTCTCCATCCAGGACCCAGAGATCAGTCAGGCTCCTGCCCAGTGTCCTTAAGCTTGGGTATATCCCATGCATGGATTATCAGAGCAGCGCACTGGAAAACGGATGTTGGCTTTCTTGAAAGTCCATTTTCTGTGTGCTGCGATGATAATCCAACTCTCCCTTTAGGCTTCCTTATCCTGCCGGGGGTGAGTTTCTTCTGTTTTCTTTCTCCTGCGGATTCTCTTGTGGACTGCGCCTTCATGAAAAAGACTAAAGACAATGGAGCACAGGAGGCGTGGTCAAGGAAATGAAAAAAATTACATTCAGTCTCGAGTAAATAGATGAGAGATTAACCCATGCATGGATTATTGTCGCAGTGCACTGAAAATGGACGTTCAAGTTAGCCAATGTCCGTTTTCATTGATCTTCAACAACAAATCCCAGGAATGTAGAAGAGGAAATGCCCTGTGCCTTATGCTGAATACAGCAATAGCTTCTTGAGTACCAATATTATTGAAATATTGTATATTTAGCTTTGTTAGACTCAAATCACTAGGAAGCTATTGAGAAATTGCTAATTGATTTCCATCAAATCAATATAAGATGTCTTGCTAATACCAAGTAAAAACAACTTGAAGCATATGCTGAAGGTTTTTTGTTTTTGTTTTTTTGAAGGAGGGGTTATGTTTCAAACTTAGAATAATCTTTTCAGATTTAAGCTTGTGGCAATTCATGAAGCAATAAATAATTTGGATTCTTCTTTTAGAAAATTCCAAGGAAAGTTCTGTATTAAAATATTAACTGAGGTTCTAGCCTTTGATCTGATTTAGAAATAAGATGTGCAGATACGCAAAAGCCTGCAACATTACATTACCCAGTTTGGCAGGATACTTTTTTAAAAATCCAGTACAGGTTTTGTGTGTATTTTAAAAAGAAAAATCTGAAAATATTTATCAATTTCTCAGGCAAAAATTGATTATGTGTTTTTAAATTGATGTACACTTAGTGATTGTGTAGATTTTCTCTATGATGATTTCTCTCCAATCTGGCCCTTCAGGTCTTCAGGCAAAAATTAATTTTAAAAGGTAGAAAAGTATAGAGAGATATTTTCAGTTTTCTTTCAGTTTTAAAAAGGTTGTGCACTTACAGCAATTCTGGGCTGCCTTTCTTTCAGGGTTTTGATTCAGCAGAATTTAACAATAACAAAAATTTTTAAAAACCCAAAGCATAAACCAATAAGCCACAATAAAATAATAAAATGGCAACCCAAACAGAAATTAAGTCATTTGGGGCTCCAATCTATCAGGATCTAGAGACCTGGGGCAACCACCAGTCTTGACAGCCTTTATAAAGGCCAGCAGGATTGGAGCTGATTTTGTGGCAGTTTAAAGATATCCCACCAAAGCCTCAAAAACCAATCATTTTCCAAAATGGCAAGGCATGCCCCTCCCTCCTATATCCATCCCCCCCCAACTCCCCCCCCCCTTGTGAGCCTTCCTCCTGCATCTTGTATCTCAAAGGAAGCCTCCGCAAAGGGGCAATAGAAGCTCTGGTGATAATCTTGTGCCTGGGCAGTCTCTGATGTTCCTGAGATACTTGGAGCTGGGTGTGGGAAACAGAGTTGTATTGTTTTTACAGAATTGTAAGAAGACATGTTGGCTGTGAAGAAAATACATTGTATATGTTTCTAATCTCATGAGCTAGGCTGAAGCTTGAGAATTGTACCTAGGAGCTAGGATCAGAGGCCTCTGCTATGCTAGAAACTGGCCATAACCAGAATTTACTGATATGATAATTACTCTAGAGACAACCCCTAGGAACTAGGACCATAAAAGGAAATTGTAAATAAGGGCAGGGGAAGATAGAATTAGAGTAGTGGGAGATGTAATCTGGGGCAGAGATAATGTATTCATTTTAGACACTTTGAATAGGTTTTGAGATCACAATTACTAACCTAATGAAGAAGAGGTGGGAGGTAAATTTGTAAAGGTACTAGGGAATATAAGGCAAATGTATTGATGATTTAGGGTGTGTCCACTGTCCCTGTGTGTGTGTGTGGTCCACCCGCTTTGCAAAGTGGAAAATAAAATTACCATTGTTTTCTTTTGGAAGTTTTGGCTGGTGATTGTTTATTTCCAAACTAGACAACGAATCCCACATGGGGACAGGCTTGTTGCATGGTGGACAAAGGGAGGGAGAGACACTCATAGTGGGTCACCACTGCTAAGCAGACAGGGTATTCACTAAATTGTTCTTGATCCTTATCCCCCAAGAAAGCTATTCTTCCTCATCTTCTCTCAGCTGCAGGAGGTACCTTGGCTTTGCTATCAAGACAGCTTACAAGAGAAGAAAGAAGGTCTCTCATAGAAGGGTAGCACTGTGAACTACAATAGCAGGTGGGCAGGCATATGGGTACCTTACTGCTTCTTCCTGCTTCAGCCTGAATTACTGCTTGGATAGGCAATCGATGCTATCCTAGCAGCGGAGTTGAGAGAGCCCCCAGCACTTCCAGCACCCCAAAGCAGGCCCAAAATTGCAATATTTTCTGGGTGAGGAGCTGCCATTAGCAGGAAAGACTCTTTTCAGAAAGGAAAAAGATGGAGATTTGCTGCTCTATCATTATCCTTGTTCTTTTGCAGAGCTCAGTGGAAACTACAGTAGTCCTTTTTTTTTTTTTAAAGAGAGGCCTAGTGATGTTTTACAAGACAACAGTTTGAAAATTTCTGATAAAATGTTACTCTGGCAGTTGCCTGTGGAGAAAGCAGGTATTGAAAGAGACTGCACAGTGACTGCAGGAGATGGAACATTCCCACAACAGGCTAAAATAGAGAATTGGAGCTGGCTAATCCTTGGCCAGCTATGTCATCACCAACATTGTTCCACATTGTGTCCCTGGCAAAGATTGCCTCAGGGGAAGAGGGAAAACACTGTAAGTGGAAGAGATAAATATGACCTCAAGCTGCCCCAGCTGCGGACTAGGGATGAAATTAAGGCAATGTCATGAGGTTGTGTCATATAAAAACAATTACCATAGCATGTTCAGGCCATGTCTAGAGACATGTGAGCATGGGATCCTTGGATAGTTGTTCATGATGTGCTAGGTCATTTGTCTGGTGTGTGTGGACCAAAATTGGTGTGAGTGTAAAACTATATGGACTTAAAGATGCTCAACAAATTGAGTCTATCAACACCTTTCTTTATTCCCAAAGGAGAATGAAATGTTTTCACAATACTCTGTTTGGATACTCTGGAATTAGGATGTCGAATGCTGACAGGAACTCAACTTAAGTGGATATAAAAAAATGGTGAGACGTCAGGAGGGATGCTCATCTGATATTTTAATGTTGCAAATATATATATACAACATGGGAAATTTATTCAAGGTTTCAGTATGTTTTCCCATTTTAAATATTTTGATACTCTTAGTAATGCTGGGCTGTGACCATAATAAAAAATTATTGATTGATTTGATTCTTTTATGCCTCCCCCTCTTTGTTTTAAAGAATAGATTTTTCTGGCATTCAGTTAGTCTTGCTTTTCAGGTATGCTGCCCTCAGTGGGGTTATGTCAGCAATCCATTGACTTGTGCGCTGCTTAGATTCTTCCCATGAGTAGCGAGGAGTATAGTTAAAATCCCTTTGTGCTTTCTTGTAAGAAAAACTGAAAGGGGTGTTGAGCAGGATTACAAGGAAACGATTAATAGAAGGAACATATTTGAAGAAAGGTTTGAGCAAGAAGCTCACAATCTCCAGGAAGAGAGCATAATAATATAAAAGTGTGATGGGCATCACAGGTTTGGGTTCAACACCAAACCCCAACTCCTTTGTCAGCTCATAATTGAAGTCAGAATAGCTTGTGTGGGGAGAATCATCTGAGATGTAGTAGAAACGCCCTCGGATCTGTTTCATTTTTGTTGGGTTTCTCATGGCTTTAGCCACTTGAATATGAGCCCAAGCAATATTTCCCACATAGACAGGATTTACAATCGCCTCTTTCCTAGACAGCCTCAAAAATACATTATTGTTTAGGATGCTTTCATCGAGATGACTCAGAAGGAAAGGACTTCCTTCTCCATAGATGTACATAGACCTCAAAGCACATGTCACAAAACTATTGCCCCCCTTGAGCGGCAAGCTATCCAACTCCAGGACACATTTCTCTGCCTCTCTCTTAGTTTCAGCATAGGGCTGGCCTTGGGTCATCTGATATGGGGTGTCTTCATCACCATCATAGATGGGATCTCCTCTGTTGTTTGGACCTGTCACCTCAAGGCTGCTGGTATAAATAAAATACTGGACATCATTGCGAAGACAGGCCTCCAGCAGCAGCTGTGTACCTTCAGAAAAAGGGAAACGTTAGCAACATTACAAAGGCTGAGGTGGTTGCTATTCATCCTCCCACCCCCCCACCCACCCCGGAGAACATCATCTTATAAATTGATGCCATAAAAGGCCTCTAAGCCCGTTTGTCAGAACTCCCACCTTCTAGACTATATCATCCTCAACAAATGGAGGTAAGGATCGTTTTTACTTGGAAGCCCAAGTTGAGGCAGGTCTGATACTGTTGTTTTTGCAAGTATTGCTAGAAAACCCTTCTTATTGTGCATTAATGGGAGCTAAGGTTCCCAGAAGAACTTTCACAGCCCCAGAACTACAGGGAAATATTTAAAGGAGGCTTTTATATTTTCCCTCGGTTTCTTAGTGTCCTCCTCCTTTTCAGGCTTTATGTCTGAAGGACCTCACTCAGGGGTGGGTTCTACTTACCTTTACTACCAGTTTGCATCGGGGCTTTCTTTGTGTGTTTGGACACACATGTACTGTAGTCCTCAACTTACAATAGTTAATTTAGTGACGATTCAAAGTTACAACAGCACTGAAAAAAATGATTTATGATCATTTTTCACTGTTACAACTTTTGCAGCATCCCCATGAACATGTGATCAAAATTCAGATGCTTGGCAACTGGTTCATACTTATGATCATTGCAGCATCCTGGGATCATGTGATCACCTTTTGCAACGTTCTGACAAGCAAAGTCAATGGGAAAGCCAGGTTCACTTAATAACCAGCTCACTAACTTATCAACTGCAGTGATTCACTTAAGTGTGGCAAGAAATGTCACACTAAAATGGGACAAAACTCACTTAACAAACAGACATTTTCTGTTTCTGAACAACAGAAATTTTGGGCTCAATTGTGATCGTAAGTGGAGGACTACCTGTATATATAGAGAAAGGGAGATGAGTTGACTTTCTAACCTGTGGCTAAGTGCATCAGGTTAGAAACTGGGAGACAGAGAGTTCTAGTCCTGCCTTAGATACAAAGCCAGATGGGTGAACCTAGGCGAGTAGTCACTTTCTCTCAGCTCTAGAAAGGTGGCAAGGACAAACCACTTCTGAAAAACCTTTGCAAGAAAACTACAGGGACTTGTCCAGGCAAAATGGAATAAAATAGATGCTGCCTGCTTTACGAGGTTTGTGTGGGGTCAGATTAAAGTTACTTGTTCTGGGTTTCTTATAGAATAAAGGATGTGCATGGGATTACCTGATCCCTGTCTTTTTGCCATGTGAGATATTAAGAAAGATATTTTTCCCCCAGACAACTTTGTAGGGTTTGTGCAAATGCATATCCACGTGCGCATGTAATGTCTTCCAGAACTTTTCTTCTTAAACAGACACTTATCCACACAGAGAGAACAATCCCAGCTATAGTGGAAGGAGGTGGTGAACCCTTCTCTCAGTCTGCAATCCAGACGCCCCCCATGAAGAGAGACATCTGACTGTTATCCCTAATAAGAACGGCCCATTCATCACCTGCCAGTGAGTGGCTGACCTCTCTCTGTACAGTCTGAGGAGAATTTAAAATTTCTTTGCAAGCACCACTCTCTGGCTCGGCCTCAAAAGTCATCCCACCTTACCCCTGACGTTGACATCCCAGAGGGTCTGTTGATCAATGAACCCCCGGGGGTCAATGATGCAAGCTGCATGGATGACAAGCGAGACTCCTTGGACTGCAGTTTCAAGAAGCGCCACATCCCGGATATCCCCTTGTATGACTGTCAAGAGGGTATTACTCTTCACTTCTGGAAGAAGAAAAACACCCAATAAGTAATGACCTATATTTACCTTCCTTATAGTCACTATAAAACAAACAATGCAGACCATCCTTAGAGCAGGGGAGAGAAATAAGCTCTCCCCCCTCTCCTCCTCTCTCTCCATGCTGCTAAATTTTATTTCCCATTAGCCATCTAGTCAGATAACATAGAAAAACATAGGACAGGCAGAACAGCAATGGACACCCCAGTTTAGCTGCCACTTAGCTGTCTTTGCCTTTGTGCTGAAAATACAATTTTCTTCAATGCCATTGAAAGACGAACCCTGACTCAAGCCTACAATGAACTGTGGCTCTCCATCTTATCTGAAGAGAAGTCACTACATGAAGATATCTGTGGCTCCATGCACAAGGACAGGCTCGGTTTTAGCCAATGAGCTTAAGGGCAAAGGACGTGTGTTCCAAAACAAGGTGTCTCTTCATCTTAGCACGTTGACTGGAGGTTGGAGCAAGTAGCAGGATTTAAAGCTCTAAGGATCATAGGAATTGCCGAGCTTCTTTTCTTATTACGAAAAGTCAGAGAAAGAGACCTTGGGCCAAGCTAGGACCTATGGAAACTCGTTGATGGCAGGCTCTGAAGCTTTAGCCCTAGAACCATTACAGCTGCAATCTGAGGGAAAAAATCTGTGGAACTTGCTGAGCAATCAAACTGAGGTTTCTTTCTTACAACCCAGGCAGTTGATAGTTTTGAATATGTTTACTAATCCTCTGAGAAAACATGCATTAAACTGAGCTGTTCTGTCAATAACATAATATATACAATGCATATTCCGTACTTATAAAAACATTAGTTTTATTACAGTTTATAAATGATTGTTCTGACTGCATAAAATACCCTATTTATGTTTGCTGACAAAATTTATTAGAAATGAACAAGAATAAGGAATATGTCTTATTTAATAACATTAAATAAAAATATTAAGTACTGTAAAGCCCCAGTGGATTTACATTATATCCATAGTTCATATATCCATATATTCAGCATTCTGTCTAGGAAATATATTCCAAAAATTTTAGCATTCCATTTTAGACATGATTTTTGATGCCTGCATTTCTCTTTCCGATTCCAAAAATAATAGCAAACTATCTGTCACTACTGATTTACAGAGTTGCAATGTTCATGCCTGCCGGTGACTTGTTTCTGGACACAAAGCAGAAGTTTGCCAGGATCCTTTTAGTTTTTTCCCTGTGAAGTGATAGCTTTTTACCAAACTACGGGCAGTTGCTGAAGTCAGAAATACCAATGAGACTCTTGAATTTTGTTAATGATATAATAATAATAATAATAATAATAATAATAATAATAATAATATGATATAATAATAATTATTAATAATAATAATGGACAAGTATATTTCCCTGGATCCCTTACACCAAAATAAAAGGTTTTGCCAGGAGTGGGAAAAAAAAAGGAAAGCAAACCCATTTACAGTAGTTAACAACCTTCAGGAATATGAAGGGTGAGCAGGAGCTGTGGAAATCCATATACCCAGATATATTCCTATACTACTTTAAATACATAAAGCTTACTTTTAAGCCTTTTTTCTATTAACAGTGCAAACAATATCTGATTTTCATTTTTTCTTAATCTGGATTTGTGCACAAGCTTATGCATACCACTATTTTGGGCATCACAGAGATGACGTCTATCCTTTCTTTAAAGCTAATCTTGTAATCCAATTTGCATGTGTACACGCATACTATGTACAGTTCCTTTCAATTAAAATTGAAATGTCATGAATGATATCCTAGATATTGTTGACAGATTTCTTAGCAGAAATGTTATATAGACATATTAATAATAAATGTTAATTATCTAATTTAGTCTGGCTAACGTTAAGAAAGGGCGGTGCGGGGGCTGACCTTACACTTCTTCAGACTTGAGGCTGAGGCTCAGCTGATAAAATGCTCCTCCATAGAAGAAACGCTTCTTCTAACATGCTGAGGAAACGTTTTTAATCTAGTTTATTATCTATTCTGTGTGTTTAAAAAACAGGAGACAAGGTTTCCATTATATGAATCTTCACCAGCAATCTGAAGTGGCTTGGTTGAGAAACTGAGGTGCCACCTGAACAAAGTGGGGTCCTCTACATAAGAAGCTTCTACAATGTGGATTTGGGTATTTCTTCCTGGGCATCCAAATTACTCGCTCCTTTCAACAACCTTACTTACTTTCAAAATCCTGGAGTGCTTCAGCGCTGATGGTTTTGTCCAAGACTCTGACTTCGGCCAAACTCTCCTTTTCTGTCAGCAGCTGGCAAACAGTCCTTTGACCCAGGAACCCACCAGCACCAGTCACTAGACATCTCATTCCTCCCAGGGACATGATGATGAGCAAGGAGATGCTGTAAGAGCCTGCTGTTCCTCCTGAAACAAAAGAGAAAAAGAGACAGAAAGAATAAATGCAGCAGAAAGGGGGAGGTTGCAACTGGCAGTCTTTGGCCAAGTGGGAGTGTCTTCATATTCAATGCTATTCGCTTCTATCTCTTATCTTCCTCTGCCTACTACTGCTGAGTTATTACATGTTTTTGAAATGAAATGCAAGAACATTCTAATCTCTAAATGTTATTGAACTGCACAGTCTTTGGGTTTTAAAGCTTGAGATGGTAGTTGAGGACACTTTGCATCTGCAGATTGCCTTTTCTTTCTGACCCCTTCTACCTGGTATCTAGTGAAGTCTCTTCTTACCATAGATCAGGGGTGTCAAACTCAATTGCATGGAGGGCCACATCAGGGCTATGGTTGACCTCAGGGAGCTGGCCAGGCGTGGGTGACTGAGTGGGTATGGCCAACTGGGTGGACATGGCCAGTTTGACACCTCTCACTGGGTGTGGCAGATTGGGTGGGCATGGGCAACTGGGTAGACGTGGCCAGTTTAACGCTGCTCACTGGGTGTGTCTGACTCAGGACAGAACAAGTCTTACTGGCTAACTTGATGTGGGGACAATTTGGTGCCCCACAAGCTCATCACCTCTCCAAACTGTTGACATCCAAGTGCGTGCGTGCACACACATACATGCATTCCAAGTTTGGAGACTTTTATCCACATAGGAAGGAGAGAGCTTTCTCCCCAAGCCCAGGAATAATTGGCAGTTTGTAACGTCAAATGTGGATAACAGTCTCCAAACTTGGAATGGTGTATGTATGTGTGTGTGCGTGTGCACAGCATGCTAAAGGATATGTTCTTCTCCCAATCCCAGACATTGTTGGCATTTTCCTGTCTAGTGCATCCTCCCAGCAAAGGAGGAGTGGAGGATGCTGCTGTGTGGAAACGTGGAGGAGAAAGTTTGCAGGAAGCAGTTTCCTCGAGTCCAACTTCTGCCTTGGCAAATCTCTGGAGAGCAAGAAGAAGTGGCAGGGGAGCAGTGTTCCCTGTTCCTGAATGAGGGAGGCTGGCCCTTCTCGAAAGCGAATCCCTGTTTCCAGTTATGAGTGGTAAAGATGCTAGCTTGTTGGGGCAGCCTTTCCTCATGCTGCTCCCCCACCATCCTCTCCTCCTCTCCAGAGAGCTTTCAAGGCAGAAGATGGAGTCAGAAGAAACTGCTTCCTGCAAACTTTCACTGCATCAGCATTATGGTTGCCCTTAAAGGGCCAGTTGCATGTAAGACTATTGTATCATATTAGTTCAGGAGTGTATTAATGTGGGCCAAACAGGATTAACATTTCAAATATGAATAAATATTTCAAATAAACCTGCAAAAATAAATTTAAAACAAAGAACAAACATAAGTTTTCAATGTGCAAAAACAAATTTAAAACAACGAACAAACATAAGCTTCGCCCGTGCGCACACTCACATTGCCTGCTGCACCGGAGGGACCACGTGCTCACATTTGCGAACCGGTAGGGAAGGTAAGTATATCCCACCTCTGCTTTTTCCTAGAGCTGAGAGAGACTGATTGGCTCACAGTTGAGAACCTCACAGTTTTCCAGTGTCTAGCCCGGTGCCATAACTTCATAACCAGACTGTCTTTCTTTAATCTCTCAGATGATTTTACCTCACTGTATATAAAATTCTTACCTTCCTTAAAGCTTTGGCTGATAATATTAAGGAATCTCAAAGCAGTTTACCTTACTCCTGTTTCCTAAAACCATATGATGAATTCTTTTGTACAGTAAAGTCTATAAAAATTAATATTGCTGATCATTCATCCAAAAAGCAAATGAACAAACAAGGGAAACAAGGATTTGATTGTGTACAGGATTCAGAGTTGAATGACATTACATATAAGAAGAATAATTTTATTTCTATACCGCCCTTCTCCCGAAGGACTCAGGGCGGTGTACAGCCTATTAAAAGCACAAGACAAACATCAATTAAAATAATTTAAAATTATTAAATAATTTGGCTCAATTTAAAACCCCAGAAATTTAAAACACCCAATTTAAAATTATTATGTTGATAGCCCGGCCTGGCAGAACAACAGGGTCTTGAGTGCACAAGTGCGAAATGCCCAGAGGTCGGAGATCTTACGCACTTCCGGGGGCAGTTCATTCCACAGGGCTGGGGCTCCCACAGAGAAGGCCCTCCCCCTGGGTGTCGCCAGCCGGCATAACTTGGCCGATGGCACCCTGAGGAGACCCTCTCTGTGGGAGCGAACTGGCCGGTGGGAGGCTATTATACGTCTCTCTGTATGGTTATCACACAGATGTTTTATCATACGTACAGTAATGTTTCATTCAAAGTAATGGGTTGAAACTGCCATTAAATTTCATTTCCACATTAACATTTTTCTTATTTAAGGCATGTTGCTTTTTCACCCCACTGAGAAAACTATTTTGATACATTTATCCCAAAAATGCTTTTTTCAATTAATTTTTTTCATTAATTCAGTTCTAAAGAAGTTTCTTGGATAAGAAGTGAATTGTCTTCAAGGAATAACAAAAAAAGTCCAGTTGCCTCTTGAAAAAGCACCTCTGGGACAACCATGACATGAATGACTGTCCATAGAGTTTTGTTATATTTAGATTTAAAGATGTATAATGGGGAAAGACCAAATTAATCTATATGTCCCTCTCCTTCAGCTGGGCAGGGGTGTCAAACTGGCATCCTGTGGTCCAGATGTGCAGGCCATGTCAACCCCAGCTCTGTGAAGGGGAAAAAACATTGTGAAACGCAACAGGACATGGTGAGTTTGACATCCATGAGCTAGACAAAGGATTATCCCAGGATGCTTTGGGATGGAAAAAAATCAAAGTATAAGATTCTTTATGTTTACCAGTGTCATTACTGCTCATAGCTCACCAATCCCTTTTTGAACAGTTGGCAGAGTTTTTATCACTGTCCTTGACTTCTGTCTAGTATTACAAGAATTACAGTATTTCTAGTATTACAAGAATTACAGTAATTATCTTCCATCCAGAGCTATACACGATGGAAATCATAAGTGTATAGTTGGGAGATTAGAATTCATCAGAAAGGTGGATGTTTGGAAAAGTTTCCCAAGGCCAGCTAAAGAAATAATTAGATTGGCCAGAATCTGAACCATATTCTGCAGCCTGCAGAAAAGCTTGCATCTCAGGAGTGAAATACTCCTCTGGAGCAATTACTCTCTGAATTAATGATATTATGACTCAAGATAAGAGTCTTGAAAATAATCACATACTTTGTAATCCTACTCATACATGCTGCTTCTATCACCTGACCTAATGCAGCTGCTATGAAATGCTCCCACTTCCTCAGAATTTATATTGCCTGGTCAACCATTATAAATATTCACCAGCTATCAAAGGACATGAACTTCATTAGAAATTAATTCTAAGAAAAGGAATTCCAATGGGAAAAAAATATGGTGACTGAAAATCAAAGGGAATTTCAGAAGTATGCCAGTTCTAATTCCTAAATTGGAGGAAAACAAAATCTGGTGACAGATGCCCAATACACCTTTTGTATGTACAAGAAAGAAGGAAAATCTCGTCACATTATTATAAACTCCCCAGATTGAAATAAAAGATATTTGCTGGTCCATCAAGTGAGGTGATGGAAGAAAAAAAATCTGTCAAAAAGAGTGAGTCTTCTGAAGTTCTGGGTTCTTTCCCATGCAAACTGTTGCTTATTATTTCTGTTATTAAGTAAAGGAAAGCTGAGACAATAGTGATGAGAGATAGGAAGCCATGGCAAGTAAGGCCATGTCATCAAACCCTCCCAGTATCCTGGAATGGCAGGCGCTGTCTATTCTGGTCAGTATTCCATGAAGTGTTTTCCATTATCTTTAACTGGGCACAATCCAGCTAAAATTAAGCACTATAAATTATAAATTGCACAGCATTAAATAAAAAAACAATAAACGAAAACAACAAATAAGGAGAAATGTCCTAACAGTGAGAGAAATCAACCAATGGAACAACTTGCCTTCAGAAGTTGTGGGTGCTCCATCACTGGAGGCTTTCAAAAAGAGACTGGACAATCATTTACCTGAAATGGTATAGGGCAGTGATGGTGAACCTTTTAGAGACCAAGTACCCAAACTGCAACCCAAAACCCACTTACTTATCGCAAAGTGCCAACCCGGCTGCGCTGCACCCTCATGCTGCATGTGAACCACCCGCCTTACCCCAGACAGGGGAGGGAGGAAGCACTCCCATTGGACTGCTGGGCAGAGGGGCCACCGTGCTTCCATTCGCAGAGCACACCTTCCGCTGCCCACCCTCCGCTGGCACCCACTCCCCTGCGCCACTCCCAAGCACATCGCCCCTGCTTCCCAGTTCCAACTCCATCAGGGAATCGCTTTCCCCCCCTCCCCCCTCCCAAAGGGGGTAAGGAAAGACAATAGGCTAGGGGAGAAGGGATGGCTTTCCATCCACTTCTGACCTGCAGAGCCTCCAGCAGTTGATGGCGTGCTACTCAGTGAGGCAGCTGATGAGGCCGACCCTGATGCTGTGCCCTGCACCTGACGGGTTGCTCAAGGCCGCTCCGCCTGGCGCTGGGCCCAAAGAATTGGAGCTGGATGAAGAAGAGGAAGCCAAGCTGGAGATGGTAGGCAGCGTGACCTGCCCACTGCTTTTAGAGCCAGACCTCTTTCGCACTGGAGAAGACTTTTTTTTGGCCGGCCGGCTCTTGGTGGCGCTGCTGCTCTGCTGCTGCTTTCAGCACTTGCCATGGTGATGGCATGCATGCCCACAGAGAGGGCTCTGTTCCCCCTCTGGCACGCGTGCCATAGGTTCGCCTATGGTATAGGGTCTCCTGCTTGAGCAGAGGGTTGGACTAGAAGACCTCCAAGGTCCCTTCCAACTCCATTATTCTATATTCTAAATCTACAAGGGCTGCTTTGCTTCAATGAAGGTTTGAGCAATGCACTCCCTCAGAGCTGTCTTGTGAAGCTAGATGGACATCTTGAATCTAAGAGCAAAGATTGGTTTGTTCTGCTCTGAGGAACACAAATGATTGCTTTGTTCTGCTTCATGAAGAATTTAGAGAAAGCTCAGGGGACAGGCTTGTTATCTCCCCTGGACCACTTGTCAAAACCAGCTTGGTTTTAATTTTTTTAGTTTTATAATTGTTCTATGGAACTGCCATATCCTCTCATCAGTGGCAACCTTGCATAAAGAATTGCTTTATTTCATTATCTTATTGGTAATGAAATAAATTAGAATTGGAATAAATCCAGGATTAGAAATCTGAAAGAAAAAATGGTATAAACTGACTGAACCTTGGCTTGACATGGGTTAGTGTCTCTATTCTGACAATAGAGAAGTGACAAAGCAAACATCTGACACGCAGAGATGCAACCAGTATGGATGAGGGACCCATGAATGGAAGTAGATTTTCACATCTGCTATGTATGCAGGGAGCCATGCATAAGAATACCCAGCCAAGCACATACAGTAGAACTGACTGTCTGGATCACATCTGCCATTTGGATGTATCTCAAGATTTTTTTGAATTAGATGTCAAGGTGGGTGATCAGAATTTTTTTAAAAAAGGTTTTCTGTCTACCACCACCTGCTAGCAGTTTCCTCCCACCCTCTCAAATTTCAATCTATCTGTGCACATGTATTTAACTTAAAGGAAGGCAGAGCCTACAATGAAAAATTCCCTACCAATCTGAGGCAGAGCAGTTCAATTGTGAAACTCAATTAAGGACGGTGATGAGTGTCCTTTGATGAATATGTTCAAGCAGAAGTTCTGGAGCTCTTCTCATGAATTCTTTCAATTAGCTCCATGCAGTAAGCAGGGGATTGATTCTGATGGCTTAAATGGCTGCTTTCAAGGATATATAGGATGTTATATGATTCGATCAATTGTCTAAGTTTGTCCAGTGATTTGCAAAAAAGCCCAAACCAAACAAAATAAGACAAAAAATCCTCCAGAGAAACTGCCATATAAGGTAGTGGTGTTGACAAGGGAAACAGAATGGAAAAAGTACAGGTAGCATTCATTTAGCAACTGCCTCATATAGTGGCCAATCACAGTTATGATGGTGATGGAAAAGTAACTTTGCAACCAATCCTTGCATTTATGACCTTCACAGGTTTGTAAAGCTAAAGGAAAAACTGCAGTAAGATGATAAACACAGTCATAACTGTGAATGGTCACTGTATGAGGTAGTCACAAGGACTACCTGTAATACAAAGAACCTTCTTTGCATTTTATTATTATTAAGATAATTTTGTCATTTCAATAAATGTAGCTTTAACAATACAAAGTATAGAACTATTACAAAAATGAAAATCAATTTTATATGTGTATTTTAAAATTCTATGGATGTTTTCTTAGGACTAAACTCCACTGAATCCACCTGGTTGGAGTTCATAGAATTCAAGGAGGGGAGTTAACTTTAGTCCACTTGTGGCTACGTAGGAATTCTAGGCAGATCCCTCTTTTAACTCTGCCTCCATGTTCTGCCATTTCTTTTTCTATATTTTCTGTGTAAGAAAGGAGTGATTTGCATTCTCTCTCTCTCCCACCTCCCCATCATTCAATATTATATCTGGCTAACTTGTGCTTCAAATGTCCTCTTCATTTTTATTACTTTTGACAATGAGCACAGAGCAGAGTTTGACATAAAACTTATTTCATTTACTTGTAGTTGTTTGAAGCAAAAATAATTCACAATAAATTCCTATGGGCCTTTGTTTTGAAATAGACTCCATCTTGCGTATTGGGACTGAAAATCCAATGACTGGATCTCCCCAACATTCTGTACCATAACAATTTCAGTCCTTTTATTCTAATCTCTACTTTGCATAACCCACTGTGATTATTAACACAATGCATATGTTTCGAATTTATATACTGTTTCTTTTTTTAAATTAAAAAAAACCCCTTTGGACGAAGTATCAAGCTTAACCTGTCAATCACTTACATGGCAATAATGAGAACCATTGAAAGAACCTCTTTTTTTGCTGTGAGAGTTTGTTCTCATCTCTATCCTATCATTTAAACATGACTAGTCGTTTTTAGAGAAGAGCTGGGGGGAGGGGCAACCATTTTTGCTTAGCTTTAACAAAGAAAGCCAGGTTGGTCTTGTGGTGAAGGGACTAGGCTAGAACCTGGGAGACTGTGAGTTCTAGTTCCATTTTATGTGTGAAAATCAGCTGGGTGGTTTTGGGCCAGTCACTCTCTCTCAGCCTAACTCACGTCACAGGGTGGTTGTGGGGAAAATAGGAGGAGGAAGGAATATTAGATATGTTTGCTGCCTCAAGTTATTTATAAATATAATAACACATCTAATAAAATAAAAATAGACATAATTTGAACCAAGTACCCAGGTCCTTCCTGCTGTCTTCATCATTTGCTGCCACAGTTGTTTCATTTAGTTCAGTCTGAAAAATCAGAGATCTGGACTTGGTATTTCTGTGGCTGTCTCTAATAACAATGGATAATTAAAACCAAATCTTCATATACTTGTCCTCCTTTTTCAAAGAGCTCAGTATGTTTCCCCCTATCCCTCATAAATCCTTGGGGCTACTTGGAAAGTTTTGTCACTGTGGGAGATCCTTGACATCTATTGGATGGGCTGATAAGTGATAAGTCGTTTTCTTATCTAAGGAGTTATGAGTTGGCTACAAGGTCAGGTATCTGTGGAACAGGCAGGCGGCCCCAAGTGAAGGCCGAGGGGAATTGAAAGCAGAGACATGGTTATCTCCAGGCAAATGTTGAATCTAAACAAATTTTTACAGAAGTCAAGAGTTGCAGTTTCCTGCAAACTTAGCCTCGCAACAGTCAAACCTGGTGGAATGGTGCCACTTTCTTCGGTTAACTCTTTTCTGTTCAAACTTTCAACAGACCTCTGCCCTGAAAGCAGGGCAGGAAGCTTGGCAGATCACTCTCCGACTCCGGCTTCTTCCAGACTTGGGCAAATTCCTTGTCTTTCTATACCAGGGGTCTCCAACCTTGGCAACTTAAAGCCTGGAGGACTTCAACTCCCAGAATTGCAATTCAATTCAACTCCCAGACTTCAACTCCCAGCTTTGCTGGCTGGGGAATTCTGGGAGTTGAAGTCCTCCAGGCTTAAAGTTGCCAAGATTGGAGACCCCTGTTCTATACTGATTTCTACTTAGGAAACTTGCTGCAGCATAGGGCCAATCTGTTTTGTGTGATCCCATTCCTGGAGCTTAAGGAAGACTTGTATCACACAACCTGACTTCTGGAAGGTGCAATTCTGGGGCAACATCTCAGAAACTTTGCTCTTCCTCAGACTGAAAGGCTGGCTTATAGCCGGATCTAGGAATGCCAAGGGACACTAGACTTCTTGCTAACCAAAATGACAGCCAAACAGTTTGTGTTTTGGTCTTTATTCCAGACAATAATATATACTTCAATGAATTCAGGATTACAAGCAAAAATTCAGTATTGTGTGACTTTGTGAAATCATTTTTCTGAGCAGCCTCCTTTAACCACAGTAGTAAAACTTAGAGGCATGTTTTGCTGCAGGGTTAAACAATCTCTTTGCAGTTAGGGAGTGCATTTTCTTTTTATTTCAGAGTTTTAGGCTGCAGGGTTTGTGATATGATATTTTTCCCTGAGTTGGACTGTTAGAACAGAATATAATACTTTACAATAATTTCAAAAATGAAAAATCACTCCATTGAAATTAGATGGCTTTACTATTAAATTTTGGCAAGATATTCTGGCAATGCTTACCTACAGCTTACTCACCCATTTTATAGGTAAAAAGTCACGATGAGCAAATCCTAGCTACAGTTATAATTTATAAGGCTTATGCTCAGTACTTGGATTTTAAAAATATGCACATAATATGCTGATTTAATTTCTATTATTTGAATAATAATGAGTGATTGATTAGATTCTCTTTAGGCACATAGACTGTGGCTATTTAGAATATAGATAAGAATGAACTACTTGATGGGTTTTGAAAAAGACAAGCCCAATTTTAGATTATATAAACACAGTACTATATAGTATAGTTTATAAACAACAGGACTTGTTCTATTTTATTTTGGATTGATCAGACACCCCTTCAAATACAGTATGTTCACTTTTGATATCTGGTAATTGGTTCCCTTTAAGAATTCAGGAGAACAAGAGATTAGATTAGATTAGAGAAAGTTTCTATTGAGGAGCCCAGAGACCAAGCCCTGTGAAGAACAATGAACATTGCTAAGCATGCTACATTTTGAGAAGATTTTATTGAAAGGGAGATACCTATAAGAGTGCTCTCAAATATCTGAATAAGTGTCACATACTGTAGATGAAGCCTAGCTATTCTCTATCATTACAGATGGATTTGTGCAAAGCCAATCAAAAATGAGTTGTACTCCCTGGTAATTGTATGAAGCCATTATTGGGTTTTACCATCACACAGGTCTGACTTCCTGTTGCCATATTGATGTCACGGTAGTTAAACTGAGAACTTCTTCCCTCATCAGCAAATGTTTTTACAGTCTTGGGGGCGGGGGACACACAGGTAGTTTTCCCTTCTAACTGGAAGATGAATAGAGATTGGCTGATGCATTTCTGGGATCATCTATTGACCAGGAATGGTGAGTTCTGATTAATGGAGTGATTGATCCTCTGGGAGCACTTCAGAGTTGTAAAGACAGGTTCTAGTAAGGAAAAAGAAACCTAATGAAAAGAATATTTAATCTAGCAAATTGGTCGTTTCTCTTTTGTTGAACGTATTCAAACAGATGCTGGATAGAAACCTGCCAGGGATGTTTTAATTAAGATTTCATCACTGAACTGTACTTGGACTCCGTAGCCTAATATTGCCATTCTAAGTAAGTGATACCATGATTTCGTTTTATTGTATTATTCAAAGTAAAACACATAAATCATTGGATAGTATGGCATTTCACACACTTAATTCAGGGAGGAGAATGTAGTAAAATTGAAAGTTTTTATGGAATGTTTCCTAGCTGGGTATCATGAAGACAGGCATGCAAAAGAATGGGGCTCCCAGTTATTCACAGTTCAGTATCGGCCAGTCCCATTTATTTCAGGGGACTGCAAAAATTTCATCAGACAACCTTTTGACATGTGGTTGGTGGCCGAGGTCTCCCCCTTGCTTTTAATCATCCAGAGTTTTTCTTTTCTTTTCTTTAGCTACCATGCTACTACTGGTCTGGTGAGTGTCGCAGAAGAGTTCTTTACAATTTGGAATACTGAACAAGATGCCGGCCAATTTCTGAGACATTTTTACAGCCTAAGTGAAAAGAAAATATGCAAATGGTTAAAAGAATCTAGTATACCCAGAAAACAATTAAGGCTCATCAAGAAAAAAAATTAAAACAGATTCAAGTTTCTTGTTATGAGCTGATGAATAGAAGTACATTTAAACATGGAAATCTAATTTTGCATCCACCCCACTCCCTGACTTTCAAATAGAGTTAGTCCTCGATTTACAACACTTTACTTAGTGACCATTCAAAGTTACTGAAAAAAATGGCTTATTACCGTTTTTCACACTAATGACCATGTCAGGGCATTTATTAATCCCATGTTTGGCTCTGGGACTAATTACCCTGGTTTAGAGGAGGAGATGAATCAAGGCTTATCCTTGTTTGCAATATTCCAAAAAGAAACGCGAGGAAGGTTTCTAATAAAACTCATTTATTTGTTATAAAGAAAATAAAACACCTCACTAACTAAGAAAAGTTAATTGTTACATTTTTGAAAATAATTCTTGCCGGCTATATCAGCCGGACCTTGCTGGAAAGAGAACAAAGGAAAAAGTGTGTGAAGAGCAAGTGAAGGAATGTGGGTGGATACGGAAACACGTAGCTTACTGATAAGAAGTTGGCAAAGCTACGGAGAGTCTGACAGTCCAGAAATAATGAGCTCAGCTGGTAAATAAAATAACGCAGTGACATTCCCCTTCTTTGCCAGTTGAGCGAATATCAGTACATCATCAAATAAGGCACATCTTCTCACGCAGATACTCGTGTTGAGCTGCTGGAAGTGGTTTGTTGAGCATATCAGCAATTTGATCATGTGTAGATACATATTGCATTTTGACAAAACCTTTTTTCACTAAATGCTTTATGTTTTGGTAACGAATGTCAATGTGTCTGGACCTAGAACCTGTGAAATGAGATTCAGAAATATAAACCACCGATTCATTGTCTTCCATCACGGTGATCGGTTGGATCGGGTGTGTCCAGATATCTGTGACTAAAGCATCAAACCAAGTTAGGGAATTACATGCATCTGAAACACAAGCATATTCAGCTTCAGTAGATGAACAAGAAACAAAATTCTGTTTACGTACTTGCCAATAAACAGGACATCCATTTAAGAACATCATATAACCTGAAGTACTTTTACGTGATTTCTTATCACTTGCCCAATCAGAATCTGCATAACAACATAATTCTGCATAATCAGTATGTGTTGGTTCTAACAATAACTTCATGTGTTTAGTGTATTTTAGGTATCTCAATAATTTCTTAATACATGTCCAATGAAATTGTTTTGCCTTACCTACGTGTCGTGATAAGAGATTAACACTAAGTGCAATGTCGGGTCTGGTCCAACTACTAATGTACAATAGTGACCCAATGACTGAACGATAAAGTGTTTGATCCTCGAATTCAGGACTTTCTTCTTGTGTCAAGTTATGAAAATCTGTTTGCATGGGTGTCTTTGTTGTGTTAGCATCTTTCATGTTGCAATGATGCAAAATTTGTTCAATTTTATCTTCTTGTGAAAGACTAAACCCCTTCTGTGTTTTTTCAATCTGAACACCTAAATAAGTGCTAATATGACCTAATGATTTCAATGTGAAGTATCTCTGCAAAGCTTTGGCAAAAATTTCACTCATTTGCTTATTTGGACCAATATAAACAATATCATCAACATAAACAAGAACTATCTCATATGCATTGTTAGATCTTTTTGTGAACACGCACTCATCAGTTTCGGACTTAATAAAGCCCATTGAATTTAGTTTGTCAATAAGACATAAATACCACATTAAACCAGATTGTTTCAGACCATAAAGACTTTTGTTTAGAAACCAGGTATCCCCTTCTTGCTGTCGGAATCCTGGAGGACCTCTCACGTAGATCTCTTCATCTAGGTCTGCATGTAGATAAGCCGTGTCAACATCAAACTGTAAAACTTCTAAACCAAGGATAGTTGCTGTTGCTAAAGCAATTTTTACACTCTCAGTTCTGACTGTCGGTGAGTAGGTATTTGTGTAGTCCTCAGGATAATGTTGAGCGAAACCCTGAGCTACAAGTCTGGCCTTGTACAATGACTCACCATTTGGTTTCGTTTTGATTCTGTAGACCCATCGAGCGCCAATGACCTTTTTGTTTGCTGGAGGTTTTGCAGGTGTAAATACTTTAAGTTTCTTTAGACTGTCCATTTCAGCCTGCATTGCCTCATACCATTTGTCTTGCTCTGAATCAGGGAGCTGCTTGATTTGTGTGAAATTATCAGGTGGAAGTGTGACATTGCAAATCAAAGGCAAGGGTGCTTTTGTCAGTTGCCAAGAATATCGTTGTGGAGGGATTCCTTTTGTGGCCCTCTTAGAACGTCTCGGGACAACTGTCCAGTCTTCTTCTGCTTCGTCCTCATCCTCACTTTCGTCGCTAGCGTCAGCATCCGCGGCTTGCGAAGATGGAACATCGGGTTGAGAAGAACCAGTGGAATCTTGATCATCAATCTGCGTGGCATCAGCAGTATCATCTCTAGGAAAATAAACTCCAGGATCATTGGAATGAATCCTGGACCAGTCAATATCTTCTTCAAAATTAGCAGATTGGGAAATCACAATTACATGTTTAGAGTCAATAAATTTGCTCCATTTTGAGTTATCATCAATACCCATAAATCTCAGTCTCTTTGCTGCTGGACCTCCTTTTCTTCTTTGAGCTAAGGGAATGTTCACCATAGCGTATGAACCAAAAATATGGATGTTTTTAAGATCAGGCTTGTAGCCATACAACATGAAGAAAGGAGTCTGATTTGTTACACTGCTCCAAGTACGGTTGACAATGTAATTTGCATACTTGATAGCTTCACCCCAGTATATCATATCAAGGTTGGCGTCTTCTAGGAGACAACGCATCATGGTTTGCAGTACCTCTCCGTTGTGAGCCGGTGTGTCAGGGGGTGAAGTCTGATGAATAATTCCATTCTTACGCATCCAGTCCTGGAAACGCTGAGACATGAATTCGGCACCACGATCACTCTGGATTCTGGCGATGCGAACTTGGTGTTGGGTAGAAACAAGGGTTGCAAAGTCTTTAAAGATCTGAAAGGTCTCTGATTTTTCTTTCATAGGATATACATATCCATATCTAGAGTAATTATCAACAATTGTTAGAAAATATTTTCTACCACCAAATGATGGCGGGAATGGACCAACTATGTCAATGTGAACCAAATCAAAAATGCATGTTGACAGGCATGTAGCGCGTTTGGGAATGGCTGCTGCTTTGGATTTGGCCTTCTTGCATACAGCACAATCCAAAAACACCTTACACCCCTTTAGATCCAAATCTTTTGCAAACTCCTGCATCTTCCTAAGAACACGGAAACTGGCATGCCCCAATCTTCTATGCCATTTATGGATACACCTGGAATGCAAAGGTTTACCTGTTAGTGAATTCTCAACATTAACATTTTTATGCGGAACCTCAGGCTTGCTCTGAGCAACCTGTTTACCAATTCTATTTTTGTTGGCTTTAGGAGCCTTAGGAATAGCAACAGGATCTCTCACTGGAGCATCTCTATCTGGGCCTGTGCTCTCCCTTTTTGGAGTTTGCATACTTGCCTGTATTTGTGTTTTAGGCTTTGGCTTTAAGTAATAAACACCACCAATTAATATGGTTTCAGCAACAATATCTCCATCTTTAACTATGTAACTTGCTTTTTCAAGGTGGTGAACTTGGAACTTTAACATTCTAGACAAGTGACACTGACTAAGCAAATTACTGGTTGCTGTTGGTATGTAATAAACATCAGGAATGAATGCATCGAGCTCTTCAACATAAACAGTTCCTTTTCCTTTGACCTGACAAGGATGATTGGAGAAAGAATAAAGTTCACGTAGTTCAGGTTCAGGCTCGTGCATTTCTGTGAAAAGTTCCTTTCTGTAGGTGACATGCAATGCTGCACCACTGTCCAAAGTCCACAGGAGTCGTCTGTCATACTCTGGTTGAGGTTGTGGATCATTGGTTAAAGCCAACGTGGCGAGTGGAGTTTGTGGATCACGCCGGGGACCACGACGACCTTGTCTTCCGCCTCTGCCTCTGCCTCTGGAATCTGTTCCTCTGGGCTGGTATGTGACAGGAGCTGGAACTCGTTGGGGACAATCCCGGGTGGCATGTCCCACACGATCGCAGGTGTAGCATCTTGGCATCCTTGGAGCGTAGGTCCTTCCTCGGAAGGGGCGCCTAGCTGGAGCTCTTGATGCGGGTGGTCCTCTCAAATGTGGCGTGGCCAACATGAATGCCTCTTCTTCAATTAAAAGTCTACAGACATTGTCCACTGTGCGTTGAGCAATAGGGACTTGGTTAATTTTTGTAACAGCATCTTTCCATTCATAATTCAAAGAGTTAATAATGATGCTGATCTTTTGAATATCTTCAATGTTATGGCCTCTTTCTCTCAATTCTGTTCTCAGACCTTTCAGTTTGGTCAAATGTCCTCCAATTTGTTCACCAGGTTTCAATCTCGAACCGTGGAGTTCAGACATGAGTAAACATGAAGATTCAATTGAGATAGGCCTGTAGCAATTTTCCAATTCAGCCCAAATTTGTCGGGCTGTTGTATTTGCTGGAAAAGTGACCTGCCTTTCAGTATCCATGGACATCAATAATGTTGTGCGAGCCCTTATCTCTAAATCTCTTATTGCAAAGTCCCATGGTTGAGCAGGTGGGTTAAATACCATACAGTGCGTGCCTTCTCTAAGAAGCAATAGTGTAATCTCACTGACCCAGGCTTTGTAATTGTGTCCTGACATTTTTAGTTTTGACTCACCAGTTAATGGAGAGACAGAAAATGCCTGGTGAGGAGCCTGCACTTGGTATGCTGGCTGTGCTGGCAGGAATGCCTGTGGTATTTGCTGTGCCTGTTGTGGACCTAAAAATGGTCTTGGTTGTGCCATTGGAGGTGGGCCAAGAGGTGGCCCTATTTGCACTTGTGGCTGGGGCACATATGCAGGCATTTGTAGCTGCTGTGGCTGATGCACTGGAATCTGCTGTATTCCAGTTGCCATTTGTGCTTGAGCTGCAATATCGGCATGACCTGCTGGAGATGCAATCATTTGCCTTTGCTTCATTAAGTTTAATTGTGTTCCATCTAAAAAGACACCAACACCACCAGGGGGTGTTTGAGTTTGGGCCTGTGGAGACACTTGTGGCATTTCAGCTTCTTGTAGTAAATTACTTTTGCCAGCAGATGGCGCTGCACCTTTAGCTTCGGGCAGCTTTGCATACGGGGCATTGTATGCTTTTGAGTAGGAGTGGTTATGTAAGACATGTGTAACTTGATCAGGGAGACTTTCATGTGACGTATGCAGTGCCCTCTGTCTTAATTGGCCTGACACAGAATCC
The DNA here is from genome assembly GCF_059756535.1 of Pantherophis guttatus. NCBI lineage: Eukaryota > Metazoa > Chordata > Lepidosauria > Squamata > Colubridae > Pantherophis > Pantherophis guttatus. Next base: position 102,690,720 of record NC_142064.1, read on the forward strand.
ACCAGGGGGAGTGTCTTTGGCTCTGAGCAAGAAGACAATATGGCGCTTTTTGAAAAATTTAAGTTATCTCCCATATCTTGCTCAAGCATAGCTATAGCCATTTTTGCCTGGGATAGCTGCTGTTCATAGAGTTTTATACGGTCATGATAGGCTTTCATAGCCATCTCACGCTGGGTGAGCTCAGGGCTTTGAGAAGAGTAATGAATTGTTTCTCTCTCTGTGTGGGAGGAATTTTGCTCAGCAGTGTGCTTTGGCCTTGCATCGAGCGTTACAAATTCAGAAGGTTCTGGGAAGACTTTTTCAGAGCTTGGAAGACCAGAAGAAAATGTTACTGACCTCAGTCGTAAATCATCATCTTCAAAAACAGCTTCTGTCTTATCTGTCTCCATTTCTGTTCCCACGGCTTTTTCTTGTTCCAGGCGTGTGGCTGTAGTAAGGGGCTGAAAATCTGGAAACCTCCTTTCTGCCACCTTCTCAGCAAAATACATTTTGTATTTGTTTTACTTCTGTTTCGGCATCTCAGCAATATAATTAGCGTACCTCAGTAGCTAAAAACTAATTGCCTATGCGCTCTTATCAGAAGTAACAAAAACAAGGAAAAAGCCATAAATCAGACCATCCTCATGCTATCAGAATGTCAGGGCATTTATTAATCCCATGTTTGGCTCTGGGACTAATTACCCTGGTTTAGAGGAGGAGATGAATCGAGGCTTATCCTTGTTTGCAATATTCCAAAAAGAAACGCGAGGAAGGTTTCTAATAAAACTCATTTATTTGTTATAAAGAAAATAAAACACCTCACTAACTAAGAAAAGTTAATTGTTACATTTTTGAAAATAATTCTTGCCGGCTATATCAGCTGGACCTTGCTGGAAAGAGAACAAAGGAAAAAGTGTGTGAAGAGCAAGTGAAGGAATGTGGGTGGATACGGAAACACGTAGCTTACTGATAAGAAGTTGGCAAAGCTACGGAGAGTCTGACAGTCCAGAAATAATGAGCTCAGCTGGTAAATAAAATAACGCAGTGACAGACCATCCCTATGGTCACATGATCAAAACTGCTTGGCAACTGACTAATATTTATGACAGTTATAGCATCCTGGAGACATGTGATCACTTTTGTGACCCTCTGACAAGCAAAGTCAATGGGGAAGCCAAATTCATTTAACAACCGTGTTACTAATTTAACAATTGCAGTGTTTCACTTAACAACTGTGGCAAAAAAGGTTGTAAAATGGGGCAAAATTCACTTAATAAATATCTCACTTAGCAACAGAAATTTTAAGCTCAAATGTAGTCGTAAGTTGAGGAATATCTATACAATTACTTTTCAGTTGAAAAACACTTTCCTCTGCAAATTCACCTTATGAATTTTGAAATTGAATATATCAATTTTATATAGAACTTTGTCCCCTGACTATAATAACTACGGGATTTTGAAATCTTAATAATGTATCGTCTGCAAATAAATGTATTTTAGTTTTCTTCTGTACACCAATTCCTTCAATCAATGAATCTTCCATAATTGCATTTGCCAAAACCTCCATCAATAATGCAAATAAAACTGGGGATAAAGGGCAACCCTGTCTCTTTCCCCAGTTTAAGGTTTTTGTCTCTGTAAGACCATCATTTATAACTATTCTCGCTTTATTCTCTGAATATGGTTGATTTATCACTTTTCTAAATTTTTTGGAAATTGGGATATTCAAAGAAATGAGTGGTATAAAGAAATATGCAGTACGGCAACAAATAATAAATTAACAACAGAAATTAAATTTTAAGAAGGGACAATTAATGTAAACAATTATAATGAAGTAGAGGGGGGATTTTATAAAAACAAAGGGCAAAGGGAATAAGCCTAGTCAAGAATACATGTTGTTTTGGAGGGGATAAGGGCACAATTGGAATATATTGTATATCTTTTAGTTTTATAGAAGAAATATAAGAAAAAAATATATTAAAAAAAGGTCTTCGGGGGTATACACTGTAATATTTATATTTTGTATTTGTATTCCCCGCTTTTTATATTTATATTTATATGGATTATGTTTGTATTATTTATATTCAAAATAAAAAATAATAAAATACATTATATAGAACGGAGCTGCACAGGTTGCCAGTGGATTTCCAGGTGCAATTTAAGGTGCTGGTAACTACCGGTACTTATACCGGTATACAGGGCCGGATTTAGATGAAAAGAGGCCCTAGGCTATTCCACTTAAGAGGCCCTTTCACCTATAGTGAAAGTGTAATTTTAATTTTGCTAACAATTTGAATGTAGGCCACTCTTGATCTTGAGGCCCTAGGCTGAAGCCTAGTTAGCCTATAGGAAAATCCGGCCCTGCCGGTATAAGGCATAGGCTCCGTTATTTGAAGGCTTGCCTGATCAGTAAGATTGAACAAAGTTGATACCCTTCAAGTACCTTCAATCAAAAAATGCTGTTTATTGGGACCCAGGAAATGTGTCTTCTCAGTCATGAAACTGTCCTCTGGTACAAGACATCTCCCCTCCCACAGAGATCCAGCTTCCACCCTAACAAAGTTCCAGAAATTTAAAAACACAGCTGTTTTCCCAGGCCTTGGGATGGGTGTTTGTGTAGCCTTGTCAGTGTTTATATTATATATGGGAAACAACTGAAGAACTATTTCAGATTCTATCTTTTTTACCTGTTTTATACTGTAAGCTGCTCAGAATAGTTCTAGAGTCAAGTGGCCTTCCAAATCTAATCAACACATAGAGATATACCAATCAAAGAAATGAAAAAATAAAATACAACAGTAAATTAAAAATGTTTTTACCTGTGAGAGCCATTGACAGACAAAATTCATCTTTTAAAATCTTCAAAAGTTCTTGAAGTCCTTCTTTACCCTGTTTCAAAAATGAATGGCATTGTAAATGATGTGGCTAACCTAGCTTGAAGATGTAGAGAATCCTGCAGAATCCTGTTACTGAAAGCCTTTTCAAATAAAAGGCTCTCAGTAACAGCATTTTCTTTTGTTTCTAATCAGAATTGTCAGTGTTTAAAGCTATGTAAAACCTGTTGACCCTATCTGAGCAAGATGCTAGTGCCTTGACTGGGAGAAAAGGGATGTAGGCTAACTATATTCCATTTCCAGTTCTCAAAAAAATATTACTTGTCTCTTAGCCATTCCCAAGAGTATTTGGGAATCTTCACTTTCTCTAACAGCATTGTTGAGAGACCAAATAAATTGGCACAGTAGGGAAGTTTGAACTAGTTATTAGATATGTATGAATCTGCTTCAACCATTTCATTTACCATCCAGGTTTCTTGGTACTGTTTCGGGTTGCAACTTTTTTTCATGGATTAAAATAAATCCTTAAAATCTGTCTCTGGTTTCATTTACATATTTAACCTCCATTCAGACTTTTCATATGCTAGTTCCACCAAAATACATAGGTGCTCATATAAAAGCATTGAGAAGAAATTTTTAAAGGTGCAAATTGTTTCTATTGACTTTTTTAAAAAAATAATAAAGCTATCCGATTTTATGCACATTTTTCAAAACCATTTGCTGTTTCTCAGATGTGTGTCTTAACAATAAATTATCTGTGAATTTTTGAGACCAGAAAAGCATTAGTGAGCTACTTTCAGTATAATTGTTTCTGCTTAGTGGAGTAAATTTTAGAATCTTGCAAATTTGATCTAAGGATCATGGAATTATGTTCCTACTAATTATTATTATGTTACTACAGTATTTGCAACATAGCTCATAACCAGAAAAAAACTGAAACCAGTGTAGAAAACAGGGATCAATTCTGGATTAGGAGAATACAACTGTCAGGTGGGTCTAGAAAAAAGATAAGGTTTTATTTATTTGTTGGATACCAGAAAATGGGGACACTGGGAGGGGGAGAGCCAAAAAAATCAAGATGGCAATTCTAATTATACAAGCAAGATCCTCCCTCTTTTAAATGTGGAGAACATGTGTTCTGATCTTTTTTTTTTGTAGCTTTTTTATTGTCTCTTTTGAATGATGTATAAATGTGGCTCATCTCTGCCTACTGATGGCTGAAGCAATATACATACTTCACCCAGGTAAAAATAAGATTTAAATAGTCTTTGATCTTATGGAAAACACTTGGAATGTTTGAAAACTGCTGGTGTGCATTGTCTTGTTTCAATTTTTCCATGATCTACTTTGTTTCTTAGTTTTAACCTGGCGTATCAACATTATAAAATATCTCCATGTTTTAACTTGTTCATGTAAAAGGGGCCAAGGCTTTGATTGTAATCATCATGGCTACCAACTTGACTTTTTTGACCCTTTTGCAGATGTCTTCAAGGAGAACATAATTTTCTCCAGAATGATTTAATTAGAACTTTCATTTTAGTGCAGTTCTAGCAACCTTATAACATACCATCGCTTTCTTCTTTTCCATTTTTTTCTAAACTTCCATGCCTCCAGCTATCATAAAATTCAGTAAAGCATATTGTTGTGGCTATAATTAGCTTTGTCTTTATAGGAAAGGGTATAATGATCTATAAAAAGGCAGAGATGTGCTCAAGCACACGAGAGACCAAGACTAAATACTAGCAGAATTTTTTTTTATGCCTGACCAAGAACTTGTTTGTAAAAACTCAGCTTTTGCTTTCTGAATACCAGCTTTTCCTATGGTGAACAATCAACTTGATTTAAAACTCCCATTCTGCATAGAAATTTTTCTCCACTATCCTTGCTTGAATTATAACTTGTCATGCTAAGAGCCTCCTGCATCAGAGACCTGAAGTAAATCTAAAAATGTGTGTATATGGGTCTATGTGAATGTGAGCAGACGTAATGAAGCTTACTGAATAAATCAAGTTTGTACATTAAGCTTGATCGTTAGACAGGCATGCAGTATGAAATCAAATGGGAAGCATTATCTAGTGAGTGCAAATCTAAAGAAAATGGGGAAGCTGACTTCAGTTGTTCACATAAAGAGACAGCTATTTATCTTCAACTTTTTATCATAGCCACTCATATGCAGAGACTTATGTTCACCTTATAGGCCAAACCCCACATTGTGGGTCTGCCGATGAAGACACATTTTGCTCCAAGTGCCAATGCTTTCAATACATCATTCCCCGTTCGTATTCCACCATCCAAGTAAACTTCGATTTTGCCTTGCACTGCAGTAGTAACTTCACCCAGAGTAGCAATCTGCAAACATGATCAATCAAATTAAATTATTACAATTGCATGGGATGGGGTGAGTGTGAGTTCTTAACTAAAACAAATAGACCCTTTTTCAGTTAGTTCCCAGTAATACAGGTTCCAGGGCTGAAAAAATCCCAAATGATTGAAGACAAGAATATCTGAAGGACATAAACCTTCTGTGTAACCTGGTTGTCTATTCAAATTATTGGCCAAGAACCTCTTGCATATCTCAACAATCCCCGATATCCATTTGATTGGGAGGAGGAAATGGATCTTCAGGGGCTGTACTTAAGCTCAGGAATTCCTTTCCAAGAGAGACCCCAAATACATTAACATCCTATTAACAAGTTTTGCAAAAGCCGATTAAAACTTTTTACAAGAAGATTTCTTTTTATTTTTATCAATAGCTACTATAATGATTTACTGTCTATGATGCAGAGTAACAATTTTATTGCTGCTTTGCCATATGTTATACTATGATGTTTATTCTGTTTTTTATTTTGTGAAGCTTGGAGTTTGGGACTCTAGCAACTGGATGGATGGAGCTCACATTTTAAATGGTGTTATAGTTTTCTAACTTTAACTTTACTCAGGAAGGATCCTTACAATGAAAATGCAACATTGTTTGCTATAGACAGATTGCAAATAGGATAAATAATGGCTCATGACTTACAGTAGGAAGGACTCCATCTAGCTGTCTTCCTCCATGGTTGGATACGATAATCCCTTGAACCCCATGTCTCACAGCTAGCTCAGCATCTTCCTTTGTCAGAATCCCTTTGATGATGATTGGCAGCTGGGTCAGACTTTGTAGCCAGGTGATGTCATTCCAATTGATAGACGGGTCTATGGATCCAGGGGGCAGACCATATTCAGTCTGGTCTTCATCCTGAAGGAGAGAGGAAGACGGAAACTTCATTGTTCATTGTATGCATACGTCTGTTTAAGTAAATGCTAGCTTACAGGTCCGGCAATATTATTTTTTTTATTTGATTTATATAAATCAAATTATTATAATTTAACACTTCTCCAGTAATATGATTAGGTTTGTATATAATTTATTTTTCCTATCATTGATGTATTCGTTAATATCTGCTGTTCCAAAATAATTATCTTTTTATAAGGTGCTTCCAAGTGTCTTACATATGTCCCACGGAACGCTTGAATTCACCTAAGAACTCTCCAGCATGCTGTAATAGGTGCCTTCTGTTTTGCTGACAAGAAGATCAGGGTACCAGACTCTAAAGCTGACAAATTTCATGAATATCCTCCAAAATTTTCTGGTGCTTCAGGTCTCAACTTCTAATATATCAGTAGCCTTTTGACAATATTTTGCCATTCCTCATTTTGCTGTAAGGAAGCCTTGTAAGTTTGCAAGAGATTGTAAGGGTTGTGACAATGAAGGTTAAAATACCCTCTAGGAACACCAGCACCCCAATTAGCCTCAGGATGCCCAAGAACATGTCGCTTCAGTAGCTAACACAAGGAGAACCACAGAAAATGGGAGAAAATAGCAGAGTGAGCTTCCTTCCCTGGGGAGATAGAGATAGAGATCCAGGAAAAGGAAGGGCAGGATGTAATTTAGTGATGAGGAAATGCCAAATACCCTTTCATAGTTCAAGGGGATTTCTTTTTTTCCTGGTCATTGCTTAATACAGTCTGGTAGAGAGTGAACAATTACCCCAAGAATTCATTTACTGTAACCAGGAAAACTTCTTCTCGTTTGGGATTGCATTGCCTTTCCATGACCCTTTTCTCAAGTAGAGGAAGGTGGAAGTTGGAAATCTGTTTCTCTGCCCCCTCCCCATGGTTAGTCACTAAAGGTTTGGCATTTCCATCTTAAACAGCTGATGAAGGTTTTCCTCACCAGGACTTTCAAAACTTGCAGAGTTTAAGAGTCGCCTGACTTTCCATAAAAACGAACAGTCTTTTTTTCACGTTGACCATTTCGATAGTTTGAGCCAAAAAAAAAATCCCGCAACAAACCCCTTCCAGCAGATGCATATTTCTGACTATCAAGTACAAATATGCAAAGTATATTCTAAAAATCTGGATTTGGATTCATCCTCCCTCCCCAGCTAATCAATCATACTTGAGCTTATTTTGAGGAATGTCATAGATTTAATTTTGGATAGCTCAGGCTTTTATTACATATTATTGTATATATAATGGTCTTGGTCATTTTCTGTGTGAATAATTAAGACCTGTGGATCACAAAGAACTATATTGTCACAATGGCTCAACCATTGTGATGTAGTGTTCACACAATGTAGTGTGAATAAGTCCAGATAGGTGTTCTTTTTTAGCCTATAAGGCCCTTTTGGTGGCATTTCTGGTCTAAGGCCAAAATGACAAAGTAATGGTTGGGAAATGTTGAGTTTCAGAATTTCCACAGGAAAAATAAAAATGAAATGTCCTTCATAAAACCATATGTACTCATATTAGTAGTAAATATTACACATCGTTACTTAAATATCAAATATTAAGTGCTACTAATGAAATATCTTTATTAGAATATTTGCCTAAGAACAATACAATATAATGGATAATTTCCTTCCAGGGGTGAAAGGAAATTATTCATTCCTGCCAAATATAGGAATCCATTATTATAGCTTCCTCAACTGATGGTCATTCAACCATCTGTGGAGCAGTCAGACAAAATTGATCAATAATTAATATTGGTATTTTTAAAATAATTTTCAGAGAGAGAGATAATTTAGTCATCTGTTAACATTATAGGTTGTTAGTAATTCAGAAGATAATACCTCAGAAATGAATTCTGTAGATGTGAACTTGCTACGTTTAAACATCACATGAAGTTGTCCTTCCGGAAGCTCACGTACAGCTGTTTAGGGTGAGGTTTTCACGGTCACATCATTAATTCAGAAGATTCAGTCTTAGAAACAGTTTATGCCTCAGTAGTGGAAGCTGCATAGGTAGGCAATTCTAAACCCTAGTTTACAGACTGCACATTTCGGAAACTCAGCCAGGATTCTAAAATGTGCAAGCATGTTTGGATTCTAAGATCCACCATCCTTTCCTTCACATGCTTTTTTAAACCGATGGGTTTTAGGAGTTACCAACCTCAAAAGCTCCTTTAAAGTTCTTCACTTGAATGGATTTCAAGAACTGGTAATTGTTGCGAATATCATTCCGTCTCTTGCCAGCATAGGGAACGTCAACTGTGAGCACCAGGGCCTGGAATCCCAATGCATTAACCCGTTGTACCAGCTGCTCTGAGAACCTCCTGTTCCGATGGAGGTAGAGTTGGAACCACCGTAAACCAGTAGGTGCAGCAGCAACAATTTCTTCCACAGAGAAAGTGGAATAAGTGCTGGCTATGTAGCAGGTATTCATAGCTTCTGCCGCTTTAGAAAATACGGAAGGAAAAGGAAAAGGAAAAGGGGGAAAGGATCAAAACTGACTTTTATAATTAAGTCCCAGCCTAATCATCTAGTGCTTCCCATGCAGCCCATAAATCCCGATTTAAGTGTGGTGTCCCAGTTAAAGACTGTGGTGTGGGGAAGAGTCAATTGGTGCCACTGTAATTGAAGCTCTGTCCATTTTGTATGTACATCAACATTGTGTGACAGATACAAAGAGGCAGGACTAAAATTGCCTGTAGATGCTGCTGTTGTAAGAGGGACAGCCCCAGCCTCTCTGAAGAGTCCGATTCTTACTGCAATTTCTTGGTTATTCTAGAGATTTTGCATCAGAAGAACTGAATGCTTGGCATACACGTTGCTTTGAGAGATTTCAAAAATCTTTGGAATAGTTTATTAAACAATAAGGCTCTTCTTAATTTGCTGCTGTTTCCATCATCCACCTAATAAAGAGCCTTGGTGGCGCAGTGGACTAAAAACTGCTGTTAAAGTAGCACTTAGCTGCCAGCTGCCTGCAATTACTGCGAGTTCAATTCTCACCAGGCTCAAAGTTGACTCAGCCTTCCATCCTTTCGAGGTAGGTAAAATGAGGACCCGGTTTGTGGGGGCAATAAGCTGACTTTGTATAAAATAGAACACCGCTTAGGGTGGCCCCCCAAAAAGCCCTACTAAGCAGGTATATACAAAAGTATGAAGGCTATTGCTTAATGCTGAGTCTCTGGCAGCATATAAATCAAACTAATAAAATAAATAAATAAATAAATATTAGCAATATGACCTTATATTCCCTTGTTCCTTCTGAAGTCTACCTGTTAATTTGCAATTTGTCTTTCATATACTCTCTTCTGAAGGATTTTCAACAGCATCTACCTGGCATGTGGTGGATGTATTGTTAGAGTTATTATTCTATAGTTATAACATTCCTTTAAATCTCCCATTTTAGGAAATTCAACAATTTTAGATCTTACTTCTGCATGGAGCCATGCTGCTTCCCCCCCGCCCCCCCCAGTTTGTTCATAGGGGGCTGACTTGTTCTACAGTATATTGCTTCCATTCTAGACCCTTTAAGAACTCTATGGAGATTTCATTCACTCTTTATATTTGCTCACAGGTTTATAGTTCATCTGACTTGCTCCTCAAGCTCATCCTCAGATTCTTGTCTTGACTATGGTCTCATCTGAGTTGTTTTTCTTATACATGTTTTTCATTAATTCCTTCCTTCTTGTTTGTTTCTTATATCACTGAGATGGGAAGCTTCCCATGATTCTTCTAATTTTCTTAAATAGATCCTTTGTGCTTCCTATACTGTTGTTTTTTCAACTTATCTGTATTCTGAGTTCAGGTATACCGGTTTATCACTTCTTGGAAGTTTGTATTAATCTCTTTAGTTTTCCCCAAATCAGTGGCTTTTGCTAGTTCTATTTTTCCTATAACTTTATTTGAAAAGAATTTGTCCTTTAGGGAGGTTCTCAGTAATCCAGGTCATACCTTCAGAAAGGTACTTTTTCAAGGGGCAACTAGACTTTCTGGCTTTTCTTTGAAGATATTTCGCTTCTTATCCAAGAAGCTTCTTCAGCTCTGAAGTAGCAGTTGCCCCTTGAAAAAGTGTGTCCTTTGTTTCTTTCTGGCTCTTATTATATGTTTTCTAGCTTTCTCCTTTTTTATGATCATTTTAATTTCTCCCCACAATTCTTCAGGTACTCTGTCCACAAGGTTCCAGACTTTGAAACTGTTTTTAGCTTCATATTCTTCAGAAATGTATTCAAGGTTATATCTCATTAGTTTAATCCTCTTTACTGTAAGTCTCTTTCAGTCTGATACCTTTCTATGATTAATAGCCGATGGCCTGATTCACAATCAGCCCTTGGCAATGTTTGCCAGTCAGCAGAGAACTTTTCCATTTGCTGCTACATCAGATATAATATATTTTGTTATGGCATTGCCCACTTCAAGACATCTTCTTACATCGCTGTCATTTAGGTGACTGAAAGAAATGTATTAGCAGTGGACAGAACATTTTCTACATAGAAGTCTATCAGTCATTATCCTACATTGTTGCAAGTCCTGTCCATATTTTCCAAATTCTGAGTGCCTTAAAAGTCCAGCCCCATTTCCCTGACAGTAAGCAGCAGTGCAGTTAATACTGGCATGGAGCCAAATGAAATGCCTTAGCTGGACTTTTGACCAGGCAGTTACAGGCAAGGTTGGAGGAAGAAAGCAGTGGATGGAGGGAGGGAGGGAGGGAGGGAGGGATAGACATAGTTCATGTATATACCCACTCACATATTTACGTGTGCACTTGTATATAAAAGTAGTACGTCAGAATTCTGTGTTAGAGGAATGAATACAAAGCCAAAGTAGAAAGGCTCCAGATTGTATCCCCTTTGGGATACTTGCCACAACAATCTTCATGGCACAAGGGGAAAGCATAGCAAACACCTGCCTCCAAAAGTAAGTTAAGCAGGAGCAGCTCAATCCTTCAGATCTTTTTTTGTCCTCCTTTAGCTATCTATTTGGGGGTCAAATTGGTTGCTTAAGGAACCCTTGCCTCCTGGAGTGCCATATATTTTGCATGCAGCAGTTCAAGCCCTGCATGTGATTCCCTACTAAAAGAAACTGGGTGGACTCACAGTGCAGGTACTCTGTGGGAAACAAGTAGTGTGTTCTGTTGTCTCTCTCTATAAATTTACAATTACCATTTAGGTTTAGTAGATGATAGCAATAGCACTTAAACTTAAATACTGCTTCACAGTGCTTTACAGCCCTCTTTAAGTGGTTTACAGAGTCTGCATATTGTCCCCAACAATCTGGGTCCTCATTTTACCCACCTCGGAAGGATGGAAGACTGAGTCAACCTTGAGCCGGTGAGACCTGAACTGCCAAACTGCTGGCAGCAGAGGTAGCCTGCAGTACTGCATTCTAACCACTGCACCATCGCGGCTCTTTAGATGATAGATAGACAGACAGACAGACAGACAGACGGATGGGTGGATGGATAGATTTACAATGGATTGTTTTCTTTTGAACCCCCATACCCAGGGGTGAAATGCTCCCGGTTTGGATCGGCTCGGGCGAGTAGGTAGCTATGGTGATGGGCAATTCGGAGAACTGGTAGCAAAAATCCCTGCCTCTGCCCCCCATGCCCAGCTGAGCCCCGTGATCATCAGAGCCTTTTTTTCCTTTTAAATGGCTCTGACCAGCCAAGCTCTGACATCCCAACTGAGTTGCCTGCTAATCAGGCAACTCAGCTTGGATCGCCAGAGCCATGTAAAAGAAAAAAAGTTTCTTTTTTTCTCTCCCCCCCTCCCAGCCTCCAGCTTGCTTACCTTAGCTGCTGATCACATGACGATCGCAATCCATGCATCAGCAAGCAACTGAATCTCCCTGCCTGCAATCAAGCTCATCGGTGAGCAGCTCTTTCTGCCTGCCTGCCTTCCTGCCTAGACTTGTGGACTTCAACTCCCAGCAAAGCTGGCTGAGGAATTCTGGGAGTTGAAGTCCACAAGTCTTAAAAGTTGCCAAGGTTGGAGACCCCTGTTCTATTGGGTAAGTTTTTTTCCCCTTTGGGAACTTTAAAAAAAAACAGTTAATTGGGGTTTTTTTTAGTTGTTCTTTTTTTAGACCTAGCCATTTAAAGTTTTAAATTTAGCTGCTTTTATATAAAAATAAAAATAAAATAAAATAAAATAATATTTGTGCAGCTTTCTGAGATTTAGTGTGTTTCTGTAGTGTTTCACTCTAACTACACAAACACACAAAATCTCACAAAGCTGTATGTGGAATTTTGTGTGTGTAAAGTGTGAAAGTTGTTTTTTTGGGCTTTTTGTGGCTGTGTGAGGTTCCTGCTTGTTGTGGGGCCATTTTGAGTCTAGCACAGCTGCTTTTACATTGTGGGTGAGCCAGTTGTGTTGTGTTGTGTTTTCTGAGTTAAAAAAGGGCAAAGAAGTGACATTGACTTGGCCACACCCACCCAGTCACCTTGCCACCAAGCCCCGCCCACTAATTAAGCCACGCCCACAGAACCGGTAACAAAAAAATTTAGATTTCACCCCTGCCCATACCATAATCCCATAGACCAGGAACTATTTCAGCAAAATTATTTTTGGCCAATAAAGTTGCTAGGGAAAAAGATTCTTGCATACCTCGAGCTGTGCTCTGTTCTCCATCAGGACAGGCCAAACCGTGGAAGCCAGTGGGAGCAATCCCCACTGGGAAGTCAATTTCAGAGCCAAGAATCGTGGTCCTTGGATCTATTGTCGACATATCCCGCAGCACACGTGGCCGCAGATAGATTCTGTGGGATGAAGAGAGAGCAGAAGCAGCAGGGCTGATAGGAGTAAAATTACTGAAGAAAGTCCAGAAAAATGAACTCTCCCTATCTGTCTGCTTATCCATTTAATTTTCTATCCATTGTGCAATCTACCATAATAACCTCAAGCAATGTCCTAGATTTTGTCATGTATCCTGAATTCTGCAATGGCTGAGAGCAACCAAATGAGTGCTGCAAAAGTGGTATGCGTGTCATTGCTGCCATCTAGTTGTCCAGATGTTTTCAGTGCAGATCTGATAGTCCTGCAGTGGCACTGATCTTGCTCAGTTTATAAGGCCTATGAAGAAGATACAAATGCCTATGCAGCCTTGTGAAGGAGAGTGTTTTTGGTGTCACTAGTCTTGAACTTCTTGTGACTGAATGGAGAAGTCCCTGCTGTTTTCTTGGGAACCTTTTCAGAAGTGGCTTGCCAGTGCCTTCTTCCTATGCTTGAGAGACTTGCCAAAAGTCATATATCTGGCTTCCTGCCTAAGGGAAAATTGGAATGGGGTTTTCCCACTCCTGGGTCAGCACTTTAACCACTGCACCGAATGGCTTTTGAAGGAGAGATGCCATAGTCTATAGACACAAGTTACCCTTGCATTTACCCAGCTATATCCTTCAGTTAACTCTTTCAGTGACAGACAATGAAGAGTAATCTTGTTGAACACTGAGAAGACACTAGATCAGAGAAGAGAGAAACCAGCCATCTTTCTTACTTGGATATAAAAGTTGCAGTCAGTCAGTCCTTTTATTATGTAAGCTTAGTTTTCCCATCCTAGTGCCCACAGAAATGTAGGGATTATGCTGGCTAAGAAACAGAGATTTGTAAGTATGCTATAAATAATCTAAATGCATGCCATGCCTCCACTGGGCAAATGCTATGAGAGTCCTACTATTTTGAAAGGCTGGGTGTTTCATGTAGTGAAAATGGGACCAGGAACTATTTCAGCAACTCTGGGGTAACCAGAAACTCAGGTTTAACCATCCAGGAGTGATTGCTGGTGCTCACAGTAGTGATCTGCTGATTGTAGCAAGCCAGGCTGTGTCACACACTTCTGTGAGAAGTGGCCAGAACACTAATCAAAACTAGGGTGTCATCAGGGGCTTCCGTTTGACGTCGCAGCGAGATTGGACACAAGAAGTGGGTCTCTGTGCTTCTGTGCTGAGTTTTCCCCATTGGTAGGCTCCAAAAGGAGCCAAAACCACCTGGTAGGGGCAGTGAAGCAAAGAGGGGTGCCCTGTGAGATCATGGAGAGTCGCAACTCTCCTGTCTAACCCAGGGTTCTTTTTCCCTCTCAGCCACGGCAAGAAGAAGAGCAGCCAAAAGATGGCTGCCATGAAGCTGGGACAACTGAGGAACAACTAAGACTGGTGCTGGAGCGAAGTAGGTGAACAGTGACTAGAACTGGGGGAGAGGATTCCTTTTTACCTAACCCCAAGGAATAATTTAGAACTATCTACTCAGAATTGCTTGTTAAAGCAGCGATTAAGCATTCTGAGAAAAATACCAGACCGGAAGAAAAAGATCTAAAGAGAGAAAAACAATAATTTTCTAAAAATACAGAAAATTGGACTCTTAAACTGGGAAGATGTGGCAATGGGAAGGCATTTTAAAATGCTGGAATTATTTACTTTTAAAACTTATCCTGCTTCTATAATTGAATTACAATTAAAATTACGCTCAAAATAACTAAAATTAAACTGATTAGTGGCAACACTGAAATTTAAGTTGGGAGTGCTGACAAAAGGAAAATATACAAATATACTGGGAATACTTACATGAAGAATTATGAAAATATTTGCTGGGTTATATTTAACTACCCTACGACTACTGGAGACTCAAATATGAGAACAAGGAAGTTATTTAATTAAAGTGACACCTCAATGTTATACTAGAGGATTGAATCTGTAAAGGGGACATAAAGAGGCTTTTGATAACTTCTGGAAATATTTAAACAGTACTGACTGATTTCCTATGGGATACAAAGAACTGTGATTAGTGTACTTTTTGAAGGGCAATTTTAGGTCTGAATAAATGGTTCTTGGACTACTGGACAAAAGATTTTTAAAAACAAAATAAGATGCTTCATAAGGAAGAAATGAGTGGAACTTTGAAGGAAATGGCATTGATTTTCTAAAGCACAAAGGACATCGTGGAGAAAGGATTTAAGGAGATTATGGAAAAAATGGAAAATACTGTACAAGGGATGATGGGTAAAGATCTAGATGCTCAGAAAAAGGAGGAACTAACAGAAGGAATGGAGGAAAAGATAAAACCAAAGAACCAGCGAACAAAAGAAAAAGACAAGGAGGAGATAGTAATAAAAATAACAGTGATTGATGAATTAAACCAGGGGGAAAATATTTTAAGAGAGTTGAAAAGAGAATTGGAGATACAGGAAGATACTTTTGAACAGGAGATAGAGGTTTGGGCAGATACTTTGGAAGCTAGGCAGTGGAAGTGGGTAGAGATGGGAGAAATACTTGATTGAATAGCCAAGAAATAGATGCAGACAGAGATAAAGATCCAAGAGAGGAATATGGGAGGCAAGTCAAAAAAAAGCAAAGCTGTCACTGCATTATTTTATTTACCAGCTGAGCTTCATATTTCTGGACTATCAGACTTTCCGTACCTTGCCAAGAATTGTTATCAAAAGCTACTACGCATGTCCATCCACCCACATTCCTTCACACACTTCTTTCCTTTGTTCTCATGCCACAAGTGCCGGTTGCTGGAAAGCAGCTGGCCCGAACTATTTCAAAATGTAGCAATTATCTTTCTTAGTTAGTGAGGTGTTTTATTTTCTTTATAACAATAAATGAGTTTTATTAGAAAATATTTCTTCGGGTTTTCTTTTCAGAATATTGCAACTTGGAGAAAGCCACGACCCATCCTCTAATTAATTAATCAGGGTGATTGTCCCAGAGCCAATGATGGGATTAATCGATGCCCTGACAATAGCAACTAAAGCAGTGGTGGATTTCACTTACCTTTGCTACTGGTTTGCTTGCGCATGTGCACTTGCTTTGCTTGTGTGTGCTTGCTTCACTCATGGGCACACCACTTCTGCGCATACACACCACTTCTGTGCATGCACAGAGACTTCTGCACATGCACAGAATGTATTTGATGATGTCCGGGTGGGTGGGTGGAGCCTTCCGCCACCTATGCCCGAACCGGGGCAAACCAGTAGCAACCCACCACTGAACTAAAGTACTGAAGCAGCAAGAGATGAATAGAAAGGAAAGGGTTTCTCTTTTTTTTAATGTTTTAATTTGCTTTTCTTTTTCTCTTTCTTTCCCTTCTTTTTTAGAATGGTGACATGATTAGAAGTTAGGTGGAAATAAGAGAAGGGGGAAACATTTGTATATACATACCTTTATATAATGGAATAAAAGTAACAATAAAATGGGAAAACTAGAGATTGAATGATGGCATTATTAAGTACATTTTAATAATATTGTGATTGGCATTGGAATAATATATTGAAACATTGAGCAATTAAATAATGAAAGAACATACTTTAATATAAACATGTGTATTACTATCAGAGTTATATAGATTTGATTATTCTAAAGAATATGATTGGAATAATTTTGTATGTCTAAATAATATTGGAATTGGTATTAGAATTGTATATTGAAACATCGAATAATGAAATAATGAATGATTGTATCTCAATACAAATAGATTTAAAGAGTGAAATATGGGAGGTAAGTTAAAAATGAACAGGATTCAAAGCACCTAAGTGGGCGAGAGATGTTGGATAGAAAGAAAACGTCTTTTAATAAAATGGTAACATGATTAAAAGTTGGAACAGAGGTAGAAATAAGAGAAAGGGGGAATATTAATGTATACATTTTTACATAATAAAATAAAAGTAATAACAAGAGGGAAGCTTAGAAATTGAATGGCGGTATTATTATGTATGATCAAATAATATGGTGAGTGGCATTAGAGCAATATATTAAAACATGGAATAATTAAATAATGATAACTACAACAATACAAATGTGTATTATTATTAGAAATGTATAAGTTGGTTGAATGTAATAACTATGATTAATTTTACTAGTTTTATTTGTATTAGAATGTATGACACCCAGGTGCCACACTATTCACACATTGATATGTATACATAAAATAAAATGAAAAACTTGAAACAAAAAAAACTCCTAGGCTGTTATCAGCTGTTAGCATATTCACAGCCAATTTCTTTTCTCAAATCAAATTTCTAGTCTAGTGAATACCAGATCATTCATATCTATCTGAGTTTGCATCAGAGAGTGAATGAGGAGAATAAAATTCAGTTGGCTTGGTGCTACATCTCAAAGTGGATACATCTGACTCAGTTATGAGTAGCTATCTTCTTTCAGAGACTTACTTTATATCCTACCTTTTATATGCCATGAGATTGTCATCCCGCGTATAACATTCATCAGCACCTGCTGCAAAATAATCCCAGATAGGCTTGGGAAGATGCTTTTTAGCATATGCTTCAAAATCTGACAAACAGACAAGAGTCATTTCAAAACAAAGTGAGACGAACCTGGTAGGAAGAGAGAGACTGAATTAATATAACAGGTATAGAATTCCAGATGAAAATCCTAAAATAAAGTTGAAAAAGAAATAGTGGTATAAGCAAGAACCTACCATCTAATGAACAAGATCTCACAAAAGCATCTGGAGTTCATTTAGGTCAGGGCTGTCAAAACTCGCGGCCCGCGGACCAGATGCGTCACATGCTGGCCCCGGCCCTGCCCAGTTTAGCGAAGGAGGAAAAGTCCTGATATGTCATGTGATGCCGCCATGACTCCACGAATCTGAGACCCCTGATTTGGGTGATCTCAGAAATATAAGCCAAGCAAAATGTGTTATAATTCCAAGTAATTCTTTTATTATATATGGTATTTATACTCATCTTCACCCAAAAAATGTGAAATCCACTTCCCTGCCTAGTCTATAGACCTGGTTTTCTTGCCATCATCTATACAAGCAATAGCCATGTCCAACCTAATCACCACCAAGATAAACCTATTTTATTGAGCATGACGATAGAATTCACCACTGTTAACTTTTTTTGTTGTTGCTTTTTTTCCCTTAAAGAAAGGAAACTGTTAAGAACTTTTTCATTTTTGACAGAATCTGATGACTTGTGTAGGCATAGCTGCTTATTCTGTGGAAATAAAGCTAGCCAAAGATTGGAGAAACTATATATATAGATGACCTTGTGTGGGAAGACTTTTTTGGACGGGAGAGAAATGATTCATTCCTTTCCCTATCTGTGGCAGGCAGTTTCAATTAAAATGACAGAAATTGCCATAATGTCCTTTGGTAAGAAATGGCCTATAAGGAAAGGACAGGTATACATATTACTCTGCATTATTGTATTGTTGAAGCTGATTTGTGGGTCAGAAATAAGTGCCAAAGTGTTCAGTTTTCCCAAATTCTCCATGCATAGTCACCTGAATTGCAACCTGTGAAATGCTCAATATATTCTAGAATAGGAAGGGATATAATAACTTCAACAAGTATATTTTTGAAAGAAAACCATTATAGAATGCCAATTACATTCTATGCAGAACAACATTTCATTGGTCTCCAAGAATGCCTGCACTGATGAATATCAGAAAGTGGGTTGGAGCGGAGGACTTCTAATGAGGTGAGCTGTTGCCCACATCTGTCTCCATTGCTCACGGACTGCAGGGCATTCTAATGAAAAAGGCAGCTGTATCGGCCTTCTAACTGTGGCACTGCTACCACTAAACCAAACAGTAATGTAGTTTGTTAAAACTCTCAATCGTGCCTCTGTATAATGTGGCCAGGACAGAAGGAGAAAGATATGCTCTTCTAATCTGACGCAGGAAATGCAAACGCTGGTTTGCACACTTCAAAAACTTTGAAACTAATTAGAAATATTCCTCCTCTGGGAAAAATCTCTCTATTTTACATTTCAATGCTAAATAAGATTTTGAAGGTCAATTGCTAAAGTGCATGATGGCTACTTTGAAAGAAACATTTGATTTGTGAGCTGATGAAGTCCTTGAGTTTTTAATTCTTTCCTGGAATTAAAAGTTGATGCTGAAGATAAACAATCTTTCTTGAACACAACTGAAATGGACTTTAAGATGGATTTTAAAAATTACAATTGATAAAAAAGAGATGGCATTACTAAATGTACAAATGGCATTGAATGATAATTTAAAAATCAAAAGGGACATAGAAATAATATATCTATAGAGTGATGTGGACTATCCTTTTAAACTGAAATATTTACTGATGTTATTTCATGGAAATTACAAATGGATTTGGATAAAGATGATAAGAACTTCAAGAAAAGAAACGAGATTGGAAGGAAACAGGAGTTAAAATTTTATCTATGGAACTAAGGGATGGTTGGGAGGAGAAGGAAAAAAATAACATTGATCTATTTGACTGTGGTTAAATAATAAATAATAATAATATCATTGGTGATATTGATGAAGATTCTCAGTCATCCAGATAGAATTGTCTGGAAGCTGCTTGGATGGGCAGTGAAGTCTCAAATCAACAAGAAAATAAGTCCAGTTGCCATGACTGAACTTCCATCAGATATCTTTAGTTATGTTTAATGGTTACCTGGATTTGATAGTTTTCTTTCTTTCTTTCTTTCTTTCTTTCTTTCTTTCTTTCTTTCTTTCTTTCTTTCTTTCTTTCTTCCTTCCTCCCTCCCTCCCTCCCTCCCTCCCTCCCTCCCTCCCTCCCTCCCTTCCTTCCTTATGTTTGATGATGCTATGGATTAGTTTGTAATATCTACTTCATTATTTTTGGATATCTAAATAACAAGTTATTATTTCTGGTATGAGAGCATTGAGGAGGATTTAGATTAAATGAAAAGGAGGATCATATACTTATATTGTTAAGTATTTTTGTTAATTAATGAGAGTTGAAGATATAGAGATTAGTTTGTAGAAAATTGGGTGAGGTATGGAATGAAGAGGCATCTGGTTGTATTTCAAGATTTACTTAAATTAATTAATTGTAATTAAATTAATTGGGATTTAATTAAATAGTTAATTTAAGGTTTATTAAGAGTTTCAAGATATTTTGAAGTCTAGGAATTAATTTCAACAAACGTAAAGAGAGCTTGGGAAGGATTCCATTGATGAAAATCTAAAAGGGAAAACAACTCAACAAGCTTGGGAAACTCCAAAAAAATAAGATTATAAAAGCCCAGTCCAGTACAAAACCACTGAAAAAGAAAAATAAGAAATCCAAGAAGAAACTAGCATCTTTGCACAAAGTATTAAAGAATGGAAAGTGGGACACATAACTAAGGCAGAATATCAACACATAGTCCGAATCTGCAAAGACGTCAGGAAAGAATGAACTAAGATTTGCAACAAATGTCAAAAATAATAATACGTTTCTTTTAAAATATAAAACATAATAAAAAAGCAAAGAAACAATTGGTCCGCTAATAGGAGATGATGACAAGGAAGTGATGGGCAATAGAGAGAAAGCAGAGCTGCTTAATTCATGAATATGCTTATGAATAGACAGGAAGATGGAAGCCTAGAAACCACAGTATATCGCAAGGCTACCAACACTCCATGCATTCTGAGCTTCAACATTAACCATTCACTGTCACATGAAAAGAGTAGTGTCAAAACATTATATGTCAGGGTGAGAACACACTGTAGTACCCAACAAACAAAGAGAGAGAGTACCTACCTGAACAATTTAGGCAGAATAGGTAATCACAAGAGTTTATCACAAGATGCAATATCACAAGGTGCAATATCCTGCGGAGAGAAAGGAAGAATGAAGGTACAAGACCAATTATGTGGCACACCCTGCCATCCATCAAATATATTTCAGAACCAAGTAGAATGCAACTTCCGAGATCTACCAATGGGCATTGCCCACTGCCCAGAGGCTACCATACAAGGACAAATCATGCACTACAAAGATTGTTTGCAGGTGGGAGAAACTTCAAATACAAGTTACCAGATTCTCTGCATGGATTGCCACTGCGACTATGTGGGATAGACAGGGAGGAAGCTAACCACCCGATTGTGAGAACATGAGTGAGCAGTTAGTCAAGGAGACCCAAACTCATTGGGAGCCTCATACTGCAGTCAACAAGGACATACATTCCATTTCACAGCTATTACAACTGTGGGCCAACCAGGGACAAAAATAGCCAGAAAAATGATTGAAGCCTAGGAAACAGGTCCCTTATCAATCAAAAGGAGTGCTGATTTACCATCAGTTTATCAAGTACTTAGGAGCCAAGCAGAGCAGGACAAGGAAACAACAATCAATGACTTAATAGCCAACTATCAACACCCTAACTAACAACTAAAAGCTACATACAATCATGCACCATATAAATACAACATATAGAAAAGCCTAGTGCACATACTCTAGAGCAGTGGTTCTCAACCTGTGGGTCACGACCCCTTTGGGGATCGAACGACCCTTTCACAGGGGTTGCCTAAGACCATCGGAAAACACATATTTTCAATGGTTTTAGGAATAATTTTATGGTTGGGGGTCACCACAACATGAGGAACTGTATTAAAGGGTCATGGCATTAGGAAGGTTGAGAACCACTGCTCTAGAGAGAGAAAAGTTCCCTGATGATGGGCTCCAGCAAGAGCCACATAGCTGAAAGAATAAAGCTTTGGTCCTGGTGACCAATTCAGATTAGATCCTTCAACGTTATGCTGGGACATATATATTTGCCTTCATTTGCAAAATAAGCAGAATCTGCCAGTAATAGTTAAGACTGAATTTTCTGGTTGAGCTCCAGGGCCCCACAATCTCAGGAGCTCCACAATCTGAGCCTTTGAAATATCTGGCAGATCATGGAAGGAGAAAAGGATCGCCATGGAAGGGCGCCACAGGTTAAAATGCCCAATGGGCATAAATCTTTTTCTGAACTTAGTGTCCTCCCTGATTAAGTCACTTTAGCTGTAATTTGAGAGATAAAAGGGTAAGCATAAGCTTGTGTGTTTGTCTAGAAAAATAAATACAGATGCTCCAAAAAAGGAAGCTCTCAAGGAGGGAAATCTAGTAAGATCTTTTTAGATCTGGTGTCTATCTCCCTTGGTGATCCTAAGTGGGTCACAACACCTGCTTCACAATTATTTACAAAATAACTGTTATTACTACTGGATACCCTTTTTGGCTTTTCTGCTGACAACAGGGCTGAAATTTTGGGAGGGGGGGATTTGTTTATAGATAAGAGATGGGATAAAGAGATAAATGTTTGTAACTTTAGATAGAATGAATAGTTATTAAACTTTTTATATTTATTGTCATAAAGGTTGGATGTCAGTTCTTTATATATTTCTTTTCTCTTTATTATACTCTTACACAGGATGGAATGCTAAGTCAATCTTGAGCCAGTGAGAAGTGAACCCCTAGCAGTGAGCAGAGTTAGCCTGCAACACTGCATTCTAACCACTGTGCCACCGTAACACTTTTATTCCTATATTCTCTTTTCTTTCTTTCAGTTTAGTTTGTATTATATTTTACTATAATAATAAATTATAATATGTACATTTTAATATGCATATTAAAATGGAAGTGGTCCTTTTCATTCATTTCAATCAGACAAGTGGAAGACTCGTAAACGCCATTGCACAACCCAAATTACAAATTGTTCAGCTACATCCCTTGCCTCCATCATCCATTTTCCTCCCATACCCTTTCAAAAACTTACTTTTAACACCAGAATAGCCGCAGGTAAAAGACTTTGCTTCAGCAGGGATTTTAAGAGAATATGGAATGTATACAAGCACTTTGTAAGAACAGGAGTTCCTTAGTTTATGGAGGATAAATGCCAGAAATTTAATAAACTACTACAAGAGATTAAATCTTAACTTCTGCAATAAACTTTGTACTGTTTACCCTGTTCTGAAAATGCTCTGACCATGCAATGTTAGTTGCAAGACCCTGGAAGTTTTACAAAAGCAAGGATGATGAAATCATTATGCAGTGTGGAAAAAATGTGGGCAGTGCTCTTGCATTTTACAATGGAGAAGGCCTGCATGTTTTCAGAGCATGTATGATTGGCAGATTTCTTCATAATCTATTTCTCAATCCCAGACATTTAGACTTTTACGAATTAGTTAGCATACATATTTATACCAATTAAATGGTTCCTTATGTCATACATTCTCCCTGCTAGAAACTTGCTTGTTAAGACAAGAGGGGCTTTTTACAAGCAGAATTACTAGAGGAAAAATGCCATTATAGACAAAAGAAATCATGTACCTTTCCAAGCAAGAGCAGGCAAGGAAGCAAATAATGCAGTACCTAAATTCAGTGGTGGGATTCAAGTAATTTAACAACCGGTTCTCTGCCCTAATGATTTCTTCCAACAACCAGTTTGCCAAACTGCTCAGAAAGTTAACAACTGGTTCTCCCGAAGTGGTGCATTGATCATACTTTCTTTCTTAAAATTTCATCTCTTAACAATAATAAGCCAACTGTTATGCAAATGAATGAATCCACTTTTAGAAGATGGATGAGTTTTAGATGCAGAGTGTGATTTTAAGAACTTTTTATACAATGGAGAAAACTCATGGCTGTATACTCTCCCTTATTTTTTTGTTCAACCTACACATTAATATATATACTCCTAAAAAAAATAAAGGGAACACAAGCAGAAGACATCCGAGATCTGAATGAATGAAATAGCCTTATTAAATACTTTGTTCTTTACATACAGTAGTTTATACACTGCTCAAACAACTAAAGGGAACACAAAACTAAGGCTATTTCATTCATTCAGATCTCGGATGTCTTCTGCTTGTGTTCCCTTTATTTTTTTGAGCAGTGTATATTGAGGGAACCTGGACTGGAAGAATATAAATGTGACTTTACAATCGGAGGAAGAAAGATCAATAATCTGGACTATATTGATGACATTACTTTGACAGCTGAAAATAGAAAAGATCTGCAAATACTATTAACGATAGTCCTTGAATTACAACTATTCATTTAGTGACCATTCAAAGTTACTGTGGCACTGCAAAAAAATATATATTTATGACCAGTTTTCATCCTTATAATAGTTGCAGCAACCCTATGATCACCTGATCAAAATTCGGGCACTTTGCAGCTGCCATATATTTACGTTACCACCATATGTAATCTTCTCAGCTGGCTTCCAACAAAGAAAGTCAACGGGGGAAGCCAGATTTATTTAATGACTGCATGATTCACTTAACAACTATGGCAAAAGGGTGGCAAAATGGGGCAAAATTCACCTAACAGTTGCCTTGCTTAGCAATGGAAAGTCTGGGTTGTAAGTCAAGGACTACCTATAATGAAAGCCAAGGAACATAGTGAAAAATGAGAGTAAGGTTAAATGGAAAGAATCCCAAACCACTGACAATCGCAACCAGCCTTAGAATTGGCAATGAAGTGGTGAATAGCTTCTGTCTTTTAAGACTGACTGGAGTTAAGGAACCAGCAGTCAGGAAAAATGCCACAGAGATTAATATTTGGTAAAAGGCCTTGGCAAATTATTCAGATGCTGTGATGTGCCTATATCTACAAAGATCAGAACTGTGCAGGCAGTGGTTTTCCTTGTGATATTCTAACGAAACAAAAGTTGGATTTTGAAGAAACAGGTTAGGAAGATTACTGACACTATGGTGAAGACTTCTGAGAATATCTTGGATAGCCAAGAAAATAAAAAGTGGACAATTGAATAAATCCAGAATTCTTATGCAAGGCATAAATGGGCATATTATATGAAGACTTGCATCCTTTTCTGTGGGATGTTTACTGTTGTTTTATGTTTGTGCTTAACATCTCCCCTGTGAAGAAAAGGGCTTGTTGTAAGTGACTTGATTGTGGACTTTGGGCCCATGGAGTGAGCTGTGGGGGGGGGAGCCATGGGGGGGTGGGGCTGGGTTACAACAGCCCCACCCTGAACAGAATGAACTCTAAATAGGTTTCATTTCCAGCTCCTGGGATTCTGATAACAGAAGAAACACTGTACAGTACAGAATTGGTCTAAATAGCTTCAGGCCTTTCCATTGTATTGATTGCTAGCAGGTCGAGCAGAGAGAAGAAAGGCTTCAGAGTGCTTTCTTGAAATTTTGCTGGCAAAGAGACCCAAGAAATTTGCAACATATTTCAGTTTCCAGAGAAAAAGATAATCAAAAATTGCAAATGCCCAATAGAAAAGTGCTTGTATTTTGTCCTTAGGAGAAACATTACTTTTTCCAGGACGATTTTTTTTTTTTTTACACAAAGTCAAAGAGTGAGGGCTGACTGGCATGTTTTGGAGTTGAACAGACTCAACAATATAAATTTAGGGAATTTATATTGAGTCTCTGATAAAGGATACGGTGATATGTTAAATACAAAAGAGAGGCTGCCGAAATATTATCACCTGACCCTGGATAAAATAGTTGTAAGCAGATCAGTGTAGCCTTGATGTTTCAAAAGCAAATTTAGGCTCCTCCTCAGAGTGAGAGCTTAGCTCCAACACTTTATGGGCAGCTGCCACGACTACAGAAATCTATAGATATTTTGGCTAAGTCAGGAGTTAATAAGGTTCCAGGAGGAGTGATAGATAGTATGCTTATATGGAAAACTTCACATCACAAACTAGCCAGCATTTCTTATAAATGCTCCGGCAAATGTGTATGGTTCCAATACACTGCACAGAAGGCATGCCAAAAAAATGATTTGGATTTGTATGTTATTAGAAGAGGAAGGGAATGTTTGTTAGATAGTGAGTAAGCACAACCAGGGGAAAGGGTGATTGGGGCCCATTGGATATGTTTATGGGTATGGGTGCTGTTAGCTGGACAAGTCCTCTGTTCTTGTTTGTTATTCCCTTTGTTATTCCTTTGTTCTTAAATTGTATACTTTGTATTTTGTTATTGTACACTGTCCAATGGTCAGTTTGGAGTTGGGTGGTGCATAAATTGAGTTTTACTGACTAACACAGAGATGGAGAAGGACCTTCAGCTTTGAGGCTAAATCTAGCCCATCACTCACCTTGCCAGGCAGTTGCCTTGAAATTCTAGGTTTGAATAGGCTAAGAACTTCCAATTCTTTCCTTGCAAACCACCTCTCCAATCTCTGGGATCAGTGCTTCCCAAGAGCTTTGCTCACTCCCTTATTTTCCCCTAAATCAGAACCAGGTGCAATCTCCTACTTCCATCTATGCAAGATGATTTTTTATTCAGGAAGTCCAAGGCAATGGTTCAGCAATTATGGTGTTGTCAGGACATTCTGGTTGAACAGGTTTGCCAGCCTGTTCTTTTCTTATAGGTGAGACTATCGCTGAGAGACACCCATAGAAGGAAAACAGTTTGTTTCTCCAGTCACTGAAGTTATCTTTCAGCCCATAACCAGTACATCTTCACCGCTGTCTTGTGAGACACCTGTTATCTTTTCTTGACCTACTCTTTAAGGAGGGAACAAATCTTAATACTTGAGCCAATTAAGGGCATATAATTTGCCACTCAAGGGCAGAGATTGAAGATCTGAGATAGAATAGAATAGAGCTGGAAGGGACCTTAGAGGTCTTCTAGACCAGTCCCTTGCTCTGGCAAGAGATCCTATACTATTTCAGACAAATGGCTGTCCCCCTGCTCTTCTTAAAAACCTCCAGTGATGAAGCGGTCACGATTTCTGGAGGCAAGCTGTTCCACTGGTTAATTGTCCTCACTGTTAGGAAGTTTCTCCTTAATTCTAGGTTGCTTCTCTCTTTGATTATCTAGAAGTCTCCAATTTTGGTCTGCATGAGCACAGAATATCTCCTGTTGGTTTGAGCTCCGAGCTTGGCAATTTGGTTGCAAATGTTTTGTCACCATTCTAGGAGACATCATCAGGCGACAAAACGTCTGAAACCAAATTGCTAAGCTTGGAGCTCAAACCAACAGCCTAACTACCAACCTGAGCTACTAATATTCAAATACATTTCAACAGAATATCTCCTCTGTACCAATCATCACTCAAAGAACTACATGCTTATCCTGTTTTGTATTGCTGTTTATTCTTGCCCTGGTTTAGACCCGTAGAAACATTTGAGAGTGTTGAATTTTCCATATTATTGAAGATATTTCAGGAATAAATGAACCACTAGGTGTCACCATAACTCCACAAATCTGTTTTGGTAACCCACTATTATGTTGGTTGTTGGGACACAGGATTACCCATTTGTGTAAATTAATCCCCTAAACAGGGATTTACTTAGCTTTCCTCACTCTATTGTTGCATTTGATTATATGTCCTTTTCCCAATCTTCTAAGAATGTTCATTTTAAATCACATCTCATCACAATGTTCCCTCTGCAGCTCATATTTCTTTCTTTGGTTTCTTTTCCCATGGAAGCTTACAATTATGCTGGTAATATTTCTGTTTTAGGGTCTCTCTTGAATATTCTTTCTTTCAGAATGTTTGGCAATTTCCCCATAAGCACAAAGATAAATTTCACGAGATTACAAATGTTAAATGACAAAACAACAACAACACACAAAATCATAAACAAAATGACAAGCCCAATATATGGTTATGTAATATATGAATGAAAATAAAAACTTCAAAAAAATATAACATTGTGTGGCAAAATGTTTGGTAGAATTAGATTATTTGAAAGTCTTTATCTTATTGTCTAAAACAGAAGGGTCAAACTTGATTTCATTGAGGGCCGCATCAGGATTGTGTTGGACCTTGGGGGGCTGGGGTGGGCGTGGCCGGGCTGGGCATGGCCAGCTTGACTTCACTCATGTCAGGGGCGCCTGTGGTGGCCCATGTGTTCTGCCAGCAAAAATGGGTTCCCAATCTCCGTTTTCAGCTGGGACGGCCTCCTGCAACCCTCTGCCAGTGAAAATGGCAGAGGGCACACGGCACGCTGCCCTCCCGAGCTCTGTTTTCGCTGGCCGAGGGTTGTAGGAGGCTCTCCCAGCTGGAAACAGAGATTGGGAGCCTGTTTTTGCTGTTAGAGGCACCACGGGCCAGTCCTTTGCTGTTTCCAGGGTGGCCCCGCAGGCCAGATCTAAGCACTCCATGGGCGGATCTGGCCTGCGGGCCTTGAGTTTGACACCCCTGGTCTAAAGCTTCTGCTTCAAATGTCTACTAAGAGCATGTATTGTTTCCTGCAAATCAAGGTTTATTATTCTATGCAGTTCAACAGTCCCTTTACTTGCATTTCATATTTGAATTAAAAACTTTCTTGTTTGTGCAATGAATACAAAATTAACATTTCTGTTGTATTAATCTCATTTTAAAACTAAATGAAGTTAATTGTACTATTTTTTACTAATATTCTTAGAATAAAAAGTTTTCAGCATATTCATTTCCATGGATATTAATTATTTCTTTTCGTTGGATCTATTTTTTCAGCAAGTTATACTATTCATTTCCATATGCCAATTATGAATGGTAAGATATTCCTGAATAGGTAATATACAGAGATAAACAATCTTTCCTGCATTAAGATTTCAAGTACATATTGTGCATTGTATACAGATATTGGAACTATGAATAATGCCACATCTCTGCACTATGTACACTCTGTCCCAATGTGCAATTCACGGCAGCACAATAATGTCCTGGCATGCCAATCTTTCTTGTTGATCACACAAGTTTTACCTCATCTGGTCCCCACCCCATAATTTGTCATTTAAGGTAGAAGAATAAAAGCATCCTCCTTCACCCCCTCCCCTACTCTCCTTTAATTGGATGTTATCTGACTGTAATATAAAGTGGTGTTTCTCAAACTTGGTAACTTTAAAATGTATAGACTTCAGCTCTCAGAATTCTGGGAGTTGAAGTCCACACATCTTAAAGTTGCCATGTTCAAGAAACACTGTGATAAAGTATATAATGCATTGGTATGCCTCATCTTGTGGGTGAAGTCAAGTTACCTGTTGTGGATGTGACCAGAGATGTATTCTGAGTTTGTTGAGAGAAATGGACATGCCCCTATCCTTTCATCACTACCTATTTTCACCATAGACTTTATTCTCATTGTCTTTGCCATCTCAATTATTTCCTTTCTCCATATTTTTCACCTTTCTTCCTGATGGTGGATAATCCCTTTAAATCACTAACTGACCTTAGCTGCAAATTACTGATCCAAACTAGACTGCAGAAAATACGACTTCAGCAACAGAGTGGTCAATGCCTGGAATGCACTACCTGACTCTGTGGTTTCTTCCCCAAATCCCCAAAACTTTAACCTTAGACTGTCTACTATAGACCTGACCCCATTCCTAAGAGGTCTGTAAGGGGCGTGCATAAGTGCACCAACGTGCCTACCATCCCTGTCCTAATGTTTTCTTTTATTCGTATCTTTTTCATGTATTTATAATTATGTTTACACTAGTATCTGTCATAAAATGCATGCTTGATGAAAATAAATAAATAAATAAAAATAAAAAATAACCCCCCTACTCAAGCAGGAAACCCCTATACCTGCGTATCATGTCTTCTATCTGTTCTCCATGTTTCTGGTTCTAATATTTGGCTCAATAAAGTAGCCCAGATTTGTTTTTCTCCATCTTGGTAGAATTTCTGCCAAGCACATTCTTCTCAATCTGTATCAGGTCTTGCACATCATTTGTACTTTCACATTTGCAATTGTACGCTGCAATTAGACTTTAACACAGGCGCTGTTGCCATAACCAAATTGTGCAACTTCATGCTGTCTTAAAGGATGAGCTTGCCAAGAACAGAGACAACAATCAAATTCATATATATTCCTCCAAAAGCCGAGAGTTAGACACTATGGTTTTGAAGCCAGCTGGTTTTCCCAACAGATGTAACCTTGGTTATAGCTTGCATTGTAGAGCCTCTATATATTTCCATGGAGGAAGGGGTAATGGCTTACTTGAGCTTAAAGACAGGATGAGGCAAGACTTTGGTGTACACTGCTTAAATCAGCAGAGAAAAAAAAACAACCCCCACCAAACCGGGCCTAACAAGGATTGGCTTCTAAGTTTGCCTGTGAAATGTATTAGTGAGCTTTAAGTTAAGACATAGGAGGTAGGATGGAGCAAGCATTCCTGTCTATGGGAATCCATCCTGTCCCAAATTCCATGGAGCTCCAGTATTGAGATGGAAGAGAATCACCTTGGGAAGCCAAAGGGAGAAAAAAAAAATTGAGACAGTGATGCTGAGTGGATACAAATATAGCAAGTGAGACGGGGAGGTGGGGGGGTCTATACTATATTTATTTATAGTAATACATATTTGCCTTTTAGAGTTTTCACATATTTCATTAAAATATCAATACCTGTTTTGAATCACAGCAGTTACAGGGCTGTTCTTCACTGCTTTTCTTACATCCATGAACTGGGCAGAAACTATCCAAGCACGACATTTGCTTCCCCATTGCCAATCTCTATCCTGCCTCTACAGCTTCTGTTATAGATCACTGCAATCTGACTTCTTTCCAAGATACAGTGACAAATCCAACAGATTTTAAGTATGTTAAGACTGCCCTTGGATGGTGTTTGAACAGGGTGGAGGGGGAAAACACAGCTAAGGGTCACTTAAGGTAGTCTCGTTCCTGAAGACAACTAACATAAGTACAGAGCAAAATGAAAAAGAAAGAAAGAAAATGTTGTGCCAGTACATGTTTGTGTCAAAGCTAAATGTTGGGGTAAGGAGAGAAACAGAACTGATGTCCTCTCTCTCTCTCAAGATGTCCACCCTAGCATCTTGCAGGCTCTTTCAGCTATTGTTGAGGCAATAGACCATTCTTACAGACAAGTTTTAAAACCACCACTACTATACCTGAACATTTTATACTGATACCATACCACTCTTTATGTTGGGAACCTACCTATCTGATCATTTTAATTTAATAAATTTCATAGAAGCCAGAAATAATGTACAGTGCTTGCTCTTATTCTGAACTGACTAAAAGCCTTTGAGGATCAACTTATACATACTGTGTGAAATTCTGGAACAGAAAGTCAAATTTTTCATATTTTGTTTATTCACATTTACCATAACATAATGGCTGCTCAACAATTTAGGTTCAGTATGAGGTTTACAGACCCAATAATAAAATGTAATTTTAATAGTACCCATGGTTTCTGAAACAGAGCACAGGAGTTTCCTACAACTGTCCTCTTTCCTTAGTTCAGTTGAGGGAACATAAAAGTCAGCAGAACATTCAATAATTTGTATTCTGAATACGGACATTACCTACTTCTGTTCTTTTATTGATTTTTCCTTTAGATTATTCCCTGCCATCATAAATCTCCAATCTATTGTTAATCCTTCTTCCTCCACACCAATATCTAAGTCAAGTGAAATCATGACCTTTAGAAAATCAATATTTTTATTTCCCCTAAAAATGTCTCTTGGTGGTCCATCACTCTGAAAGAGTACTGATGCCCACATCTCTCCACATGTGCAGATACCGTAGCATAGACTCAGAAAGAGACTTTGCAAGCAGGAAACAAGGTTTCTATAAGAATAAGCAATGTTCACAGACACTATCCCTATTCCGTTTAAATCCAAGACCCTCATAACGTGCAGTCAGGTTACCACATGCCAAAATAAGGCATAGAAACATAGAGCTGGTAAACCTCTGTGGGTTATTTGGCTTCAGGACTTCTTTTATAGCCTGAGGCCCATTAATAGAACATGGCTCTCATTTGGGGCCACACTGAAATAATAGGTCCAATACCTTTCCTTCAATCTCAGGGGCAGGAAAAGTGAAAGCCAAATGAAGCAGGCTTTTAACTGGTTTGCCAATGAGACAAATAAGGCCTGAGAGAAGCTGGCTGATTTGAAGTCATCACTTCAACATGTAGGTAGTGTTGTATGATACAGCAGTAAGGGGACTGTTATGAGGAAAGGTATGACCACTGTGATCTGTTCCTCATGCTGCCCAGTCTGCATAAAAGTGGTCAGAATAGGGTAAGTTTGTAGCTATCGGTGTCTGAGTAGACTAAATGAGTGAAACATCCAAATGTGTAAGGATGTGCCCATGTTTAATTTTGTTTGAATGCTGTCTGGATAGTTTTACTGAAAAAAACCCACATCATAGGTTTAAATAAGTTAAAAAAAAATCCTCCAAAGTTTCTTCTTTGGAGATTTTTGTTTTCCTTTTAGCAGAGAATAAGTACCAGTACATAAAATTATTTTGTCCCTAGGAAGAAAAATCCTTTTGATTTTACATGGAAACTTCTTTTAAGAACTACTGAGACCTTTCTTACATTCAGGCTGATGGCTCCATAGCTAGAGTTATGTTTCTCTTTTATTTATCATATCTACCTTTCTCCTATCTACCTGTCTCCTATTTTCTCTCTCATATCTATCTATCTATCTATCTATCTATCTATCTATCTATCTATCTATCTATCTATCTATCTATCTATCATCTATCCTATCTCATGCCAAAATAAACTTTTCAACCAGGCTTCATTTATTTTCTTCTTGCATTTCAGAGAATTGTCCCACAATCCAGACCGCTCCCCATTCCTCCTCCTGGCTCCAATATGATCTGAAATAAATATGCAGGTTGCATTCAGCCAAGTTTTCATCTGGGGTCTTGTGTATTAATGACATGCAGCCAGGGGTGGGGAGGAAGGTTAAAAACTCCCTCTGTTGCACCTCCAAATTAATCATGTTTACATCTGGCTTGAAACAATGTCAAACAAAGATATGTTTCTTGTTAAAGCTTTAAGCTGTATCACAAAAGCTGAATGTCTATTTTGCTAATAGCCTGTATCAATTTTCATGCCTTTTAAAGCCATAAATATTTTAAATATCAAAGCATTTCTCTTTGGTGTATGTTGGTATCCTTTTCTCCTAAGAGCTTTCCTGTAATGGGTTTTCTTTTTTCTTCTGCTTTCTTCTGTTAAGCGAAACTGATGCATGATATAGTCTGTAAATGGCCGATTAGCTTTTACCTAGGCAACATTTTTATACATACCCTGCCCCCACTGCACTGCCCCAAAATGTTTGATTATTATGGCTCTTATTTCTAAACTGCAGGTCTTGAAAAGATTATACCTGTAGATTAAATAGTTGGTATTAGCAAACTAAATCTACATACCCTGGAAATAACTCCCACTGTATTCAATTAAGCTGATTTCTAGCTCAGTAACTGCATATGGATAGCAGCCTTAGTCTTCAAGAATTATAACATTTTGGGAACTTTTTAATGCTCCCCAAATGCTGTGATTTGTTTGCTTGATAAGGAGAAGCTTTCCTTTACCTTTCTATGAGGCTTACCTGTTTCATACAATCGGCTCTTTAAAACACATTACAATTATCAACTATTACAGAAGTGTAGCAATAGTTAAAGATTTGTTAAAAAATCTCTT
Source organism: Pantherophis guttatus (assembly GCF_059756535.1). Taxonomy (NCBI): domain Eukaryota; kingdom Metazoa; phylum Chordata; class Lepidosauria; order Squamata; family Colubridae; genus Pantherophis; species Pantherophis guttatus. The sequence continues at coordinate 102,723,887 of NC_142064.1, forward strand.
GCTCCATCAGTGTAAAATGTGAAGAATTAAGGTAAGAAATATTCAAGTAATACATACTACCCTCTGAAGGTAAAAAAAAAAGGATTTTTCTTTTGTGTTTTAGCTGAACTAAGCATAGTCGCAATACAAACTTTTGGACAAGTTAAAACATGGAGATAATTTATAATGTTGATACACCAGGTTAAAGCTAAGAAACAAAGTAGATCATGGAAAAATTGAAACAAGACGATGCACACCAGCAGTTTTCAAACATTCCAAGTGTTTTCCATAAGATCAAAAGACTATTTAAATCTTATTTTTACCTGGGTGAAATATGTATATTGCTTCAGCCATCAATAGGCAGAGATGAGCCACATTTATACATCATTCAAAAGAGACAATAAAAAAGCTACAAAAAAAAAAAAAAAGATCAGAACACATGTTCTCCAGCAGCCAACACCCAGATAAGCAGGGATTAACAACAGAAATAGAATGACAGAAAAAAACCCCTAATCAAGTAATACTAAGGAGAAAACCATATCCCCAACAACATAGCATGGCAAGGTACTGTATATAAATAAGGAGCAAACCCCATATTCACTAACACTGATAATGTTACCTAATCCTACCTTCGTATATTTGATTTTTACTGGTAATTATTGTAAATAGTTGAACTTGATGGCTGCATGATATTTCTTTCTTTTTTTTTTTTATAGAAACTTTATTGAGGTTTTTTACAAAACAGAAAAAATTAAAAAATAAAAAAAAAGAGAAAAAGGAAAAACAAACATTCAAACAGAAACATAAAACACATAAGTATAATAACACTTTCAATTTGTATCAGATGTGCAGTGTTTTAACTATTTACATAAATAGTACTTGGTGACATTTCAACTCACTTTTAACCAATATTTAACACACCTTTAGATCTTTCTTTCATTTTGTCATGCAACCACTTGTACCACCTTTCCCATACCATATAGTAAACTGACTTCTCATCATTTAATTCATAAGTTAATTTAGTCATCTCTGCGCACTCGAGTATTTTCTTAATTGTAAGCTCTTCTGGTGGTTGAGTTTTCTCTTTCCAGTACTGTGTGTATGCCAATCTAGTGGCTGTAATTATGTGGATCATTAAATGTGTCATTTCCTTTCTATATGACTTCTTTATTATTCCCAGGAGGAAAATCTCTGGTGTTAGTTCAATATCTTCGTCAATTATTTCTTGTAACCACCTCCTAATTTTACTCCAGTATCCTTTCGCTTCAGGGCATGTCCACCACATGTGAAAGAAGGTGCCTTGACCATGGCCACATTTCCAACAGTTGGGATGTATATTGGGATATATTTTTGCAAGTCTGGCCAGGGCTAGGTACCATCTATGCAACATTTTGTAATGGTTTTCCTTATATGCCACCGCTCTAGTGAGTTTAAGATTTCTGTTCCATGCCTCCTCCCATTCCCCAAAATTTATATCGCCTCCCATGCAATTATTTGGTTCTTTGTGACATCTTCGAACTTATCGTCGCCTAATAGATAATTGTATAGTTTTGCCAGAATCTTTTTATTTGTTCCCATCAGGACTTTATCCAATCCATTTGGTCCAAGTTCTAAACCGTATTGTTCTTTGTCTCTCTGATATCTGGATTTTACTTGTGAATATGTCCACCAATCTAAAATTATTCCTTGCTCTCGTAAGGTGTCATTTGGCTTAAGCCTCCCTCCTTCGTCCAAAATATCTTTGTATCTGCCCATTTTCTCCCTCTCCCACCTATTTGGGTGGGTTAGGGCCTCCATCGTTGAGAGCCAATTTGGAATTTTTTTGTAATATTTCTGCCTAATCTGAGTCCATGTTTGTATCAGGGAGTCTCTAATTTTATGTCTATGGAAATGTGTCTTCCTTTTCTTCTCCGTGTCCCAAATGTGGGCATGCCAGCCTTTTTGCAAGTCATGGCCTTCTAAAGTGAGAATCCTCTCATTTTCCAGGTTGGTGAGCTGCGGCGATATGGTGCTGAGTGAGTGATCGCTACTCCTCAACACCACCTGTCACCACGTTTTGGGGATCCCTTCGGGGGCGCGGGACCTGGAGAGCCCCGCGGACAATAGAGGGAGTCTGGCGAGCGAGAAAGTGAAGAGCAAGCACTTCTCGCAAATCCGGGCAGCTCTGTCAAACCAGCGTGAGTGAGTCAGCCTTTTAATGGCTGACTTGAAGCTGTGGGGAGCTGACAACTAGAAGGAAGCAAGGAAGATCGGAGGTGGCAGTGGCGTGATCGAAACCTGCTTTCCCTGCCTATGTGGATTTAAACATCAAAAAGGGGTCGGCGTAGACGAGAGCGAGGGGCTCAGAGTGGAAACGAGCGGCGCTGGAGATCAAAGAGCAGTTTGCCAAGGCACAGAGCTCGTCTAGCCGGCGCAGAAAAGGAAAGTCTGAGGGCGCTGAAACTGTCTGCGTAAAAAGAGGTTTGGTGGAGCAAGGAACACATAAGAACTCAGGAAAATTTTGTTCCTCATTTGCTGGCCATAGCGGGAAGGTGAATTAAGCTGAAGATCGGATCTTACTTGCCTGTATCGGAGAACAGGAAGTGCAGCCATTAAAGAAGCCTGACAGAGCAAAAGCTGAAAAGGACAGGCATAGAGACAATCTAGCTGCGAGATTTATCATAGAGCTTTGGCTGTGGCTAAGGAAGAATTGGAGGAGATTGGAGGAGATTGATGACTGAGTGAAAAAAAAAATCAAAATCAAAAAATTTTATCTTTGTGGAAAATACCATTTGTCCCTTATTGTATCCTGATAGCCTTCCTCTTTAATCTTTTTACTTTTTATAACGCTGTCCTCAACCCCCTGACCTTCTACATAGTAATAGTGTTATTAATAAGAATTGTTAATTTTTAGGCTATTTAAGTCTTGACTTGACTTGCTTATAAGATATACTAGTATACAGTGTTATTTGATTTGCATTCATTTAATTAATTATTTAAATATACTCACTTGTATCTATAGTAACTTTACATATTTTATATATCAACTTATTAATATTTAGTAATATAAGAATTTCAGTATTTTCTTGGTCTAGATATATATAATATACTCTCAAGCTATGATATTTTAAATCTGCTATTTATATTCCGCTGCTTAGCATTTACAGTATTTATTAGTATTTTTATAGTATTTAAAATTGTAATTGTATTTAAAATCAAGTATTCAAAAATTTCCATTTACAGTATTTATAGTACTATAAGCATTTAAAAGTACAATATTTAGCCAATTTAATTGCTATATCGATACATTGATTGTGACTTGTTGATTAACTGATATATTGATTGTATAGTATTGAACTGTTTAACCCATATCTATTAAGCTAGTTATACTTGTTTATAAATTTAGAAGGGAAAACTAGATTTAGGAATATATATATATAAATATATACTTTAAAAAAAAAAAGATAATAGAGGCGCTAACTGGCGAATGAGAATTTGGAGTAACATCGACAGGATAATTAGAGAGTAAAAGAAAATTTTGAAAGAAATGACAAGTATGTCACTCACAGCGGGGAAAACAGGAAAAAAGACTCCCTCTAATCCCACTATAACGACAACCTCTCCGGCGACACTAAAATCAACAGAAAGCCTGGCAATGCAAACTCTGCAAGCATCATTAACCTTGATCCAAGAAACAATGATGGCAATGCAGGAAAAACTGTTAAATAACCATGCCGAATTAAAATCAGACATACATGCATTGGACCAGAAAATGAATGAAATCCAAACATCAATAGTCAATAATGAACAACGAATTCAAAAAGCTGAAACAAGAATTGACCAAACTGAAAAGAAATTAGATATTGTGGATCAAACATTAACAAGCCAAAATAAAGAGTTAGAAGACTCAATAATCCAATTGGAGATGGACCAGGCTTCCTTCTATTTGCGATTTCAGAATGTTGTCGAGGACAAAGAGGAAGACCTAGGTGAAAAGATGGCCGAGCTGATAGCGGATGCACTTCACCAAGACAAACAGGCAATAATCAGGGAACTGGACGACGTATACAGGGTCCAGACCAACTACGCAAGAAGGAACAAGCTCCCTAGAGAAGTACATATCCGCTTCGCACGGAAAAAAGTTAAAGATATTCTATACAACATGGCAAGAGACGAACAGATAACATATCGAGGAAAAGAAATAATAATCCTAAAACAGATACCAAGAAGAGTCCGGGAGATGAGGAAGGGATACAGATTTCTAGCCATACAGTTGAATAAAAGAAAGATACTATTCAGGTGGCTTCTCCCAGAAGGGATGCTAATAACCTGGCAAGGAAGAAAAATCAAAATAGAAAGCCTGAGTACAGCACAAGATTTCCTTGATCAGTTGAGAGGTGTGGAAGAAGAGCAGGGTAGCAAGGAAGAACTAGAAACAGCAGTAGTGGAGGAGGAAGCCCCACACCAACAGAATATGAACGAAGCAACTGCAGAGGAGAAGACAGAAGAAGAAGAAGAAGCCAAAGAGAAGAAAACAAGACCAGTAAGGGCCGTAAGAAACAAACAAGAACCAATAATCAGATAGAGGTATAGAGATGAATGACCTGAAGTTAATATCCGTAAATGTCAATGGACTAAATGATTACAAAAAGAGGAAAAGAATATTAACAAAATTAGGTAAACAAAATGTTGATATAATGTGTTTACAAGAGGTACACATAAAAAAAGAAGAGAGTAAATGTTTAGAATATAAAAAATTCGGTCAAACATTCGATTCGCTAGCAGAGAAAAAGAAGAGGGGGGTGGTAATTTACGTAAAAAAAGGAATTGAAGCAGAATTGAAATTCAAAGATACAAAAGGTAGAATCCTCATGATTGAAATTAAGAGAGGGAATTCCAAGGTATTATTAGTGGGCATTTATGCCCCAAATAAAAAACAGGGAGAATTTTTTAAGAAACTCCATGAACAATTAGTGAAAATGGCATATAATGAAATTTGTATGATAGGGGATTTTAATGGCATTGTGGATCCGGAGAAGGACCACAAGAGCAATAAAGAAAAAAAAATAAAAGGACAAATTTACCGAGAGCCTTTTTCGAGTTAGTCGATGAATTAGATTTAATTGACATTTGGCGTACCTTGCATCCAAACGATAGGCAATATACCTTCTTTTCAAATGCACAAAAGTCATGGTCCAGAATTGACATGGCATGGGTTAGTAGGAATTTGGGGTTAGAAATTGGAACAGCTGTAATTAACCCAAATGACTGGGCAGATCATAATCCACTAGAAATTAGATGGAAGCTTGTTCAGAGAAAATACCAACGGAGGTGGAGGTTAAATGCTAAATTATTGGGCGACAAAGACTGTATACAAAAATTCAAAGAAGAAATAAACCTCTTTTTTAAGGAAAATGAAAACAAAGGCACATCCCGCGCAATAGTGTGGGATACAATGAAGGCCTATCTGAGAGGAGTCGCAATTTCATATACTGCACATAAAAATAAAGAAGAAAGGAAGATCCTGGAAGACTATTTAAATCATATAGGAGAATCAGAAAGAAAACTCCAAGATAACCCAGAAGATGAAGCTGCCAAAGAAAATTGGATGATGTGGAAGCATAAAGTAAATATCATGGAGCAAGAAGAGCTGGCACAAAGAATGAAAAGAACGAAACAATATCTTTTTGAGAATACTAACAAATCAGGCAGGTGGCTGGCCTATAAATTAAAAAAGGAAAATGAAAGGGGAATAATTCATACCTTAGAAGACTCTAAGGGCGAATTATTGACTAACGAGGAAGGAAAACGGGATAGGGTGAGAGAATACTACGAATCCCTATACAAAGAAGAGGAGATACCGGATGATAAAATAGAACAATATCTGATAAAAGCAGAGCTCCCACAAATAACTGATGATGAGAAAGAAATGCTCAACAGAAAGATTACAATTGAAGAATTGAAAACAGCCCTCTCCAAATTGAAAAATAATAAAGCGCCAGGACCTGACGGATTCCCAGGGGAAATATATAAAAAATTAGAAGAAACACTCCAACCGAAATTAGTAGAAATTTTCAATGACGCATTGCTAGACCATAAAATTCCAGAGTCATGGAAAGAGGCGCATGTTACACTTGTGCCGAAAGAAGGTGCCGACCTAAAACAAATCCAAAATTATAGACCAATTTCGCTCCTAAATACTGACTACAAATTATTCATGGGTATAATGGCAGAAAGAATGAAAAAGATTTTAAATAATTGGATATACAAAGACCAGAACGGATTTTTACCGGGGAGACAAATTAGGGATAATTTGAGAATCGTGCTAGATACATTAGAGTATTATGAAGAACACCCCGGAAAACAGATGGCTCTGATCTTTGTCGATGCTCAAAAAGCATTTGACAATCTAAACTGGAAATTTATGATTAAACAAATTGAGATTATGAAATTCGGAACAAATTTTGAAATGATGATTAAATCTATTTATAATAACCAAAAGGCGAGCATCCTGGTGAATGGGGATAGGACCAAAACATTCCAAATTAGTAAGGGAGTAAGGCAAGGTTGTCCCCTATCCCCCTTATTGTTTATTTTGGCCCTAGAAGTTCTTCTCCGGAAAATTAGAACTAACGAGGAAATAAAAGGATTGAAGATTAGGAAGGAGACCTACAAGACGCAAACATTTGCGGACGACGTAGCTCTAATCCTTGAAGACCCCATAGAATCAGGACCTAAAGTATTAGAGGAATTAAGTAAATATGGAGAGGTGGCAGGCTTTATACTGAACAAAACTAAAACCAAAGTATTGATCAAGAACACAACCGAGAGCCAGAAAAACGAGATAGAAGAAGTATTAGGATTACAGGTTGCCAAAAAAATTAAATACCTAGGAATTTGGATTACATCAAGATGTTCGACCCTGAAAGATGACAATTATATTCCCTTAATTAGAAAAATGAAACAAGACCTAGATAGCTGGAAAAAAATAAGATTATCACTCTTGGGCAAGATAGCCACAATTAAGATGAACATCCTCCCCAGAATATTATTCTTATTCCAAAATATACCGATAAATTTAGATAAAAATTTTTTTTTAGAATTAGACAAAATCATCAGGGAATTTATATGGGAGGGGAAAAAACCGAGATTTTCCATTAAAATTTTAAGGGGCAAAAGAGATATAGGCGGATTTGGACTCCCGGATTGGGAAACATACTACAGGGCAGCTAAGCTAGTTTGGTTAAGAGACTGGATCACCCTGGATATTTCTTTCTTCAATACAGTTTTATATACTGTGAATATACAACATACATACAGATCAAATTTCTAGTTTCTATCATATCTCAAGACTTAAAATGGACACCTAACATCAAAAATATCACCAGAAAAGCACAACAGAGAATGTTCTTTCTGCACCAACTCAGGAAGCTCAAACTGCCCAAGGAGCTGCTGATATAGTTCTACAGAGGAATTACTGAATCTGTCATCTACACCTCTATAACTGTCTGGTTTGGTTCTGCAACCCAACAAGACAGACACAGACTTCAGAGGATAATTAGAACTGCAGAAAAAACAATTACTACCAACCTGCCTTTTGTATACTGCACGAGTCAAAAAGAAGGCTGAGAAAATATTTACAGGCCCCTCGGATCCTGGACATAAATTGTTTCAATTCCTACCCTCAAAACGACGCTATAGAGCACTGCACACCAAGACAACTAGATACAAGAACAGTTTTTTCCCGAACGGCATCACTCTGCTAAACAAATAATTCCCTCAACACTGTCAAACTATTCACATTAGGCTGCATTACTATTGCTATTTGTCAGAGTTTGTTGCAAAAAACAAATCCAAAAACACACACAAATAAATTGATGCAGCAGGATTCATTAACTTCTTTATATACACAATAATACATGAAATAAATTTACAATACCAACAGCAGATTCAAGGTTTCATTTCAGCAGAGCAGACAGCATGCATGCACACACACACACACACACACACACACACACACACACACACACACAGAGGTTTCAGTTTCTCTTCTTTTTGCACAGACTCAGAAGCTGCAGACTAAGACATGCCCTGTCTCCAGTCTGTCTCAGCTCCCAATTGGCTGACTTAATTGCTATGCCTATTCATTGGCTGGCCTTGTTACCATGTCTTCCCAGTCATGGATATTCTAACACTATTGGTCTTCTCATCGTTCCTATCACCCATCTCCTCCCACTTGTGATTGCATGACTGTAACTTTGTTGCTTGTATCCTTGCAATTTATATTTATATTGATTGTTTCCTAGTATGATTTGATTGCTTATTGTACTGTATGACTGTCAATGGGTGTTGTGCCCTGTGATTCTTGACGAGTGAATCTTGTCTTTTTATGTACACTGAGAGCATATGCACCAAAGACAAATTCCTTGTGCGTCCAATCACACTTGGCCAATAAAGTATTCTATTCTATTCTATTCTATTCTATTCTATTCTATTCTATTCTATTCTATTCTATTCTATTCTATTCTATTCTATTCTATTCTATCTTTCTACCACACTATCCAGGGGTGGTAGAAACCACTTACCTTTACTACCAGTTCACATATAATGCTTGCTAAGCTTGCCAAAGAACTTACCATATGCTCCAATTGTAAATTTATTGCTTTGGTTCTAAGAGCTTCTTTGGATAAAGAAGATAGATTCTTGGTTGCAGCAATTTTGCGTGCAAGTCAGAATGGATTTTTAAGTGGCACCAAGTTTTTGCAATAAGATTCTTAATTGTATTCTGATCTATGGCTATATTAAAGATTTGAAGATTTTATATGATGAATGGTTGCAGGAACTGGATATGTCTAATCTAATGAAGAGAAGGACTAGGGGTGACATGATAGTAGTCTTCCAATATTTTAGGGGCTGTCACAAAGAAGAGGGGACAACCTATTCTCCACAGCATCTGAGGACAGGACAAGAAGTAACGGATGGAAATTTATCAAAGAGAGATCCAACCTAGAACTAAAAAGAAATTTCCTGACAGTGAGAACAATCAGTAGAATGGCTTGCCTTCAGAAGTTGTGGATGCTCCATCACTGGAGGTTTTTAAGAAGATATTAGACAGCGATTTGTCCTACTTGAGCAGGGGGTTGGGCTAGAAGACCTTCAATGTCGTTTCCAACTCTGTTATTCTGATTGATTGATAACTGATGCCATTGCTTTAACTTAAAATAGACACTTGAACGTCTTGGGACACTCCTTGGGACACTGAGCAGGCTTTGGGCCTGTTTCTTGAATATTTGGATATTTCTGAAGAGTTTTGGGTTCCCCCAACATTTTATACAGTTTGGTTTTTATTTCTGTTCCTAAATTGTATATAAGAGGGGCAGCCAGTGGTGGGATTCAGCCAGTTCGCACCACTTCGGGAGAACCGGTTGTTAACTTTCTGAGCAGTTTGGCAAACTGGTTGTTGGAAGAAATCATTAGCGCAGAGAACCGGTTGTTAAATTACTTGAATCCCACCACTGGGGGCAGCCATATAAATCCTTTAAATCAATCAATCCTGGATAGTTAGATTTTTTTTTTATCAGTGTTGAACATGTCAAGGAAACTGCTTTTTCTTTTTGATTTGGCTGTACAGCATCTTGTTAGCCCATTAGAAATTTTGAAAATATTAGATGAATTGTAATAGAGGAGACAAGAGTATAAATGTGCTATATATAGATGATACATATTAATTTGTAATCTCATTTAATTGGTTCTTTGTCTACTTACTCTACAAATTGGAGTAATTCAAATTTGTTGCCACTGGCACTCAGTGATAATTTTGATATGTTAAGTAACTTGGATTTTAGGTTGTAGACTGATTCTTATCTTTGATATAAAGATTCCTGGGAAGCTTTCTCCTCTAGTATTTCTGAAATTATGCTGTAATTTAATACAAATTTAAAAGATGTGGACAAATGGCATATAGTTCATATAAATATCTAGTGTACAATGAATTTAATCTCAAATCTGATTTATATTTTGACTGGTCTTTATTACTTAGCAATCTTCAAACAGCTGAAAGATTGTCATGCAGAAGATTAAGTCCTGTCCTTTGACAATCCAGAATTGAAGGCATGCAATAAGAACAGGAAGTGAGATCCTGGTTGAGTTTTAGGAGGGGGGTGATGGATATTTTCCTAACATGAAGAACAGTTTGACAATGGAACCAATTATTTAAACAAGTTGTAGACTCCCTTACATGTGTTTAGGCAGAGGCAGGATGGGCATCTGTCAGAAACACTTTAATTTGGATTCTTGCAGAACACATGAAGTCAGACAACAGCAGAAATGGCCCTTTCCAATCAATGACTCTGCAATTCTATTCCATGCTATTAAATAATATTATTTGGGGGAATATCCTTCAATATTTTTACTGCATAAATTGCTTACTATCTGCACTAATGTCAAGCATTTCATTAGGTATTAAAGTAAATAACCCAATAACCTAATGTAACCAGTGGTGAAATCTTCCACGGTTTGCCACCAGTTCGCTGCTCGCCCATCCACAGTGCATGCCAAATGTGTGCAGTGCACATGAATCACAATGCGTGCCAAACGCACGCTGTGCACATGCGCATGCAGAGTGCGCACCAAATACACGCTGTGCACGGAAAAAGGAGGCTTAAGAAGGTAAGTAGAACAGCGAGGGGGGGAAACAGCTGTGCCGCGTGATTTAGATTCACTAGAAAGCAGAATTTCCTGCTTTTTAGTGATTTTAAATCGCGCAGCACAGCTGATTGTAGGAAATACCGGTTTGGACCAACCAGTAGCTTTTTTTTACTACCGGTTTGCCCGAACCGGTGCAAACTGGTAGGATTTCACCACTGAATGTAACCACGGTCCTGATTGGAAAAAGAGCTGTAAAATTCTCTCTGGACTCATTTTGAAAGTTATTATTTTGGCACCACCAAAATCCCAGCAAGTATTGTGATGTTTAATTGCATATAATGCAAAATATACTTGAAAAATCCTTTTATATGTGCACAGGTCACATTATAGGGTAAGCCCAATTAAAATAAGATGTGAAATCTGCATTGATGCAAACTCAGGTAAACTGATCCTCTCACAAGGTTATTATTTTGGTCCAATTTACCTATAAAGAAATCGTTTTTAAAACTCCTGTAAAATTTAAAACAGCTCTTTTTAATCTCAAGTGTTCTTCTTGGCTCTGTTCCGCAGCTGAAAGAATTACATGGAATGGATATTAATAATTTCTGTCACTTTCCAAGTTTGAATATCTTATTCTTTTAAATTAGTTGAAGGTTTCTTCTGCTTTGATTTTAAAATGACGTTAATGCAGAAAAAGTGGTTTTGTGTATATTAGCCATCTCAGGGACTGTTGATTAAGGATTGGCTGCTATTCATGTGTTGGATCATAAGTTCTCTGGCTTGGGCTGTCCTATAATTACGTATTTTAAACTGAAACCCACAGGATTGTTAATAGGATCTTATACCAATTATTGTGTCTCAAAGATAAATGTGCTTATTTTGGGTATGCATCCAGTATATGGAATAAGTCAAGAACTGTGAACATGGAACTGGACAAAAGAATTAATATGCATCAGTAGAAGAATAAATCTAAATATAATGTACAAGAGTGGATTGTTGAGCTATGCTGTTTGTCCCCATCTGAATTATTATGAAACTGAATACTGATGGTGTTTTATCATTTAAATTAACATAAATTTAACTGCTTTACCTGGACTGTTTACATGCAGTAGGTTTCTCTGTTACTTGGGAGATATTAGGACAGAAATTTGTTGTCTTACATCTGAAGTCGGCAAACAGGAGTCATTAAATTGAAGTTTAATGTAATATTTCAATAATGATGCAAAGATGAGAACTTTCAATCCATTTGGTCAAACTTTGTGAAGTTCTTTTATTTTTCCCAATCTCTTTCACTCTCACATTTAATGTTACATCGGAGAGATACTGTCCCTATTGGAAGGAGGGGTCAAACATGGAATCAGTCTGGAATTGATAATGTAGACATAAGGGGGCAAGGTCCAAACCACCACCACCCTTGAATGCAATTGAACCTTATTTGGTCTTTCCCAAGAGCAATTTCCCAGTCTGAGAAGATTGTCGTGAAATAGGCATTGAGCAATAGTTTATACTCTACACGTGTGGGTCAGGGATGGGTTTTAAGTTCTTTTACTACCAGTTCTGTGGGCGTGGCTTATTTTGTGGGCGTGGCTTGGTGGGGGGTAATGTGACTGGGTGGGCATGATCAACTTTTTTTCTTTTACTTTTAAAGGCATTTTTTCTACAACCTTAAGAGGTTGCAGAAAAAAATGCTTTTAGAAGCCTCTGACGATCAGGCAACTCAGCTGGAATCACCAGAGGCTTTTAAAGGCATTTTTTTTGTACAACCTCTTTGGCCAAAGAGATTGCAGAAAAAATGCTTTTAAAAACCTCTGGCGATCAGGCAACTTAGCTGGGATCGCCAGAGGCTTTTAAAGGCATTTTTCCCCCTACAACCTCTTCGGCTGAAGAGGTTGTAGAAAAAATGCTTTTTAAAGCCTCTGATGATCCCAGCTGAGCTGCGTGATTGTCAGAGGCTTTTTTTTTTACTTTTAAAAGCATTTTTTCAGCCGAAGAGGTTGTAGAAAAAATGCTTTTAAAAGTAAAAAAAAAAAAGGCTCTGATGAGGTGGGCAGGATAAGCGGACCGGTTCGGGGGCATGGCCAGCCAATGTTATTACTGGTTGTCTGAACTACTACAAATTTTTACTACCGGGTCTTGCAAACTGGTGCGAACCGGGAGCAATCCACCACTGATGTGGGTCTGGTTATTTGTGCCTGACATTTTAATATTTATTAAGCAATATGAATGTCTGCTTTCTTTTTTATTCTATTAATTTGATTTTAAAAAGTATTACAGGCAGTCCTCGACCTGTTGCTGGGTGAGACAGTTGTTATGTGAGTTTTGCCTCATTTTAAGACCTTTCTTGCCATGGTTCTTAAGTGAATCACTGTTAAATTGGTAACACAGTTGTTAAGTGGCTCTTGCTTCCCTACTGACTTCGTTTGTCAGAAGGTTTTCTTTTGGTGATCATATGATCTCGGGATTCTGCAACAGACATCAATACAAACCAATTGCCAAGCGTCTGAATTTTGATCATGTGACCATGGAGATGCTGCAAGGGTTGTAAGTGTGAAAAATGGCAATAAATCACTTTTTCTGGTGGTGTAACTTTGAATAGTCACTAAAAGAACTGTTGTACGTTGAAAACTACCTGCATTTAGTAGTGAGATGGATGTTCTGTCATCCATATTAGCTTAGGTGGGTAGGCGTGCTTCACTTCACCATTCTTAAATGTTGCCATCTGATAAAAGAGAGACACCTTCTTGGTGGCTACCCCAGCCTTTTGGAAGAGCCTCCCATCTGACATCATAGGATCCCTACCCTTTTAGCTTTCTGGAGAGCTGTGAACACCTTCTCCCAAGCATTTTGCTAGGATGGGCTGTGAGGATGTTAGGTCTGACATCCAGATGGAAGGGTATCTTTGTTTTTAAACTATGTTTATGGATTGCAGTGAACCCCCTAGAGCAGAGGTGAAATGCTCCCGGTTCCGACTGGATTGCCCAATCCGGTAGCGATGGCAGAGGGTGGTTCGGAGAACCAGTAGCAAAAATCCCTGCCCCCCCCCATGCCCAGCTGAGCTCTGCCATCATCAGAGGCTGGTTTGGCCGAAGAGGTTGTAGAAAAAAATGCTTTTAAAAGCCTCTACGTTCCCAGCTGAGTTGCCTGATCATCAGAGGCAGGTTGAAGAGGTTGTAGAAAAAATGCTTTTAAAAGTTAAAAAAAAAAAAATGGCCATGCCCACCCAGTCACATTACCCCTCCCCCCACCAAGCCAAGCCCACAGAACTGGTAGTAACAAATTTTACATTTCACCACTGCCCTAGAGTCATTGCATGAGATAGGGAGTCATATAAGTCCTGCAAACCAGTGGTGAAATCCAATTTTTTTTACTACCGGTTCTGTGGGCGTGGCTTGTTGGGTGTGGTGTGGCTTGTTCGGCGTGGCTTGTTCGGCATGGCACAGGAAGGATACTGCAAAATCTCCATTCCCACCCCACTCCAGGGGAAGGCTACTGCAAAATCTCCATTCCCATTCCACTCCAGGGGAAGGATATTGCCAAATCCCCATTCCCTCCCCACTCTGGGACCAACCTGAGGTGGTATTTGCCGGTTTTCTGAACTACTCAAAATTTCCACTCCGACAGTTCTCCAGAACCTGTCAGAACCTGCTGGATTTCACTTCTGCTGCAAACTAATAATAAACAAACAATCCTGAAACAGATTATAAGAAATCCTCCTCAACCTATAGAGAAGCTCATTGTTAAACAGTTAAAATAGATATTTTGGGTGTAGGAAAAATGTTGAGATTTTGAATCTATTTGTATAGAACAGACACAGCGTGTTAAATTTGTCTTGAATCTAATAAATCTAGGGAGCCATTTTAAATTCTGAAATTTAGCATAATAGTTTTGCAAGTCTTGACTTATCTGCAAGTCAAAACTACCCCTCCCCCAAACTCATATGCTTGCTGTTTGAGGAATACTATCTTGCATTCCTTTTCCACCACAGGTGGTAGAAATTGGATCACAATTTCCACCACAGGTTGGTCCAAGCTTAAGGTGAGTTAGTATTGTATAAAGATATATTCTATATAAATATAAGGTTATTAATGTATTAATTATACTTTTGTTTAAGGATAAATGCTGGTCTTTGCTATAACCAGAAATACTAAAATTTAACATGTGAAAATGACAGATTAGAATAGATGAAGGAAAGAGAGTCTGTTTTGGCAATTGCAATTCTGCCAAAATATGATCAGATTAACTGAGTAAGAGAATTGCAAACAATCTGGCACAGATAATCAAAAACATGGTTGGGAAACAGATGTGGTATGCTTCAGAGAGTCTCCTTGAATGCAATGGAAAAGGTCTCAAGTAATAAAATGGAAAGGATCCTGGCAAGAAATATAAGGTGCTGACACTTTTACGACCTGAGATGCTTACAATATACAGAAACAGCGTTTTGTTTGCTTTCCATACACAGCTTGATATCACATGCTCGGCAATCCGTGCTGCCACTTGGAGTCAGGAAGGACAATATATTTCCCTTTCCAAATAGACCTAGTGATTCTAGTCAGGTGTAGAAAGAAAATAAATTACAGGATACATTTTATGTCTATTAATCAACTGGTTTGTCATTTTCCAACCCTTGATCCTCATGAAAGAAAGTGGCAATGGGTAAGGGGGAATGTAGGGAACAAGCAACAGAACAGAGATAAGTCTGTCCTAAAGGAAAACAGAGTTCTTGTTTGAGAGATTGGGCTCCAGGATAAATCTATGCATTACAGGTGAGGAAGGTTCACTGAAACAAAAAAGAAGCATGATGTTATTGTGCTTTTCAATTATGCACATCTCACACAAATAGGATGTTAAATAATTATTTATTAGGCGCGCCAGATTTAAAACAAGGAGAGCCCCTGCCCTGCCTGCTGACACAGTACATGAGTAGGCAGGCCAGTGGTCAGGCTGTGTTCCTGCACTACTTTGTAGAACACATTTTGAACTATTCTTAACAGCAATTTACAACACTGAAAGTTTGAAATATAGCACAGGGATATTGCAATTGCGAACAAAAGAGAAAGAATGGAGAGAAAGTTACACTAATACAATACTGTATAATTCCCAGGTAAATGTGTGATCTTATAAACTGAATGAGAGAGATGCTAAAAATTTTATATGAAATAGGTATGCCTGAGATGGATGAATCCTATGCTAAGCTTTGTTATATCCGACAATTCCATACAGGATCAGGATTCAGGCAATGATATGAAAAATGAATTACTTAGGAGTTATGGGAATATGTAAAAAAAGCATAAATTTGCTACACAAATTGCAAAATAGCCTTAGTAAACTTTGCTCCTCCCTCATTCCAATTAGCATATTAAAATAATAATGAAGGCATTGCTAGAGAAATTGTATTAGATATTATTATCTTTAGCAATTTGCTTAATTTAGTGTTATAAATAGCCATAAATATAAACACGCATACAAACTTGATGGAATTATGTGCATAATGTAAGTTACCAGTTTACTTATAATAGATTCTATTCAATATTTATAAGCACCCTATTATCTTGCTAAATATCCTACAATTTTATAGCATTTTCCCAAATTAGTATTATTAGTCTTATTTAATATGAAGAGCCATTGAAGTTATTTTAAAAGCCTTTGGATTCAACCTTTTGGGGCACTGAAGAAATTTAATATGGCAGCTAGATCCATTGGTTTGGCATATTTGCCAGACCAAATATTTCCCTGCTGGAAAAAAAATACGAAACATTATTCTATAGAATATGCCATTTTTTCATCTAATAAGTTGTGACAGCAGCGACAATACATAAAAAAGCTTATAGATTGATAACCACAAGATATTTTTACAAGTGTTAGAGGGATTTTATGAAAGGGGAATGGGGTGGAGAATTTTCTCCATTAAAATATTGAGACTTGCTCTGACACATGCCTGGCTCATTCCCCAAGGAATGGAAAACTTGAAAAGGAACCCAAACTGGCCTCTTTTTAAAATATTTTGGCAATAGGATAATTAGTTTTATAAACTTTCCTACATCAAGATCTTTTCTAAACATGAGTAGCAACAGTATAGCAACAGCATTTAGACTTATACACCTCCCCATAATGCTTTACAGCCCTTTCTGCGTGGTTTAGCGTCAGCATCTTGCTCCCAACAATCTGGATCCTCATTTTACTGACCTCAGAAGGATGAAAGGCTGAGTCAACCTTGAGCCAGTCAGGACCAAACTCTAGACTATGGGCAGAGTTTGCCTGCAGTACTTCACTTTAACTATCATGCCATCAGGGCTCCTATGAATGGTAATGATCTACTGCTTTCCTCTCTCTATATATATATTTAGTGTGTGCTCAAAAATTGTATCAGCTTTTAAAAGTTAAATAATTAGCTTATTCTTGATGTCAGGGTTTTTAACCTTTGGAGTGACCAATTCCCCAAAATGATAAACAAACTTATGGGGCTTCCCCCTCACACATAACCAATTCCTTTATTGGGACTTGAATTGGGCATGAAAGAAGGATATCATTCACACTCAACAATCAAATTCTATTCTATACACTTTTATTATAAAAGCAATAGTCTCAGGTTTTAAAAAATATTTGGTTAAATAAATATACTCTTTGTGTGCATGTATACATATTTATTTATTATTGGACTCCTCCAAGGATGTTCAAAAAATGTTGGTTACATTTCTTCCTGTATTAGAGATGCAATAAATTTAAGGGAACATTAATGCATATGTTTTAGTTATTCCCATTGATAATTCTTTGCTAAAGTGCTGAATCGGGTTGTGGGTAATAATTATTCTTCAAATGTCTTTTTCGACCTCTGAAGAACTTTTATATCAAGTTTTACCAAGTTTGGAGTATGATGAAAAGGGTGATTCTATATTTTTAGAAGGATGAGTGCATACCAAAATGTAAATTAATCTGAATTAAATTTGTCCACTCTTAGCCTTTGAATTGACTTTATATTCCCAGAGAAGCAAGATTAGAGAATATAATTCCATATCTTCTTAGTTTAATTTCCTGTTTGAAAATTAGATTTTCCAAAACATGTCACTTTTTAAATGCTTTGGAATAAAATCTATGAATTTGATAAATAGTTGCTACTATATGTACTGTTCAAACATTCAGTGATAAAAATCATAAATTAAAAGTTCAATCCAAATACCAAACAAAACAAGAATAGAATTCTGCAACTAGACAAAACAAAACTTTTCATTGAAAAAAAAAATCAGTAAAATACTTAATTCAAATCCACACCATTAAATGAAAGTGTCAGCACTTCAAGCTGCATTTACTCCAGTGCTGACATAAGAAGGAGAAGTGGAGGCGTCTGGAAAGGGACGTTTGACTTTTCACCTACTTATTTTCCCTGGAGATAATATCCCCTAGGAGATGGGATGGGAGGGGGGAAATTCCTTTGAGCTGGAGCGGTAGATTAGGGGTAGAATGACTTGGAAGATGGCCAATGAGTGCAGAGGAGTGGGGAACGGAAAGGGAGGGTTTTTGGGTCTGGAAGTCAGTGTTGGCTTCGATGGAGTCGGATTTTAGAATGTTGTGCTTAATAAATAGGAGTTTTCCTTCAAAGACTTTGTTTGAAATGCAATTTATTTGAGACGACCTCGAAACCTGACACAAAGATAAGTCTGGTCACCTCCACACCATACTTGAAATCCAGGCCTACCTTTGGGACAGTCTCTTTCACTCCCTACCTCACACTCGCCATGGATCAACGTGCTCACTGCAGTAGCAACCAGCGAAAGTCTTACACCTGTCCAGGCAAAGAGAAATTTCTAACAACTACATCTTCAAACCCTCACTAAATTCATGAATGTCCCTCAAATTAGTTCATATGGGTAATGACCAGTGGTGGGATTCAGCCAGTTTGCACCACTTCAGGAGAACCGGTTGTTAACTTTCTGAGCAGTTTGGTGAACTGGTTGTTGGAAGAAATCATTTGCCAGGCTCAAGGTTGACTCAGCCTTCCATCCTTTCTAAGGTAGGTAAATTGAGGACCCAGTTTGTGGGGGCAATAAGCTGACTTTGTATAAAATAAACAAAAGTATGAAGGCTATTGCTTAACGCACTGTAAGCCTCCCTGAGTCTCTGGAGAAGGGCGGCATATAAATATAAATCAAAAATTAGGGCAGAGAACTGATTGTTAAATTTTTGAATCCCACCACTGGTAATGATCCATTGAGAATTTCTGCTAAATAAGTTGAAAACGTGATGTGACTGTTCAAAAATAAATGTCAAACTGCAGATTAAAAAGTCTCCTGTTCAAATCCCACAACAGCTATGAAATAATTTACTGAGATTAAGAAGTTAAGTTAAATAGTTAATTAAGATGTTCTAGCAAAATGGATACAAAGAAGGATTCCAGCTGCTGTCAGTAAAAATACTGAAAGGTATGATTTTGGTCTTAAGACATGAATTTATGCTGTGCGTCTACCTTGAGGTAGATATAGGGGCTCTTTCTTCCATGACACAAAGCATTATCTGACATCAGTAAAGGGATCTCAACAAAGCCGTAAGAACAGGAAAGAGTGCTCTGTAAGTGAAAATGGGCCATGGCTGAGATAAATTATGAATTAATATTTGCATGTTCTGAACTAGACAAATAAGCTGAAAAAACCTGAACAGTTCATGAACCCCTAGACCAGGGTATCAAACTCGATTTCATTGAGGGCCACATCAGGGTTGTGTTTGACCTCGGGGGGATGGGGTGGGCGTGACCAGGATGGGCATGGCCAGCTTGACATCACTTGTGTCAGGGGCGCCTGTGGTGGCCTGAGTGCTTTGCCAGCAAAAATGGGCTCCCAAGCTCCCTTTTCAGCTGCAACAGCATCCTGCAATCCTCTGCCAGTGAAAACGGAGCTTGGGAGGGCCGCACGTGGCCCTCCCGAGCCAGTCCTTTGCTGTTTCCAGAGGGGCCCCACAGGCCAGATCTAAGCACTCCGTGAGCTGGATCTGGCCCCCAGGCCTTGAGTTTAACACCCCTGCCCTAGACCATTCCAAAATAGCAATTTTTGAAAAGGGTAGATTGCTAGTGGGAACTATTTCCCAGGGACAAGAAGTAACCTGATTTTTATTTTTATTTTTATTTTTGGCATAGTTTGAAGCAAATTGCATAAGAAAATTTCTTTTAGAAGCTCTTCTACAAAATAAAACAAAAACAGAGAAAACCCATTGGCGAGTGGCTATGCCTAAAAACAACTACTTGTACTTTTCATGATTTGAAAAAAGATTCAGGGAAGATTTATTTTAGTCAAATTGATTTAAATCACCTATCAGAAGGAATGAATTTTAATAT
Source organism: Pantherophis guttatus (assembly GCF_059756535.1). NCBI lineage: Eukaryota > Metazoa > Chordata > Lepidosauria > Squamata > Colubridae > Pantherophis > Pantherophis guttatus. Next base: position 102,743,811 of record NC_142064.1, read on the forward strand.
ATCCACTAACAATCCTTTCTAGGAAAAGTGCAGTCATGTTCTATATAACATGAATAAAGATTTTTCTGGATTCAAAATTGCAATTTTTGAGTTTTATAAAGTACCGACACATAAAGTAATATTTAGTTAGCAGTTTTCAGATTAATGTTCATCACGTAGTAGTCTTAGTACTCAATAAGCAGAAACATATTTTGATGTCATTAGGAGATGAAGTAAGTTGAGTTCATTGAACAGAAGAGAGCTTTTGCCACAATGAGCTAAGAATAGAATAGAATAATTTTATTTCTATACCGCCCTTCTCCTGAAGGACTCAGGGCGGTGTACAGTCTATTAAAAACACAAGACAACATCAGTTAAAATAAGTTAAAATTATTAAATGAATTCGGCTCAATTTAAAATCCCAGGAATTTAAAACCCAATTTAAAATTGTTATGTTGATAGCCCAGCCTGGCGGAACAACAGGGTCTTGAGTGCACAACGAAATACCCGGAGGTCGGAGTTCTTACGCATTTCCAGGGGCAGTTCATTCCACAGGGCTGGGGCTCTGTGAGAGAATGTTGACATATTTTAAAACATACAAATAATCTTGTATGTCCTGGCTAGCTTTTTCATCAAGCAGTATTCACAGACTAGGACAGTTCAGCCAAGTCAGCAGAAGAAACTTAAAATATTGGCTAAGTGGAAAATTCAGACTCTACAAGACATGCAAGTCACTAGTGGGGACATCCCCAATAGTCTGTTCCACCTATTAAGTTCTTATTTTTTTTCCTTATGTCCTTTAACAATGTTCTTGAAAGACTTGTCAGTTTTTCTTGGTCAGAAATAGGTTGGTGGTGCTGGACTCTCAATCATACAAATGGTGTTATATAAACAAATTAAGGCATTTTCCATCCACAGCTTCTTGCCAAAAACTTTGGGTTTTACTTCAAAATTGTGTTTGCCTATTTCTGCAGCTCTGACTGGTTTATAAAATATATGCCTGAGCATTGCTTTCAGAGAATTAAAACAATATACATTGACAATAATAATGACGGTGATAGTACTGAAATGGTGCAATAATCTGGACAGGGCCATCTAAATCTATCATTGCAGCTAGTGACTGTTTGTCTGACATAACTAAATTCTGCACTAATAAATGTAGACCAGGATCTGCCTGTTTGAGGTGTGCATTTTAGGTACATAATGAAATCGCAATTGTACTTTGGTTGGAACCTCAAGAATTCCGTCTCCAGTGCATCTTTGGTATTCATGGTTAGTGTTCCATTTTGTTTTAGAAAGTTATTGAAAAGGAATTGACTCCCTTGTTGTTTTTCTTAGATGTAACCATGAAAGCCTCTATACCTTGGAAACTGAATATTACATTTACTGGAGGAAAAAAAAATAGATGTGGTGACAGAAAAAGAGTTTTCTTGTGATACTTGAGAGATTGTCTTACCTCAGTTGTTTTTACCTCTCTGATACAGTTAGCCAGGATGGGCATCCTTCATGTCCTGTTGCCAAAGAATGCCAGTTAGCTCACCTTATGGAACATTCCTCCTCCAGAAATCTGGATGACCCCACCCTGCGGACCTTTTGTAAAGCCCAGAAAACCTGGGCTTGGGACTGGGCCACTGCAGGTGTGCAGGGACCAACTTCGTGGTTGTGTTAATGATCTATCCATAACGGCATAATGGCTGCATCAATATTTGAAAGACTCGATATTTAATAAATAGCTTGATTAATACAATATAATGCTTCCTATTCTATATTTTCTCAAACCTTTCTTGCCAAAAGCCCTCCTAGAAAACACATTTGTTTCCCTTTCTTCTGCCATTATTTTGTTCCACTTCCAGCCCTCTGCCTCTGTGCCACTCTTTCCCTGCCAAATCCATTTCTCCCAACTTTATTGTGGTCCCATATCTATGGAGACAGGCCACATATGGCCTCCACTAGCTAAGGGTTGCTACTTCAAAAATGCCCTTGAATCAGTGTTTATAAATATGTTTGTGGGCTTTTTAAAACTACTTTCTCCCTCTTTTCTTTTTCTCTGTTTATTTCCTTTTTTTCTCCTTTACATGATTATGTTTATTTATTTGATTGGATCAACAGTTCCATAACTGTACAGGGGCAGGGAGAAGAAATCCACAGATTGTATACAGTGGTGAAATCCAAATTTTTTTACTACTGATTCTGTGGGTGTGGCTTGGTGGGCATGGTGTGGCTTGGTGGGCGTGGCAGGGGAAGGATACTGCGAAATCTCCAATCCCACCCCATTCCAGGGGAAGAATACTGCAAAATCCCCATTTCCTCCCACTCCTGGGAGAAGGATATTGCAAAATCTCCATTCCCACCCCACTCTGGGGCCAGCCAGAGATGGTATTTGCCAGTTCTCCAAACTACTCAAAATTTCTGCTACCGGTTTGCCAAACTGCTCAAAATTTCCCCTACCAGTTCTCCAGAACCTGTCAGAAGCTGCTGGATTTCACCCCTGATTGCATGTGGACCTCAATGTCCCTTCTACAACTCCTAGAATACCTTAAATGTCTTTGACCAGCTTTAAATGGGATAGTATCAATCTTTTTTATCCTTTTTATGTTTTTAATGGAGAAGATGTTATGACACCTATTTCACTTCTTAAAAACACCCCAATTTGGCCAACTTTAAATAAGCCAAACAAGTGAAATCGCAAATACAGGAAACCACATAAGCCAAGAGACATACAAGTTAGCCAGGATCTTGGCTGAAAGACTGAGCACCCAAACAGGCAAAAATGCATGGCTCCCTCATAAGAAATGGGCACTATTTCAGAACTTAACAGTTTTTATCTTATGTATATATATGAAATGGGAGGAAATAGCTCAATGCATTTTCTTTTTCTTCCAAACAAAAGTATTCAGTTGAATTTCAGGTATTTTAAAATAAATATGGAGGGTATAGAATAAACTGTACCATTCTTGGCCCTATCCTCATTCTCATTACTGACAAGTCTAGAAAGTTTCTGGTTTCAGGAGAGAAAATATTGTGAAAGGAACATTTTCATAAGCCTCAGTAATAACAGGAATAACAGTAATAACAGGATGAAAAGAAAATATTCAACTTGCATGTGACCTGATTGGTGCAATCGATTTTCTTCCTCAAATTTCACATCACCTTTCATGATTGTATAAATGCTTCACTGCAGAAATGGTTCTCTGGAGAAAAGGTTTAATACAGCTCATCAAATATTGCTTACCAGTAAAGCTCAACATATTTTTTTATATGTTTTTGGCATTTTATTCTGGGGGTTATAAATCTCCTTGCATATTAGTTGTTGCCCTGTTTAAACACTGATATGTTGTCGAAAGATTTCCCAAATATATAGATCCATTTACAATGGCATGAACTGTACTGTACTGTAAACATGGAAATCTAAATGCTGAAAGTGAGAATTCTTTAAATTTTGTAAAAAAAATAAATGCTAAGGAAACAGAACAAACATATCATTAAATAGTATAATGTAAATAATTAAAAGTGAATTGTAACAATTGTCTTTGTCTTAAAATAAATAATTAAATGAATAATAATGATAGCATCTCCTTATCCCAGTTCCTTGGGAAGAACTCGATAGGTGAATAAAAATGGCAAATCTAATCTAAAAATCTGGCTGACTGTAATGAACCATAATAATTTAAATTAGTTTGATTTTTTTAAAAAAAAATGCACATATAGAGGCTATAAGAAAAAATGGACTGGATAAATATAGTTGTTAAAGTATTATTATTCGATGTTCTTCCTATATGCTAACATCTAGGTCACTAATGGCCCCTACATACCTCTGTATTACTTTCGTGTTTAGATGAAAGTCCCATTATGTAGTCACAACAACCGTAATTGCTAAACCATCTGCTTTATTTATATATATTCATATATATTCATATATAAATTTTTACATATAGCATCCTTATGAAATATATCCTTCTAGAGTTATAATGATTGTTATCTGGATGATTCACAAACTATGTATCTCCATTAACTACAACATTCTCATGGATACTGATAACAGGTTTATTTACAACTCAACTCGTTAAAAGTGGGATAGACTGATATTTGCATTTGAAGGCTTACTGAACACTCCTGTATACTTCTGTGCAGACCCCTTCTCAATTATAAAACAATACTTCGTCAATGGCCAAATGTAGGGATATCCTCAACTTCAGTCTCTGTAATCATAGATATATGGACTCTAATGGCCAGTCTCCAGCATTCTGTGCTCTTAACAGCAGGAGACCTGTGATTCTTTATTTATTTTTTTTATTGAGTTTTAAACAAAGATATAAAGACAATACAAAAAATACAAAGACATTACAAAGACAAATGAGTTCCCACCACCAACCTACCCACACCATACTTTACATATATGTTTTGATCATCATCAGAATATATATTGCTTTATAAGTTAATATATAAGTAATACATTGTCAATTCAGATGTTTTAGATTAGAAATAATCTTGCATCTCCTCTTTATTTATTTATTTCCGGTTTTATTTTTTCTACCCTACTTCCGGCGGCGATCTCAGCGCGTTAGGGACGAAAGGGGCGATGCTCCGCTCCTGAGTTCCTAACAATCCCACATCTGGAGCCGAAACAGGCGCTATTGATCTCGTAGTGATCAATAGTTTAAAGGGGAACATCTTAGGACCTCAGAGGAGATGGCAACTTCTCTGAAGGTACAAGATTAAGCCCTTAATCCAGAGTGAGGAAAAACCAGCCTTATGGGACTGGCCAGAGGCGCTGATAACTGTATAAGAGGGAAGCGAAGATTGAAAACTATAAGAGGTCATCAACAGAAGACTATTATCTAGAAAAACCCAAAAAACTACCTGATAATAAGAAGCAGCGCTGGTGGAAGAGAAACCCGAAAAAAGAAAGAGGATAAGCGGCGATGGAAGATAGATCGGAATGGAGCCATTTTGAAAGCAAAGTGACAGCGCAAAAATCTGAACAGCTGAGTGTACAGTGAGAGTTGGGACAAACCCCGGTAAAATTGATTGGAGTGGATTTATACAAACTATCTTTTAGTGATACTTCTTGCGAAGATTAGGATACAAAACTGATACAAAGTGTGAGGGACTTTGATTATTTGACTACTAGAGACTGAACTATTTGGATTGAACAATTTAAATATTGACTAATACCTGATGAACCAGATGATAAGGACTTAAATAGAGGATACAACATTACACTCTTGGGATCGGATGTGGATTCTAACAACTGGAATACAGAGGACTATAGATTAAATTGGATCGTGGAATAATTAAAGTGAATAGGGTGACTCAGACCTTTGGAACCGTATTTGGTTGGAAGAAAGATAAGTTTACATAACACCAAGAAAGATAAGAGACTATAATTAATGGACAATATATATATGCTTGGCTCGATTTAAGTTTATTCTACTATATATCTTAAGATACTAGACCCGGAAAATAACCTTTAATAACTTATTAGTTTTTCTCTTAAGTAGTTTGTCTAATTTGTCTATTTGAAATTAATTAAACAATTATAGCATATTATCTTTAATTATATTTAATTAATTTATTCATATACAGTAAATGATTTTAAATAATTAGATAGAACTATAATAATTAAATTGATATTGATACTATTTTAGAACTATTATAATAAAATACATTTTATTTTGTAAGTAATTGAAGAATAAGGTAACTAATGAATTGTTAGAAGCTTACTTTTTCCCCGTTGTTTCCCCCTTCTCTTGCTTCCCCCCCCCGCCTTCCTTTTTGCTGTTTTCCCAATATCGTATTATTAATCAGAAATACTCTGAAAAAACCTTGTAAAAATAATCCTGGATCTAGGTTATAAACATTAGACGTGAGAATTTTATGAAATTGTGGGCAAAAATAATAAGCATAATAGATATGGCAACCTCAAACATACCAACTACTATTAAATCAACCAAGAAAATACCCCCAACCCAAACACTATTGGTGGCTTCCCCGGTCCAGCAGAAGACAGGGGAAACAACAGATAAAGAAAAGACCAACATAGGTATTCAAAACATCCAAGCTGCCCTTGCAATGATTCAGGAGGGAATGAAAAGGATGGAAGATAAGATGACCCTGAATCATGATGAAACCAAAAAGAACCATGAACAAATGCGATTGGATGTAGGGGAAATTAAAGATGAGATTAGAAATATAGATGAAAAAATAGAGAAAATTCAACAAAATATAACCGAAAACGAACAGAGAATCCATAAAGTTGAGGAAAAGGCGGAAGCCACAGCTACCAGGTTGGAACAGATGGAGAACCAACAAGCAACAAGAAGTCGAGACACAGAAGATGCACTGACATTTCTTGAAATGGAAAAGGCATCTTTCTACTTAAGATTTCAAAATATAGAAGAACAGAGAGAGGAAGACTTGGGCGAAATTATGGTTGGAATCTTGGCAGAGGCGACACATAAGGATAAAGATGAAATAAGAGGTGGTGTCGACGAAATTTACAGGGCCTTCACAAACTACGCCAGAAGGAACAAACTCCCTAAAGAAGTACACATCAGATTTACAAAAAAAAACAATGAAAGAAGAAATATACCGAAAGATGAGAGAGGAGACAGTCATGTACAAAGGGAGGGAAGTTCTAACGCTAAAACAAGTACCGAGAAGGGCCAGGGATAGGAGAAGAGAATATAACTTCTTAACCCGACAATTAAATAAACTCAAGATTAAATTTAGATGGCTTATACCAGAAGGAGTACTCATTTCTTGGGAAGGAAGAAAATTTCGAATCGACACCATAGAAAAAGCCCAGGACTTCGCAGACCAACATTTAGGATATGAAGGAGAACAGGAGAGCAGAGGAGGCAGAGAAGATTCAAACCCCAGTGACCAAGAAGAGCAACCAATAAATAAGGAGGACAAGGAACGGAAGAAGGGAAAGCTGGGGAAGAAGGAAATGACGGGGATCACACAAAGAGTCACAAGAAACACATCAAAACTCAAAATAACAGACAAATAAACAACACCAGGAATGGAAGAAGAATTAAAACTCATCTCTATAAATATAAATGGTCTAAATTCACCAAGCAAAAGACATCAGATATTCACTAAACTGCAAAAATTAGGAGCAGATATAATCACCTTACAAGAGGTACACATAAAAAAACAACAGAAAAAATTACTCGAAAATAAAAAATTAGGAGTAATGTACACATCCTTAGGCGACTGTAAAAAAAGGGGAGTGGTAATATATGTTAGAGACCATATAAGAACAAAGCCAATATATGTGGACAAAGAGGGTCGAGTCTTAATAATAGAAGTAAAACTGGAAACAAAAATAATACTGTTAGTAGCCATCTACACCCCAAATGGAAACCAAATAGACTTTTATAAAAAAATTACACGATAAATTAAAAGAGCTGGATTATGAAAATATCTGCATTGTTGGAGATTTTAATGCAATTGTCAACACACGAGAAGACTACTATAGTAACAGGAAGAATAAAATCAAAAGGAAGACACTGCCACAAACATTCAAGAACTTGGTACAAGAAATGAGTCTACATGACACTTGGCGAGAATTAAATACTACAACCAAACAGTACACATACTTTTCTGGCCCACATCAATCGTGGTCAAGATTGGATATGGCCTGGATGACACCCCAACTAAGTAAAGAAACACACGACGTAGAAATTATGCCTAACATATGGGCTGACCACAACCCCATCAAAATAATTTGGAAAGGCTCCCGAAAACAAAAAAGATGGAAAATGGATACAAGTATTATAAAGGAAAAAGAGTATCTACAAATGATGGAAAAAGAGATTAAGATATTTTTCCAAATTAACACAAAGGACCAAACGTCGTTACAAAATCTATGGGACACGACGAAAGCATATATTAGGGGCCTAACCATTGCATACGTGGCAAAGAGAAAAAAAGAGAAACAAAGAATCAGGAATGACTTATTGGAAGAAATCAAGATAGAAGAAACTAAACTACAACAGCACCCTTTTATTATTATAAGATAGCACAGCAAAAACTTAATTTGGCTAAACACAAATTGAATTTGACTACAAAAGCTGATTTGGCACAAAAAATAAAAATGGCAAAACAGACCAACTTTGAACACGCAAATAAAACTGGACGCTGGTTAGCCCATAAATTAAAAAAGCAAACAGACAAAAGAATTATACACCAACTCCAGGACGAATCAGGAACTTTATTCCATACACACGTAGATAAGAAAAACATAGCCAAAACATTCTTTCAGAATCTCTATCGGCAGGAAGATATCCCGGAAGACCAAATTCGAAAATATCTTAGTAAAGTGAATATTACACAATTCGAAGAAGAACATAGAGAGACCCTGAATCGCCCCATAACAATGACTGAATTGATTGAAGCTCGTAAAAAACAAAAGAACAATAAAACTCCAGGACCAGATGGAATTCCTACTGAATTTTATAAACACTCCCAACAAGAAATAGACGAAATATTGCTACAAGTCTTCAACGCAGCATTATTGACAGCTGAAATCCCAAAATCATGGACAGAAACCATTATTACGTTAATACACAAAGAAGATTTAGACCGGACCCAAGTTAGGAATTACAGACCCATTTCATTACTCAATGTAGACTACAAACTATTCATGCCAATATTAGCGCAGAGACTTAAAACAATAATTCATAAATACATACATACAGACCAAAACGGCTTCATACCCAGGAGGCAGATTAAAAATAACTTGAGAACGATCATAGATATACTGGAATACTACGATAAGAAAATAGATAAGGAAATAGCTTTAATATCTCTCGACGCCCAGAAGGCCTTTGATAATTTAAATTGGTCCTTTCTTACATCACAACTTGAATTAATGAATTGCGGAGAGAAATTCCTTGAATTGATAAGAAAGATTTATTCCTGTCAAACAGCCAAAATTGCAATAAATGGTGACATGACACAAACTTTTGACATCCAGAAAGGCGTACGACAAGGTTGCCCCATGTCACCTCTATTATTTATAATCGCACTGGAAGTTTTACTAACGGAAATCAGGAAGGAAGAAGACGTAGAAGGCCTTAAGATTCGGGGAGAGGAGTATAAATTACTTGCCTTTGCAGACGATGTGATCTTCATATTGGAAAACCCAATACGATCTGGAACCAGGTTGATGACAATGATAGAGGAATACGGGGAAGTTGCGGGCCTCAAAATAAATAAGCAGAAGACGAAAGTATTGACGAAGAATATGACCCAAACACAACAGTTGAAATTAGAACAAGAATTAGGACTTCAAATAGTAAAGAAAATAAAATACCTAGGTATTTGGTTGACAGCAAAAGCAACTACAATTAAAGAAGATAATTATACCAAATTGTTAAAACAAATCAAAAAAGACTTAGAAATTTGGAGTAGATTACAACTCTCATTGATGGGCAGAATTGCCTCAATAAAAATGAATATATTACCAAGAGTACTATATTTATATCAAGTGATACCAATACACCCCGGAAGAGATTTCTTTAAAAACCTCAACAAAACAACAATGAACTACATATGGCAGGGAAAGAAGGCCAGAATTAAAATCAAAGCCCTACAGGATTCACGGGACAAAGGAGGCCTAGCAACACCAGATTGGGAACTCTACTATAAAGCATCAGGATTGACCTGGATTAAAGAATGGATGGAACTCGACAACAAAAGAACTTTATATTTAGAAGGCTTTGACTTAATAAGAGGATGGCACGCTTTCTTATGGGACGGATCGGATAAAAGACACATGTACTTCCAATGTCATATAATTCGAGCTTCATTATCCAAGATCTGGCAGGATATTAAGAGAACTCACTATACTAAAATACCAAAATGGTGGTCCCCGATGGAAGCATTGATATACCCGAACACTCTCGAAATAGGAAAAATGATGAGGTACCAAGACTTACTGAATCATGAAGGCGAACTCATCTCAAGACAGCAACTCCAAAACTCCAGCATAAATATTGATTGGTGGCCCTATACTCAAATACACTCAAGACACATAGCAGACAAAAAGCAATATGGAATCTCGAATAATTTGAACGAATTGGATAAGATTTTACAAGGCCCAGAACAAAAAATGATAACCAAATTATATAACTACTTACTTAGATATAAATTACTGGAAGAAACAGTAAAAGAAAATATGATAAGATGGGCCAGGGACATAGGGCACAACATCCAACTGGCAAACTGGGAGAAATTGTGGAAACAGAACATCAAAATGACAAGAGCCATACCCTACAAAGAAAACCTCATAAAAATGTTTTACAGATGGCACCTAACACCAGCCAGACTAGCCAAAATATATCCAAACACCTCCCCACGCTGTTGGAAGTGCAAAACAAAAAAGGGGACATACTACCATGCCTGGTGGAAATGTACAAAGGCCCAACAATACTGGAAGGACACAAAGGAAATTATTGAAGAAATAATAAACCAACAAGTAGAAAACACTCCAGAATTTTTTTTATTTGGAATGATAACAACACAACACAACAAAGAGACAAAATACCTCATCATACACATTTTGACAGCAGCACGGTTACTGTTTGCGCAAAATTGGAAATCAGATCAACTCCCAACCAAAGACAAACTAATCTCAAAGATAACAGAATGTGCCGAAATGGATAGACTGACACTAGAACTCCAAGATAAAGAAGAAAATGAATTCTATCTTGTGTGGCACCAGTGGTATCAATGGCTGGAAAAGAAAATCAGTACAAATATAGATGAGAGACCTGTGATTCTTTATAACATGTTAGCTTTAAGAAATTTATTGTTAGAATCTCTCCAATTTTTGGAGTGCTCTTGGGTGAGTTTTTCTATAATAGTGAAAGAAGTAGCCGAATCAAGCAACTTATGTGTTTCCAATAATACAATTGTATCAAGTGGGTGGTCTAAGAGCACAAACTCTCTACCTGGCCAGTTTTTTTTTAAAGATTTGAAAATATTCATGATTCTTTTGGTTTTTTAGTGGATGGAGAATTCATACTTCCCAAGAGCTGCTTGTCTTTCTGACCCTTGCAACCTCTTAAAGGGCTGTTGGCCAAGATATCTGGGATATCTCTGTGGACATGCTGCACACAGTACTTGCTGCTGGGAGCAATGCAATCTGCATTGCAATGGAGGTTTGTGGTGGGGGTTCCTTTGTGATGGCTACAATTTGGGATAGAAGGAGATAGTAATGTTCACTCACTGGAAACACATGTGCACTGCACATGCAGAAGAAGCTATTGGAACCATAAAAAGACCTTGCAAATTGATAAGAGCTAACCCAGAGTTCCTTTGTTAATGTTAAAAACTTGTTTCGATATGCATTTTTATTTGCAGTAATAATACTTATACTATGAACTAAATCTGTATTTTTCCCACCAACCAGTATATTTCTAGAGAAAATAAAATTATATGGCATTATAAAAATCATTCATTTTCAAAGGTGAAGGAATAGATTTGCAGCAATTCTTCTATTTCCCTCTAATTGCTGTTTCCTCTTAGAATCTGCTTCAGCAATTTTTTTTTGGGGGGGGAGCTTTGAAGCACATTTTAAGAGGGGAAGGTGAAGTGGAAAAGGAATCACCAAGAATCATCATTTCAATGATGAATTTCTTCTATTGGCAGAGAGACAAACCAGCTGGATACCATCCAATAGAATAATGTAAAGATTAGCCAAGCCCTCTATTTGTTACAATTTTATTATATATTTCCTTATTTAAACAATTTGCATAATATACAGTAAGTATATGTAGAAATATGCTGGATTTAAGATAATAAGTTTTACCTTTAACTCTTATTGTTTATTTCTGGATTTGGGGTCAGGGGAAGATCACTCTAATGTTGCCAAATACTGCTTCAACCCATTCCTGTATCATTATTTTAAATCATCATCAACAACAACAATAACATCATCATCAACATCATCAGAAAAAACAAGAATTTATATGAATATTTACCAGTTGTAGATTAGAATTACACTTCTAAATAGTCTTCCAGTTGAGATTCATGACAGTAGGACATTTTTTCCAACTATGGGACTTCAAACTATTGTAGTATTTATGGGAAATACTTCCAAAGTATAGGTTCAACATTTTTGCAATCAAAACAGCACATTATATTCTTTGGCAGCTAAACAAAAATAGAAAGTTACAGATGAAAATCTGGCCCCAAAGAAACCACATCATATTAAATATGATCTCCATTCTTGTAAAATGAGCACCTATATAAGTTTGAATAATAAATAAATAAATAAATAAATAAATAAATAAATAAAATGAACTTTGAACAATTCTTCAGTAATTAGCTGAACACTTAATCACATGAGTTTTATTGATTTTGACTGTGGTTTATATTTGCTGTTTCATACCTTGTTTCAATCTGCTTTTGAGCTGATCCAGGACTGTAATAAACAATATTGTCTTTCTTGTCTTGAACCCTCATTTTCCTCCTATAGGTTCCAATATATTTAAAGTAATAGTAGTGGTGGTAGTGTTGTTGATGATGATGATGATAGCATTTTGTTGAATGAACCATGATCTATCCATTGAAATATAACTTATAGATGCCAGAATATTTTTCATTGGCATTGATTTATTGGACATTCCAATTTCATGCCTCCCTTCAGTCCCAATTTCTAGTGACATGTATTCCATAGCACATGACATACTCATGTTACAAACGTCTGTTACTTATTCTATATGCTCACACGATATTAATACTTTGTGCGTGCATGATTCATATTTGAATCCCGTTCCTTCTTTTGGGAAAATTCAAATATGGTAACTTTGTCACAATAGTATTAATTTCTTATTCAGAATCCTGGCACCTGGCAGGATAAATATAGACGATTTTATTTGCAAAATGCCATGCAAATTGATCACAACAGGAATTCTGACAAGTAACCTCCTAAGGCTACATGGAAAAGATTACCATTCAGAGAAGCTCCACGGGACTGAGTTTTCAGATATGATTGATGATGGAAAATTTTAACATTGATAATCTACAGATTTGGTAACTGAAAATTATATCCTCAATTCCTGCGCCCATCTCTTTGAATTTGCTTCCAAACATTGAATAAACACTGAAGTGTGTCTGGGTGTGTTTCAGAGGAGATTGAATTGTTCCTATTTTCCTGCAGTGTTAAGAGACACCTAACTTGTTGCCTGCTTTGTAGTCAAACTGAGGAACAGAGACTGACTTCTGACATTACACATCATAATGTTTTGCAGTTCATTGTAGGAGTTGATTTGTCAAGCTTTCCTCAACAACTTTACTGGGAGTTATATTGTGGCGTTGACATTTAAAATCTGTTAGAAGTCTCACCTCAGTACCTCTACAGAGTTATAATTTTCAGTGCTGCTCTGATAGAAGAAATGATTCTTAAATTGCTATGTGTATAACATAGGAATCTCTAATAAAGAAAATAGAAATTTAAAACATATTATAAAAAAAAGTATTTAAAAATGTACTTAGTATTACCATTTGTTGAAATGAAAGATGGATGCAAGGTCAGAAAAATATAACATGGCTGCCCTATGAGAAATTAGCTCCTAGCTTCTCAGTTTGGCTCTACCAAAACCACCGTGGCAGCAACTGGAAGTATACTAAATACGTTTTCCAGATGTAGTCACATTCAAAACTTTATGTTTACATATGATGCTGGCCATCAATGTCCATAATCCATATTTCATTGTGTAATTTGTTTGTTTGTTTGTATACATAGCAAATAGCTGAGTGCTATCCAAATAAAATTATTCTATATTATAAAATTCAAGATGAAAGTACCAAAATACCTAGCACTTAATAGTACAGATCACAAAAATTTGACCGGGAGGTCAATAAGTGTGCAGAGCTGAGAAATTTTCTAGTGGCCAGTGTCCATATTAAATTTTTAGTCTAAATGTGGCCCTCAAACAAACATAATGGAAAGAAATATTTCATATAGATAGATGGCATTAAAAGGTAAAGGTTTCTCTGTCAGTCATGTCCGAATCTAGGGTGCAGTGCTCATCTCTGTTTCTTGGCTGAGGGATCCAGCATTGTTTGAAGACAATTTCTGTCTTCAGGAAGAGGTGGCTAGCATGGCTGTACACCAAAGGGGCTTGAAACGCTATTACCTTTCCACCTAAGTGGCACTTATGAATGTATTTGCATTTGCAATGCTTTCAAACTGCCAGGTGGACAAGTAACAGGAACTCCCTCATTGTGCGGTGCTCAGGACTTGAACCCGGGCTGTCAGCTTTTCAGCTAGCAAACTCAGTGTTTGCTCAGCTATCATACCCCCTATATAAGAGTTATCCTACCCATGTTATGAAAAGGAGAATATCCACTGCCAAACTGGATATTTCTAGGGGGTCACATTTATCTTCCTCCTCCCCCCCTTCCTTCCAACTAGTATGCTGTCTTTGTTAAAATCATCACGTTAGATTCATACAATCAAGTCCTTTTTTTTAAGAGATAGAGGCTCCTTGAGTGACTTTAGGCAAGTTTCTCATTCTACCTTACAGTACTGTGCTTGGGAAAATGAAAAAGGTGCTTACCATGATGTTTGGAGCTATGAGAAAGAAGATGAAATATAAATCTAACAAATAAATTACATATCCCAATTTCCTAAGTGTGCCTCTGACTCAACTCCAGTTTCATCCTTACAGCAACTCTTTGGGCCAAAAGAGAGTGACTGGACCAATGTCTCCTTAATCCTAGCCTAGCACATTAAACATGACATATTCTACCAGTTCAGTCCTCGATCATTTGTTCATCTGTGCCTTTCATGTGGAATTTCCCGATCCTTCTAGTAATGTGTATAGAATACATTGGGTCCTAAGAGCACAAATATTGGCTGTTTTTGACCTAGGTGACAACTACCACCTGTAATCAATACTGTGAAGCTTGCTGTTGTTTGTTTGTTTGTTGTGTCCTGTTGGTTATTGGTTGATTGCACTCTCTATAAGTGGAACTTTATTCTTAGCTACAATCCACCTTACTATTTCTTCTGGAAATTAAAACTGGGTCCCATTGGTGAGAGTAACCATCCAGTAGGCCTTACTTGGAAATATGATGCCTGCAAGTGGTTGACACTTGTGATACTGTGACTCTTGGGAAAATTTGTTAACCTTCGAAAGAGGTCTCTGAGGCAGAAATACTTTCAAGTTTTACAAGATGGTGAAGTCCCCTTTGGTTCTTTTAAAAAGTATTAGCAGAGGTCAGATTAACAAGTCAACACTGTAACTGGAGATGAGCAGGATTCCTCAAACTGGGACTGAAAAGAAAAGAGTGAGGGAGGGGATTGGGTGTGAGGATGAAAAGCTCCCAAGACAACCTGACTCTGATCCTTCTCCTTGGTTGGGCCTGGGGCATACTAGATAAGGTGAAGGGAAATTGTAAAATTAGACCTGGCAACCTTCACAGAGAGGCCCAGCACAAGCTCCTTGGCCTGAGGGAAGCTGAGAAAGTTTGAGGAATTGTGGGGGAAAAAGATCTTGGCAGGCTAACTTCCTGTGGCGGCATCCAAGGCTAATTAGTTTTCAGTGTTCTGTGTGTGCTTGAATGGAAACGAGCCAGCACTGAGAGGCACTAGATGAGGAAATCAAAACCACATGGACTAAAAAAGAAGAAGAAGAAAAAAAAGGGGGGGTCCTTTTTAGCTACATTTTCTTTTTTCTAAAGGGGGAGTCAGACCGTTTCTTTTCATGAACACTAAATCACCGCTGCTCCCCTGTCTATCACATCTCACATCTGCCTCAGAACTCATTAAACATCAAAAGGCAGCTCGATCAGTTCTGCTTAGTTAGAAGTCTAAGTCACTAGAAGTCTAACCAGAAAAGATTTTGTATGTTTTTAATAATAGCTTGAGGAACTTCTTAGCACTCTATAAATTACTTAATGCAACAAAATCTTCCTGTGGACCAGCAAATGTTTTATAGAGAGAATAAATACTGCCTTAACATGCTTGTGGTGAGCCCACAGCCATAGATAAGGAGTTTAAATGAAACTTTAATTCAAATTTCAATTCATACACAGTATTTTATGTACAAGTATGCACTTGTATGGGTGGGTGTGAGTGTATTCTCTTCAGAATTCTTGAGGCTATTCATGCTTATTATTATTACTATTCCAAATTGACTTTTTCTGACTGTGATGCTTTATATCTTTTCTCTCTTCATTCTGTCAGATTTGTAAAGTAATCTGCAAATAATTCCTGAATTTATTGAATAGAAGACTAACATTTCCCCCTCAATAATTCATCTTTGAAATAGTAGGGTCATTTTATGTTTGTTGACAATATGGTAAACGAGGCAGATGAGTTTTTCTTTCCTATTATTCTTAGAGGGAGGGCCTCTTGAATTTACAATTGTCTCCCTTTTAACTAAATATAATTCTTGTTGACCGCAATACATTTCTTCTATAACCTATAATACCACACTATTAACTGGCTATACAGTATGTGACAAATTCAATTACTCTCCACAGGGTAAGCAAGGACTGAAATATGGCATTTCTTGGGTAAAAGCCTGCCCAGTGATATTTAAGAAACAAAAGAAAAACTGCCATGGGAAGTGGCAAATTTAAGTGGAGAAGTTAGAAAGGGAGAAGGGTTGTTTAACACGGGTTTTTTGTTTTTTGTTTTGCTTTCTAGTTGGATATTCCCTTCTCCAACGGAATATGGGATTCTGCTTTCTAAGGAAAAAATATAACTACCCTATTGGGAAGAGAAGCAGCTGGGACATATGGATAGAGTACAAAAGATTATGCAGTTCTTGCAAACCAATGGACTCATTTTAAGACTGTAAACTCACAGTTTTATTTTTTTCTTTAAA
Organism: Pantherophis guttatus; assembly: GCF_059756535.1. NCBI lineage: Eukaryota > Metazoa > Chordata > Lepidosauria > Squamata > Colubridae > Pantherophis > Pantherophis guttatus. The sequence goes on from NC_142064.1 coordinate 102,760,646, forward strand.
AAATAGACACACATACACACACACACAAACACATACAACTATATATCCCCTTTAATTTTAATCAAAGAGAGTATATAAATGCAATTTATAACAGATAACAAAACAGTGCATGAAGCAAAGGAGTTCTTCATTTGTGCCAATGGCATTAAATTCTACTGAATATAGACCAGATGCATACAATATGGTCAAAAATGCATTATTCAGACTATTTGTGATGAATTTTCATATCGCTCAATGATTCTGTTCTAATGGCTATTTACATGAGTAAATGCTGGTTTTCCAAACCACAGCGTTCATGACAGAGGCTCAAAATTCATACTGTTATTTGCACTGACATCCAGCATGTGAATATCAGGGCAAGCAAAGGAAAGTTTCTCTGAATGCAAGCTGAGGTTTGAGAGTCGAAAGATTTGCCAAAGCATAGTGTGAAATCAAATTATATCATTAAGCCCTCCAAGAAGAATTGTTGGAAGATTGGCAGTGACTTAATAATTTGTAGAGGCTGTTGCCAGATGAATTTTTCATTAATGATGTGGAATAGATCATCACATATATACATGCACAACTACACACTCCTCTGGATGTTTTCCATTTCTCTCTGCCCCCCCCCCCCACTTTATTTCATGCATGAATTAGGCTGGTATTCAGTTTAACAGGGAGAGAATCCTGGAAAAATTCAAGTTCACTATGTTCATATGTAAAACAGTTCACTTCATATGTAAAACAGAAAGAAGAGTATGACAGAGGAGAAGATGACAGCCTCTTTCTTGGTGGAAAGCAAAGAATTTAGGCACCATTCTTATTGGGGTAAAATTGTATTTAGGCTGAATCACTTTATATTATTAAATCTTCCATATGAAAATGTCCTTCTTTTAGAAAATTGTTCTATCATGAAGTCTTCTATGTTATTTCCAACACAGAGACACAGATTTAATTTGTTTGTTGAAATAGAAGAACACTCATCACGTTAATCTTCACCTGATGTCTTACATGGCACAGATCAAGAAATCTACATCATAAAGGAAGACCATGGTGCCCTGGTCAAAGAAAAGAGACCAAGGGGAAAGTTGGGAAAGAAACAGGGATGCCAATCACCAACACTTCTCAGAAATTGTTGTTAAAATTTTTGATTGGGGGCCACCCAGAGTTACAGGATGAGCAGCTATGTAAATCTTTCAAATAAATCCATAAATAAAATGCCAACAGAAATAGGATTTTTTCTGAGAAGCAAAAGGAAGATGCAACTTGTCTGGAGAAGAGGACATTCTTGGTTAAGTCAATGAAGATTCTCAATCATCCAGATAGAGTTGTCTGTAAGTTGAGTCATGGCAACGTCTTTTCTTTTTGGTCTGAAATGTTTCACTGTGTTTCAAACCAAAAAGAAAAGACGTTGCCATGATTCAACTTCCAAATTCCTGGTTTAGACCCCACAGCCATTCCTGGTCCATTCCACATGCTATGCTGCTTCCTCCTGTCCTATAAAGCCAGAAAAACTCATCTTTTGCTGCTGTGTCAAATGCAACCCCTCCCTCCTTTCTGCCAAGTTCCATAAAATGAAAGCAGGTCTTTCCTGAAAACATCTTGTTGCCCAAGACCTTCCTGCATCTTCTCTTGTCTGACCCTCTGCCATAGGGTCCTAACTATAAGAAACCTAGAAAAGCAGCAGGAGCAGGAGAATTGTGGGTGTTCATGGGGTGTAACAAAGGATATAGTAAAAAAAAAAAAAGGAAATAGAAATGTGAAGAAAGAGTAGTTCTCTCCAGCTGGATCTACTTCTGCCGAGGTACACCAGTCATTTCCCAGAAAGTGCATAAATCCTGGGGATGATACATGAAAGTAACCAAAAATTGGTTCTTGCTGTAAATAAGTTTTGCAAATTATGAAAATGCAACTCAGTCATTCAAGTGATAGTTCAGATAGCAGAGGAGATAAAGCTCCAGGATCTAGTTTCCTGATCCTACCTCTCCATTCCTCTGAATAAAGATAGTAAAAAAGTGCAGATGGAACATTCAGCTTGGCAGAATAGAGTGTGAACCTGCAATTTAAAGATGCTGTGAGCCCCTGAAAACAGAACAATGAATAACTTGGGCAGTTTGTGGCAGTGTGAAAGAGTGGATGACAGGCCTTCTCCTGGAATAAAGTGAGACATGAGGTATCTGCAATGATAGGACCCATATGTTCCCAGAAAATGTGAGGGCATACTAAATCCCCACTTGTCTTTGAGCCAGTCCCAATTCTTAGTCCAACCTCAAGTTCACAGGACTTTAATTGTGAAAATAAAATGAGGGGAGCTCAGTAATAGTCTGTGGTCTTTCAGGGTTTGAAGCATGGCCTTGGTCGGTAATGTGGCTACTTGTCAACTTGTATAGGTGGTCAGAACACCTCATCCCTTTAAAGAGGCTGGAACTGCTCCCTCTCAAAAAGACATATATAGAAGGGGCTGAAAGGGAGAGTCCTTCCGTTTCCTATTAAGATACAAAGTAGCGGAATAAATACTTCTGGCTACATTTGAAGATAAAGCTCTACTTTTGTGTTTTCTTTTTCCTGGAGATTTGATATTGATCTTGGTTGGAAAGAAGTTTTTTTTCCTTCTTTGCCTCTCTTTTCTTTTCTAAAAAAGTTTGTCTGTGTGGAAACATGGCAGTAAAACTCACAAAGCTGGACAAACAAGCGGTGGGGGGGGATTCCCCCATTAATAAATTACGTGAACAAGTTTTAAATCTCCAATCTCAGAAAACTGATTTTAACATAATTGAATTTCTTTTGGAGGAGATTGTAAGAAGGGATGAGATTGTGAATCAGAACTTTGAAAAATTTAAGCAGGAAATTAAAGAATTAGTGCAATTAAAGTTTGATACTTTGGACCGAAAAATTATAAAAATTGCTAATGGTTTTACAGAATTTATGATTCAGTTGGATGCAAATACTAACACATTAGAGTCTAAAGTGGATGAAATTGAGGACAATTTGGACAATAGAATACAAAAAATTGAAAATGATTTGACAAACACTCAAGACAATAGCTCAGAAGAAAAACCTAAAATGGAGGCTGATCAAAAGACTTGTAATGCAGAAAACATACAACAACGGATTGAAAGAGAAGTTTTAATGATGCAATATAATTTTACTGAATATGCGATTAGACTGAGAGGATTGCAGGAAAATAACAGAGATTTAAGGAAAATATCTTCTGAAATTCTGGCTGGGATCTTAAAGGTTCAATCTGAGGAAGTATTTTGTAGGATTGATAGAGTTTATAGAATAAATTCCTGGATTGCAAAGCAAAGGCAATTACCTAGAGATGTGGTGATTTATTTTACAGATAAAGAAATAAGAAATAATATTGTGCAAAATTCCTTTAACTCTACTTTGCAATTGTTTGGAAGAAAGATTTGGATATACAAAGAGCTCCCGCTCAAGATGTTATCGGAAAGAAAAAAATTTGGTTTTCTGGTGTCTGAGCTTAAGAAAAGAAATATTTTATTCAGGTGGGATGCTCCAGTTGGTATAATATTGAGATATCAAGGAGAAAGATACCAACTAAATACTGTTGAAAAAGCGGAAGAATTTTATCAAAAAAAATTGAAAATGAATTTAACATCTTTATGCATAATACAGGATAAGCAGAAGGAGTTGGAAACAAAGGGAAAATATCAAATTATAGAGGCTGCTGTGGACAAATTGCCTTTGGATTCTTTAGACACCTCAGCTGGATTATCTACAAATATGAGAGAAGTGGTATCGGACTCTAACGTGATGACTCATCAAGTCACAGATAAGCATGGAAACCAATTAGCTGATACACAATTGACAAAAAAGAAGTATGAGACACAAAAGCAAAACCAACAAGATCAAGTCATAAAGCAGAATGAAAACCGATTAGCTAATATACAACTTGTAGAAAGGAAACCAGGATGGAGATCAAACCCACAAAAAGAAAAGAAAAAAAGAAATAGGTCTCACAAAAACAAAAACTTCTAAATTAAGCAACAGTGAAGCCAGTTATTTTTTTAAAAAAATGACTGAATATATGAAAAGATAGTTGAGGCGAAGTATTGGTTAACATTATCCTGAGGAGAGTGACAGACCTCTGCAATGCCGTAATTTGGGGATGTGAAAAGAGCCTTGAATTGTTGGATTGGAATTATCTATTTTGGATTTCTTTTTTTTTATTGATAAATGTATTATATTTATCTTGAGCTATAAGGCAAGAGAGCTTCGCTGGGGCACGCAGAAGATCTGGTTGTTACCCATTATGATGATGGGAATTAAAAATCCTGATGAAAGCCACAATTACAATTATATGGAATATAATTATAATGTCACTCAGGTGGTTGTTTCTTTTTATATATATATATATGAGGATATTCATTACTGATGGGGGCAGATGATGACTGAGGATTTTGAACAAACTGTTGCAACCGGGATGCTATGTTACCCAAATATGGATGATGGACTCAACAATCCAGTGGAAAGATATCAAAGAAGACATTATATGGATTATAAATTTAAAGTCATTGATTTTTTCTATATAACGGAATATTTTTTTTTTAGCAGGGTGGGCAGTAGATTAAAGTTATTAAGAATTGTTGTGCATGGTAATTTTGTAGGAAAGTGGGTGGAAATAGGTTAGTTTACTGTTTGTTTAGTTTAAGAAAAGGGATGTTTAAGTGATATATTTAGGGGAGTGGAGGAAATGGATAGAGTTGAATATGTTAAATTAAGATTTATGGGGAAGGCTGCTTTGAAATGTCATATTAATATATACAAAAGATTAAATGTTAAAGTAGGATTTATTATATAGTCCTAAAGTGGAAGGTTATTTGAATTGTTATATATATAAGTATGGGGGAGGAGGAAAAAAGGCAGATTGTTGCTAGATTGGGAGTTATAATAATATTATTATGCTAAATTAGAAGTTATTATATAATGTTATTTTGAAACGTATGGTAAAAGGGGGAAGTAATAATATTAATAATATTACTAGCATGTAAGGGTCAGTATTTAGAGGAGGGAGTAAGGGGATGGTAAAATATTATATTATATAATCTGTTATGAATTAGGTTTTTTGTTGTGAAGAAGTCACAGGGGGGATGGGTGGTGAGGTGGGGTTAGGGAGGAGGGGGGAGAAAAATGGGGGGGAAATTTGTATTTGAAAACTTTTTCAATAATAAAAAAAACAAAAAACAAAAAGACATATACAACCTCCTGGCCAGTGGTGGGTTTCAAAATTTTTTACTACCGGTTCTTTGGGTGTGGCTTGGTGGGCGTGGCATGGCATGGTGGGCATGGCATGGTGGGCGTGGTAGTGGAAGGATACTGTAAAATCTCCATACCATCCCCAATCCAGGGAAAGGTTATTGCAAAATCCCCATTTCCTCCTGATCAGCTGGGGTTTGGGAGGCAGAGAATAGATGGGGGCAGGGCCAGTCAGGATTTTTACTACCGGTTCTCCAAATTACTCAAAATTTCTGCTATCGGTTCTCCAGAACTGGTCAGAACCTGTTGAAACCCACCTCTGCTCCTAGCACCAGCTGTATAATCACTAAAATGAGAGAGAGAAAACCCATTATTCTAGAGAAATACTGATGGCAATAAGGACAGAGGCAAAATTCAGATCTATGAAGTTGGCACAATATTCAGAATAAATTATAATGGTGACTGGTATCACAGCTCTTGCAGAATATAGAAGAATATTCTGGGAAGAATAAATGAAAATGTTCCACTTGTGGTCCCACCATACTTTATCTAACGCGTGATGTGATGGTGATGTGTCTATCCTACCCTACTCTCTGTACAAATGGTAGGGAAGTATCATGGAAAATGGCTCCTGTCACTCATTGTTTTTCTGCTGTGAGCCAGCCCTAGAACCCTTTCACTTCTCCAATACTTTGTTTCACTTATGCACAAAGCCCCCAAGTGAGTAATTCCTTTCATGTCTTTCTTGGGATTCTTCAGTCTGAGCTGTGAAATTCTACAAATTTGTTCCTAAAAAGGCCATATGACTCAATAGAGGCATACAAACCTCAAGAAAACTGAAAATATTGTGTTGTCTCATTTCATCTGTCACCAGCAGTAGAATTCTGCACCATACCAAGATGGTGATGCTTCGTTTGACGTAGGGCTCATGGGGCAATCTCTTCAATAATAAGCTAATTGCACCAAAGTATATTAGACGTCATTTCACATAGTCAGAGTGTTCAAAGAAATGCCGTCCTTTTCACATATCATAAGGTAAGACAATAACCCTCAGAAGCAGGCTCACTGGAAGAAAAAATTGGCAGCACTTCAAAATGGCCTTATTTCACCTGTGAAAGGAAGTTAAGAGGAAGCCAATGAGGGCCATGTTTCAGGGACCCTGGTCAGCAAGGTTTTTATAGATTGTGTGTGATGGAGTTGGAGCCTGCAAGGAGGCAGGGTAAAGCACACTGCAGGAAACCTTTTCCTGTTCACAGCAAAATTTAAGGGCGATTATAGGAATGGTTATAGGAGTCTTCAAAAATCTCTATCATGACAGCAGTCGCTGTGTAAAGATTGGTAGTAGAGCTCCTGATTTTTTTCAACATCGATACTGGTGTTAGACAGGGCTGCATGTTATGTTATCACCCTTTCTGTTTCTCCTCACCATCGGTTTATGGGCCAAATGCTGAAATTCCCTGGAAGAATCACACAAGACTCACAGATCTTGATTTTGCTGACAATGTTGCTACCAACTTAGACAATGAGCCTAGAAAGTATGACTACGTATTAGTGCAGATAAGACCAATCATGTTGATTGGGAGTCACCCTCCCAACACATTAATCACAACTGTCTATCAGCCAATAGAACCTGTGCAACAGTTTACATATCTCGGTAGCATCTTATCACAAGATGGCAGCATAGATGCAGATATCAAACACAAAAATTGAGAAAGTCTCAGCAGTATTCCAGGGCTTATGATCTACCGTATTTGGTCAGCTCCAGCAATAGATAAGAAGACCAAGTTACAGCTTTATAAGACAATTGTTGTGCCGACAGTGATCTATGCCAGTGAAACATGGGCATTAACAGCATGGACAGCACAAAAGCTCTGTGTATTCCTTCAATGTTGCCTACAGAAAATTCTGGGTGTCACTTGGCATGAGTGTGTCATCAATGAGGAAATTTTCTGGCTCAGTGAATCCAGGAAGTTGCAAGAATTGTGACAGAATGTCAAATTCACCTAGCTGGCCATAATTTTTTGCTTGCCAGAACATTGATACCTGAAAAACGCTGTAAAATGAGAGCTGCCAGAGGGAAAGCAAAGACCACACAAAACTTGGCACCAGACATTTAAAGATGACTTATGGACAAATGCAAAGATGCTAAAGATGCTGCTGCGGATAGGATTCATTGGAAGAAGTTGATGCCCTATGTGTTTTGTGCAAAAGGAACCAATGATGATGATGATTGATAGGAATGGCACTGCTTCAGTCTCAATCTCTTTCATTTTTCAGCTTTTCTAACCGGTCCAGGTTTGTCCGATATGGTACAATACTCTTGTGATGCCACTCAGTCCACAATAGAACCGTGACACTGCAGACACAGCTAGCTAAACTGTCCAGTTGTACACCTTCCTTCTCAACTAACAGTCCAACTTTCTCATTTCAAACAAGTCAACTTTTTTTCATGTTTCATGATCTGCAAACCCTCAATGTTGCTCAGTCTTAAATTCAAATTAAACACAATCGTAAGTAGATTACCTGGCAATAATTCACATAGAGTTAACAATTAAAATCCTAAGCAATTATTTCCAGCACTAACTTGGAGCCAACAATTAATTTGTTTAATCTTTAAGCAAATAACTAATTATCCCTTTTTTAACTGGAACACTGAGATTTCCTTTCAAAAGTTTTAAATGAAATGAAATAAAATGAAATGCAGTTTCTAATCTATTGTATTTCTACAATATGCTGACTAGAGTCAATACATACCTTACTTTGATCTCAAGAGCAAATTGACATTCGATCTCCTCTCTGGTCTTAGGTAATGACTGCAGATCTGGAAAACTTAAGGCTAAAAGCTCATTCGAATTTCAGTATCCTTCTTGTGCCGGCTACCAGGGAGCATCAAGTCAGATCATGCAAGTTTTATAAGATCGATCCAACTTAGAAGTTGAGCAAACTTCCCAGTTGCCCAAGATCTGGCTATGGGCGTGCTAAGATAATAAAATAAAATTGAACTCTCCTTCAAGTAGAACTCATTTCCTGGTGACTTCATGAACTTGTCTATGATTATGTAATTTTCTTGGCAGCAACACGAAAGTGGTGTGCCATTTATTTGTTTCGGGAAGTTTCTATCAACTTGACAAGCTTATCTACATCTCTTGAATTCCCCTGAGATCTCCCATTCACATATACTGTACTAACTTTGAGCTTCTAAATCCAGAGAAGGTTGGTCAGATGCTGCCACCTGCTGAGACTGCCAAGATAATGCAGCCTGCTAAAGGCATGCCAGACTGCAATGAAGAGCATGGCACTTTTCAGAGATCCAACCTTGCCAAGATGGAACTAAAAGTAGTTCTCCCTCTAAAATAGGGTAAGTAACTTATAAGGATGCTCATATAAGTTGTGTACTGACTATACTTGTGAGCAAAATTGAGCTCAACCACAATAACTACTGATACATCTTGCTTCCCCTATCCTCAGGAACGTACCTTTTTAGTGGATGAAAATAGTGACAACAAAGATGGCACAATGGACTTTCGGATGTTGGTGGAATGATTTTTTTCTTGCATAAAAATGGGGGTTCATGTCCTAGAAACTAACAACAGATGTGTTATTTGAAGACCCTCTAGCAAGGCGCAAGGTTATGTGTGACGTATGCTCTGGGCTGGTATATGTTACTGGTAGCACTGGTTTTCCCTTTCCATGCTCATCATGGGATGATTTAAATTCTGTAGATCACACAAATGATACACTTAATTAACCCAAGTAAGATTAGTTTTGGCCCTCTGCCCCCATGTACCCCTTGCTTAGGATAGAAATATTCCTCCTGGTTGTTTTATTTATTTTTCTTTTAACGACCCTGTAATCCCTTGCATTGGGGTGGAGTCAGGGCAACTGAATGGAGCTGAGTGTATACTGGCTGGACACCTACAAGGAGCTCACAGCAGATATTTTCTGCTTTGTACCCAGAGAGAGAAATATCTGCCACTACCTAGGACTGAACTCACAGCCTCCTGATTGTTCTAGGCCACCACGCCACTCCCCTGATTGTTTCATTAATTCCTCTGTATTGTTCTAAAACGTGATCTTACCAGGAATTAAGTTGACCTCTCTCATTCTAAAAGTGATAACAGTGTCCTAAAGACATGTGAAAAGGGGGGCATCTTCACAAACTCTCACTGCATTGTCCATAGTTTTCACAAATCAACAGCTACATGGTAAGTAAAAAAAGAACAGCAAGTGGTAAAATAGATACCATAATTCCCCTGTCCTGCAGTCTGTCCACAGGAGTACCAATCCTCATCTGAGTTTTTACACTGTTACACACCTACAATGTAGGTAAACATAAATTAAAAAATGAAGATGTCAAGGAGAGAAGTAGCACCTTCCCAGCCTCTTTAGCAGCAAGTAGAAGACGCGGTGGCTCAGTGGCTAAGACACTGAGATTGTTGGTGGAAAGGTTGGCAGTTCAGCAGTTTGAATCCCTAGTGCCACATAACCGGGTGAGCTCCCGTTACTTGTCCTTGTCCCAGCTTCTGTCTACCTAGCAATTCAAAAGCACGTAAAAAATGCAAGTAGAAAAATAGGGACCACCTTTGGTGGGAAGGTGACAGCGTTCCGCGCACCTTTGGCATTTATTTATTTATTTATTTATTTATTTATTTATTTATTTATTTATTTATTTATTTATTATTCAAACTTCTATACCGCCCTTCTCCTTTCGGACTCAGGGCGGTGAACAGCCAAAATAAAAACATTTATACATAAAGTTACAATTAAAAATAAATTTAAAATAATTAAATAAATTTGGCCCGTAATTTAAAACTTGTCAATTTAAAATCCGTATCAAATTTTAAAGTCATGCCGGCCACATGACCAATGGAGATGTCTTCGGACAGCACTGGCTCTTCGGCTTTGAAACGGAGATGAGCACTGCCTCCTAGAGTCGGGAATGACTAGCACATATATGCAAGGGGAACTTTTACTTTTACCTTTAGGAGAATAAAACTGGCTGCCCTATTACAGAGCCATGCAACCTGTACTGAACACTGCTAGCTCACAAAGATTATCCTGAAGATCAAGAAAGGGGATGCTGGGCTGGTTGTGTTATGGAAACACAGCCACTGAGAAGCACAGATCTATCTGGAAAATATAAAAATGAAGAAGAGCAGTTAAAGGGCCACATACCATATATTCTCAATCATTAGGGGTTGAGATTGACTTGAGAGAGTCCAGCTTTTTACTCTTGCATGATCCACAGTTTACCTAATTTTTTTCTCCTTTTAAGGTAATGGGAATTTGTTAAGCTTCCGGAATATATCTATATTTATAGTTAGCTTGTCCATCAAGTGCCACATTGGGTGTAACTATTAAATCAGTGTTCAAACAAGCCATCTGTGCATTTAGATCGTACATCCTGAAGATCCAAATCTACCTTACAAAGACCAATTTACCCAGCCATTATCAAAGAGAGCTTTGTAATTAATTTCAAATATTAAAATCAGTGGGTAAACTTTTTATTGACCATATTATTTACTCCTTAAACTATTAACATGCGCAGATGGTTTGTTTTGAGTTTGAATTACATCATTCAGAATAAATGGTCCCAAAGATAACCAGGAGTTGAGTCAGGGATGGCTGTAAAGGTAACAATCAGATCTTGAATTGAACACAGAAAGAATCTGGTAACTAGTTGAGTTCTTGAAGCAGAAGTGTTAGATGAGAAAAATAATTGGTGGCCAAACTGCCCAAACAATGGTATTGTAGGTCAGTTGAAGCTTCTGGAAATATCTTCAATTTCAGCCTATGTCCAGTGCCTTGCAGTAGTCCAAATGAGAGGTCATTAAAGCATGAGTGGCAGTCAAAATGACCTCCTGATCCAGGAAATATTGCAACTCAGGCACAAGATGGTGCTGCTCTCATAGTCCTATGAGCCCAGGAGAAACATTAGAAACACATTAGAAACCAGTTCTGCCGAGGGAAGTGCAGCACCATCCAGGAATAAAGATGCAATGACTTGGAGTGCTTTGAATGACTTGGGATACTGGAATGCTTCCACACCTGAAGTCACTCTATTCTACTGCGATGAAACTAGGTCTGTTCATCCCCATCTAGAAAATAATCTCCAGGCATTGAGACCACATCAGCTGTTTGGCCCGAAATTAAGATATACAATTGAAAATTGATGATACGTGGCTCCATATTGGCAGGTGAGTTCTTCCAGTGGTTTCATGCAGATATTAAAGAGGAAGGATAAAATGTCACAGAAAAGCCTTGATAGTACAGTGGTTTAATGCACCCTGTTATTAACACAGCTGCCTGCAATTTCTGCTGGTTCGAATCTCTCCAAGGCTCAAGGTTGACTCAGCCTTCCATCCTTTCTAAGGTAGGTGAAATGAGGACCCAGTTTGTGGGGGCAATAAGCTGACTTTGTATAAAATATACAAAAGAATGAAGGCTATTGCTTAACGCATTGTAAGCCGCCCTGAGTCTCCGGAGAAGGGCGGCATATAAATCAAATTATAAAAAAAAAAAAAAAAGCCAATCTGGTGTAATGGTTAAAAAATTGGGAGACTGTGAGTTGTAGTCCTGCCTTAAGCATAAAGCCAGATAGGTTATGTTGGGCTGGTCTCTCGCTCCCTCTCCCTCTCCCACTCTCTCCCTCTCTCTCCCCCCCTCCCTCAGAAGTAGGCAAAGGCAAACCATCTCAAATCTTGCTTTAAAAAACCTGCAAGATTTTTCCAGGCAGTTGGCAGGAGACAAGACTGAGATGAAGGCACCAACATGTCTCTTGACGTTATGCCCCATGGCACCCCACAACAGAGGGTACTAGGGATCAAACTCTTCCTCCTTTCAGTGGCTTGCCCACGTAAGAAGCAGAAATGCCCTCTCTCCTACTCCCTTGCAGGCAGTCCAGAAGGCAATCCCAATTTATAGAACTGAAGGCCACTAAAAGATCAAACACAACAGGAGGGTTGTATCTCTGCTGTCCTGGTTGTATCACAGGTACACTCAAAAACACACAAGTTTCTGTACCTGGCAGGATCCCAGGCTGAAAAAGTTCCAGGTAATCCATTTTATCTAGGTTGCCCATAACTGTAAACCTATTACCATCATAATAATCTTTCCCCGCAAAGGGGAACATAGAGGCTGGGCTATGATTTTCCAAACTAGTCAGGCTGAATTATGGCTTCTAAAGGAGAAGGTGAATCATCACCTCTTTCAAGGCACTCCCTCACTCAAAGGAGCATTCAACATGATCCAATTGCATCTTCTATTAGCTCGCTGAGGCTTTCATAAATCAGGAAAGACAGGAATTAAATTGTAACTGGCAAGGCTGATATCACAGAGAACCCTTTCCATAAGCACACATTCATGTTAGATAAATAAGTTGCCCACTCAATTATCTCTATTGGCCCTCTTCAGTTAGTATCTAACTCCAAATAAATCTGAGCTATATTTTTCCTCCAGATTCCTGACAACCTGACTTTACAAAAGTTTAATTTATAACTGATGCATGACTTAAAACCTGGATGGCCACTGTTCTAAGAAGGATTGGTCCCTCTCCTCACCTATCCAGATTTCAGAGATTCAACCCATGTCCAGCTTTTCACCCACAATATGCCTATGGATAAGGACTGTTACAGTCAGAAACAGCATTCAGCAGCAGTAGCTGGAGCCCAGAGACTCCATGGTATTTGGAGCCAAGAAGCCAGGTTTAGGGACTGGTCTCAATTGCCCTATCCCACTTGGCACAAGTGGCCTGCCCTTTTTCACCCATGATATCATCCTCTGCCCATTATTAAATGATCTTCTTATCTTCTCCATCCCTTACCAAGGCAGGTTTCTTTGCCATCCCATCACCATTAATATCCATTTCCATCTACTCATCATCATTAATGGTTGACTGAACTTGACAAAACACTCAAAAGTCATTCAGCAAGCAACTGAGTCCAAGCCACCAACCAACTTCCAATTCACCCCCTCACTATCATTCCCTCATTATCAACCCAACCAAACTCCCATACCTTTCCCCTGGCTCAGTTCTCGTCCAAATCTGATAAGAAGTTGAATTGTATGGAATCACCTTTAGTCTTTCACTCCAAGAATCCTTCATTGCAAGTCTCTTTGTTTCTCATATGGAAAAGAACATCCTTCTTCTTTCTTAAAACCCACATCTAACACTTCCTTTTTCCATTCGTTCACTTTCATGCTCCCATCTTTTCCCTTTTTCCTGCCTTCCAATGTCCCCCAAAGGAGCTGACAGGTAAATGCTGTTGTTTTCTCCACCAGGTTCCCAGGCCATTTCTTAACACTTTATCATAAAGCATGGCCATTTTACAGATGTTGTCTAATTCAGTGATCACTGATCACGGTGATCACTGGCAACCAAATGGCAGCTATTCCAAGAGACAGTTGCCATCATGACAGGCCACTAAGCTCTATCCTAAAAGTGTGACTGACCGCTCAGAGTAAACTATGATGACACAACACCAACTAGAACCACCCACATCAACTCCAAACCAGTTGATCTGCTGGTTTCTTCAGTCTTGACAGGCCAGGGGTATCCTCTCTCTTATGTTTCACTAATGCTAAAAAGGACTATCAGGTTTGTCCACCATGGGAAATCTAGGTATTGCCTGCAGAATCCTTGGTGCCATGTTAATTCATTTTCAGATGAAAATTATTTTAATAATGTGCTCTTGTGTGTTCCCAAGTACTTCTTCTGAATAAATATTGAAGCTATATCCTATAATATTACAAAATATAACAGTCCAATAGGTTCTGTGTTGGCATCGCCCCAATTAATCTGCTCATTATTTTTGCTTTTAAGGCTACTTAGACAACTCAGAGATACCCCTTAAGAGCCTCTGTAGGGAGCCAGATCCCTTCATCAGGCAATGTTCTGGGCTAAAGAACTGAAACAGGTTGAAAATGACATGTTGTTATTAGTTGTGAAGTCGTGTCCGACCCATCACGACCCCATGGACCCCATCCTCCAGACCTTCCTGTCCTCTACCATCCTCTGGAGTCCATTTAAGCTCATGCCTACTGCTTCAGTTACTCCATCCAGCCACCTCATTCTCTGCCGTCCCCTACTTCTTTTGCCCTCAATTGTTCCCAACATTAGGCTCTTCTCCAGTTAATCCTTCCTTCTCATTAGGTGACCAAAGTATTTGAGTTTCATCTTCAGGATCTGGCCTTCTAAAGAACAGTCAGGGTTGATTTCCTCTAGAACTGACCGGTTTGATCGCCTTGCAGTCCAAGGGACTCGCAGGAGTCTTCTCCAGCACCATAGTTCAAAGGCCTCAATTCTTTGGTGCTCAGATGACATAGCCATCTGTTATTATTGTTATTATTATTTCAGTTTTTCCTTAATAAAATGCAATATGATTAAATATTCCAGAATATTTTCTTTTTGTGATGATCAGATGGTAGATTCACTTTCTTGCTTTTCCTCATTTGTCTACAGAATTCACCGCTTAGTTACTGAAAGGTAACTCATTGACAAGAGCTTGTTTCCAGATTTTTCTTTCTTTGTTGAAATGTAATGCTTCACACAACTCACTCATTCAAATTGTGAGGGTTGTCTCCATGATATCATAATATGCATCATTTATTATGATATCCTTTATAACTCCTTTCATTTATTCTTTAAGCTTCATGTGTACACAGATGCTTTTTAATATGATCATTCTCTCCTTCTTTTTCCTTTGCTGTTAAATAAAAAAATATGGTTTCTACCATGCTAATGATACCGGTAAAGTATGCATGATTATTTGTCTTAAGCAGAAACATCAACCTTTACTAAACCTTACATATACATCATTCATAATGATCATCCATCATGAGTTCTTTATATGTGTGCATGTCATCAACTAATGATTATCCATGTTTTTTACTTTTTTTATAAAAACTATGTGTACAGAGTCCAAAGTGAGATCATCCCACATATGTTGTCCCCCAGGTATGTCTAAAAAGGAAAGCCAGCTTCGCTTGTAATTGTGAGTCTGAAGCAACAGGCTCTTTAATTGTAGCTTGACAATCAACTTGGATGATGTTCTCGCCAAATCATTGCCGACAAAAATATTTTGCTGAAATCCCTAAAGCCAGAGCCCAGCTACACAAATAAATACTGTAGCAGAGCCTGACAGAAAGACATCCAGGCCAATCTCTTCCAGATGGCACTGATGGATGAATCTGTGCTTCTATTTATTTGGTTTCCCAGGCAATAGCGTCTTGTCTTCTCTGTCCATCACTTGATTAGTTTTGATCTGCAAACTGACCTTGCTGTCTTTGCAACACTAGGTGGGCAATTTGGTAAGTTTATTTCATGGATTGAGTTGGGTACCAGAGGCCAGCATTTAAAGCTGCACAATTCATCCCCCTAAATTGGCACAGGGATGCAAAGTACAGGAAAGACAATGCCCTGTCACTTTAGGCACAGTCCCTGAGAAGACTTTCTATTGAAACCTCATTGAAAATTAATCAGACAAAAGTACTTATTATATCTTGTCTAAAATAGTTTTTCTATAAAGTGAAGATCTGATGAGATTAAAATTCCTGTTTATAGGAATATTTGTAAGCAAAAAAGCCCTCAGGTCTGTTTAAATGTTAAAATTATTTATTTTTAAAATTATCCCAAACAGCATTTCAGAATAAAAGGTATTAAATTCTGATACAGGTTTGTAGTAAGATCTAGATCCTAGAATCTACTCTCTCTACTGTTTCCTTAACATAATAAAGGGAAAGTGATGATAAGTAACATTTGTGAAAGAGGTTCATAATTGCTCATATACTACAGATGTATGTTTTCATCATAAAGCTTAAACAGCCATCCAACCAACACCTTCATTATTTTACATAATTTTAAATCAACAGGATTTCCCAGGAGACTTAGCCAATGTAGAGTTAACTGACTCATGCAGCTATTCTTCCCAATGAAAAACTTGTCCCAAAACATTTCTTTTGCATCCGGCAATTAAATAACCCTGATTTATGAACTTTTTCTGCTACTATTTTAAAATTAGATCAGTGGATCAATTGCAACTCTCCAAGGTGTAATGCTAGAGTGAGAAGAAGCAAATTGTGGTGGTACATTGTACATCATGCTACCATCTTTAAATTGATAAAAGGGATAGCTGCAGTTTCCCTTTTTAAATTTGTGTTTGACAAGGTTTTCATTTTTTCCTTTTCAGTTAAAAAGCCCTAGATATTTACATGAAATCCCCAGGAGAAATCCACTGCTTTGGGATTTAGTATCATCAGCATGATGATGATGATGATCCCCATTTATATCTTTTGATCCTGGCTGGACAAGTGAGGTTATTGGATTCTGTCCAAGTGGCTGGAGGCTGTACAGGTTTGGGTGGGGAGGAACCATTTCCAATTCATTCCTACCAAGACTGAGGGTGTTTGGGCATCCCAGATCTGGGGACATTCCATCTTTGACCTTGGACCTCCCTCTTTAAGGTTGATATGAAATTTGGGGGTTTTCTTGGACTTACAGCTCCTGCTACAGCTTCCTCCCTCCCTTTATCTTTTTCTGAGTAGAAATGTCCTACAGAATATTCTCATAATAATTCTCATAACAAGCTGGAGCTCACAGCACATATGCTTTTTTGCAGCATTTCTTGGATGCTGTAAGCATGGAATATACTTGCTGCAAAAAGATATAAACCAAGAAGATTAACCATCACATACATTTTCAACAATGAGTCATATTTTTGAAGCAAACATAAATATTAACCAAATTTGTTCCAGTTAGTGTTAGCATGGAATTGCTGAGATACAAACCCCAAATTACTCCCTTAGGAATTGTGGCAAAACTGTCATGTCCCTATCCACAACAGCCATAAGAGGGATGGCTTTGGTAAGTTTCCTGGGCTAGATCAAAGTGCTGAGGTAATTTCATCTATCTGTGCCAGATACCAAATGGGAAGTAAGGATAAGGAAACAAACCATTTGACAGTTGTGGTCTTCTAGGGATAACCAGGGCCTGGAACAGGTCCCAGTGCCTATTATGTGATGTTAAACTAAATTGATGTATTATGGATTGGTTATCATTTTTTGATATGTCTCAACCAAACCTTTGATAGACCTTTGATATTCAGTGTCTGGAGAGAAGGAAGCTCCAAAATTCCAGTTTAGGAGTATTACGACATCAGGCTTTGTGATGAAGCAGACAGAAACCTTATTTCTCAATCAAAATTGAACCAACTATTCTTGATTCTGGTGCTGCTGACAATAAACAGATCAGTTGGTAAAGTTATCTGGATTTGGGAAAGAAAAGGCTTATTTAGATTAAGATTAAACTAGATTTAGGGGAGCTTTCTTGTTAGCAGAAAATCCACATTTTCAAACAGTATTGCTGCTTGTAGTATATCAACCAGCATATCACTTCAAACTAACATCACAGAAGAGTAATAACCATCAAAGTATTCCTAATCCTAATGGATAAATAGGGATTGGCAGAGAGCCAAAGTGGTGTAGCAGTTAAAATGTTGGATTAGATGAAAAAAGAGCCAGATTTGAGTTCTTCCTTAGGCATGGAAGTGAGTTGAGTAACCTTGGCTGAAAGCCAAATCCCTCATCAGATCATGCCTCACTGTAGGAACCAGGTGAGCACATTGCCAAACTGGTGGCTCCATAAACTAAATGGGAGAAGTGCAGAAAACAAGAGCAACAACAAATGGATTGGTAAAAATAAAAAAAGTCTGCATCTGATTGAGTCATGCACGTTTTTCATGCACGTTTCTTCTATTAATATTTTCGCTTTGAACATGTATTTTCTACTGGGTACCTTTCTTCCAAGTGATTTCTAGTATTATTATTTCTATGTATTTATTCCTTATACACTTATATATTTGAGTTTCAAACAGCATAACATTGTGAAAATTGCAACCCATGTGCATTTACAATTAAGAGGTATGAACTGAGTATAAATATTTGGTCTGAGCATATTTTTCTCCAACTTTAGTACAAAGACAGTATATAACTGGCTAGGCTTTGAAATTGTTTTACTATTGATTTGAAGAAATAATAAAAATTTGAGCCCTGTTTTTTCTACTAGGCAGGATTATAATGAATCTGGATATGGGTGGATTTTACTAAATTTCCTTCTCATAATTAGGCCAATTTCCTTCTGGGACTTGCAGAAATACCTGTTCAAATGTTTATAGTTTTAATGGGGAAAAAAAGAATACTAATAACGTTTGTAATAATCAGGTAAAGAGGTAGAGTTAAATTCTTTTATCTGAGGCTGTTATTTTCAACACTCAAAACTAATCATAAAATTAATTTAAACATTTCTTCAATCAAAACTTATGCAAAAGGTATTGCAAAGATATACCACTTTTAATTTAAAATAATAAAGACTATAAATAATTAAGACTATAAATCTGTCAAAGTATGAGGGGGGGAAAGGATGTGGATCCATTCACTTGAAAAGAAATGGGATGGTTTATTTTACTATTATTACATTGTTATTCTGCCATTTTAAAATATAGTTTTGGTCAAAGTTCCTATTTTGTAAATGAATAGTGTAATTATATATAATAATTTGTATATATCACAAATATATAACAAAGCAGTTATATTATTATCATATATAAAAGAATTCTACAGTGGATATGTAGATTAAAAAATTATATGGTGAAGAACCAAAAAACAAAAAATAAAAGTCCCTTAGTGTTGTTAAGTTGTAAAATGTTGCTTATTTTAAACTGTTTCACTACTTTATTCATTGATTCCAGCAGAAAACCACGTTCATTAACTAATCAATATAGCTTTAAAAGAAGCAATAGGAAAAATGAGAAATATGAGAAAATGAGAAAAATGAAATGAAAGCAATACCGAAATGAGAAATATCCTTCTTTATATGTTGATATTGTCCATTTTATTGTTTGCGCCACTTCAGGATTACAAGTTCTGCTAGTATTTGAACATTTGGCTATGGAAGACCCAATGATCTAAATGTCAGCAATACTTACTTTGGTAAAAAAAAGTCTCCTTGCTTAGAATCAGTTAATACAGCAATCAGCTTTTAAGAGGAAGAGGAGTGACTGAAAACGGAAGGCCTGCCTGAACAGGTATTGGTCCTCACAAGGTTTGTATAGAGGCTTGTTTTGCGAAAGTCCCTTTTCAAATTTGATACTAGAAAAATATAGCTTAGCAGCTCTTGCCTGCACATTTTTCAGTTCTAAATCTGAATTAAATTTCCTGCCAACTAGAGCATGTGTGAAATTCAAAACGGAGCCCTCCAGGCAATGCTGCTTAGTCCCCCGTGCTAGAAATTTGAGCTGAAATTTAAAACAATAACAACAAAATAGTAGCAATAGTAGAAAAGAATAAAGGAAAAATCTAGGCGTCAAATTATTGTTCTTCCTGAATTCAGTGGAATCCGTGATGGATCCAGTAAATGCTCTGGAGGTCTTCATGTAACAAGGTTACCAAAGGCAAACAGACATAGAGGGCAAAGTTAATATTACATTTGCTTTGAACCTCACTTTGATTTGGCCAAACAGTTAATATTCTCCACAATGTAGCTTTGGGCCATCCCATTTGGATTCTTCTCTTCTTTAAACTAAAATAGATAATAAACACTATACTACTGTATAATGACTTGTGGTGATATTTCTCCAAAATGCCAAGCCAGACTCTTGTCTAAGCCCCATTTGCTTTCATTAACATGCTTTTAATTGTTTTTAATTAAGGTTCCAATGTCTTTGCCCCCCCCCCCGCACTTATGTTACTGTTGGCCTCTGTCTTGTTTTATTAAGAAAGAGAGAGAGGGAATATGGGAAACCAACAAGTAAAATATTTTGAAGGTGAAATCTTTTGCAGATTCTTGATAATAGTGATAGCTCCTCACAGACAAGGTATCAATTCCTATCAATTCAAATAGATTAATTGTCTGCATAAGGTCGCTATGTGATGAGAAATCAACTGAAAGATGCATATATGAATCTTGGGGTGATAAGAAGCAAGCTATGACTATACAAAATCTATTTTTATATGAAGATGAAAACCAATTTAAGAACCAATGGTGCAGCAATCATTACATCCAATATCTATTTTGGATCACCACCAGTCCCTCAAAACCAAATCCACTTACAGAGTGTTTTGAGAATACTATGTAGAATGTATATTCACTTGAGTTTTCAGAAAAGGAATATACTATAGAGTAATACATACAATAATAACACTGGACACATATTTCTGTTTTAAAAATACTTATCTACCATTTAAATATGAAATTTGACCAAAACTCCATTCATTCCAATTGTACAGATAATTTAATTGTTGCTCTCCAGGATTTCTGAATAGATAGGAAGAAGCTGGATTGGATGAGTATCAGGTTGTAGAAGAGCCCCAGTCAGGACAACTATATGTTGAAATGTACAAGCCAAGGTTTCTGAGCATGATAGATGTGAGCATTGGAATCAAGGAGTCACAAAGAAAACATGCAGATGTAAGGACTGTACATTACTATGAAGAGATGCAAAAGATCAGAAAGATCAAATCCCTAATATTAATTAGGAACAACCAGCCAAATGTTTGCCTGGCATTCTAGTAACAAAAGAAGGTTTTTGTTACAAAGTTCTGGGTGCTATTGCATATTAATTATTTTAAATGTGCATTTATTGTGAAGATAAAAATAAAAATATACATACTTATCTTGAACATATTTATAAATGTCTCATCCAATAAAAAATCAAAATAAAAATATTCTAAAGTGCACATATGATCTATGTACATATGATGCATTTGAGTAGATATTGTTTAAAATAACCCTTATAGTATAGAAAGGAGTACATTCTCTTTCAATCTTTCTGTCTGGAATGGCAGTCAGTAATCCTCTGATGCTATTCTACTATTATCACTCCTCTCTTGGTGTGACCAAACAATTGTGCCGTTGTACCTCTGTCACGACAGGTATCACACATTATCGAGAGATCCTTCTGCCACATCCTATAGCCGCACAGACAACTTAACAAAGAACCTTGGTTTTGGTTTTTTTTTTTAGATTTCAATAATGTGGACTAATTCTAGCTTAAAGAATTGTGCAGAAATCATAGTTAACCACTGGACATCTTTTATTTTTAAAAAATGTACAAATGAATTTCATTTTTGAATGGTAGCCCAAACATGTGTTTACCATATGTGCCTTTATTTTGGTTTTTCTGCATAATATTCCACATGCAATGGTCAATGTCTGTGGAAAATGTGTTGAATAAAGGTAGTATTTGTCTATAGGACAGGGTTGAGATTCATAGGGGAGCTGCACGTGTAAAGTTCGAGTTCAATCATTTCAGTAAGAAAGAGTTAGCAAGAATCTTGCCAGAAACTGTTATGAGTCAATCTAGACTATAAGACAATTTCCTAGGTCTGGACTCTGAAGTGTTACATTTCAGAAATCGTACTTATAACGAGGGAGATCTACTAAAGCTACTGAATATAAGGAACATAAGTGAACTGTTACAGACTGTGGGTTCATAAAACTAAATTAGGATATCAATATAGATGACTTTCAGTGTAACAGGAAGACAGACTGCAAGAAACAAAAGCCAAACCATTTTTTAATTTTCATTTTTCCTTGAAATGCTGGAATGGGAACAATGGAGAAACAATTGTTAGTTTAAAAGAAAATGAGTCTTCTCCTTTGTAGTGGAAGAAGTCAAAAGATAGCCCAACTATCCTACATAGAGGAGAGCTGACACACAAAGTTTAACCAATTGACTAAATTTTTATTTTTAATTGGGTTCTTAATTTGGTTTCAAAGAGTGTTACTGTGCTTGTTTATTGATTTCTATATTTTTACTGGTTGAGTTATTTAGTTATTTTAATTGTGTGAGCTGCCCAGTTACAAAAGTGACATGGGCAGCTATGCACATTAAATGAATAAATGAATGAATAGGTAAATAATATTTTTTTAAAAAGGAAGGAAGGAAGGAAGGAAGAAAGAAAGAGAGAGAGAGAGAGAGAGAGAGAGGGAGGGGGAGGGAGGGAGGGAGGGAGGGAGGATTTCCATTTTTCCTCAAGAAGCAATTGTATATCACACAATTAAGTGTATTTCCTTGCTCCCCCCAAAGTATCTTGCACACAAAAAAATATGTCAGGATTTATATTAAATTAGAACACTGTTTTGTAATAGGTTTATTTTCTGTGGAGGAATACTTTTTGCAGCTTATTCAGATATGCGATCCTGCATTTGCAGTTGCTGAACGAATCTGTGCAGTCTAACCCAGACACAAGTTAATTACCTAAGTAAGTCCTTAGTCATGGATTTGTTGGCTTTGCACAGAGTATATGGTCCTTGTTTTTCAGTGCTATAGGTTGTCAATTGTGGAAAGTGGCTGGGGCATGGACAGGAAAAGAAGGGTGTGGATTTTGCTTGGCTATAAATATGCCAATTGTGTTAAAGGGTTAAAAAAATGGAAACGATCCACCCACCACCTTGTTCTCTCTTCCCCCCTCCCCCCCTAACATTTCTTTAATGTGCAGATGCAACCCTCTGTTCGTCCCTGTTTGGATTTTGTTTTCTGCTTGAAGAATGAAAACTGGCTGGATTTTATTTGTGATTACTGTTCATTCTGCTACAGATGTCCATTTTTATAGTTGTATCTCTAATGAGGAGTTTTGAAAAAAAAAAGATTGTGAACCTGTGGAAAGAGAGACAAAAAGAAGAAAAGAAATCAAAGATTAAAGAAAAAAAAACAAAGTAGTTTAAGAGGAAATGGCAAAGTGAAGGAAATCATTGGAAGAAGAAAAAGGGATAAAGAGAAAAAAAACTGGGTAAATCTCAGCCAGCCAGTCATGCTCAGACTCGTGAGCAGATGCTGTCAATTCCATCATAAAAATAATCTACTTGTGTAGATGAGCCTAGATGCGATAAAGTTTGGAGTTATTGACACCTGTTTGAATTTTCTTTTATACAGATAGTATGATTAGCCCCGACAATCAAGTACAACTATCTACATTGATTTGTAATTGATCCACGGCAATTACTGATCATATTCATTTAAATATAGGAGGCCAATCTGCAGGCCACACGCAATTTCCAAAGACCTTTTGTCTCACTTTGAAGCTACCACCTATGCCAATGGCAACCACCCAGCTTCTGCCCCCTTCCCACCGCTGCCCCTGCTGTCAAAGATTTATTTTATTTTATTTTATTTTTCAAATTTCTATACCGCCCTTCTCCTTTTGGACTCAGGGCGGTGAACAGCCAAGTAAAACACTTTATATACAAAAGTTAAAATAGATTTAAAATAATTAAATAATTTGGCCCATAATTTAAAACATTTCAATTTAAAACCAATTTCAAATTTTAAAAACCCCATCATAAAATCAGGACAGCCCGGCTAACTGAAAGAAGTAGGTTTTAAGGGCCCGACGAAAAGTCCGGAGGTCTGGGATCACTCGTATCTCTGGGGGTAGATTGTTCCAGAGGGTAGGTGCCACCACAGAGAAGGCTCTCCCTCTGGGGGTCGCCAGCCGACATTGTCTGGCTGACGGCACCCTGAGGAGGCCCTCTCTGTGGGAGCGAACTGGCCGGTGGGAGGCAATTGGTGGCAGAAGATGGTCCCGTAAGTACCCTGGCCCTAAGCCATGGAGCGCTTTAAAGGTGATCACCAACACCTTGAAGCGCACCCAGAAGTCCACCAGAAGCCAATGCAGCTCGCACAGGAGAGGAGTCACAGGAGTCGCTCCCATAATCCCCTGCGCGGCCGCATTCTGCACCAGTTGGAGCCTCCGGGTGCACCCCAAGGGGAGCCCCATGTAGAGAGTGTTACAATAGTCCAGACGAGAAGTGACAAGTGCTTGAGTGACTGTGTGTAGGGAGTCCCGATCCAGAAAAGGGCGCAACTGGCGTATCAGGCGAAACTGATAGAAAGCCCCCCTGGCCACGGCCGTCATATGCTCTTCTAAAGACAGCCGTGCGTCCAGGAGGACGCCCAAGTTGCGAGCCCATTCTGTGGGGGCCAATGATTTGCCCCCAATAACCAGTGATGGCGCCAGCTGGCTATACCGGGACGCCGGCAGCCACAGCCACTCGGTCTTGGAAGGGTTGAATCGAAGCCTGTTTCTCCGCATCCAGACCCGCACGGCCTCCAGGCACTGGGACATCACTTCCAAGGCATCGTTGGGATGGTCTGGGGTGGAGATGTACAACTGAGTATCATCAGCGTACTGATGGAACTCCACCCCAAAACCACGGATGATCTCACCCAGCGGCTTCACATAAATGTTGAACAGAAGGGGTGAGAGGACCGACCCTTGTGGCACCCCACAAACAAGGTGCCTCGGGATCGACCGCTGCCCCCCTGTCAACACAGATTGCGACCGGTCGGAGAGATAGGAGGAGAACCACCGCAAGACGGTGCCCCCCACTCCCAATCCCTCCAGCCAGCGCAACATGATACCATGGTCGATGGTATCAAAAGCTGCTGAGAGATCTAACAGGACCAGGATAGAGGAATAACCCCTACCCCGAGCCCTCCAGAGATCATCCACCAACGCGACCAATGCCGTTTCTGTACTGTACCCAGGTCTGAAACCAGACTGGAGAGGATCTAAATAGACAGCTTCATCCAGGTACTGGGGAAGCTGTCGCGCCACCACACTCTCAACAACCTTCGCAATAAAGCGAAGGTTGGAAACGACGATAGTTAGCCAAAACAGCCAGGTCCAGGGAGGGCTTCTTGAGGAGGGGCCTCACAACCGCCTCTTTTAAGGTGGCCGGCAAGACACCCTCACTCAAAGAAGCGTTAATAATCCCCTGGAGCCAGCCTCATGTAACCTCCCAGGAAGCCAGCACCAACCAGGAGGGACATGGGTCCAATAAACATGCGGTCGCGTTCAGCCATCCCAAGATCCTGTCCACAACCTCGGGAGCCACAGGATCGAATTCCTCCCAGATAACACTCTCAAGGCCTGCCTCAGTCATCTCGTCTGAGCTAACCCAGTCAGCGGCCAAGTCTTCCCGAATCTGAGTTATTTTATCATCCAGATACTGTACAAAATCCTCAGCTCGGCCCTGCAAGGCCGAGCCTGCATTTCAAGGCCATTTCAAGGCCTGCATTTCAACACAGAAATGCAATTTTCGGCTGTTAACTGCAGTGAGGAAATGGCCACATCTGTTCTACCACATTTAAAGTGTGGGCAGGAGCTTCGTGGATTTGAAAGGAATAAAGACATGAATGAGGTGAAAGTTGCAAGGATATATTAAGCCAATCATAGCAAAAGAATAATCCTGACTATGAAGCATAATATGCACAGGAAATATAAATAAACAAGCAGTAACAAGACATGGCAACATTCAGTGAAAGAGAATAGATAAAGGATATGTGGCTGGCCTTAGCTAAACTCTCTGAAAAGCAGCAACACTCATGCGCTAAACTGTGTGAGAAAATGATCAATTAAGGAGGAAAAAGTTATAAAGGTTTGCACACACTATGAGGAAAAGCAAAAGGCTTAATTATTGTGCACTATATACAGGAAAGCACAGAAAATAATGGGAAGGACTTCTTGAGCCTCTTTACCATTATTATTTATTGTTTATTTATTGGTTCGATTTATATGCTGCCCTTCTCCGGAGACTCAGGGCGGCTTACAATGTGTTAAGCAATAGCCTTCATACTTTTATATATACCTGCTTAGTAGGGCTTTCGGCCCCCCCTAAGTGGTGCTCTTTTTCTTTTTTCTTTATACAAAGTTAGCTTATTGCCCCCACAATCCAGGTCCTCATTTTACCTACCTCGAAAGGATGGAAGGCTGAGTCAACCTTGAGCCTGGTGAGATTTGAACTTGCAGTAATTGCAGGCAGCTGGTGTTATTTAACAGCACTTTAGTCTAGCGCCACCAAGGCTCTTGCTGCATTACAGTGATCTTCCAAAATAGTAATACTGATTACTGGGTGGGGGAGAATACTACCGTACCATACAGAATTCTTTGGGGTTCTCCTTATCCCCCCAAAGATTGTTTGACATTTCAGCAGGAAAAATCTCCTTTTATCTGCACCCTTCTAATTACACCCTTGGCCTTTTGCTTCTCAAAGAAAACTGGTTCCCCTTCTTTCAATTCTAGCCTGCAGACTTTGTTCTACCTGGAGGCGTCTGCTGGGGGTGTCAAAAAAGATAATGATGATAAAAACCTAAAAAGGGTTTGATTGCACACTTCAGCTTCATCTAGATCTACCAGACATCCAGCAAACGAAGGGCATGTCTGGACCTGTTGCTTTTCGTCCTCATGTCCTCCCTCCAGCAGGCATAGCCTTAAAATCAAATATTGTCTGGCTTTCTAAGTGTCTTGATTTTTAAAAACATTTTGGACTGTTTTTACAACAGTAGTCATTCAAACTTTCTTGTATTGTGACCTTGTCAATTGTCTGCTTCTTTCTCTTCCTTGATCATCAACAGACTCAATTGTCTAGACTTACATTATTTATTTTATGATTCTAGCTATTGGCTTCAAATTCTGATCACTGGAGTCTGTAGATCGCATGATTCATTGTACGGGGAAATTTGGAAAGCATGTACAGTAGACGATTTGATATCACTAGCATATGTTTTTGAAAATAAAGATTTCTTGGACAAAATAATACAATTGAAAAACCTTTTCTGATGCTCAAAAAATAATTTTATATACATGCAGGCCTTAGAAACTTTTTGCAGTTTTGTGCTGTAGTTTTTGTCCCGTATGCCAAAAAGTTAAATAGCTTGTATGTCTTCCTTTTCTCTCCTCCTTTCTAATTGTCATTTGCCCACTTGATAACCCCAGCTTCATCCCATTACTAAATCTATTTTATTTTGTCCAAAATATTTTCTAAAAAGTTTCTGCTTTGGAAGCCTTGGCCATGGTCCACTGTCCCACTGAGTCTATTACCTTCTCAGCTCTGATTTTTCACAGAGGTCAAGCATGTAGCCTTGTGACTGGCAGAGTCTTGGGGAAAGGTCACAGCTTGGAGGCACAATGGTAAAGCTCAAAGGGATAAGCCTTCTCCCTGCAACAGGACAGTTAACCTGTTTAACACTTGGAATGTATGATTTTCTCCAGCTGTCAATTCTAAATGGTTGGGGTACAGTCTAAGAAAATCTCTGAGATTTACATCTCTATGCAATTAAGTGAAATAAGTCAAAAATAAAAACACATGCAGCAGATGGCTAGTAGCGCTCAGAAAATCCATCCCTAGCGCAAGGAGCCAGTGCCATTTATACAACACAGTAATAGCTGCTTTATTGCTGCTGAGTGCTGTGCTGGACGTGGGCAGATGGTGTCTCCTGCTCTTTGGGAACCCATTGTGAAACTGGTTCTTTTAATGGTTCTATGGCCACCAAGATGCAGTCATTTTCACACTAATTCAGACTCTTTGCAGAAAGGTGGGTCTACCAGAACATTTGCGAATTCCAATTTAAGGAAAAGAAGTCATTACAATCCTGCTTCTTGCAGAACCCTGAGAGAGAGAAAAAAGATATCTTTTATAAAATACGCAAAACAATTTAGGATCTTTGTTCTTACTTTATGAAGGGAAAAACCCAATACTTTTGTTGAGCTGAAGTGAAACAGATCAATTGTGACATCAACTTTTAGAGCTACCTTACCTGCAGAAAAACAGTTTCCTCTCTGTTTATTGGCATCTATGAAACTTGTTAAAGCAATCAAAAGGAAGCCAGTTCTATCAAGGCAACAAAGGCCGTGACCAGCAGTCCAGTTCATTCACCTGAACAGCTTGAAAAAAGTTTCTTCAGTTCCCATAAACCAAATGTTCATAGGTGACAGGAGTTTGAAGGAAAACAAATTACTTGGTGAAAACAGAGGAAGCTGGCGAAAGGCATCCCACTGTTTTCCCAAAACTAATTCTTTTGAATTTTCTCAGCTGTAGCCTAGATTTAGATGGGTACAAGTTTCTTAGAACATACCAAACAAGGCCAAACTCAACTTCCCTCAGTTGCAGGAGGAAGATAATTGACATTTCTACATACAGGTATTTTTATTATTACTAAGATTGAACAGAAATCTCCCAATCTGCTTCGTTGGCCAGATCAATGTACCAGGAATAACATGGTTATGATGTGATAGGACATATCAACATTTTCTGATGGCTTCTCAAATATGAAATAGGCATTAATGACTAGTAACAAAACAATAAAGGCACCACTACAAAATGTCTAAGCAAAAATTCAGTGGTTCAAGACGAACAGAACGAGGACATCCTACTTACCTTCAGCTACTCACTGTAGCTATGGTGCAGAACACCATCTCTCTAAATCAAGTATATACTCTCTTTTCTGCCTTCTCCATAACCATGGAATAATACCTTATTTCACATAATAATCTTCATACTTTTTTCATGGAATCTGCCTTAGCTCAGACATTCAGAACTAGTTGAGTTAATTCCACAGAAATCATTCAAGGAAATTATTAATTAACTTTTTATTTTCATGGGAGTTAAACACACATAACTGCGAAACAGCGGATCCAACCTATTACTTGCAGAGTAGTTACATCAGCCTTTCTGGGGTTATATCTTGGTCTCTATCAGCTTATTTACTTAATATACGGTAGGTGGCAGTCTTCTAAGGCGTAATTTGTTACACATATAGTAAGTCTTTCTTTCATAGATTTTTGCTCCCTAAATTATTTTGCTCAGGTTTTCTACTACTGGAGAAGTATTTCAGCATTATTTTACATCATGCAAATCTGTCATAACATTTAAAAATATCTGGCCAATGCAAGCAACATATGGGGGGGGGGGGAAATTCAGAACATCGTCGTCATGGTCATCATCATCTTAAAAGAAAAGTCAAAAATATTTAAACGTGTGTGTGTGTCTGTGTCTCACTGTGAAAATCTGGTTGCTTTTCCAAGTCTGGGTAGAGGGTGGTTACAGAGTTCCCCTACGTTGCTTCTTAATGATGTGTGTGGTTTTTTTCATCTAGTTGTCCTATGATTTATTTGGTAATTTTTATTGTTTCTTGTTTTTCAACTATATGCTACCCAGAGTTGCTTTGAGATGGGAGGCTTCCATATTACATACATATATAAATAACAGAATAAAAATTATATAAATGAATACAGATTTAATTGAGAAGTGATTTTAAGTGCAACTGGACATATATCTGAATGAAGTGTCAACAAAGTAGCTCTAAATAATGTTAAATAATACATTAAATAATAGGTACTGCCTGAGCTCATCTGGGCTCAGCCATGACTGTTAATCACAAGAGATGACATTAGATCTGCCTGCGAGCCTGAATAAAAAGAGAGGTGCAGAGGCATATGAGAATTGGTCTCTATTTCCTTCAGGCAAAAGCATAAACTGTCTCGTGCAGAATTACTGAACTATCTTTCCAGTAATGTGGAAAGCACAGCTTTGAGTCTGGCAAGTATGACCACTAAAAAAAAAAATAAATCTTAAAGGAACATGGACTCAGGTGTCTCAGGAAATTATTGAAGACAGTAGCCACAGAGTACAGGCAATTATAATGGGTGCTTATCAGCAGTTTTATTGAATGGTGTCATCAAAATTAACAATCAAAACCTATGTGGTGCACTGATCACCAGGTTATAACTTCTACTGGAAACACTGTGTTACATAATCAAATCAGGAGAAGCTGCTACCTGGCGCCAAAGTTATTATGATGGTTTAAATGTTGATTAAGTTCCTAAATCACGTTGAAAGCATGTAGAACAATAATTTAGAATAACAGAGGGGTATCTTGAAAAGCTAAGTATTGTGCGATTCAGCTAAACCCTGGAAAAGAAGAGAAGCTATTTGGTTGATTTTGATGAATTTCTCTGGAGGTTGTTTGCTCTGTTAGGGCTACTATATTTCATCTCTGTGTATATTTATTAACCTTAATGATCACAGAACTTAATACATAATTTTATTGATAACGTGAATATACAAATTTCAAAGAGATATTTCTATAACATTGGATGAAAATCTATCATCATTAATCATCACCATCACTATCACCATCATTTAATCCAGGGAAGAAGTTGCTGATTGGTTAACTCCAATTTTTATGTGCTCTTTGCCTCTGGTTATTGATTGCTACTTATACAGTCACCATCTTCAGAATATTTGTGACAGCAATAGTTAACAAGTAATATAAACACAATCTAATCACATTAATTTAGAGGCTACAAAATATAAATGAAATATTTTAGGGTGATGTCCTGCCACTATTTGCATAACAAGAAATAGCAAACCATTTACTAACTTGCCAGGGTCATTTAAGGAGATTTAAAGGGTGGAGCATTCATGATTTCACAGACTAACTGCTAAGCATGATGTGTTACTGCCTCTGTTTTCTTCTGTTCCTCATCAGCTTTGCCAACATTGCAACACTAAAACAGGCAGACAAGATTGACCCGAAAACAATTTTTCTTATTAGAACTCTGACCACAGATTTTATTGCAGTTTGTCAGCAGGGATGATTCTTTCCATGGAGGATGTGTCTTGATAAGCTGTGATCCTGATCAGGACAAGTCATGGTTCTGATTTGCATCTCCAATGATGTAAAAAAGCTTGTGGAATCTTTACACTGCATGTTCAAACTATGTTATTTATTTTTCAAAAATACACAAGATTTTTAAAAAGAATGAAGTGCATATATTTTGTTTTATTATGAATGTCACTATGGTAGATGGATGTATAAAATAGATGAGAGGGATAGATAGATAGATAGATAGATAGATAGATAGATAGATAGATAGATAGATAGATAGATATCTTTCCCCCTCCATTCCATAACTGGAACTGCAGGGAACATTCTTTTTCTTTCTTTTATTTATTTATTTATTTATTAAATTTTTATACCGCCCCCTCTCCCGAAGGACTCGGGGCGGTGAACAGCTAAGATTAAAAAACATACAATATAAACATTAAAATACATTTAAAACAAAATTAAATCCAAAATGGCTCCCCAATTTAAAACGCCTTACCCATAACCCTATAATTAAAACAAATTTAAAATTTCCACATTAAAAGGGGGAAGATTTAGGCCAGGCCAGCTTGATGAAATAGAAGAGTCTTAAGCGCACGGTGGAAGGTGCGCAGATCCAGGATCCTCCATATCTCCAGGGGGAGCTCGTTCCAGATCGTAGGTGCCCCCACAGAGAAGGCTCTCCCCCTAGGGGCCGACAGCCGACATTGTTTGGCCGACGGCACCTGGAGGAGCCCCTCTCTATGGGAGCGTACTGGCTGGTGGGAGGCTATTGGTGGTAGCAGGCGGTCCCGTAAATAACCAGGTTCTAAGCCATGGAGCGCTTTAAAGGTGATAACCAGAACCTTGAAGCGCACCCGGAAGACCACCGGGAGCCAGTGCAGCTCGCGCAGGAGAGGTGTTACATGGGAACTCCACGTCGCTCCCATAACCACCCGCGCGGCCGCACTCTGCGCCAGTTGGAGCCTCCGAGTGCACCTCAAGGGGAGCCCCATGTAGAGAGTGTTGCAATAGTCCAGACGAGAGGTAACGAGGGCATGAGTGACTGTGCGTAGGGAGTCCCGATCTAGAAAGGGACACAACTGGCGAATCAGGCGAACCTGATGAAAAATCCTCCCGGTCACGGCCGTCAAGTGCTCTTCTAAAGACAGCCATGAATCCAGGAGGACGCCCAAGTTGCGAGCCCTATCCGTGGGGGCCAATGATTCACCCCCAATAGTCAGCGATGGCACCAGCTGACTATATCGGGACGTCGGAAACCACAGCCACTCGGTCTTGGATGGGTTGAACATCTTTTGATGTTCCACCCATCTTCAAGATAGTAGAAAACTAATCAGGCATAAAATGTGCTTCCCTCATCAGTGATTTTTTTCCTGTATTTAATTGTGTCTGCTCTGACTCACTGCCAAATGGTACTATTCTGTATTTGCCACACATGATAAGCAAAGTATCTGGTTGATTACCCTGGCTTTGCTATGCTGCCTCTTTTGCACATCAGCATTCGGGGAGGAAAACTTCTGCATGTCTAGATGGTGTACCAGAGCAGGAATGTGCAGGATTAGCTGTAGGACTCGATATGTCACCTCTAAGCTCTTCTTCCCCTTCCCTATTCTTTCCTAAGCCATTCTGCTGTAAACTGAATGAAGTAAGCTGAATGAACTACAAAAGGAAGTTGGTCAAAACCAACACTTCTACACAGGCTTTTTCTCACTCTCTTTCCTCTCCTTAAGTAGGCAAGACAGCCAGCTTCCTTGGCACTACACATGTCCAGGATAAGGTGACCAGATTTTAACATTGGTAAAGCGGGACACCCACCATTTTGTGGGCGTGGCTTGGAGGTCATGTGACTGGGTGGGCGTGGCTAGCTGGTCATGTGACCGGGTGGCCATGGCTATGTGTATAGAAAAAAGTCATTTCTGACAGGTCCTCGCACTTTTGACTGGTCCTCACACTTATGACCATCCTCACATTTATGCCCGTGCAGCATTCTTAACAACCATGTCACTCATTTCACAACTGCTTCTCTTCACCATGGTGATAAGATAGGGTAAAAAATGTAAAATGTGAGGACAGTCGTAAGTTTGAGGACTGGTCAAAAGTGTGAGGACCAGTCAAAAATAACTTTTTCAGCCCTCTGAGTAGTCCATATGCACAAAAGGACTAACCAGAGGGCTGAAAAAAGTCATCTCTGACAAGTCCTCACACTTTTGACTGGTCCTCATACTTATGACCATCCTCACATTTATGCCCGTGCAGCATTCTTAACAACCATGTCACTCATTTCACAACTGCTTCTCTTCACCATAATGACAAGATAGGGCAAAAATGTAAAATGTGAGGACAGTCGTAAGTTTGAGGACTGGTCAAAAGTGTGAGGACCAGACCAGTGAAAAATAACTTTTTCAGCCCTCTGAGTAGTCCATATGCATAAAAGGATACAGCAATAGAGAGGGATGAAGGAAGGGAAGGGAAATTAGAGTAGGAGGGAGGGTAAGAGAGGGAGGAAGAGAGGAGGAGAAGGAGAAAGGAAGAGGAAGTAGGGAGGAGAAGAAGAGTGGGGGGAAAGAGAAAGTAAGAAGGAAAAAAAAGAGAGAGGTGGTAGGTTTGAGGAGAAAGATTGCTGTACAAAAAAAAAGATGAAAGGGAAGAAAGCCAACCCCAAACAAATATAAAGATATTAAGATAAAGAATGAATTGTTAAACTTTAAAGAATAAAAGAGAACAAATATGAATAAATAGCAATAATTAGAAACACACATACAAACATACAATGTATTTTCTGTGAACAGAATATTTGGCTGGTTCACAAATTTAAACAGTGTTTAGTCATTTCAATTAAATTTACAATTTCTATATTTCCTTTTTGCCATATTTATTCCTCATCTGTTTTTTTAAAAAAACCAATATTACCCTTCATCCTCATCTCTAATCTTAATCAAATTCAATTTTTCCCTTCTATTCTATATTATACCCCTTCCCATTGTCATCTATTTTTATATCCATCCTCACATTGGTTAATTATGTAATTATGTAATACAGTTGTTTAATACAAATTCAACATTTTAATATAAATCAATTAGTTATATAACTATCTTTTTTGTATATCAATCAATATGAACATGAATATTCCAATTATTTCCATGCAATCCAATTTCTTACAAATCAATTAATTATATTTACCAATAATAATAAACCAAATAATTTCCTCCATATATTCCTCCAAACCACAACTTAACCATTTCTGCTTTCAACACAATATACAATTAATAGTATCTCAATTATTACAATTCCCTACTTAAATACAGCTTTTTTTTCTTTTGTGTTTTAAAATCTTGAACTCTCCTCTTTTTCCCTAAATTTCCCATTGTTTGCAGTTTTGCACCTACCTTTTTTGGTGAGGAAAAAGAAAAAGAAATCTCTCTCTGCCTCATTTTGCCACATTGCAGCAAAGACCCTGCTTTACTTTCAGTTTCGCTTTTAAAGCATAGTTAGGGGGAAAAAATCTCCAGCACTCTGCAGCTAGCAACTACAAAGCCCTGAGCAAAACAGCTGAGAGCAAATCAACTGAGAGTCGGGAAGCTGATCTAATCAACTTGTGCTAATTAACCTATGCTGAAGCTTTAAGGGGCTGTTTTTTCTTTTTTTTCAGACATTGGTCTACTCATTTGTTTTCTTTTAACACTGATCAGCTGTAGGGCGGCCCTTTGAAGCCCCACGGCAAGAGTTTAAACAGTTTTTTTCCCTCTAGCCATCAGCTGGGACTCAGGAGGCAGCCGGGAGCAACCCACCACTGCGCCGTGCATTCTTTCCAAAAATCGGGACTTTTTTAAAACGCCACGGGACGTGGGACAGATTGTTCAAAAGCGGGACTGTCCCGCCAAAAGTGGGACGTCTGGTCACCTTAGACTCCAGGAGTCAAGGAACTTATTATTCCATTTCCACTATTTCAACTAACAAGGGCCACAGAGTATAAGCAGGGATAGCTTTGATAGCTGAGCAAGCTGGCACTGCTGCACAATTCTGACTGACCATCTGTTTTCCGAATCTTTTAGAGGCAACAGCAAAATGATAGTCAAGATTCAGAGGGTGGAAGGATGGATGGGATTGCATTATTTGGAAAAAGCCAATAAAATGTCCTTTGATCCCATCCATCTAGTCAGTTTGATATGATGGCAATACAACAGATTTATAGACCTTATTTGGATACAGTCAACTCAAGGAGGAAAAATCTACTTCAACAGCAGTATAGCGAACTATATCAGACTGTCTTAGTCAGGAACAGGACTGAAATAAGGCAATCTCCTCGGGACATGGCAAAGAAAATATTTTGCTAGGCCAGGCAGGCAGGCATGAACTGTGCTAAGATGATCATGGGAAAGGGGCCACTTTAAAGGGTCTATAATGGAGGAACTTGGTTTCTCCTGTGATACTTTGTATAGTTTACTTTCACTGGTGTTGGCTCCAATTTATTCCCTTTCTCTTTCCAAATACATTGGAGTTGGCAAACGTTTGCATAAGCTGTCATTATCCTCCAGAAAATATGAGTTAGATCCAAAGTTACTCATACATAAAGGAGAGCCATTGAAAATAAATCAGTGGGGGACTTCTGGCTGATGTCCCATCGGGTGTGAGAAGTGGGTCTCCATGCTCCCACGCCAAATTCTCACCATTGGAGGACTCCAAAAGGAGCCAAAGCCACCCTGTAGGAGTGGTGAAGAAAAGGAGGGGTGCCCTGCAGGTCGCAGAGAGCCGCAACTCTCCTGCCTGACCCAGGGTTTCCTTTTCCCTCCTATCCACGAGCTGGGACAGCCAAGGCAACAAAGAAAGTGCAGGAGTGGTATAAATGAACAGTGATTGGAATTGGGTGAGATTATGCCTTTTTTACCTAGAACCTAACCCTAAAAGGGGAAGAAATCCAGGAAAAGAGATTCTTAGATCTATTAGTTAAAGCGGCGAATAACTACCTAGAGAATAATCTATGACCCGGAAGAAAGGAACTAAGAGGAGAAAAGTAAAAAACTTTAAAACACAGAAAATTGGACTTTTAAACTGGATAGGTGCTGGCTTGGGAAAGGCATTTTAAAATGCTGGAACTATTTACTTAAATAACTGATTTGGCTTTTATAAATTGAATTAAATTTGGTCAAATAAATGTCAGACTGGAGTCACTGAAACTGAAGCGAAGAGCACAACCTAGTGACAAATGGAAAATGTACCATACCCCTACAAGTCTGGGAAAAATTTGATAAGAGCCTTGGTAGTACAGTGGTCTAAAGCACCCTGTTATTAAGACCAGCTACCTGCAATTACTGCAGGTTCGAATCTCGCCAGGCTCAAGGTTGACTCAGCCTTCCATCCTTTCTAAGGTAGGTAAATTGAGGACCCAGTTGTGGGGGCAATAAGCTGACCTTGTATAAATATACAAAAGGATGAAGGCTATTGCTTAGAACATTGTAAGCCGTCCTGAGTCTCCGAAGAAGGGTGGCATATAAATCAAATTTTAAAAAAGAGAGAATTAAACAACATCTGGAGGACTGTGGTGATATCTACTGTTCTATTTTTACCTACCTTATAATTACTGGAGGTTTAACTCTGAGAACAAGAATCCTGGACTACCTAAAAGGAACTGACTAATAAATCCTAGGATATTTTTTTTTATTTTATTTTTAAATTTGATTTACCATTAATGATACTATGACAAAAAACCACAGGGAAATAAGGAACCTAATAGATGGGAAAATAGAAAATGTTTCACAAGAGACAATAAACAAAGATCAAAATGTCAGGGAAAGGAGAAGACAACAGAAAGGATGGAGGAAAAGATAGAACAGAAAAATCAGCAAATAAAACAAGAAGAGAAGGAGGAGAGAACAATAAAGATAATACAATAATGACTGATGAAATAAATCAAGGGAAAAAATCTTAAGAGATTTAAAAATGAAATCAGATAAGCAGGAAGATACCTTCGAAAGGCAGGTAGGGCTTGGGTAGATACATTGGAGGACTGGCAGCATAAGATGGTAGAGATGGAAGAAATATTTAGACTAGATAGAGATAAAGATCCAAGAGAGGAATATGGAAGGCAAGCCAAAAAACGAATAAGAATTGAAGTTTTAAAATGGGCAAAAGATGATGGATAGAAAGGAACTGTTTTAGAAACAAGAAACAGGGGGGTTATTAGTATACACATTTTTATATAATAGAATAAAAATAATAACTAGATGGGAAGACCAGAAGTTGAAAGATGGTATTACTATATATGTTCAACTAATATTGTGATTGGCATTCAAATGGCATACTGAAACATTGAACAGTTAAATATTGAAGGATTATATTTTCTTACAAATATGTGTATCAATACTAAGATTACAAAAGCTTGATTAACATAACAAACATTATTAATATCATTATTGTTATTTGGATCAACATTAATGACACCTAGATGCCACACTGTTCATGCATTGATGTTGATGTACTGTATATCTAAAAATAAATAATAATAATAAAATAAACCAGTGGGATGATGAAAATCTCACTGTTGTCACATAATATACACTATCATTATTGAATCTGGATCCCATTCTATGTTTCCATGTCCTTCATGAAATCGTAATACATTCTTAATAAAGTAATTTTTTTAATAAAAAGGAAAGTGTTTATCATGGTGAGGCTGTTAAGTAAATAGCATGAGGACAGATCATACTGGGGCATATAAACCTGAGTGCCCACCACCCAGACCCAGAAGCAAAGAGTAACAGAGGCTCAATTGCAAAAATAGACAAGCCGCAGTCTGGATCATGCAGGGTCCTGCACCTTTTCCTGTTATTTCCAAGTTCCCAAGTTTGGGGCTACATTTTGTAACTTGTTTTTTTTAAAAAAACCTTAATAACAAATTTATTGCCGGTTTGTGGGGGCAATAAGCTGACTTTGTATGAAAAAGAACACCGCTTGGGGGGGGGGGGCAAAAGCCCTACTAAGCAGGTATATACAAAAGTATGAAGGCTATTGCTTAATGCATTGTAAGCCGCCCTGAGTCTCCAGAAAAGGGCAGCATATAAATCGAACCAATAAATCGAACCAATAAATATTAATGTATCCAGAGCCATTCAGTGGGAAAGAAAATATAACCTGCACCAGCTTAAGGTTGTTCATATTTCACACACTCTCTGACACTGAAACACAAACTGAAGAGCCCTGGGTAGATTCAATCTTGGCTGTGCTTACACAACTTGAAAACTCAGAGATTTATCACTTCTGTACCCCAGGTCTCCTTAAAGCAACTCAGGTGATATATAGAAGGTTATCTAGCCTCTCAACAACTTTCTGAATTAGTTAATGAG
This sequence comes from Pantherophis guttatus, assembly GCF_059756535.1. Taxonomy (NCBI): domain Eukaryota; kingdom Metazoa; phylum Chordata; class Lepidosauria; order Squamata; family Colubridae; genus Pantherophis; species Pantherophis guttatus. Next base: position 102,798,627 of record NC_142064.1, read on the forward strand.
GGTCCCAAGATAACCCAGAGGCCTTCATGGCCGAGAAAAGTTTTTAGTGCAGGGTTCAGCCAAATAAACCTAAAATATACTGTGTTGTCCAGCATATACACTAATGGTGATTTTGTCAATGCCAGACAAAATCTTCAGTTGGTGCTCCAGTTCTTTTGGGATTGTGTCCAAAGCACCTATTACTATTGGTAGTATCTTTGGTTTTTTTTGCTACTATCATTTACTTTTGTTAGCAGTCTTTGTGTTTTGTGGTTTTCTCCAGTTCTTTCTCTTCTATTCCGCTATCTGCAGGTACCACTATTCAGATTTTTTTGTTTTTCTTCTCAACAACTGTTAAGTCTGGGGTGTTACGTGGTAGGGCTTATCTGTTTGAATTCTAAAGTTCCAGAATACTTTAGCTTCTTTCTTCATTTTCTAGTACTTTGTCTATTTTGTGTCTGTGCCAATTAAATTCTTGCTTGCAGACAAATCGTATCTCTTGTAGATATTCCAGTGCACCATTGTTGCTACTTTGTCATGCTATTATTTGTTTTCAGCCCATGCAATCTTCTTGCAATAGCTCCTTAGGTGGTCCCCTGTTTTTCTTCAGTTTTGCAGAGACAACATTTGTTGTCTGTTGCTATCTTTTTAGTTCTGGCTTTGCATGTATTTGTTCTGAAAGCTTGGTCTTGTATGGCCAGAATTTAGCCCCCCCCCCGTCTCTTCCTTCAATTTTTCTGCTTTTAGCCATTGCTTGATCTTGTTGTTATCTACTTTGCTTCCTATTTTTAATGTACCGGCCATATAATATTTTGCCTTGCTATGTCTCTTCTCTATTCTTCATTTGGTCTTTCTTGTAAGTCAGTTTGGTTTCTCGAGTATTCAATAAGCCTTCATGATACGCTAGCTTTACTGCATGTTCTTTCCTGCCCTTCAGAAATGAATTTTCTTCTTCTTCAACTGTCTAGTATACTTCCAACATTCCACATCCACATATACTCCTTGGTTAGTAAAGTCTGCCAACATTTCTACATGAATGTTGTTGTTATTATTTATCCATAATTAAGGCCAACCATTCTTCTTCCCTTGGGAGGCCACTGGAGAGCTTACAGACAGAGATGTTCCCTGCTGTCAAACTTACAGTCTCAAAAGACATTGTTCCAGAAAAAAGGAGAACAGTAATACTCAAGTACCAATTAAAGTTTTATGTATCCCATAATATCAGCTGTGATGCAGCTGTAATGCAGCTGGAGGTTATCATGACTAAATAGAATGGAAAATAAGAGCTTTGCTATCTTGCTCTGCAAACCTTGAACTCCATTGCTTCATATGGCATCTGGGCAGATGTGTGGGGTTATTTTTTATTTTTATATTCCACCGTTGGAAAGGCAAATGGCTCGCTGGACTGTCAGGTGATTTCCCAACATCAGATGGTGAGCAGCAGCTGCCACTTTCCTTGTTTGAAGCTGCAAAGGCTGGCAGAGGGTGTGGAAAGGATGTCAGGGTGTCAGAGCTTTGGAGCAAAGAAAGCTAAGAGAATGAAGTCACCGCAACAGGAAATGTTGTCTGCCTGTCCATCTGTCTGTCAGCAATGCATTCTGAGTCAATAAATACCAGTCAAAATGTGTGAGCCCTGCTGAGCCACAAGCTGCTCACTGTGTTGGGAGAAAATAAACTGTGATTTGGGAGTATAAAAGACTGTGGTGCCTTCTTCAGAGCTGCCCTTGTATTGGGGTCCCAATCAAATAATATTCACTACTTTTAAGTTCTTCAGCTTTGCATGAATAGGATGACTTTGTCATTAGGAAATGGAGAGGAGGTGCAATTTCCATAATGCCTGCAATTTAGACCCAGGTCATCCTCATTCAACCACTTGAAACAGTCATGCAACAAAGCGTATGGTACTCAGAATAGGTAACTCTTAGATAGCTGGGAGATATATATTTTTGGTCTTTATTTCTAATGACTGCAGATTCAAGGAGAAGAAGGTCATGAAGATACCATACATGTAAGGCTGATATTTTCCATCTTTCACCCATATTGTGGAAGAGGGATGTTGGTTTGCTATTTTAGGTGCTCTTATATTGTCCAAAGAATAGTTGCAAGATTTGGGTATGGATAGTCTATAGAAAAGAAGGACTAGGGTGACAGATAGCAGTATTCCAGTATTTGAGGGGCTGCCACAAAGAGGAGGGGGTCAACTTATTTTCCAAAGCACCAGAAGGCAAGACAAGAAACTAATCAAGGAGAGAAGCAACCTGGAATTAAGGAGAAACTTCCTAACAGTGTGGACAATTAACACTGGAACAGCTTGCCTTCAAAAGTTGTGAGTGCTCCATCTCTGGAGGTTTTAAAGAGACTGGACAGCCACTTCTCTGAAATGATATAAGGTATCCTGCTTGATCAGGGAGTTGGACTAGAAGACCTCCAAGGTCCCTTCCAGCTATAGATCTTATAAAGTAATTTTCACATGGCAACATTTTAAATATAAGACCCTCTCTTATATTGGTAGGTAGATAGGTAGGTAGGTAGGTAGGTAGGAAGGAAGGAAGGAAGGAAGGAAGGAAGGAAGGAAGGAAGGAAGGAAAGAAGGAAGGAAAGAAGGAATAGATTGAAGGTAAAGGATATTATATCCAAAACAAATGACTTAGAAAGGGCCAAAGCCACCTTCTTTACCTCTGTGCATTCCTTCATTTTGAATTGTAGCAGTTTCCCTGCTTAGTTCAAAAATATTACATTTTAATTCAGCATTTATTTGTCGTTTGGAGTAGAAATTCCTGCTGTATTCAGTTGGAGAAATCCAAGTACAGCAAGAAATGTCCATCACTTTCTTAAAGGCTTTCCAGGCTTTGCTGTTCTGGTCAAGTAGAAGAATGAAGAAGAAAGAAGATGCCACAGACATTCAACACAAAATAGACAGCATTCAACAGAGAAAATCATGGTATTTCCAACATCTCTGGTTACTCCTAGAAAGGCATCTTCCCTACCCAGAGCCCCACTTTGTCTTGAACATATAGACAGAGAAATTATGCTCCCCTTCCACCATTTCTCCAAAATCTGATTGATGTTGTTTGGAAGAAATCATGTGATGGCTGATAAAAATATGAGTGGCCAAATCATGCCTTTCTCAAAGTAAAGTTTAGTTATACAGGAACCAGAGTTTAAAGAAGTGTTTTTTCAAAGTTGGCAATTTTCAGATACATGGATTTCAACGCCCAGAATTCACTGGGAAATTCTTGAAATGTTCTGATCCCAAAGGCTAAGCAAAATCCACTAACGACCTTACTCAGTATGCTGCTAAAAATTATATGCAAACAGTGGCCATTATACTTTTTTTAAAAAACTTACACTGGAAAGAAAGGTGTTTGCATTAAAAAAAGAACCTTGAACCATAGATGTCAGTACAAAAAGCTTCTGAATGTTATAAAATATTGCAAGTGTAACTGGCTGTGAAACTTTATGATATTTTTAAATGTAGAAAAAGACCAAGCTAGACCAAAATATTTATTACAAAAAAAATTATAGAACTGAGTCCCAAAATTCAAGACTGAGTGCAATAAAACCCTACGATGCTGGCAAGCCAAGCAAAGATGGGATATAGCGAGTGCATGCTCCTGAGAATGAAAATATATTTTATCTGGCATATTTGGAAAGGAAAGGATCCTGCTAGAGCAGAGTTTTTCAAAGTAGGCAACTTGAACATGTGTGGACTTCAACTTCCAGAATTTCCCAAGCAGCATCTTGAACAAAGTATGGAGGATTTTTTATTGTTTGTTTGACTCTTACAAGATAAACAGGGATTCATGGTTTATCCTTTCTAAAGAAGCCAGATTTGGAAGCTAAGTACAAAACATGGTTCACAGTTCTAGTGAAACTAACCACAGATAGCATTTCATTGGTATTATGTACTACCCCAGCAGGAATGGCAGATAAATAATTTGCTACCATCCTGCTTATATCCTTCTGAATTCTCGCTCTGTGTGATGTGTGAATGTGGACATAACTGAAAACATCTGAGAAAATAAGGGCTCACAGCGTGTGGTTTCTGCATGTGTTCTTCTATGCAAATTTTACAAAATAATAGTCCTATTAGGTGCTTCCAAGCACAGGATTTATTGTGAAGTTGTCCTGACTCAAAACATGGAATTTTAGGAGGGACTGAGATGATGTAACTCCCCTGTGTTTTTTGCTTTACTTCTTTAGTCATTTTTATTCCACAAGATCAGCTAAAAGGAATAAACAAATTGTTGCAAAACATTTTTTGATTGGTAGCTTTAGGAACCACCCATCTGAAAATACATTATTATCTCAATCATAATAGTAATAGCAATAGCACTTAAACTTATATACCACTGTGCTTTACAGCCCTCTCTAAGCGGTTTACAGAGTCAACCTATTGCCCCCAACAATCTGGGTTCTCACTTTACCAACCTTGGAAGGATGGGAGGCTGAGTCAACCTCGAGCCTGGTGAGATTTGATCTGCCAAACTGCTGGCAGCCGGTGATCAGCAGAAGTAGCCTGCAGGACTGCACTCTAACAACTGTGCCACCATGGCTCAGTAATCTTCCAGCTTTCCATTTCTAAAATGCCGGTACTGGACTTTTTGTTCCTTCAGGGTCATGTTGTTGAAACAGAAGATGTTATCTGTGGATAGGCACACCTTAGGTAGGCTTGGCATGACTGTGAATGTCATATGTGCTATGTGTGTATAACATCTATATTATAGTTACTTGATATTGGAGCTTTGGCCTCAAGGCTTAGCATCTGGCGACCACTGCATTTGGTTGAAACAGTTGTCTGTAATTTCAAAGTAATTGTCTGGGAGCATTCTAGTTGGTTTGATTATTTCTTAGGGTGCATTTTCCTCCACAGTTATCAATTGGGACTGGAACTGGCTTCTGACCCCAAAGGTTTATTAGCTGCTCTGGCAGATATTCTTTGTCTAGACCTAATTTAGGCCTTTGCTTGATTTTAAAAGAAGTGAAACAGGTGGCTTTCCCCATTGATGTGTGGATGGACTTTGTACTTATTCTTGAGTCAGCCGAAAACAACCGGTGTGATGCTATTTCAAATCCCTATCCTGCCTCTTTTGCCATTGACTTCCCCCAGAGTGATGTAGCCTAACAGATTCCATGCACCTTGGAGACTGTTGATTGTCCAGGGACTCTAAAGTTAGTGCACAGGGACAACTTGATCCTATCTCACTCATAGATTGGAAAATTAAGCAAATACTACGGGGCAAGTCATGGCAGAAAGAGATGTTGCTAGAGCATGTTTGTGCCATAGTTTATTTTATTTATTTTATTTCAATTTATACTCAGGCTTTATCATATACAAATTAAGATGATGGACATCAGGGGTCCCCAACCCTGGGGTCGTGGCCCACTGCCCAGCTATGGCCTATTTGGAACCAGGCCATGTGAGCAGCGGGCCAGTGAATGCATGTACATGATGGCCCGCCGCACACACAAGTTGAGCTGCATGCATAATAAACCAATCAGTGCCACCCTTTCAACTACTTAAGAAGAACCTAGAAAAAAAACCCTCATCTTTCAACCAATCTAAATCCTAACATTGGGAGGCAAAAATGAAACTGGGATGATCTGGAATAAGCTATTAAATCCTAGGTTCAAACAATGAATGGGGGGGGGGCTTGAATATGAACAAAATGTGCTTGAGTTAGATCAGTAAGCATGAATATTAAATAGTGATTGTAAGTACGAAGTATATAGTCAGTATGATCAATACATAAAATTCTTCTCTAGAGTAGGAATATCGGGGCTCATGTAACAGCAAATTAGGGTTACTGTATCTGGGCTGCAAAACTCTGGACAAGCACTGGATGGCAGTAAAGTGCATCAGATAGGTGTTACCCATCAGATAGAGTTACCTTATAACTCTATGTATGTTTTGTGAACATACATCGTTTGCTGAGCTCTTTCTGCAAGAACAGGCAGGAAATCTGGATACCTGCCCAGTACCTGAATTCCCTCCTGGCCGAAGTTTACTTGCTTCACATTTCACAAAGGCGATCTAGATAGTCCCAGCCCTCAGCCAATTTCAAAATGTGTTGAAAGTAAGTCAAGATGTTGCAACTAAAAGGGCCTGTAACTGTACTAATTGTTGACAGTTTCAGTAGCTGAGGGGGAATATAAAGACTGGGGAAAGGAAGCTGTATCCTCTTTATTTCAGAAAATAAAGGGCCAGTCCAAAGCAGCAGGAGTGATAATCTGGTTGGCAAAACAAAAGAAAAACTCATACTACAATTTGTTTGGGTCAGCATATTGTATTACATTTCAGGGATTCAAAGTATTTCACACATAATCCGATTTCACACATCATCATGTGCTTAGTCTGATTGGACTTCATGCAATACATAGGTCCAGCTATATGATTTATAACTTAGCTTTATGTAAAAACTCAGCTATTATGGCTTTTTCAAAAAACCATGTTTAAAACAAAACATGGCTGCCTTGTAGGATAATGTTTTGTAGACAGACAACAGAGGAATCTCTTCCTGAATCCTGGAAGGCAAGTGATTGATACTATATATATTATAAAAACAGAACGAGAATAGCTTGACTAAGGGCAAGTCTGCACTTCAGCTTGGCCCATCACTGCTAAGGGCCAACCACTGTTTCCTGAGTGCAGAAATGGATGATGTAATCTTTCCCCACCCCATTGAAAATGCACCCCGTGCCCATGTTTTCCAACCTTGATTCAAAAGGGTTGTTTTCTGACCTGACTCATCTTAAGCCATTCAAGGTAAATGGTCTCCAGTACTTCATTCCATTCTATTAGCAGCCCTGGTCTGATTGGCTGTGCTGTCATGCACCCAATCATTGGCCTATGCCAGTGATGGCTAACCTTTTTGCTGTTGTGTGCCAAAAGCGGGGGGAGCGGGGGGGTCACACGCATGCATGCCCACACCCATAATTCAATGCACTCCGCCCCCCCGCACATGCGCACGTGAGCCCCCCCACTCCCCCTGCTTTTGGCACACGATGGTACAGTGGGCCTGATAGGCCCCTTTTTCGCCCTCCCCAGGCTCCAGAGGCTTTCTTGAAGCCTGGGGAGGGTGGAAACAGCCTTCCCCACACCCCCGGATGCTCTCCAAAGGCCAGAAACTGCCCATTTGCTGACTTCTGGTGGGACCAGAAGGCCCGTTTTTCGCTCTCCCCAGCTCCAGAGTCTTTCTAGGAGCCTGGGGAAGGCAAAAATGGCCTTCCCCACCTCCCCCGGAGGCCCTCCAGAGGCCAGAAATGACCCATTTCCCAACGGAGCTGAACTAGGGCAACGCTCGTGTGCCCACCGATATGACTCCGCATGCCACCCGCGGCACGTGTGCCATAGGTTCGCCATCACGGGCCTATACCAATATTTCATCCTGGGCTATTGGGCTGCTATGTTCTTCACTTTAAAAAAAATCTTGCAAGCTGATTCAGTGATGCCCCTTGAAATTAATGAACTATCTTCAAAACCTTAGAAGCTCAGACTCCATTCAACTCTTACATGTCCCAGTGGGCAGGCACCCTTTTAGTTTCTGTCAAGGCTGTGTGAACCCTGCTCCCTTTGCTTTCCCATCTCCTACAAAACTGCTGCAAAGTTTCCCTTCATTTTCTTTTCTTAAAATATCTAAAATTGAAATATAAGAGCATTGTTTCTAGGAGGCTGAATTATCCCTTCTTCTTTACATGATTTTTTTTTTGGAGCTACAGAGGAACAGAGGCACCAAAGAACAGCCTATTTCTTCTTGCTTTGATTATTGTAGCATCAGAGTGACAATGCCGCAATAACTGGGGCTGGGAAGAGAGAAAAAGGGTCTGCTTTAGGAGATAAAGTGGGAAGGGATTGCAAAAACAATGTATTCAAAGTTCTAGGAAAGCCAAGGAAAGACACAGAGCTTACTAGGGAAGAATAATCCCTCAAAAAAGAGACACTGGTAGATCAAGTCACACAAGAATCAGCCAATGAACTTGCCTGGAGGGGAATGGAGGGGAAGGGCAAGCAGCAGGAGAACAACCAATCAGGTGTTCTGGTGGCCACAATCCAGACCGATCATCAACCCAGCCCTGTTGGCAACCCACTGCACTGGAAACTGGAATTTCTGAAGTTGGCTTAAAACAGCTTAAGTTGCAGGACAGAATTGCCCTAAGACTGCTTGGCTTTTAAGAATGAAGATTATGTTTGAAAACAACAATTCCCCAAATTTTTACTCCTAGGCCTTATGTTGCACACATTCTTATATGGAATATTAGGGCTCTGAGCTGGGTGTAAATCTTCACAGACAAGGGTGGCAATTTGTATGCATTTCCAAGTCCTAGTTTTAAAAGTGATGTTTAAAAATCCAGAAAGAGTGTGCGCCTATACATACCCATATAAAACATGGATGGTACTTGCTGAATCGTGATCCTTCTTTGCAGCCAGGTGATTGTTGTATGGTCTCCATAAGGATATAGTTAAATCAAGCATTAAGAGGGTTGCATTTTAAGAGGAGGAAAATATGTCAATCACAGTTTGCCTTTGACAAAAGGAAATTCCTTGAAACTGAGAATGGAGAGGGAGGGAGAGTGTCTCGTCATGTGGGTGGCCAGGAAACTAGAGGCCACCCTAGTACGAGAAGAAGAGAAAGTTGGAGATTGGGGGGGAGGGGGAGACTCACCAGACTAAATTCTCCTCCGTTGCTGTGAGGCGTTCACACCAAGCCTTGTGAGAATATTAACAAGGTTACCGGAGCGGGCCCTTTAGCCTCAGGAATTATTGGTGAATATGGAACTATATTTGCACAAACACAACCAGATGCAGGCTGCTAAATGTGCTGCAGATGTGAATAGAGTTGGAGAGCATCACTTTATGCATGTGCGTTACACCTCTAGCCCTCTTTTTGCTTGATGTTCACCTCAGTAAAGACAACACAGAAGAAACGGAGAGAGAAGCAGACAGCAAAAGTTCTACAAAATCTGAATTTAGGGGTCTGTTACAAGGTCATTCTTTTCTGGAGCAAGTAATGTAACCCATGGGAGCAGACACATTACTTCAGAATGCATCTGTTATTCATTGTTGTATTGTGAGATTGAAGTTTTCTTTGACATTCTTTTTCATTTCTCTGGTGTCCTTAAAATCTATTTCTAAAAATACAGTACATCATCATCATCAGAAGAAGAAGAAAAATCTCCCTATAGAACCTCTTCCTCCAATAAATACAAAATTTGGGCAGTGCAAAATTAGATTCTATTTGCATGACAGCATTCTGAAAATGTGTTATGGAGTTATTTTCTTTTTAGTCTTAGGATATTTTTGTATTAGTTTTTGTTTCAGTTCTAAAACCATTTGTTTTTTATTCCTTAAAACTGAGTAACATTTCCCCAAACTTTTACCTCAGATACATTTTTTATCATAATTTTTCTGTGAATAATCATTTTGAGGAACTTCTCTGAACTGTTAAAGCACAGTGTATCAGGGTTCCAAGAAACACCCCCAACCAAATAAGACTCCGAGACCAGCAGTTCCTCAAGTTCCATTTTATTAGAGATGTCATATTGGCACATCTGGGAAAACCTGAATATGAAAGCACCCCAGGTTTTCCTCACCCAAAGGAAAGTCAAAGTCCCTTCTCCTGCACCCACAACTCCATTACATGACCCAATCAAACCACTGTCCCAACTGGAGATGTTTCCCAGTCATGCCTCTACAGGTGCAGGCTGAACATCCTTGACTCCCAGAGAAAAGAATGTTATTTTGGCTATCTATTTCTACCCACTCCATGCAACCCCACTCCCAGTTTCCCACAGCAGGCCTATGCACTAAATGTGGCAGCCCTGAAGATCCAAAGAGAAAGATGGCCTCCAGGCTGACACAGTGTATACATATTTTATCAAACATAACATAACATAGTTCTCTTGTCTTAATCCAATCCACTACTGTAAATGGAGAGTACAGCTTTATTCAGAATTAATTGAGCCAAAACTCCTCAGAAGATCATTTCCTCAGATACTACCTGATTATGATCTTCTCCATCTTGTTGTCTTATCTCAGAACATCTTCAGTAACAACCGGTAGAGAGAAATCAGAACTGCTTACTTCATTCTTTGCATCAGTCTTCATGCAAAAAGATAATATAACCCAAGTTATAAAAAAAAAACAGCAAAAGACAGGCTAGTAATGCAAATTAAAATAATCAAAAATAAGGTAAGAGAACAACTGTCAGCTCTAGATGAATTCAAATCACCATGTTGTGATGGATTACATCCCAGAGTTCTGAGAAAAATGGAAGACTCAGATCTCAGAAACTTTGATCAACATCTTTCAAAGTTCTTGAAGCACTGGGGAACCTGAGGACTGAAAAAGGGCTGATGTAGTTCCCATCTTCAAAAAAAAAGTGGGGGGAACCAGATCCAGGAAATTACAGACCAATCAGCCTGACCTCAATACTTCGGAAGTATTGGGAAGATCTTGGAAAAGATAATCAAACAACAAATCCGCAAAAAACTAGAATCGAGAAAAGTTATAAGCAGAAGCCAACATGAGTTTGTCAAAAACAGATCATGCCAAACAAATCTTATTTCATTCTTTGACAAAGTGACTAAATTAGTGGATCAGCAAAATGCTGTGGTCATATAATATACTTAGATTTTAGCAAGGCATTTGACAGTAGAATACAACCTCCTTCTATGAAAGCTAGAAAAATGTGGGATACACTGCACCATCACCAGATGGATTTGTAACTGGCTGATAAACTGTACTCAACTGGTAGGCTTTAATGGAACTAAATCCACATGGAAGGAAGTGGGCAGTGGAGTACTTCAGGGTTCCGTTTTAGGCCCAGTACTCTTCAATATCTTCATCAATTATTTGGATGCAGGAATAGAAGGTGAATTCATCAAGTTTGCAGACAATAATAAGCTAGCAGGAATAGTCAACACCTCAGAAAATAGGCTCAAAATCCAGAAGGGTCTCAACAGACTTGAACATTAGGCCCTATCTCACAAAATGAAATTAAATGTGGATAAAAGTAAGATTTTATGCATAGGCAAGAAAAACAATTTGTACAGGTACAGACTGGGTGAAACCTGGCTCAATACCAGTAACTGTTAGAGGGATCCTGGAGTCTAGTGGACAATGACTTAAATATGAGACAACAGTGTGCAGCCGCTGCCAAAAAAAGCCAATGCAATCCTAGGCTGCATTAATAGATCTCAATAGACTCAAGATCACATGAAGTACAAAGTCTTAATAAAAGCACACTTGGAATTCTGTATCCAATCTTGGTCACCACAAAATAAAACAGATGTTGAGACACTGGAAAGAGTGCAGAGAAGAGCAACAAAGATGATTAGGGGCTAGAGGCTAAAATTTATGAAAAACGATGGTAGGAAATTGGGTATGTCTAGCTTAGTGAAAAGAAGGACTAGGAGAGACATGATAGCAGTTTTTCAAAATTTGAGGGGCTACCACAAAGATGAGGGGGTTAAGTTAGATCGTAGAAGGCAAGACAAGAACCAATGGATGGAAAACTAATCAAGGAGAGAAGCAACCTAGAACTAAGGAGGCATTTCCTAATGGTAAGAACAATTAACCAGTGGAATGCCTTGCTTTTCAGAAGTTGTGGGTGCCCCATCGCTGGAGGCTTTTAAGAAGAGACTGGACTGCCACTTGTCTGGAATGGATAGGGTCTCCTGCTTGAGCAGGCGGTTGGACTAGAAAACCTCCAATGTCCCTTCCAACTCTGTTATTCTATATTCTATATCACTGTACATTTTGCTGCCTGATTCCAACTGATTATGGGAAGCTCACACAATAAAAATAACATCAACAACAAAATCAAAAGAAATAACCAGAAGAAGTACAAAAATAATTACAAGACAGCAATCCAAACAACAAAGGAAAACAGAACATCACAGAGAATCTCACCCACTCTATCCCAATGTTTGAATGATTAGCCAGATTTTCGAGGCCGCCTGGAATGTCATCAAAGGGAGGCCATACAAGTCTTGGGGGACCTCTTGAGGCTCTTCTGGGAGGCCACTCATGTGCTTGGTTTTTGTTCTTATTGATGATGTACAAATAGATAGCCCTACATGACGATGCTCAAATGCTGGTGGCCCATTTTGCCCTGTGACCTAATCTCCGATCCACTTCCAAAGACACAGGAGAGACCCAACAAGATTTTCTTTCCATGGTGAGAAAAAAGGACATTTGCTGGGTAAGCCATTCCTTTATGATTGCCCACATCTCACTTCTCCACTTCTCTGCTCCTTACCATTCACACACCCACTGTTTATGCAGCTACCACCTTTCAGTTCCAGCTTATATTCTTTGAACTGTGGAGATCCAAAGTATGAATCACAGTGGGATGTCCATGGGCTCTGCATTAGAACAGGCAGCTTCTGCAACAACCTCACTCACCGTATCTTTTTTTTGAAACCCATCCCAGAAAGAGAGAGAGAGACAATTGGATGTGGTCCACATTCAGGACATACACCCCTCTCCCAGGGGTGAAATTCAGCAGGTTCTAACAGGTTCTGGAGAACCAGTAGCGGAAATTTTGAGTAGTTCAAAGAACTACTGGCTGGCCCCAGAGTGGGGTGGAAATGGAGATTTTGCAATATCCTTCCCCTGCCACACTCACGAAACCGGTAGGGGAAAATTTTGAATTTCACCTCTGTCCTCTCCTGCTATGTGAGATTAAATGATTGGATATTTCAGAGTAAGGAATGGAGGCAGGAAGCTGTTCCAGAGATCATCCAGTCATTCTGAGACATTTTTAGAGTGAGGCACTGGAAGAAGCTGCTGTTCTATCCAATGGATTGGGAGGGCAGTTTGTGGGGTCCAACCAATATGCTTTTCTTCCCCATTTGTCACTCCATTTAGTGATAGAGCTGGCTCTGCAAAGTTGAAAAGGATTCTGCACATGTGTGTGTCTGAGCTTCCAGCAGCTGACTGGAAAGAGGCTTCTGCACATACTCATAGACTGCTAGAGGAGTCTGAAGTCCTGCTAAAGTGAATTAACATAGCAGGAGGGCTGCTGCACAACTGCTGAACGGTTGAAGCGAAAAGTGAAGCATCTCTTTAAAGTTTTGCTCAGCCCTAGAAAATAGTTTTGCTGGTTTGAGTTCCTCTCATTCCTTTGTTACTGATACATGAGCTAGGCAGTTCCTTAATCCCGACAAATGGGTGGCCAGTTCATATTAGTGCAACATGAATAGAATAGGCTGAGAGAGAGAAAGAGATTGGTTCAAAGTCACCCGGCTGGTATGATGCCTGAGGCAGGACTAGAAATCAGTTTCAGTTTTTAATTTGGTGCTTTAAACATCTATGTCAAACCAGCTCCCAACAAACATAATACCTTGGAAGAAGCAAGATTTTGCTGCAGATATTTCTTTCTTTCTTTCTTCTTCCTCTTCCTCTTCCTCTTCCTCTTCCTCTTCCTCTTCTTCTTCTTCTTCTTCTTCTTCTTCTTCTTCTTCTTCTTCTTCTTCTTCTTCTTCCTCTTCCTCTTCTTCTTCTTCTTCTTCTTCTTCTTTTGCCATGTCCGTCATCGGACATTGGCGATTGTGTTGGCAATCCTATTTTTGTCAACAGCTGTATGAAAAAGTGCTGCTGAGTTTTGTCTAAACCAGTCCCTTAGGTTTTGAAGCCATGATATTCTTCTTCTGCCTGGGCCTCATTTGCCTTAAATTTTTCCCTGGAGGATTAAGTGAAGGATGCTGTACTTTTCTGAGTGTCGCATCACATGTTCAAAATACTCTAACTTTCGCTTTTTAATGGCTTTGATTATTTCCCTTTGCTTTCCCAGGCGGCTTATCACCTTAAATATAAAGATATTTTTTTAGATATGAAGAAAGCTCTGGCCATGGTAATAGTTGGCTTTTGGCTTTTGTTGTTATTGAGTTTTGAATAAACATGGAGTTTTAGTTCAGGTGTCTTACTTCTCAATCAATCTAAAAAGATTAGTAGTAGTGTATTGCTTGCCTTTATTAATTTCTATACAGAGCTGAAAGCATTAAGGGTACAATTTCTGAGCTGCAGAAATCTCAACAACCACTAGATGGCAGCAAAAATAAACTGTGCTCCCATCTAGTGGTCATTTGGATTATTTTTTATTTTTTGCAATCAAATGGTAATTAGGGTTGCCAGGCCTGCTTCCAAAAAATAGTGGACAAGCAGGGGTGTGTGTGTGTATGTGTGTGTTAAGTAGTAAAAAAATAAAAAAAAATTTACAATTAAATTATATATTTTCTTAAAAACATTTTAACACGTATTAAAATAATCACTTCAAAACTTTACTTAAAATTCAAAACATCAAATATATTATAATAATATGTAAAATATTAAATTACATTTTACTTTGCTGTCGTGTGTATTTTTTATTTGACTGCGTAGCTTTGATCAATTCTTTGTGTTTAAGGAATAATTCTTTAATTTCAGTACAATATTGAAATATTGTACTGAATAATATTTTTCAATATTTTAATATTGAGAAATATTAAAAAATATACAAAGTTCACTTCGAACTGATACAAGCAGTCGGTTACGTTCGTCAGTCCACAAATTTCCCATGACGCTGAAAATTCGTTTAACGTTTGCATTTGATACCGGAATTGATGCACAATACTGGAACAGTTTCAGTAAACTCGGAGCTGGCTCTTTCTTGAAAAAGTACGTCCACTTATCAAGGGATGAATTGCCCTGCAGATGAACATAAACTTCTTCTAAGGCAGAAATTTCATCGAAGAGAGTGTTGGGTGGAAGTTCTTCTCGCCATGGTGATAATAACCAGATGTTCGTCATTTCTTCTAAAATTGGAGGATTATTGCGATCAATTAGATTGAAACAACTTAGCGTCTCATATACTGAATCGGTGAAATTATACCACTTTTCCAGGTACGCAATGGCTCTTTGATACACGTTGATGGCTTCTTTCTTGAACTTTTGCATGGCATTCTCAGGCAAATGTTTTTTACGTAAGGCAACTAAAACTTTCATTCCAAAAAACTGCTCATCATATTTTTTGTCTCATTCTAACTTATGAAAAAAAAGACAAAACGCGATTCTCCTATCCTTATTCTCTTAGACTGTACAGCTTTAGATTACGTACCATTTCATCATAAAGCTTTTGAATAAAAAAATATCCACTATTTTGTGAAAAAAAATAGTGAACATAATGTGAAAAACGTGGACTGTCCGCTCAAATAGTGGACACCTGGCAACCATTGGTAATCCTATTTAGCACATCTCTCATTCTTTGTTTTTAATTTAGTTTTAGATACACTTGCTTGTAGGTACTGAATAGTAAATATTAAATTTATTATTTATAAACTAGAAAGCCCTATTCTTAATCCTTTTTACTGAATGAAAGCTTTATTTAATTATATTACAAATGTCAGTGAATCAAATATATGCTGCTCCATTAGTACTAATATCTAAAAGCAATGCTATGTTTAAGATCAAGGGCTTTTATTTGATTTCTGGAGTCTTTTTAATCAAATAAATAGCTATCAGAAAGCTTTCTTTTTCAGTTAGTTAATTCAGAAATATGACAAATAAAATATGATTTAGACACATGACTCAACATTTCTATATTATTTATTTATTTAGGATTATTGGTAAACATTACTATGGTCACTGACCAAAAAAGAAAGAAAACAAATTCTGAGGCAGCAAATAAAAACCATGGTAAAACTTCATAATTATAAAATTGAGGTGGCCAATGTATGGAGTATTTTACAAATAGAAAAGAAAACTTAGTCATGTTCAAAGACATAAAAATATATTGATATGACAGAAGCAACCACAAATAAAATGGATCTGGGTGACCTGGAAATTTGACTAGATGGGGAGTTATTAGCTGTAACCAAGCAGCTTTATAATAAGGGTAACATAGTAAAAACATGGGCCAATTGTATTTATTCAGTGAGTTGACTTATATAGCACCTCTCTCAAGATGGCATACAGTACTATTAAAAACAGAGAAAACGAAAATAAATTCCCTTAAATATAAAATGTGATCAAAATGAGTGCAAAATTTTGCCAAGGCCATCCAAGAAAGAAATTATTTTGGATGGAACCACAAAGTCTCCTGACTGACTGACGGTGGCAGTGTAAAGCCACAGACTAACACAAAAAGCAGGCAACATCAGGGCCATTCAGCTTTCAGGAGGAAGGCTGTTCCATTGGACATTTGGAGCAAGATAAATGCAATCAAAATTAATGTGACTCTTAAGTTTAATTATATTTTAAGACATTTCTTTTCTCTTTCTTCCTTCATATTTTCCAATCAAGTTTTCAATACTTTTCCTTATTTTCTCCTTAGTTTTTCTCTGTGTAAGTTGCAAATTACCTATATAGTAAGATTGATTTAATTTACCCACATTTCCAAATATATGAGTAGGTACAACTTAGATTTTGATACAGAATGGAATAAATCTGGGAAGGAGAGGCACTAGAATTCAACTTTTCTTTAGAGTAAATTTGAAAGTTATTGCTTGACTCTGCTGACATGTTGGCAGGTCATTGAAAGTATTGAACATTGATATACTGTATATGGAAACTTTTTTTAAAATCCTGAAAGCTCTAATTAAAAATTAAGAACAACCTAACCTCGCTGTTCCTAGCAATAGATCTAGAAATGTGTTATAATTAAGTTAGTGGAGCCTACATATAGACAGTTCTGATCTAATCACATCATCTGAGGAAAAGCAAGGTCTTCAACAGTCTACATCTCAGGCAGGTCCAGTTACATAACAAGGTTCATATAACAAACTCGCTGACGACAAACAAACAAGCATTGTTATCAGTTTTGTCACCACTACTTTTTCTTACCTTCTCTATTGTCTCAGATGTAAGGGGTGTGTGTGTGTGTGTGTGTGTGTGTGTGTGTGTGTGTGTGCAGATGGAACAAATTCCCTTGATGTTCTAGGACAAGGAAGCACAATGCTTGTTCAGGAACAGATGTTTGCAATAGAGGATTTTCACCCAAGTATTTTCTGTTTCCAATCTGCATGTGACAGGAAACACAGACTTGAAATGAATAAAAAGAACAGAGAAAGCATAATGGATGATAAAATAACAGCATGTAGAAAAGATGAAGAAAAGATGTCCTTGTCCTAGAGGGGAAAATAAAAAAAGATAATAGCAAAAGCCACAGCGTCATCTGGCTTTTTCTCCACAATTTGGACACACTTCTTTGAGGCTGTCTGACTCATTGCCATTAAAAAAAATGGGGCCACATAAAAATAAGAAATTGGGGGGGGGTTGTATTTGGGGGCTGAAAAGAACAAACTTTATTATTCGGTGCAAAGGAAAAAAAAGGAAAACTATAGCAAAGGGTTCATGTACCTATAGATAAATGAGTAAGTCAGTGATTTTAAGGTGGCATAAAACCTTAAACGTAAACCTTAAACGTAAACCTTAGACATAAAACCTGTTGAGCAAATCTAATTAACTAAGTCTACTATCTGCAAAGCATATCTACTTTGTTTGCTGCTTTACAGTTCTTGTTTAGGACCATGAAAGAATAAGCAAGATAAAATGAAATGAAGTAAATAACTATATTGCAAACAATATTAAAGTGGAATGAAATAGAACTTTGCCTTGCTAAGCGTGGCATTGCTTTTTAATCCATGAAGCACTTATGCTTCAGAGCAAAATCTTGCAACTTGTGCCAAAATATTCAAATCTGTAAAGTGAAGGTAAAAATTCTGTGGAACATTTTTTAAACCTTTTAATAAGTGGAATAATCCTTTGATATCGGGCTAGAAAAGGCAGCTTGGAAGAATGTGAGCCCTAGATCCTATCTCTCCCTTTCCACATTGCTTTTTAGGTATGAATCTTCTTATATATGCTATGTAAGTTATAAGGAGCAGAGGGAAAAGCAAGCCCTTGAAGAGGTCCATCTGTGTATGTACAAAAATAAGCCTTCATAAATAATTGGGCAGGGCCCAATTAGAGCTTTCCAATATTTGAGGGCTTCCTATATACACAGACGTGTGCCAGTTTGCAAAATTAAAACCAATTTCAACAAACAAATAATTACAGAAACATTGAAATTTCAGATTTTCCAATCTTTCCCCATTATTCCTTTTAGGGGCAATTATCATTTCTAGCCACTTTGAGCAGGCAGGCAGGCAAGTCAATCAGAAATTCAAAACTCATTCTAGGCATTGAGATACAGAATGTTCTGGGCATGGACTTTCAGTGGCATTTTTTCTGGAGGAGAGCAAAGCTTTTAATTTGCGCACGTAGCATATAACTGAATATATATATGTCTCTATTTTTAGCACGTGTGCTTTGTGGTTTACTGTAGTATTATGTGTACCAAAACCAGGTAAGCAATGATGGAAAGTGCCCTCGCTTGGAAATGTGACCTGCTGGCATCTGTATGGGCATTAGCTATGATTCCAAGATGGTGGTGGTGAATTTTTAATCTGAGATAATTTGATGATCTCCAGAGGAGCTATTCTACTGATTTATTTATATCTATATTTATTTTCATATCTATATACCGCCCTACTCCCAGGGGACTCAGGGCGGTGAACAGCCAAGATAAAAATACAAATAACATACAAAAATTAAAAGCTATTAAAAATAGATTAAATAATTTGGGCTCAAAAACAAATTTAAAAACATCCAATTTATATAAAACATTTAAAACCCAATTTAAAAGGGAGAGTTAGGCCAGACCAGCCTGTTGGAATAAAAACGTTTTTAGGGCGCGGCGGAAAGTGTGTAAATCTTGGATCCTCCATATCTCCGGGGGGAGCTCATTCCAGATGGCAGGTGCCCCCACAGAGAAGGCTCTCCCTCTGGGGGCCGCCAGTCGACATTGTTTGGCCGACGGCACCCTGAGGAGCCCCTCTCTATGGGAGCGAACTGGTTGGTGAGAGGCTATTGGTGGCAGTAGGCGGTCTTGTAAGTACCCTGGTCCTGAGCCATGGAGCGCTCTAAAGGTGGTAACCAAAACCTTGAAGCGCACCCGGAAGACCACTGGGAGCCAGTGCAGCTCGCGCAGGAGGGGGGTCACATGGGAGCGCCACGTCGCTCCCATCACCACCCGCGCGACCGCATGCTGGACCAGTTGGAGCCTCCAGGTGCTCCTCAAGGGGAGCCCCATGTAGAGAGCATTGCAGTAATCCAGGCGTGAGGTGACAAGGGCGTGAGTGACTGTGCGTAACGAGTCCCGATCCAGAAAGGGACGCAACTGGCGAATCAGGCGAACCTGATAAAAAGTTCTCCCGGCCATGGCTGTCATATGCTCTTCTAAAGACAGTTGTGAGTCCAGGAGGACGCCCAAGTTGCGAACCCCATCCGTGGGGGCCAACAACTCGCCCCCAATAGTCAGTGATGGCGCCAACTGACTATATCGGGACATTGGAAACCACAGCCACTCGGTCTTGGATGGGTTGAGCCTGAGTCTGTTCCTCCCCATCCAGATCCGTACGGCCTCCAGGCACCGGGACATCACTTCAAGGGCATCATTGGGGTGGTCTGGGGTGGAGATGTACAGCTGGGTGTCATCAGCGTACTGGTGGTACTTCACCCCAAAACCACGGATGATCTCACCCAGCGGCTTCACATAAATGTTGAACAGAAGGGGCGAGAGGACCGACCCTTGCGGCACCCCACATACAAGGGGCCTCGGGGTCGACCTCTGCCCCTCTGTCAACACAGACTGCGACCGGTCGGAGAGAAAGGAGGAGAACCACCGTAAAACAATGCCCCCCACCCCCACCCCTTCCAGCTGGTGCAGCATGATACCATGGTTGATGGTGTCAAAAGCCGCTGAGAGGTCTAATAGGACCAGGACAGAGGAGCAGCCCCTGTCCCGAGCCCTCCAGAGATCATCGACCAATGCCATCTCCGTGCTGTACCCGGGCCTAAAGCCCGACTGGAACGGATCTAGATAGGTCGATTCATCCAGGCACTGAGGCAGCTGTCGCGCAACCACACTCTCAACAACCTTCGCAACAAAGCGAAGGTTGGAGACAGGATGATAATTTGCTAACACAGCCGGGTCCAGGGAAGGCTTCTTGAGGAGGGGCCTCACCAACGCTTCTTTCAGGGTGACGGGAAAGACACCCTCACTCAAAGAAGCATTTATAATCCCCTGGAACCAGCCTCGTGTAACCTCCCGGGAGGCCAGCACCAACCAGGAGGGACATGGGTCCAATAAACATGTGCCTCACTCAGTCTGCTCAGTATCCTGTCCACGCTTTCAGGAGTCACAGGATCAAACTCTTCCCATGTAATATTCTCAGGACCTGCCCTTGTCATCTCCCCTGGATCTACCCAGTCAGAGTCCAGCTGTTCCCGAATCTGAACGATTTTGTCATACAGAGTCCTCAGCTCTACCCTCCAAGGGGTCCTCCCGCGCCCCCTGATGGAGCAGGGAGCAGGTCACCCTAAACAGGGCGGCTGGGCGATTATCTGATGATGCAATAAGAACAGAAAAGTAGTTACTCTTCTCCGCTTTTATCGCCACTAGGTAATTCTTAATATGAGATCTTACCAGTGTCCGGTCGGATTCAGAACCACTAGCCCTCCAACTGCTCTCTAGGCATCTTTTCCGGCGCTTCATCTCCCTCAGCTCCTCAGTATACCAAGGAGCCAGGTGAGACCAGCGCCGGGTCAGAGGCCACAAAGGCACAACTCGGTCCAAAGCCCCAGCAGCCGCCCTATCCCAGGTGGCTACTAAATCCTCAGCCGAGCCGTGTGCCAGAACCTCAGGAAATGGCCCAAGCTCCGTCTGGAACCTATTAGGATCCATCAGGCGCCGGGGCGGAACCACCTCATTGGTTCCGCCTCCCTGCAGCGGGGTGTGGTGGTTCGAAGGTCCAGGCGAAGGAGGGAGTGATCTGACCATGACAAGGGTTCAATCGCCATATCCCTTATCTCAGGATCATTCAACCACTGTCCAGAGACAAAAACCAGGTCCAGTGTGTGTCCCCCCATGTGAGTAGGGCCATAAATTAACTGGGTCAGGTCCATGGCCATCATGGAAGCCATGAACTCCCGAGCCGCCTCAGACATCTCACCGACTGATGGCAGGTTAAAATCCCCCATGACCATAATCCTGGGGGTGTCAACCGCCACCATGGCTATAACATTGAGCAGCTCGGGCAGGGCCGCTGCCACGTGGCAGGGAGCCAGGTACGTGACTAGCAAGCCCAACTGCACCCTATGACCCCACTTCACAAGGACGGACTCACATGCAGCCGTGTGAGGAACAGTGGCCTCCCTTGGTCCACATCCCTCATTAATGACAACCGCCACCCCCCTCCCCTCCCCTGTGACCTTGGCTGATGGAATGCACAGAAACCGGGTGGGCACATATCAACAAGGGGGACTCCCCCCTCCTGGCCCAACCAGGTCTCCGTAATACCTGCCAGGTCCGCATCCCCCTCCTGAATAACGTCACAAATGAGGGGGCCTTATTTACCACGGACCTGGCATTGCACAGCATCAGCCGAAGGCCTGGGGCCCGAGGGTCCGTACAACCTGGGGAACGAGAAGAGCTTTGGGGGCTGGAGCTTTGGGCACCGCTTGCAGCCAGCGAGGATGCACTCCCACCAAGTGATGTGGCCCCCTGCTCCCACCATATCTGCCCCTCCCACCTACAGTATCTATGTCATGGCCATCTGTATCATAAACTCTAACCCCCTCCTTGACTCCTGAACCCGCCCCTCCCATGCCGCACCCCTCATCTGACCCAGATATTCTCCCCTGCAGGTTCTTCCCCAAACCCACGCAACCTACCCCCCTCCCAGAATCCCTTAAAATCTTATTTAAAAATTTCACTAAAAAACCCCATAACCCTCTTTTTGCTGTATGCCATCTCTCCGGACTCCAAAGTCCATTATCGAGATAGGCCCTTGATAAAACAGAGGGCCAAACCTGCGAGAGGGGGGAATCTCGCAGTTTGAGGAGTTCTCCCAATGAGTACATTTTGTAGCTGGATAGTCCATAGCTGATGGGCATGTCCTAGCTATCCAGGGTCCCGTGGAGAGAGTATCGATCAGAGGTACAGGTCATTTTAGTCCCACTGACCTCTCACATCAGTGGGGGAATCTTAAGCCGTTTTGAGCTCAGATGTAAACATGATGTAAACTGATGTCTGCATGTGAGACCCAGTTTGTGAAGCTGGGATCTAGCGAACAGGCTTCCTGCTGCTAAAAGCCTCCTTGTTTGGATTGTTTGAAGGTACCTGGAATCATGGTGGAGTCCCCCCAGATCTATGGCATTGGGAATTCAACCTGTCTTCTCTGGATATGGAGTCAAAGGCAGCTCAGAAATTCATGGCCACTATGACATCCACGGACCTGTCTGAAGTAATTCTGAGTCCAAATTACAGTGGAAGTTACATGTTTAGATCAGCTTTTTTATCACAAGGCAGTGATGATGTAATCTGGAACTGGGGGATTTTAATCCCTTGTCATGATCAGACATTCTCTATTGACCTTGGAGTTCTCTGCAGCTGTGCCCTATTTCAGGGAGGAAGGATCTATTTGATTAGTCGCCCGCAAACACCTAATAATTACTGTTGGATTTTACAGGGAAATTGGTGTTATTTCTGTTTGGCTTAGTTGCTGCCAGGAAAGTGAGGGCAGTGATAGCTTTGGATATATTTACACCTTGCAGATTCTCTGTCTGCATGGGTCTCAGAAAATTCCCTGATTTTTAGAACTCCAAGTGATGAAGCAGCATGATAGATGCTTAGACCATCACTGTGAACCTAACAAAGTACCTTAAGAAAGGTACAAATCTTTCGCAAGAATTATCTCATGGTGATACAAAAGGCAAAAATGCCATTGTTTTCCTGTTCTCATCATGTCCATAAAGCGCTGCCCAATACCATAGCCCGGTTTAAGGTGACTCAGTCAACTTGGATAGACCTTCTCAAGAAGCCATAATTCAATTCAGCAGAATTGATCAATTATCGTCCTATCTCCAATCTTCCCTTCCTAAGGAAGGTTATTGAGAAAGTAGTCAGCTTGCAGCTCCAGCAGGCCCTGCAGGAAATCTTCTTCAGTCTGGATTCTGCTCTGGCTATAGCATTGAGACAGCATTGATTGTACTGGTTGGGAAAGAGATGAAAGCAACATTGTGTGAAATTAATAAAAAATATGTTGCCAAGGTATGTTTGTGCTGGAATCATGTGCAACTGGGATAAGTCCCAAACCCTTACAGTAATATACAAAAGAGTTGAGTCAGAGCAGTGACCCTGAGGCTACATGATGAGATTATAGAAAAGGAAAAGGATAAAGATTCGTTTTCCTTCATCCAATCACCAGAGCCATTATATGCCATTAAGAGGCCCTTCTAATGTTCTCACACTTCAGATTTCCAGATCTACTTAATCTTATACTACAACTCAGGGTCCACTGTTTAGAGCCAGATGTAGAATATTGGCTGCAAAGAATTATTGTTAACTAATTTAGCAGAATGGTTGCTTCAACAAAAAAAAAATGCTCAACTCAGAAATGAGTTTGTAATTCCAGTCTCACCTAAGAAGAATCTACGTTCACATTGTACCTTTTTAAAATTTTCAGAAATTTAATATCAAACAAACAAGGAAATGATGTATAGTTTCTGATGATTATCCGCTGTAGAATAATAACGGCCGAGACTGGAAAGTCCTGAGGTAACACCTTTAATAATCACAACGACTCTGAACGTAATCTGCCTCAGGCGAAGAACGCGCGAACTCAGCCTGACAGCTCTTATATAGGGGCTGTCAGGCGGCTAACAAATAGAATAACAGAATGTTATGAACAACACCAACAGGGGGCCGACTCATGGAGCCGGCTCAGTACACTACACCCCTTCCCACCTGGACCGCGCAAGTGTAGTCGTGAAGATACGCTGGTCGGCGCCGGATTCACCCCGATCTCCAGGGTTGCGCTGTCAGCACTCCCTCACCCTGGGGGTGGACGCCGATGCCATCAGGACTGCTCCCTGACTCCCTGGTAGTCTCCAACTCATCGTCTGAGCCCCGCTGGCCCTCTTCACCTTCAGGTAAGTCTACAGTGTCCCGATCTTGTGTGGCCATCGCATCACTTGGCGATGTGTTCCGGGGTTTAGGCTGGGGTGCGCTTTTACGGGGTGTTACCAGGGAATCTACCTGCTCAGACATCCCTGCGTCCCTAGCTGCGCCTTCCGCCCCATTCTGCCAATTTGCACCATTCCGCCTGGCCCGCAATTGATCCTAATGCTTGCGCCAGACCTTACCTTGCTCTATCTCAACTTTATACGAGCAAGGACCTGTGAGCGCAACTACACGCCCCGGTATCCACAACGGGTGGCCCCCATAATTTCGAGCATAGACACTGTCGCCCAGGCTGAACCCCTTCATGGTGCTTACAGAATCTAGCGGCTGCCTTGGGGCATAACGCGGGTGCAACCTATCAAAAACAGTACGCAACCTGCGCCCCAAAAGTAATTCCGCAGGACCCTGATTGGTGACCTGGCAAGGGGTGGTGTGTTGGATTAGCAGGTATTCAGCCACCCTCTCGTGCCAACCACTGGGGCCCATTCGTCCCAGCGCCTCTTTAGCCGATCTTACGGCTCTTTCAGCAAGGCCGTTTCCGGCCAGATGGTAAGGGGAAATTAAACAATGACAAATCCCCAATCCCGTGAGGAACATCTCGAAAAAGCTGGCGGTCAATTGGGGCCCATTGTCCGACACCAGTAGGTCGGGCAACCTGTGCGTACAGAAAATAGAGCGGAGGACTTTAATCACGGCGTCAGCCGAGGTGGAATGCATCAGCCAAATTTCAACCCACTTAGAGAAGGCATCTACAAGGACGAAGAACATTTGGCCATGGACCGGACCTGCAAAATCAATATGCACGCGAGACCATGGGCCCGAGGGGTCCTCCCACCTCCAGGCCAGACACTTTGGTGGCAGCAGTCTCGATTCCTGGCACGGACGGCAAGACGCCACCCAGTCCGTAATGTTTTGGTCCAGGCCGGGCCACCACAGGTATGCGCGGCCTAAAGCCTTCATGCGCACCACCCCAGGGTGCCCCACATGCAAAGAGGAAAGAATGGACCTGCGCAGAGACTGAGGAATCACCACTCCGTGTTCTCATAATAGGCACCCTCCCTGAGTTGACAACTCTGATTTGCGAACAGAAAAAGGCTTCCACTCGGCCCCCACAATGCCATTTGGCCACCCCCATAGTACCCAGTCCACGACTTTGGAGAGTTCTGGGTCCTGAGCCGAGGCACGAGCAACATTGGCAGCAGTCAAGGCAAATGGTGTGCTGTCAATCAACAGGACAGAAGAGGCAGGTGCAGGGTCGCAGAGGAGTGAGGGAACCGGACAGCGGCTGAGGGCATCAGCGTGGGCCAGATTCTTTCCCAGAACGTAGGTCAAAGTGTAGTTATAAGCAGACAGAAAAACTAACCTTCTGGAGAATCTAGGGGAGAGAATTTGAGGGCTTTGACGATCTCCAGCGAGGAGGCCGAGCAAGGGCTTATGGTCAGTTATTAGAGAGAAAGGCCG
The DNA here is from genome assembly GCF_059756535.1 of Pantherophis guttatus. Taxonomy (NCBI): domain Eukaryota; kingdom Metazoa; phylum Chordata; class Lepidosauria; order Squamata; family Colubridae; genus Pantherophis; species Pantherophis guttatus. Next base: position 102,824,111 of record NC_142064.1, read on the forward strand.
ACCATAGAGAAAAGTGTGAAAACGTTTAACCTCCACCACTAAAGCCAATGCCTCCTTATCAATTTGAGCATAATTACGTTCGGCGGGAGCTAAGGTCCGAGAAAAGAAAGCCACGGGGGCTTCCCGGCCATTAGGGAAACGGTGACTCAGGACAGCCCCCACCCTGTAAGAAGACACATCACATGCCAGGACCAGGGGGAGGGTCTCACAATACTGTGTGAGGACGGAGTTTGAGACTAACAATTTCTTGACAGCTTGAAATGCGGAAGCAGCTTTAGAGTCCCAATTCCAATGGGCCCCTCGATCCAACAACCGATGCAAGGGTTCAGTGACGGACGCCTTATGCGGCAGGAACATTGCATAAAAATTAAGCAACCCCAGGAAAGCCTGAAGTTCAGCTTTCCCTTTGGGGGGGGTGCGTCAAGGATAGCCCTGGTCTTGTCAGGCGTTGGATGGATACCTGTCTTGTCAATTAAGAACCCCAAAAACTCAATCTGGGGAACAGCAACAAGGCATTTTGATTTCTTGACTTTAAGCCCAACACGCTGAAATGTGGAGAGGATCAAACGGAGCCTGTCCATCAAGGCGGAGGTGCTGGTAGCAGACACCAGCACATCGTCAAAATAAGGGATAACCTCAGGGATACCATGGAGCAGCCTCTCCATCAGACTCTGGAAAATCCCTGGGGCTATACTGACACCAAATTGGAGGCGGCGGCAATGGAACGCCCCTCTATGGGTAACAATAGTTTGGGCGTCTGCAGACAAATCATCGACAGGCAACTGCTGGTAAGCCTGTGCTAAATCAAGCTTGGCAAAAATCGACCCGTTCCCAAGGGAATGCAAGAGGTGGTGGACCACAGGGACAGGGTAAGCATGAGATATTAAAGCCCGATTAATGGGTGCCCGATAGTCCGTGCAGATGCGGATGGAACCATTAGCCTTCATAGCGATGACAGTGGGGATCTCCCATCGCGCATGGTCCACAGGCTCCAGAATGCCTTGTGCAATCAACTTATCAAGTTCAGTGTCCACCTTAGCCCGAAGGGCAAAAGGCACTTGCCGTGGTCTAAGCCGACGGGGCTGAACGAGGGGGTCCAAACAGAACGACACCGGGGTTCCGGTGTACAAACCCAGCTTGTCATCAAACACAGAAGGGAATTCCTGATAGAGCGTTTCAAGTTCAGAGGATCCTACAGCATGAACTCCCTGGATGGTAAGGCCCAGGGCGTCAAACCAATTTAGGCCCAAGAGGCTGGGCAGTGGCCCATCAACAATTATCAAAGAGAGCTGGCCAGAAAATTTTTTAAACGAGACTCGAAAGGTCCCACTGCCTATGACTGGAATATGGGCGCCCTGGTAATCTTTTAACAGGAGGGTACACGGGTCCAAATGTCATTTCACCAATTTTGGGACAAGACATTTAATCGTGCTCCAGGACACGATGGACGTGGCAGAACCAGTGTCCACCTCCATAAGGCATGGTTTGCCTTTGATCAGGACAGTGAGGTGGATTTTCTTCTGGCTGAATTTGTTTGGAGGAACCACCATGTTGACAGCAGAGGACCCCCGCCGATTACGGGTGCGCTCGTTAGACGAGCGGAAACAATGACCTTGCATGTTGTGAGGGGGACTTGATCTCAGTTGTGGCAGTGCCGCCTGACACACCTGGGTGATGTGACTCCGGCGGCTGCAACGGCAGCAAGTAGCATCCTTGAATCTGCAAGAGGACCGTTGATGGGCTTCCCCACAACTGAAGCACTCTGATTTAGGAGCCGACCCCCTCGCATTTACAGGTATTGTAGCCCTAGTCCTGGTATCCTGAATGCGGCAAACCCCCACATCGTCATCTGAGTCAGATAGGTTCCACTCCGAGGTCTCGTTTACAACTGTCGCTCTGCCCCCAGCCGAGGAAGCACTTTGGGCTTGAGGTAACTCCGCTAAGGACAACTTGGCCAACTCAGCCGCACAAGCCTCATCCAGAGCCGTTTGGAAGGTTAAATCATGATTCACTATAAGACACCGCTTTAGGCTCTGATCCCATATGCCACCAACAAGCCGGTCAAGGAGGTAATAGTCGAGGTTAGTGAACTCACAATGACGAGCCGCCCTCCGTAATGCAGCAACATACTGATTTATTGATTCCCCCAGAGCCTGATCCCGATGGTAAAAATGCTGGCGGCGGGCAAATCGGGACGGCGCTGGCGCATAATGACATTTGAGTTTTTCATGAAGTCCTCCCACGACCCGGAGTGGGTGGAATGGGGAGCCATGAGAGTCATAGCAGTGTCAAACATTTCTGGCCACAGAAACTAAGAAAATAAGCGCGTTTGCGCTCAGGTGTCAAGTTCGTATAGTCATTAGCAATTAGAAAGCAGTCAAAACGGGCCACATATGCGTCCCATGTTTCATTACTTGGGTTGAATGGGGGAAAATGGTGCGAGCTAGCCATTTTCAGTGTTGTTGTTTTTTTCGTAGTTTCACAGATTTGGCTTTTTTACCTTGTTTTGTGGATAACGGTCGACGATCCCCTCCTCGTAGCCAGTGATGAGTATCCGCTATAGAATAACGGCCGAGACTGGAAAGTCCTGAGGTAAAACCTTTAATAATCACAATGACTCTGAACGTAATCTACCTCAGGCGAAGAATGCGCGAACTCAGCCTGATAGCTCTTATATAGGCTGTCGGCCGGCTAACCAATAGAATAACAGAACGTTACGAACAACACCAGGGGGCCGACTCATGAAGCCGGCTCAGTACACTACAGTTCCTACTAATTATGGGAACTTGCAAGCATACAATGATTTAGAAGAGATTCCTGATCTCTTCTTTGCACATTCCTGTCTCTGTAGCATGACATGATTGACTGAGAAAAAAAAGATTAACTTCCATATTTCAATTTGCCCCCTACATCAGCCTATTGGACATCACTACTGCATATCTTCTTTTCAGAGCTAGTTAAAATCCTGAATAAGCACAATCTGAAGAAAAGAGATATTCTGCCATATTTATACTATACTCATAACAATTAATGTGCATTTTACATGTGCATGTGTCCTTATATACAAATGCAATTTTTAAAGTGGAAAATGGCTATTATATCTCAGAGAATATTCTTTCCAGGTCCTGGAGCTTGGAAATTACTAACAATTTCTCTGGTTCAAAGGCAACCAATGATTGAAGTGATCACCATGCCAATAGAATTGCATTTATTTTGGTACTCTTCCTACTTTTTATTCCTTCTCATTCAGTTTTATTTATTTAATTATTTATCAAACTTAAATTCCCATCTCTCTCATATCGTGGGGCTATGTTTTTCCTCCTCTTTCGCAGCCAAACTATATATGAAATAGAAATTCCATAATGAGATCTCCTAGTGTTTTCTTGAGTTTTTTAAAAGTACCGGTATATAAAAGAGGAGAAATATTTGATTAAAGTTGTAACATGAGAGAAAGGAGTACTTCCAGTTCTCCAGTGTGAAACAGGCCACTGATATGGGGAAAAATGCCCATGACAAACAATGCAGCAGACTGGGTTTTAAAAAGGCTCAAAATTCTTTATTTTTATCCCTCCTGTTGCTTCTAAGGGGGAAAATATCACACTGATCTCAAATTTCCTTTGTACGATAATTTGAAACAATCATACCTCCTTTTGGTCTTGTCTTTTACTTCATTTCTCTTAAACAGATCTCTGGTTCTCCTGTTTTCTAGGATGCTGCTGTTGTCCTCTTTAGTTCCGTCTATTCCAGCTAAACTTTAGTTGCTAAAGCTTTTCCAAAAAGAGTAATTTAGCTAGTAAAAATCAATGAAAGGGATCTATTGCCAATCTGAATAAATTGTCCTGACTCATTTCACTACATATTAATAATACCTGTATTTAACAAAAAGAGTTTCCAGAAATATCCTGTAATTTCACTGTAAAAATAAACCATTAGTTAATTAACTAACATCTGTTCAACATCATTTCCTTTTATAAAACATTCCCACCCCATCTTCATGAAGAATACTGCATAGTGTTCATATATGCATAGTGAAACAGCATATTTTTTATCAATCTTACATCACATCTATAATTCTATTATATATCTCACTATATTAATGTCCTATTGCTACAAAATTTTATCAATCAGAAGGAATTCAACACTGAGTTTTTGTGAGTTTTTGCATCTACAAATATCAAGAACAGAAGTAGCGTGGGGATTTTTCCAAGTTTCAAGAATTAACTAAAATCAGAAATTTGTTTCCATAGCAGCAGATACATTAAGAATGAGCTAAAATCAATACTTCTAACTTCATTTTAAAAACAAAATTCTCAGTAACACTTAGTGAGCATTCTGTAGATCACTTATTAATTTGTTTTAATTCTGTATATTTTAATATTATTTGTTGCAGCCACATATTAAAGCATCACAATATAACTGCAAATGAAATTAAGAGCATTGTATGCTATCAAGACATCAAACAGCCATATTTTTCAGGCTACATACTAGTTACTTCTTCACTGGAGACTTATAGAGTTTTTTGGGTTCATCCACTAGTCATTGTGCCAAAGTAACAGCAATACAGAGAGCCTTTATATAACTCCAGCAATGACTGGGCATTGCTCTGAAGATGCTATAAATCACTAGTGAAAAAATGACCTCTGTAAAACTCAAGAGTCTTATTCATTTACAATGAAATGTATTCATTGTGCTGAATCAGTGAGTTGGCTCCAAACTGTAAAGAAACTGTATGTGATCTGAAAACGTTATTCTCTTGTTCTCCTTGATCAGCCATTTTGTGATGAATTTCATATTGTCCTGTTGATGAACTGGTGATTTTGACTCTATTAAAAACATATTCTTGGTAATGGAATACCCACTATATGTACAAGTTATATGAAGATTTTATTATATAATTATATTGCTGGGGGGTTTTTTGTACACACAGTCCTCTTTGATTTGGGATGTTTACAAATATTGAAAATCAATCAAAATTTCAGATCCAATGCAAATAATTTTTGTGTGTACAAATGGCAGCTCCCCATTTCCAATTCATGTGTATCTCAAGCAACTAAAAATGTTGTGTTATCATTGGAATTTTTGATATGTCTTTAATCTTTGCAACCTCCACCTCAGAATGGTTGCTTTGGGTACCGAAAGATGTACAGTAGTAATTGTGAGGAACATTTGAGTGTCTTGGTAGACCACAGAGAAATTGCTGGACCACATGATCCAGCCATTTGCTGCAACTGCCAAAAGGGTCAGAGCTGTTTTGGGCTGCATCATTGGAGGTGTAATGTCACGATCACAGGAAGTGATTCTATATGGCACTGAAATATTGGGTCCGGTTCTGCTCATCACAATACATAAGGAGTGCTAAAGACCTGTGAAGAAGAGCAACAAAGATGGTTGGGGGCTTGCTTAGAGGCTAAATCCTACAAACAACATTTAAAGGAATTTGGTATGTTTCGCTTAAAGAAGATAAAGTTAGAGGGAGATAAGATATCAGTCTTCCAATACATGAAAGAATGTCATAGAAAAGAGGATAAGTACTTTTTCTGCATATAATCCGAGGGTATGATGAGAGCCAGTTGATGGAAGCTTGACAGCTAATGATCTACACTTAGAATAAGGAGGGATTTTCAGATTGTGAGAGCCATTAAATGGAATACAAGCTGTGGGTGCCCCATTAGTGAATAAATATATATATATGTCTTAGTCTACAGAAAATCCAATGGCTCCCTAGGACACACTATCTACCAGAAGAAAACACACACAAACTGCTATCTGCACGCACTCTCACACCACCACCCTGCCCAGATCAACTCTGTAGCCAAGACACTCATTTCCAGAACAAAACGCTTAGCTGACGAACAACACCTAAAAACCGAACTACACACTCTCACTAACGTACTAACATCCAATGGATTCCAAAGAAATAAAATCACCAACCTAATCCAAAAAGAAACCCCCACTAAAATCCAAGACAGAGAGCAAGAAAACGGCAAGGCCCTCTTCCCATACGTAAAAGGCACCACAGACAGAATAAGCAAAATCCTCCACAAACATAACATCAAGACAGCATTCTGCACAAACCGAAAAATATCCACCATCCTAAGGAACCCCAAAGACAAAATTGAGTTAGAAAATCAAGGAGTATATGAAATCCCATGCACCGCCTGCCCCACCACATACATCGGACAAACCAACAGACCAATAAGTGCACGCATAGAAGAACACAAGAACTCAGTCAGAAAAGAGGAACCAACTTCTTCCCTGGTCCAACACCTCAAAGCCACAGGACATGATATTGACTTTAAAAAGACCAGAACCATCGCCAAAACTGAACACTTTAACAACAGAATAATCAGAGAAGCCATCGAGATAGAAAAACGCCCACACAGCATGAACAAACGAGACGATACCTCCCGCCTACCAGCCATTTGGAAACCCGCCCTTATTGACAAACGAGTCCCTAACATGACGAATGACACCAGACCCACACTCACGAGAGCCACACAGGATGTAATCACCACACATCCATGCAGAAAGCAGACTCAAACCCACACTGATAATGAGCCATGACCAAGGACCAGAAGCCAGACCACAGCTGCATCATTAGCCACTTTAAACCTCTCCAATCCATACATGAAGCAGACTGACACCCACCATGAAGAGCTCGCACGGCCACAAACACGAAGCCAAACAACAACAACGCAGCTCACCAGCTCAAATCCCCCTGCAACTCAGACTAAGCTGAGCACAACCAAGCCCCCACCCAAACAGAACACACCCCCATCCAATCAGAGCACAATCAACCCTCCATCCAATCAGAGCACAGCCAAGCCCCTAACCAATCAGAACACACCTCCACCCAATCAGAACACAGCCAAGTTCCCACCCAATCAGCTCACACCTCCACTAGCAGTTAAAAGGAAGAGACAGCTGCGATCTCACATTGCTCCTGGAAGCACGAAGCCGAGAACACCAGCCTGAAGATGACGAATGAGACTTCGTCGAAACGTCGCCAAGACACTTCCAATTTTACGTGGGAGAAGACCCGAATAACCAAAGACCTACATATATATATACACACACACACACACACAAACACACACACACACACACGCACACACACACACACAAAGATCTTGAGCTACATAGGAAAAAACCCTGACAAGAAAAGTATTATACATTTGAACCTATGAATTAAAAAGAACAAAATAAAAATAAATATTTGACCTTTACAGGGAGGAGTCATAAAATATGGGTGTGGCTGGCTGAAGAAGTCTCATAAGACAGAAATAGTACTATCCCAGTCTCCCATAAGTCTCAGAACAGACAACACAAAATGTCTGATAAAGCCTGAAAGTGGTGATTTGAGATATCACCCCACTATGGCTACACAAAGATCTTGAGCTACATAGGAAAAAACCCTGACAAGAAAAGTATTATACATTTGAACCTATGAATTAAAAAGAACAATATATATATAGATTCACCCTTCAGGGTGGTATAAGAATTCCTACACTGGGCAGCTGATATAGATAGATAGATAGATAGGTAGGTAGGTAGGTAGGTAGGTAGGTAGGTAGGTAGGTAGATAGATAGATAGATAGATAGATAGATAGATAGATAGATAGATAGATAGATAGATAGATAGCTGGATAGATAGATAAAGATTGATTCACCATTCAGGGTGGTATAAGAATTCCTATACTGGGCAGCTGATTCCTTCCAACCTTACAATCCTGGGAATCTGCAAATGGGTAAATCTCTGTTTTTTTTCTCTGTTTTTTTTTTTTTAATATATGAAGACAGGACCATGCAGGGCTGGAAAGAGTAAATAGGAGAAAGTCATCATGCAACTGTTCCCAAGTACTGTTAAGTTGATACATATGTAAGGAATTTCCACCAGTTCCATTGTCAAGAACAGAGAATTCCCTGATAAAATGCACCTCTGCAAGGGATGAGGAATCTATGGGGCTAGGCAGTACCAATGAGTAGGTGATGATTCCTACTATATAGAGTACTGACATGTATGTGACACATTGAGTTTTTTCAGAGGCCAACTCTGCTGAACTACCATATAATAGTATCTCAGAAACCAGGGTAACATTTGGTTTGAATACTGTAGTTGAATGTTTTCAGTCTACTGCAGATTATTGTATTATCTTTGTGTGCAGTCCATTGATTTGAACCTATTGAATGCCTTAATGTGAAATCAGCATCCTCTGATTTGTTACCCAGATTAAATAAATAAATAATCTATTAGTTATACTGGAAACTTTCTTCCTGAACTGCTTGCTTCTTTCTTTCTTTCTTTCTTTCTTTCTTTCTTTCTTTCTTTCTTTCTTTCTTTCTTTCTTTCTTTCTTTTTCTTTCTTTTTTTCTTTCTTTATGTATTTATTTATTTATAGTAATTAGTATAAATGCTACTTTATACCTAGTCATTTCTAAAGCAATCCTCAAATTCAAAATCTTTGTGTTTACAGTAGATGAAATTCCTTTCACAGGACTGATGTCCATACAACTGATGGTGGATTGTAGTGTATGAAACCATGCTAATATACATTTGCTATTTTTTTTGAAATAGCACAAGATTTTTGTGGGCTTGTAAAAATCTAACATTGTTATCTTCATGGGAACTGAAAACACAGGGAGCTTAAATGCTTAAATATACAACATGTAATTTCTTTAGTTAGTCTATATAGGTCTATTAAAACATTCCTAGACAATCTTCAGAAAGTGTCTCCTGCTTTGGAAAGGGCAACATAAGGCATAAACTCATTGAAAAATAATATGAATATTAGAAATAATCTGTATGATACCGATACACATTCATTATTGCCAATAAGAAAAAGTTTTCCAGGTTTTCAAGTTGATAAGTCTGCTGAGAACAATGAAAAAAACAACAGCAAAAAGATGTACACCATGACCTCGCTTATTTCATTCCCATTTCAGCTCTCTTAAAAACCATTATCTATCTCCAATCTTTGTAGTATGCAGCTGAGATAAAGAATATATAAGGAAAAATTAAGGAAAAAACGGTAAATAGTAAAGGAAGAAAGTGAGGGAAGAGCAGATTTGGAAAGGCTGCAAATAGATGTACTGTAAGGAGATGGTTAACATTTGGCCATCTTTTGTCTCACGCTGCTTGAATTTCAGGCACTAAGTTTGGAGTGTAAACATCTGTTGAGCACAAGGCATATGTTGGCCAGATTGTGCTGTTTTAGGCTCAGATAGAAATTATATAAAATCACGAAGTGTCTGACACTAAGGTATATAAAGGAGGGACTGATCAGAGGAGACACGGGAGAGAGAAAAGCACAGACAATAACTGTACAATAAAATTTTGACAGGATTTCCTTGATGCATTCTGTATTTTATAATCATGGTCAAAAACAGTCCATCCACACCCCCAATCTCTCTTCAGCAGCCAAGCAGAATTGTGAATTGTTCTAATCTTTCATGTTCTCTATTGTAGCCAGCAGTTCTGGAGCCAGGACCCACAGGGATAACTGTATTCAGTTATATAGGAGACAGGGTCATAGCCCTGTAAGAATCGTTTCTGACATTTGGGGAACAATAAATTATTATCTTTACGATGAGCAGCCATGTTTATAATATATTGTCCAGGTTTTCCAAATATATGGAACTCTTCTTGAGGTTAGATAACACAGAACAAGTTTTTGATGAAAAAAATAGTAATCTGATTTGCAATTTATTTCAGCCTTATAGTGAATGTTTCAAGAGTGGGGGAAAAGACAAATATAATAATAGCCAAAAGTCTTTGACTGAGTCAATCTTTCCCATCTTAGCAACCTTTAGATTTTGGGCGACAATTCTATTCAGCAAGTCCAAAGGCCATACTGGAAAGTACAGCTGCCTTAATATACATGTGCAGCCAATAGGCTTTGGTTGTTTGAGTCATTGCATTTAACACCAAATAGTGGAAAAATATGAGATGACAACTGAAAAGGGTATTTAAAACCAGAGACTGATAAAACCCCACTTTTTAAAGGAAAATGTCTCTTTAAAAGAAAAGCTTATACTATATTATGCGAATAGCCACTGAAGAGGAAAACAGGATTTTTGTAGAATGGAATTCCCTGTCCTAAGAATGGTCACTGAGAAGGTGGTCTACAGTTTACCTGTCTCACTTTGAACCATTATTGGTATCTCAGCATTCTTGTTTAACCTTTTCACACTTCTTTTTTTTTACTGAAAAGTTTTATAAGAAATACAAACAATTTTCTCCCCCCACCCTTTCCCCCTCCCCACATAATAGAAAATGTACATTTTCTTATACATGATAAAGCCTACATATATATGTTTCCCTTAAAGAAAGCATTAAAATAAGACATTTTAATTACATTCGGAGTTGCTCTTCTTCTTTCTTCCCTCATTCCACAACAAACCTTCTTCTTCTCCTCCTTTCTTTCCCTTCCTTCCCTCCTCTTCTCTCCTACTTTCTCCTTCCTCCTCTCCTACCTCATCCTACTTCCTTTTCCTTTCCCCTTCTCTCTTCTTCTCCCCCTTCTCACCTTCACTCCTACTCCTGTCCCCTTCCCTTCCTCCTCTCCTTTCTTCCATTCCTCTCCCTCCATCTCCTCTTCCTACCCTCTCCTCCTCTCTCCTTTCTAACTTCTTTGCTGTGAAATATTCTCCTCCTTTAGTATCTGAGCAACTCCTGTATTCTAATCGTAGATACTTTCTTCTGTTAAAACTGTTACAGATGAAAATACCTAACCTGATATCTGTAAATATGTGTGCTTGTTTATATGTCATTGTGTGATGTCATTGTGTCACTTACCATTGGTTAGTACTTACCATTAGCCCCGCCTTCTCTGTATATAAGTTCTTGCTCCTCCCAGATTAGTGCCTGTCTAATTGTGTTCCTGAGGAAGAAAAGAAATAAATATTACTATTACAAGAAAGCCTACAGTCTCTTATATATGGGCCTAACCAGGATAACCAAACTAGCAACAAATTGGTAGCAAGAGGATGGTTTGGTAGGCCCAACCGAACATAAAGATGCAAGACTCACATAACGACAAAAGAAGACCTGCCACCAGATACATAACGAAAAGAATGGCAGCTCAACTAACTCCTGACAAATATACACCACTTGAAAATATTAAGAAACAAACGCAATTACAAGAAAATGAACTGCTAACACCAAACAAAGAAGATGAGGTAAAAAGAAAAATACTAGAATTAATAGAAACAACTACAGCTGAATCAAATCTGCTTGTGAAAATCCGCAGCATAATAAACGACCACGGAACAGCAGCAGATAACGAAAATAACAAACAAGAAAACTGCAAGGTAAGAAATTCAACCCCTGACTTCAAAAATGACACCAAAGATGGCGACAGCTTCCCGCCTTTTTCATGGCAGCCATCTTACCCACCTAATACCTCTAAAATGCCTGACCAATTACTAAAAGAATTCCAAACCTCAAACTACGAAATAAAAAACAAAACCTACCAAGAAGATGATTACCCGAGTCCAAAAACAAATAAAAAACAATTATTTAAACAAAACAAAGCTCAACCTACTGAAGTAGAAATAGACAATGCTATACAGGTGCTAACTGCAGCACTCGGGACTAAACTAACAATACCAAACAAACAACCAGAAAATGAAATAGAAAATTCTAAACTACCATCTACCAAAGGCCAAAAAGAAATAGACTGTCTAAAGAAAGGCCTAGCCACCCGAAGAAAGACAAGCTGGCAATCATACTTACCTACTGAAGAGCAGCTCCCTGAACAACCCGGCTCCATTGGCAATGGCGGCCCGCCTCAAGCTCCACTTACTGACGACCTCAGAGAAGACTCCCCGATGAGCAGAGCAGCACCCCAGGCATTCTTCAGTCACCAGAGGCCCTCCGGAAACAAAGCAGAGCAACAGAAGGCCGTCTGGGACTTCACCCCAGGAGCTGCAGACACAGGAACCTCCCTCATCGACTGCTGGAGAAAAATGAGGACTGAGCATGCCCAGAACGAGCCTGCAAAGAAAGAAGAAGGAAACATAAATACAAGTCAGCGCAACATAGAGATAAGTAAATACAGACATACATCTACCATACCCAGGCCTTATTGTGAGTATGCTAAGGTCTTAAATCATGGACAGCTACTAAACATGAATAACACCTCACTACACTCAGGGACAATACCTCCAGACTTTATAAAATTGAAATTAGATGGAAGCAACTTAATGGAATGGGATCAGTGTTTACAGATTGTATATATGAAAGAAAATGTTTTATTTTTTATTGATAACCCACCAAATAAGCCTTGGACCTATGAAATAGACTGCCTCCACCACAAAGCATACTATATGTTAATTGTTTCTATTTCCCCAAGTATACTCCCCAGTATAGAGCATAATTTAACTGTATTTGAAGTATATCAAAAATTATTCAGACTGTTCTATAGCAAAAATGTAGCCACTACCACAAAAATCTCTAGGGAATTCTATTCTGCCAAACTAAAACATGATACATCCATGAGTGAGCATATCTTGAATTTAAACGCTGTAAGAGCAGACCTTATTCAAAGGGGAGAAACCATTTCTGACAACACCATGAAAAGCATTATAATTAACTCACTAGATCACAGCTGGGATAACTACATTACACTAATAGATAACCTAAGTATAGAGCAAATTACTTTAGAAAACCTTACCAATAAGCTTATTACTGAAGATAGACTTAGAAGAGAGCGATATACACAACAAAGAGAAGGTAGAAATCAAAGAAGGACTGATTTCAGGGCCAGAGACAGATACCCACATGAATGTCTCACATGTGGATCTGAAAGACATCAGAGTAGAGACTGTCCCAAGAATATAGGATACAGTGACTCATATAAACACAAGGATAGAAGAATACACTTTTTAGACAGAACCTCCCCAGATTACAGGTATAAGAGAAGAGAATCACCACACTCTAGAGAAAGACAAACATACAGAAATAACCCTAGAGAAAATAAGAAAGGATCACTATATGGAATAAGAAATAATAACACTTTGATATCTGATTCACTCAACACCTGGCTCATAGATTCAGGAGCCACATGCCATACAACTCATAATAGAGAAATATTAAGTAACTTCACTGAAAAGAAATATTATATTAAAGTAGCAAACCAAAATAGAGTCCTAGTGAGAGGAATAGGAGACACGCATATAAAAGGTATAGGAAAAATAGAGGGGGTACTATTTGTGCCCGAAATTCCAAATAACATATTGGCAACCCTAAAGTTAAGCTTAGACAATGCAATAGAAACCACTTTCAGAGGTGGAAAGGTATTCATGACTAAGAACAACAGAAACATAGGTAAACTATTTACAAATGATGGACTAACATACCTACTGCCACAAGATAACGAACTAGTCTATGCAAACTATCAATTAAGAAACAAAAAACCAAATTCAGATAGCCATGATGAAAATAATGATAAGAATGCATCAAACACTGATACTAATATGTCTGAAAATTTAAACAATGGAAAACCTATTCACGATAATTGTAGTCACTTACTCCACAGAAAGCTAGGACACGCGAGCTTTCCAGTCATACGAAAAATGTTAGAGTGTTCCGAAGATTTAAAAATAAAGAACTGTAAAAATTACTTAGAATGCTCTGTATGCAATTCTTCCAAAATTAAAAACAAGCCAAAACCCAAAAAAGCCACCCGCACCACACAATCAACCTTTCAACTAATTCATATGGATGTAGTAGGCCCATTAAAACCTTCAATTAAATACAAAAAAAGATACTTCCTGACCATAGTCGATGACTATAGTAGATTTGGTTTTGTATACACCCTTAACCACAAAAGTGAGGTTTTCAAAAAATTTAAGGAGTTCTTTAAAATGGTAGAAACACAATACAATACCAAAATCAAACAAATAATGACTGACAGGGGGTCGGAATTCCTATCCAACGAATTTTCAATTTGGCTAAAATCACAAGGAATATTGCACTTTAAATCTTGTCCATTTTCCCCATTCCAAAATGGAGTCTCTGAAAGGAAGAATGGTTTGCTACAAACCATGGTTAAATGTGTGTTAGATGATGCTGGTTTAAACCAGTCATTCTGGGCTGAAGCCCTTAATTATTCCAATTACACTATAAATCGCTTATGGTCCAGTACAATCAATAAGACCCCATACGAACTCATGTATGGAAGGAAACCAAAAATTGGGCATTTACACGTATTTGGTGTATCTGCTGATGTATATGTGCCCTCACAGTTAAGACGCAAAGGAGAGAAAGTATCCAAAAGACTGATATTTATGGGGTACGAATCAGGAACCAAGGGATATCGCTTCATTGATAAAAATAATCACTTCATTGTATCCAGATCTGCCGTGTTTCATGAACACATGAACTGGTCAAAATTACATCTCAATGAAATTTACCCAGAATCAAAAAATATTACACACACGCACGCAAAACATCACACATCAGATACGAACCCCAAATCCACATCTACTAACAGAATCAAATGCCCAGTAATAGTTAATGATGAATGGAAAAAAGGACACCCCACTTTGAAAGTAGATCAATTAACCGAAAAAGAAGCTAAGTATATGCATAGCGATGAACATCCCCAGAATAGGCCCATTAGATCCAATAGGGGCATAATTCCTAAAAGATTAGATGATTACGTACTGTCTATCCAAGCTAAACACCTGACTCCTAACACATATGATGACATACTTAAGCTACCCCTAGAAGAAAAAAGTAAGTGGGAGGAAGCAATGAAAAAAGAGATGGACAGTTTGAGAGAACTAAATGTATATACACCAACAGACCTGCCCACTGAGAAATCCCCTATTGGCACTAGGTGGATCTATAAAATCAAGGAGCTAGAGGATGGTAAATTCCTATACAAAGCCAGGTTGGTGGCTCAAGGCTTTGCCCAAAGATTTCCGGATGACTATGAAGACACTTATTCCCCAACCGTTAGATCAGAAAGCGTGAAAACAGCACTAGTGTTAGCTTCTATCTTAAATCTGGAAGTATATCAATTTGACGTGCAGACAGCCTATCTGCACGCTGATCTAGATAAAGAAATTTATGTGAAAGCACCCCCAGGAAAGGATACAAAAAAGGGAGAAATTTGGCTATTAAACAAGAGCCTTTATGGACTAAAACAGTCCGGTAAGCGGTGGTATGAGTGCTTATCAAAGATACTTAAAAATATGGGTTTTGTAGCTACTTCATCTGATTTTTGTTTTTTCACAAAAAAAAATAATGATTCTATTGAATATGTTTTGATTTATGTTGATGATATATTGTATTTTGGACACGACAAAATTAAATGTGATAATTTCGCTGAACAACTAGGCAAAAATTTCAACTTAAAAATATTAGGAAAGGTAAATAAGTATCTAGGAGTCCAAATTGACAAAACAGATAAGGGGTTCAAATTATCTCAGAAAGACAAGATTATGGAACTCATACAAAAATGTAATTTAATTAATTCAAAAATTTGTGATACTCCTATGTCAACTGATTTTTATAGGAATGTGTATAATGAGTACGAACCATTCAAGGATAACACGTTATATCGATCAATTATTGGGTCCTTATTATACATATCTAATTGGACCAGGCCTGATATCACCCTTGCTGTAAATTTGTTGTCAAGACATGTAAGCAATCCTAACTCATACCACTGGGAAGGAATTAAGAGGATTCTAAAATATCTAAAGTCTAGCATTGATATGTGCTTATTCTTAGAACCATTCATTTCTGAAAAACCAACTTTGACCTGCTACGCTGATGCTGATTGGGCTACTGATTCAAAAACCAGAAAAAGTACTTCTGGATATGTTTTTCTTATAAATGGCTGTGCGGTGCACTGGTACACAGGCAAACAGAATTTAATTGCCACTTCCACAGCGGAAGCCGAATATGTTTGTTTATCCAAAGCGGTCAACAATCTAACTTGGTTCGATGACTTGTTAACCAATGTGTGGGATGAACCTGTTTATCCAATTATTATCAATGAGGACAATAAGGCAGCAATTGATATATCAGCTTCCGAAGCAATAGGTCAACGATCTCGACATATCGATATAAAATATAAACATGTAAGACAACTGTCAAGTATAGGATTTATTAAAGCTATCCATTGCAATACTAGTGAACAAATTGCTGATATCCTCACTAAGCCATTGCCAACCAAACAACATATGTATTTGACTTCCAAACTTGATGTGCATATATAATCTTAATAACCCACCATTAGTTAGGTATTTTAGAGGGGGATTTGTTACAGATGAAAATACCTAACCTGATATCTGTAAATATGTGTGCTTGTTTATATGTCATTGTGTGATGTCATTGTGTCACTTACCATTGGTTAGTACTTACCATTAGCCCCGCCTTCTCTGTATATAAGTTCTTGCTCCTCCCAGATTAGTGCCTGTCTAATTGTGTTCCTGAGGAAGAAAAGAAATAAATATTACTATTACAAGAAAGCCTACAGTCTCTTATATATGGGCCTAACCAGGATAACCAAACTAGCAACAAAAACATTTCTCTATTCACCACTTTTTTCCCACCCCAGCCCTTATCCCACCCTCCCCACCCCACCCCCGACTTCCCAGAACAAAAACAGGGTACAGCATCTAACAAACATATGCTAAAATAAACTAACTAATTATAAAGTTCAAAACTCCCACACGTTCTTTAACTCCCCTTGCTCCAATTCATCAACCTCCCTTTTATAAATTCTCAAGACCAATTAAATTAAATTCATTCTTCCTAGTTATAAAAAAAACTTTTTCTTGATGTATAATCCAATACTTTAGCAGTATTACAAGCAGTAAAAATCATGAATAAATTTCATTTCCTTACCCTCGAACATCATTCTTTTTGAACATTACTCCCTAATAAAATTCTGAATTTAATATTAATCCTCTTTCCTTCAAAAAATTGGGCATCTTGAAATCTTACACATTTTATCTCATATATCTTTTAAAATAATATAATCTTATGTTAAACATTTTAAAAATCTCTTAATACCATTAAAACACTTATTTACCAAATATAAATTTCAAAATCTGCAGGAGGATATCTTTCAAATGTTCAATTAACCATTTTAATACCTCTTAACTTTTTAGAAAGCAGCCCTTTTACTATCCAAAACTAATTATCATTTTGTAATAGAATTCTAAATTTAACATTAATCCTCTTCACTTCAAAAAGTTGGGCATCTTGAAAACTTACACAATTTATCTCATATATTTTTTAAAATAATATAATCTTATGTTAAACATTTTAAAAATCTCTTAATACCATTAAAACACATATTTTTGCCAAATGCAAATTTCAAAATCTACAGGATGATATCTTTCTTAATCTTCTGTTCTTCTCCTATCTCCTATCAAAATAGTCTGGAAAGGTTTCCGAAAACAGAAGAGATGGAAAATGAACACAAGTATAATAAAGGAAAAAGAATATCAGCAAATGATAGAAAAGGAAATCAAGATATTTCTACAAATAAATACAAAAGACACAACATCATTACAAAACCTATAGGATACCACGAAAGCCTATATTAGAGGCCTAACTATTGCATATATGGCAAGAAAGAAAAAGGAGAAACAAAGAATCAGAAATGAATTATTGGAAGAAATTAAGACAGAGGAACTTAAATTACAACAACAGCCCAACAACACGAGTGTGCTACAAAAGCTAAATTTGGCCAAACATAAACTGAATCTAACCACAAAAACTGAATTGGCACAGAAAATAAGAATGGTAAAACAAAATAATTTTGAACATGCTAACAAAACTGGACGCTGGTTAGCATATAAGCTAAAAAAGCAAACAGAAAAAAGAATTATACACCAACTCCAAGACGAATCAGGAACTCTTTACCACACACATCTGGAGAAGAAAAACATAGCCAAAAATTTTTTTCAAAAACTTTATTGTCAGGAAGAGGTCCCGGAAGACCAAATAAAAAAATACCTCCAAAAAACCAACCTTATGCACTTCACAGAAGATCACAGAGAGATGTTAAACCGGCCCATAACAATGCTGGAACTAATGGAAGCCCGCAAAAAACAAAAGAACAATAAGACTCCAGGACTGGATGGAATTCCTACTGAATTCTATAAACTTTGTCAACAATCGATAGACCAAATACTGTTACAAGTTTTTAACGAAGCACTACTGATAGCAGAAATTCCAAAATCTTGGACAGAAACTATTATTACATTAATACACAAAGAAGACTCAGATCCGACGCAAATTAAAAATTACAGACCAATTTCATTACTCAACGTGGACTATAAGCTATTCATGTCAATACTAGCTCAGAGACTCAAAGCAATAATACATAACTATATACATCCAGACCAAAACGGTTTCATACCTAAAAGACAAATAAAGAATAATTTGAGAATGATTATAAATATTCTGGAATACTATGATCAGAAGATAGACAGAGAAATGGCCATAATCTCCCTTGATGCCCAGAAGGCCTTCGACAATTTGAATTGGTCTTTTTTCACAAAACAACTTGAACTAATGAACTGTGGAGAGAAATTTCATAATCTGATTAAAAAAATTTATTCCCAACAAACAGCAAAAATCTCAATAAATGGTGACATGACACAAATTTTTGATATTCAGAAAGGAGTACGACAAGGATGTCCCATGTCACCGCTAATATTTATAATAGCATTGGAGGTATTATTAAATGAAATAAGGAACGAGGAAGAAATCAAAGGACTCAAGATCCGGGGAGAGGAGTACAAATTGCTCGCCTTTGCAGACGACGTAATTTTCAACTTGGAAAACCCAAGACGATCTGGACCCAGACTGATGTCGATGATAGAACAATACGGGGAAGTTGCGGGCCTCAAAATAAACAAACAAAAAACAAAACTAATGACAAAAAATATGACCCAGACTCAGAGATCGGAATTAGAAGAAGAATTAGGAATCCAATTAGTAAAGAAGATAAAATATTTAGGTATTTGGTTGACGGCAAAAGCAACCACAATTAAAGAAAACAATTACACGAAATTACTAAAAGAAATTTAAAAAGACCTGGAAATCTGGAACAGGCTACAATTGTCATTGATGGGCAGAATCAGTTCAATTAAAATGAATATATTACCGAGGGTACTATATCTATACCAGGTAGTACCATTACATCCAGGAAGGGACTTCTTCAAAAATCTCAACAAAATTACAACGACCTATATATGGCAGGGAAAGAAGGCCAGAATTAAGATTAAAGCGCTACAAGACACACGAGACAGAGGAGGCCTTGCAGTACCAGACTGGGAGCTATATTATAAAGCAGCCGGATTGACCTGGATCAAAGAATGGATGAGATTAGATGACAAAAGAACATTATATCTAGAAGGCTTTGATCTCATACGAGGATGGCACGCGTTCCTATGGGATGGACCAGACAAACAACACATGTACTTCCAAAGACACATAATTCGGGCCTCACTCTTCAAGATTTGGCAGGGAATTAAGAAAACTTATTATACTAAAATACCAAAACGGTGGTCCCCGATGGAGGCATTGATATTTCCAAATACCCTTGAAATCGGAAAGATGATGAGATACCAAGATTTACTGAATCATGAAGGAGAACTCACTCCAAGACATCAACTCCAAAATGGCGATATAAATATTGATTGGTGGCACTACACTCAAATACACTCAAGATACAATGCGGATAAAATCAAATATGGAATTGCAAAAGATCTGAACGAACTGGACAGAATTTTATTGGGAGCAGACCAGAAAATGATTACTAAAACATATAACTACCTTTTGAGAGACAAATTAATAGAAGAAACAGTTAAACATAATATGACAATGTGGGCCAGGGACATAGGACATAATATTCAATTGGCAGACTGGGAGAAATTATGGAAGCAGAACATAAAAATGACAAGAGCCACATCCTACAAGGAGAACCTCATTAAGATGTTTTATAGATGGCACTTACCACCAGCCCGACTTGCCAAAATACACCCAAACACTTCGGCGTTGTGTTGGAAATGTAAATCAAAAAAGGGGACATATTATCACACTTGGTGGAAATGTAGGAAAGCCCAACACTATTGGCAAGATATAAAAAATATTATCGAAGAAATAACAAACATTCAAATAGAAAACAGTCCAGAATTTTTTCTATTTGGCATGATAACGGCACAACATCTTAAGGAAACGAAATATCTCATCATACATATCTTGACAGCAGCAAGACTACTGTTCGCGCAAAACTGGAAATCAGACCAACTCCCATCCAAAGACAAAATCGTTGCAAAGATAACAGAGTGTGCTGAAATGGACAGATTGACGCTGGAACTCCAGGAAAAGGAAGAAAGCGAATACTATCTTGTATGGCACCAATAGTATCAATGGCTGGAAAGGAAAATCAGCAAAAATGTAGAGGACAGAAATTAGGGTAAAGACTTTCACAAGGAGATGAACCCATAAGAAATGTAAATTTGTAGTGAAAAGTTATAACATTGGAATTAGACATTTAATAATTACTCTTTATTAAACTATATAAGCTCAATGACATATATTCTGTTGATGACAAAAGCGTAAATGTAAAATGTTAGGTGGGTTTGTAGGTGGTGGGTTTTTTGTTTGTCTTTGTATTGTATTGTCTTTATATCTGTGTTTATATTTTAATAATTAAAAAATTTTTTTAAAAAAAATCTTCTGTTCTTCTCTTCTTTCTATATTTTTTCCAATCCTTTTTTTTTATAAATTCTTTCAAGATTCCCCCCAATTTTATTTTTGAAAATTTTAAAATGTTAATTTGAGGTTGATGTTTCTGAAATACTCGCTCTCTTCTTGAGGTCACGTTTTCTAATTTGAAATCCCCATTTCGACTCTTCTTGCTTGTATAATCATTCAATCCATTCCTTTGTCCATATAGCCAAAATTTGTTGCCATAAAGATTGTCAGCTTGCAATAAAGAGTCTATTTGTTGCTTTTCTATCAATTGAATGGATTCTTGTATGAAGAATATATTATTTCAAATGCACTGCATTAATCCAGATATGATGTAACTCTGGCATGCATCATTGTTTAATCTACCTTCTCCAAGGAACTGATGTAACTAGAATACCAATCTCAGATGGTCAAAGGCATTTCTACTCAGAGTTAAGATCTGGGTATCCAGGACTTCCGGTGGCTCCGCGAAACACCGACGGAGCTCCTTTTAGGAGCTCCAGCCCCGTGACTCCGTATAGGCACCAGAACAGCGAAAATCAGCTGTCTAGCGGCTTAAAAACTCTCCCCCAGGGAAAAAGGGGAGAAAAGAGCAGAAGGGTCTGGGTAGAGCTCCCCTAGACCCCCAGGCTTTTTTTTTTTAAAGCCTGGGGTTTGCAGGGTGAGAGCTCCCTGAAAGCCCTTCAGAGCTCCGGAGCCAGGACAAGTCTGCTTAAAAATAAGCAGACCGAAGCATCACGACCACACCAGCAAAGCAACTAGAAAAGTTATAAAGAATTTGGACTTTGGATTTTGGATGCTGGCAGAGTTAATCCAGGAGATTAAAAATGCAAGTATTGTATGTTAACTCCGTTTAAAAAGGGAAAGATGGCGCCTTAGGGCGTGAAAACAAAACTTATAAGTGAAAGTCCTTATTAACATCAGTAACATTGTTAAAGCTATCGGGTTATTCAAGAAAAAGATTTAAAGTGGAAGTGGAATGGAAAAGACTGTGGTATTGATTTTAATTAACTTACATTTTTAATTTGTGTGGAAAATAATTGGATTTAATGACCTGATAGCCAAATTAATACAAACATAAAGAGACAATTGAAAAATGGCTGAAATTAAAGATGGATTATATGAGTCAGCAAACTCACAAGTGGTGACTGCGAAGGATTTAAAAGACTTTTTAAAATCTTTTACCGTTGAGATAAGACAGATAATTAAAATAACTATTCAAGATTTTAAATTGGGGAATAATAATGACTTGCTGGCTGGAAAAGAGGAAGAAATTAATCAGGATAATGTGACTTTGGAGGGTAAAAGAGACACTGTTGGGGCTAAAATGGAGGTTATTTTACCGAAAACGGAGGTTCTGGAAGAGGCGTCCATTTAATTAATTGAGAAACAGCAAGACTCTTTACTGCAGGTTGATAAATATTTTGACAAGTTTTGGCTCTACAGACAGAATCAATATTTAAGGAACGAACTGATGGATTACAAATACAGGAAGAGTCGAAATGGGGGCTTCAAATTAAAGGAAACAACCCCAAGAGGAGAACGAATTCCAAAGACACACCAATTACAATTTCAAACCCAAAAATTTTTGAAAATAAAAGGAGGGGGAGGAGCAATGCCGAAGAAGAAAGTATTATTGAAGAAGGACTGGAAAAAATATAGAAAGAAAGAAAGACTGGTCATATTTTGGAGATTGTTTCAAAATGTTAAAAGATTTAATTAAAGTTGGATAACTTTTTGAATTTTACTGTAGTTTTAAAGTATTGAAGTTTAAAGGTGGATAACTTAAAATTTAATGGATAACTTTTTGAAAGTTTTGAAACTTATACTTTGGAGAATGTTCTGCTAATGTATTAAGAGATTTTAAAATGTTTAAAATAAGATTATGGGTTGTTTTTTTGTTTTTTTTTACAAATGTGAAATGTGATAAGAGAATTTATAAAAGGAAGGTTGAAGTATAATTTTTAAAAGGGGAGTTAACAAGGGTGAGAGAGTTTTGAATTCTGTAATAGTTAGCATACTTTAGCTTATGTTTGTTAAATGCTATATCGTGTTTTTGCTCTGGGAAGTGGGGGGAGGAATTGGGGAAGGGGGGGTTGGGTGGGAATAAAATAATGTATAATTGATTTTGTAGTATTTGGTTGTTTGAATATAAAAAATAAAAAACTTTTGTTTAAAAAAAAAGATCTGGGTATCCAGGCTTGAAGTCTGCTGTAAAGATACCACAAAAATATACATCTGTTTTCAAGGGGATTCTCAGGATTCCATCACAAACAATTTAATAGTATTTAGCTTTCGCAATATCTATACGCTAGTCTAGCATAGTTATAATAATAATAACAGTAACAGAGTTGGAAGGGACGTTGGAGGTCATCTAGTCCAACTCCCTGCTCACGCAGGAGACCTATACAAGGGATTTGAACCTCTGAACTTTCTGATTGACAAGCTCAGCATCTTAGCCACTGAGCCACCTAAGTTTTTCAATTGGAGAGCCAGATAGCATGGATGTGGGCTGAATCAAAGACGGTAAGCCCATGTTAGTTTGCCAACGCAACACAAAACCCATATTTCAAATATTACAATGTCCATCCTACACGACCCTCATATATCAGAACTTTAAGGCAGGAGGACTTTGGCTCCCACAATTCTACAGCCAGCATGCTGGCAAGGAATTCCGGGACTTGAAGTCCACACATCTTAAAACAGCTGAGGTCAAGAAGCACTCCTCTAAAAAGCAACCTCGATTCTCGAAAAAGTTTTTTTTTTATTTGATTTTTATGCTGCCCTTCTCCGAAGACTCAGGGCGGCTTACAATGCGTTAAGCAATAGCCTTCATATTTTTGTATATTTATACAAAGTCAGCTTATTGCCCCCACAAACTGGGTCCTCAATTTACCTACCTTTGAAAGGATGGAAGGCTGAGTCAACCTTGAGCCTGGTGAGATTTGAACTTGCAGTAATTGCAGACAGCTGATGTTAATAACAGTGCTTTAGTCTGCTGCACCATCAGGGCTTTTTTATTAACCACAAACCGAAGACAGCTGTCAATCTCTTCTTTTAACGTCAGTATTTTCAGAAGTTAAAAACCAAAGTACCTTAAGGAGAGTTTGGGGGGGGGGGTGTAAAAGGTCAAGGCTGAGACGGGAAAAGGGCGGCAGTGAGAACCTGGGGACGACTCCAATGCGGGGAGGAGACAGCAGAGGGAAAGAAGAGAAAGCGCAAGGATAGCTTTAATGGAAACAAACTTTTCGGAAAAGTTTGCTGCGGGTCGAATTTGTTATTAGGATCCATTAGTTGTTGTTGCACATTAAACCCTTTCAAAACAGTTCCAAGCACCATCAGAGACACCGCGCCAGTTGCAGAAACGCGCTCGAGAAGTTGGGGCAGAGCGGAGAGGGCGTTGATCGTAGCGCATGCGCAGCATCATGTGACCGCCGCCCTTTCTTCCAACATGGCGGCGCCCAGTTCTGCTCTTCGGACTCTGCAGCTCGTGCAGGTAGAGCGGAGGGTCTGGGCGGGAGGAACGGGGGAGATTCGATCCTCGAACGAGGAGGACGATCTTCTGATTCAGAGTTTCGTCGCCTCGCCCTGTTAGGCGGGACAGCACACCGCTGGATCGTTTAATTCAGCTCCGGAGCCTGGACGGCAACCGCGTTATGGTGTTGCCTTCCCCTTCGCGTATTCAAGTTCCTCCCCGTACAGTTCTTCTTTTGTAATACGGCTGCTGGTCTTTTTCCAAGTGAAGTGGAAACCGGTGTCGGGTATTTTTAGCATGTTGGACTTAACCACGGCAGAATTCAGTTTTTTTAAAAAATTGCATCTATATTTAACTGGGTAATTTGGGGCCAATCTCCGTTTCTCAGACTAAGCCAGCCCGTGATATCGGTGCAAAGGAAACAGTGGGATATATAGAGCCCTGAACTCCTAGGGATAAAAGTAGATTGTAAGTGTAGCTAATAAATAAAAATAAATTTAGTGTTTGAACTTTTACACACATACAGATTTTAGGCTAGCCTTCTTCCTGATATGCTAGTTCCTTATGTACAGGTATGTTAAAATAATTAGTCCCCCAGAAAAATTGATTGGCCTAGCACTTTACAAAATTGTAGTTGTGATTGAATGCTAAAGCATTTTTGCCTGCGTGTTACTGCATGTAATCTGTGAGTGCACAGTGCCATTTATTTAGTGTTTTTATTCTATTTTAAGTGCTGCTGTGATTTTTTTTTAAATGGTAACTAGCTGCCATGAATGCTACTGGCAGAAAGATTTGATATACCTTGAAATAATGATACAATCTTTCATGAGACTATAAAATTAATAACTATGGTATGAGAAAATGATAAGGACCACAACTTTAGAGTTAAAAGATGGAGAAATAAAACTGCAAGTCTGCATTGAAATCAAAATATGTACTGTGATTTCTAGAAAGCTAAAAGTGTTATCAGCAAAAGTTTGTAAAACTGAATAGCTGGATATTTATAATTGAACATAAATTATATCAAGCTTAATTGGCTCTACTTGGCCGTCAGGAGTTTGCTTATGGCTGCACAGAACTTGTCAACTTTATAAATTATGAATGGTAAAAGTCAGAAAATAATATAGAAAAGTGTAAAATATGTCTCCTGTTAGTTATCCTGATGAGTAGTGGGAGCATAAGGATACTGGATAGCTCTGTAAAATGAATGGAACAGCAGGAAGTGCTTTGTGGTTTGAATTTGCTGAGCATTATAGGGTAAATAATAATACTCTGTAATAATTAACATAAACTAATGATGCACAACTTTGGGGGAAGATCAGGGCTGGCCTTTTATGTTAGCAACAATAGAATTTTGTTGTATCTGTGGCCAGTAGGAACTCTAAATTTGATTTCAGATTATTTAAAGAAAATTAAATCCAGTTTATGATTTCCATTCATTAATCATCCATTTTCATCTTATTTGTTAAAATTTACAAGTGGATTCAAAGTTTATAGGGGGTCTAAAAGCCAAACTTTGCTGCTGTTATATAACTCTGAGATATTAGATTGTTGTAGAACATTCCTTCTCCAAGCATGGAGAGTAGGAAAGTTATTTATGGTCAGACACCATTATCAAGCATAGTACAATAAAATGCAGTTCAATACAGTCAGATTAAAAACAGGTGAAATCACCAAATGAAAGTATTACTAGAATGGTTTAAATTAAATTTATGGAAAGAAAATGAAATATGGAAGGCAAACTAAGATATTTATTAAAATAATCAGGAAAAAAGTGAATCATCTTAGGAAAAGCAAATTATCAAGATTGCTAAACAATGATTTGTCTTGCACCAACAGCAATTGTAAGAAGTTTGTCAGTTGGTCTGGAGATATTTGCTGAGCTGACAAGTAAAAGGATCTAGTGATCCCTTATCTGATCACATATAACTATGGCTAGGAAAAGGAGTAATTAATTCAGTGCACCATGTTGTGTAAAAAAGCATCACCGCAGGATTGGTGAAACTGTTTTGTTTTCTTGAGGGAGCATCAGCAAAGATGTTATAGAAATGTAACATTTTAAAATCTTCCCTCTAAGAGGGCATAAGGCAAAATGTAGCTTTATTTATTTATTTTCCATATTTCTGGACTGCCTATCTATCTCTCAGACTTACCCAGCACTATAGTTTTTGAAGGGATGTTCTTTTCCCTGTTGATTCATAATCATCAGTAGTGAACAAAGAGCCTGGGGATTGGGGGTGGGGGAAACCTCCAACCAGTGGTTAGTAATACAAATCCATGCACCAGTTCTATTTTAATCAGAATAAACAGACTCTCTCCTTAGTGCCACATTAGTTACACATGGAGTCACTTGGAGTAATTCTTAAGAATTTGGATTTAATCCTTTCCAGAGGGGCCAAGGAGCTACAAGGTCCCAACTGAATACCAAACAAAAGTTGTATGTATGCCTTAGTCAGATGAAATTTTAACACTGATGGGATATGCTGTGCCCTTCTAGAAAAGTTGATTTTAGGGCATTCTGGATTTTATAGTTTTGGTATGTGCTGTAATTGGAAAAACAATGAAAAACCATGCCCAAAGATTTTTTTAGCCACCAGGCACAGCGTCTAGGTCACATTTCAAAAATTAAAACCTTAATTTTAATGTAATTATTTTAAGTCATCATTTATTCAATTTATTAAAATTATTTTTTTTAATCACTAGAATGGCTTACCTCCAGAAGTTAGAAGCGAGTGCTCCATCACTGAAGGTTTTCAAAAAAAGATTGCATGATATAGGGTCTCCTGCTCGAACAGGAGGATTAGAGGACCTCCAAGGTCACTTCCAATCCTATTATTTTATATTCTATGTTCTTAACTGCTTCCTCAAAACAATCAGGGTCTGTAGCACTATCTTAAAACACTATATTGTGATGAATGAAGGTGAATATACATGTCCCAAGATCCAATCTGGGTCGGTCACCAGTACCAGAGGTTTAGTCTTCTGAGCTTTCAGACTTATGCTGGAGCCCATCCTCAGGAAACCTCTTTCTAGCAGAATGTGTTATAGCAGACTTTTTGGCTAAATTTGGGGGATGTCGATCCAAATTACTTATTTTTATCACAAGCAATTTGGTATATAAATTGAAGAAAAGGGGAACCAAAATACATCTCTTATTCCTCTTCAGGTTAGATTTTAGTTGATACGTGCATCACATGCTGCCATGAAACTTTATTCTGGAATTCTTTTGAACCTGGTTTGATTGAATACTTTTGGTTAAATGTTGCAGAATTAAGGTGTGATCAAAGATAAGAGTGTCCAGCTCTAAAACGTGCCTGTTCATTTGTCAAAATACACTCTGTATTGACCCAGCTAGTTTTTTAACTACCTCAGTTGTTTGCTGGAGATGAAACCAAAAGTTAATGCCATGAGGATGTGGAGTAAAAAAACTCCAAACCCTTGGTCCTGGGGCAAGAGGATATGAGATTGAGACCAGAGATAATGACTCCCAATAAATTCATGCCTGTATTGTCAGTACTTTTCATTTTTACTTTCTTTGACTAATTAGCACCACTCAGATGGACTTCAGGGTGTAGTTTCTGTTGAAGCCTTCATTGTTGGTAATAGTTGCAGTTCAAGGTGAAAACCTCTATTGGGATTATTGTGGAAAATAACAATGTTTTATAATAAGGTATATTTCTATCATATAAATGTAGGTCTCTTGGTGAACTAAAGTTAACTAAATTTAAAACTTATATTATGCAAATTTCTATCTTTAATACACCTTTACTATATTTAAGAAAAAAAACAGATTACATTTTTAATTATGTTCAAGAAATAAAATTTCTGTAACTGTGAAAGGTTTCTAACTACTGCATGTTCTACTCTATGGGCTCTGTTAAGGAACTCTCATTTAATATATTACAGTATTCTTTAAACAGTGGATTAAAAACCATGAATTGCCTCGCTTTTCTATGCCTAGTTAGTTTATATTTATTTATTTATGTGCAATAATGTTGAATAAATTATATATTTTTGATTTTCTAAATGTTGTCTCACAAGAAAATCTGTTTCTGGATAGATTACATTATAATTTACAAATAAAAAGCTCCATTGTTATTTTTCATTCTCTGGATAGTTTATTTAGGCAATTTTCCTTTTTCAGGAATGAAAGGAAACAAAAGAAAAATGACCAGGCAAAGGTTTTTTGCCAGCCAGAAAAGAATGTCAGCTTACTCTCAGCTAAATAAGTGGGTTTTTTTCATAATATTTAGTTGAAATTGTTTTATTAATTGCCTGGTTGTTATCTTGAAGCATGATTTGGAAAATATGTGCAATTTGGCACAATTTGAAAAATATGTACCTTTATTTAAAGATAAGACAGTTCCCAACATCTCGTTTGTCCTCATGATTTGCCTTTGCTTTATTGGCTTAAATTCAGATCCAGGAAACCACTAAAACCATATGGAATTCTGTGATTCCAATTACAGTTAAGGACAAATAAGAGAGTAGTCTAAGCATGATTTTTCTGTTTCCTGGGCTGCTGCTTCTACCTCATTAATCAGTGTTCAAATGGTCTTAGAGAAACAGTTTGCTGTACTGCCAGCAGAGCAGCTTCATAGCGGCTTCTTCATCCCTTTCCCCACTCTCTGTATGCCTTCACAGTGGGGAAAACTAGAGAGGGAAACCATCAATCTTCTTTGTCACAGATGTCAGCAGTGATTCGCTCCCTTCTTCCTGTGTTGTCCCTCACTCCCAGGCATTCATGCATAAGCACACACCACCTGTATTTAGAATTAGCTTTCTTCACCTGCTCTGTTCCACAGGCACACATTATGGGTGCATAACATTCCAAAATGCAAGCCAGTTGCGATGGCATAGAGAATTTTGATTAGTACTTTTCAAAGGAAAGGCCCCATGTACATGGTTCTCCTGCCTGGGTTAGTGATGGTTGGTTGTGATAATTTTTTTGGCTGCTATATATTTTTAATAGTTGTTTTTATTTTTGTTAATATTCATTGCCTAGAATTCCTTGTTGAAATAGGTGGCTATAGAGATAAACAGACATAGACAGACAGACAGACAGACAGACAGACAGAGATAGATAGATAGCGATAGATAGATAGCGATGGATGGGATGGGAGGGGATGGAGGGATAGATGGACCCAGTAATACTTAGTTCTTTCTTTATATATCATATTTAAAGACCACCATCTCCCTCATAAAGCAACTCTGGGTGGTGTGTATACTTCTTCATATTTTAACCCTTAGCAGACAAAGTATTTACATAATAATTACAAAATAATTTCAGTAAGTGTTTTTAGAATTATTTAATTAATGGAAAGGCTATTTGGATGTGATTGACATGTCAAAGAATTGAAATAATGTATGTTGGAGTCCAGGGGAACAAGAAATGAAAATAGGGTAAAAATTTGGGAAATGTAGATTAGATTTTTGTTCTTCAGCAAGTCATATATGTAAGTGAAAATATGTTATGGTATGTTTGATCATTTGGACAAAGAATATAAAATGTATATAAGACTGAAGTATGGAATATTTGTTGTGAATATGAAAATGAAATTTTCATATTCACTAAAACTAAATCAAGCCTGTGTAATGTCTCCTTGTGTGTTTAATTTACTTATGAATTAATGTATATGGAATGCTTATAGTGATGTAAGAGGCGGTGTTGTTTGGGGATATGAATGTGCATGTATTTTGGCATGTAAAAAATTCTCTGTTTTGGCTGAGAATCCAAATGATTTGCAATTAATTTTATATCAAGGAACATAGATCTGAAAAATATAGTAATATGTCAATAGTAAAATAATTGGGTGTGATGGGGAAAATGGAGGGAATGATTACAAGTTAGGTATTTTGTATTCTTGGTATAAAGTAAAATACACATAGAAAAATAGATGGAGACATTTTTTAAACTACACTGGTGCTGATTAAAAGGTTGTGGACAATATGGTGATCTATTGTAAGACTGTCAAAGTAATATTTTATTATTATAAAAATGTTATAATGTTATATGGAAATGAGAATTGGGTATGTCAGGAGAAACAAATATAAATTAAATGCATTACTTAGGAAATATATGTGGTGCATTAAGAATATACGGTAAATTGTCAGGAATGAATGGGAATTAAATATAAAAATTAACTATCAATATGGAAAAAGTATGTTGACTGAATTGTAAAACAAATGCATAAAGGCAGAGTGAATAGGTCAAGAGAGGACTAGGAAAGTGATGGTTAAATGGAGTTGAACTTGGAAAAAGAGGTGAGAAGAGTAAAGAAAAAAAGCAATGTATCTACCAGATAAAAACATTATGGAAGCCAGTTGGCTGTAAGGAAAGAAGGTTATGAAGAGATACAGTGAAAGGTATTGATATAAAACTGCTGGAACAGTAATTAATCTTTTGAAAATCCATACAACCTCTGACTGCTTGTCTCTCCACTCTGTACCAAAGGTCCAAGGAACTCTGCTCAGAATCTAAAATGCATTGAGACATTTTCCCATGTAAAAATGGCTCTAGTCTGAATTTGCATTTCTTGCAGTTTATGTTTCCTTCCAAAGGGAGTTCCTCACTTTCTCTCTCTCTCTAATCCTTTACTGACTCGAAATCTTTTGAGTATACAGCTCTGATGCCTGACCTCAACATTTTTAGTGAAGCACATTCCAGCTCTATGATTTCATGACACCAGGCTGAACTCCCTGCTAGGCTGCCTTCTGACTCTTGCTGGGTGGATAAATAGTGAACAATGCTTATAGAAGACCAATCAACTAGGTATGGCTTTAGTACCATGGTTTCAAGAATTCTCTTTTATTCCTCTCAGTAAAGTAAAATGCTTTATGCTGCCAGAATCCTTCACTAATGAAGAATCAAAAATAAAAACAGCATACAATAATTATATACCGCTCCCAAAAAAAGTTACGAACAGCATAAGAACAAACTTCATCATGCCATCACTTAGTTCAGGGGTGTCAAACTTGGGGCCCAGGGGCCAGATGCATCATGCACTAGCCACGCACACCCCCAGTTTAGCAAAGGTCAAAAAAGTTGTGATACGTCATGTGACGACAACGTATTGTCGTGAGTTTGACACGCCTGACTTAGTTTATCAAAAACGTTAGCCACATACATCCTTCTTGTTTTACTATCCTATCAGACGATTTATTTAACTGCAGATGTCATTCCTTTTTCAGTAATCGAGAATCAGGTTAAGGTATTGGACTAGGAATGGAGAGACTTCCTGTTCAAGTCTAGTCTCAGCCTTACAAGCTCCCTTGGTTACCACCTCAAGAGGGCGGGGGGTGGGTAGTTGTTTTTTGGAAGAAATGAGATGAGGGATCGTGTTGTATTCTGCCTTAAACTTTTGTTTCAAAGGCAGAATATGAATCAAATATTATCCTGTTGTGCCCATATCCTTGAGAATATTTTCACTGTTCTGTAATCAGTATTAATCATCTTTAGAATTTAAAATGTGCCTCTTCCTTAAATTTTGTTGAAATTCTAGTCATAGTGCTTTTAGCTAAGTTTGTTCCCCAGGAGGTAATGCAATAGAGCCACTTTGAAATATATCTTCTTGGATTGTTATTGAAGTCCATTCTGGCTGGATGACTTGCAGGTGCCCTCTGTATCTGCAAATCTATATAATTCAAATGAAATTGAACTCCTAAATAAACGTAAATAAAACTATGCTGTTAATCACTTGGTGTGTCATTTAATCTGTTTCTAAAAAATGTTTCACCATTGTTTTTTTAGTGGTATGGTTTATTAACAAATTAAGTTTAGAACAAAAGCAATTTCTTCCTCCTCTCTCTTTTTCTGAAATAGTTTTAAATACAGCCGTGGAGCCTTGCTTGCAATTCCTTCCTATTAATAAGTTTCTTCCACTCAAAATTCCAAGCTGGGTAGAGACACCTTTGCTGCAGATGCCTTGGAAATGGGGAATAGCCTCTTAAAGCCATTTATGCTTATCAGGGTTGTCTGCTGTAGTCTTTGGGTGATACTGAATGGAGAGGTGAATTCAGTTTCTTAGATTCCAAGCTCTGAGAAAGGGCTGAGGGGAGGTAGTTATTGTAATGGGATTCTTATTAGAAGTCCTAGTGATACTTTCACCTCTTCCCAGCCTTAAACACTGGCACATGGAAAATATTTAAAATAAAAATATTTCCAGTTGATTTGGAGGTATATGGGATGTTTGAAGTGCAATAGATCAAATTCTGACAGACTGGATTGCTGAGAGACTGGTCAGCCTTAGAGGCTGGGAGGGGGAATAAAGCAAGCTTCCTAAGATGTCGTAATTTAACTAAGCCCTACATATGTAATTGTTTTAATCTTTTCTCCCAGAACTTAGTTGTTCCCAGGCGTTTAATCATTTTGGTTTTTCTCTGAGCTCTCTCCAGATTATCAATATGTTTCATTGTTGAGGTATCCATAATGGGTCACAGTATATTAGATGTGGTTTTTAATTCTGCATGTAATATGATCTATCCTTAATCATTTTTATTTTTTTAACATAGATGTTTTAAAAATGTGCTACAGTGTGGCTATCCTACATGTTTAATGAACCGTTTTCCTTCCCTGCCTGTTCAGGTTTCTGTTAAAATACAGAAGTGACTTTTCTTTTTTGTAAAAAAAAAAAAAAAAAAGGGACATGAATTGAAGGTAACCTCTTCTGAGATTGATATTAATCCACGCGCACAACACTATTTCACCTTGTTATCTAGTCTATCTTGGAGAGGGGCCTTCCCTGCCCTGGTACTTCTGAATGACTTTTATTACAACTTTTATTTATTAACACACCTTGGATTGATTTTTTTTTTTAAATAAAAAACCTGGCCGTTGTATTTAGCTATGGGGTCTCCAACAACACTTCACTGTGCCACATAAATTTTGAAATGGAGCTGAGTTTCAAAAGTACCTTATGATACGGCATGGGTTAAAAAGAAAAAAGGAAGTAAAAACAAATTCTTCTGGATGAATGGAATCCCTGGAGTTTTTTAAGAGCAAACCTATATCCTAAAAGAATGTGAGGTTTTTAAGAATTCTGTTACTACTGGAAGTGGTGAGCTTGGCACCAGGATGCAGATTTTGGAAGCAAGAGCCCTTTTTAGCTTATAGTGCATTTCTAGTCTTCACTGTGTATTTTTCAGCACTAAATAACTTTTTCAGCAGAAGTGATAATTTAATGTGAATGTTAAATTTGCTTCATCATTTAATATGGAAAGTAAAGTTAAAGCGACCACCCAGGAAGTAGCTTGACTCTTGAGAGATGGAACTGTCAGACCTTACTGATGATTGATGATTTCAACTGATTCCTTAAATAGCCTAATACCATGTTACAGCCCAGGTTCTTTTTCGAAGCGTACTGAATAATCCAGTTCTGTTTAGACAATCATATTTTACGCTTTCCATTTTGTATCCACAAGCATGCTTTTCTCTCAAAGGAATCAGTGGATGAGTAGTGCTTAAAAGACATCCAGGCAACCAGAGAATGAGAGGGTTAGGAAAAAGAAATTGAATAACTAGAAGTTGATAGGATGATGCTACAATAAACAATGTGTGACTATGTATTTTGCAACGGGGGCTTGGAATTTTGTTTCCAGTCTCATCTATTTTTCACTCCATTCTGTCACTAAAGAAAAATGCAGAGTGCTAGTACGTAACTTCATTTTCTCTTATAAGCAATGTGTCCATTGTTACTTTATACCACAGTGTTATTGTCTTTCATAATACACAGAACAACAAAATAAAAATTGCCTCTAGAATTAGGTGACCTTAATGTAAAGAAAAGAAACTGAATAGGGAAAAAACGTAGATTTGTTCTTCCATCACCTTTCTTTCAGATCAAAATGAAAGCAGTGACTAGACAATATTTGGATTAATTACTGTATGAATTTTGTTTATTTTACTGGAAAAGCTTAGATTGAAGAGTAGCATTCTCCAAAGCTTAGATTGTGAGAATAGCATAAAAAAATACTATAGCAATAGCAATAGCACTTAGATTTATATACCACTTCATAGTGCTTTACAGCTCTCTCTGAGCGGTTTACAGAGTCAGCATATTGTCCCCAACAATCTGGGTCCTCATTTTACCAACATCAGAAATATGGAAGGCTTTGAGCCCCGTCAGGATCGAACTCCTGGCAGCGGGCAGAGTTAGACTGCAACACTGCATTTTAACCACTGCACCACCAGGGCTCTATACAACCTTTTAGTATAAAGTGGTATTTAATGGGCAGCCTTTGTGACCTTAGTTGTGCTGCTCCCCAAACTTGTTGGATTCATCTGAGCTTTATGGGAAGAAGAGCATACCTGCATGAACTATATGTGAGCTGTCAGTGATAATTTACCTATATCTAAGCCTATGGTTATGGTTTTCTTACAGAACAAAGGTCTGAAAAGGATTTTCTCAGGAATTCAGCCAACCGGGATTCCTCACTTGGGGAATTATTTTGGTGTCATCACAAGCTGGGTGAAGCTACAAGAAGAATGTAGTTCTGTATTATACAGCATTGTGGACCTCCACTCCCTCACCATACCAAGAGAGCCGGCTGTTTTACGTGAAAGCATCCTAGACATCACTGCTGTTCTCCTGGCCTGCGGCATAAACCCACAAAGATGCTTCCTTTTCCAGCAGTCCCAGGTCAGTCTTTTCCTCTGGAGGTTTCTGCGTGGTTTTTCTAGATCATACTATATCTGTGTGTCTGTCTCTTTATGCTGTTACCCACATAGCTACATCAATAGTCAAAGCTCATTTTGAATAGTACAAATGAACAATGGACAGGAAAGATTATCAGCCTTTTAGGAGAGCTGCTTCTGGGCTCACTTACAAAGAATAAAAATTTTGGCCAGGTACAATCTTTGGAACGAAAGAGCAGGTAGCTATGCCTCAGAGTCTTCATCTTGTTTCCTTTATAGCCCTGCTCTACATTAGAGACTTAAATGGGAAAGTGAGAATAGAAGAAAAAATGTATTGCGAGGCTGAGTTTTTATGGTTTGAGTACTTGCACAGCAGTGTGGAGGAAGAGTTTCTGTAAGGAAGAAAAAGGAGTTCCATTTTGGTGTTAAATTGCAATGGTCCAAAGAAGGAATAGGAAGAGTCTGCTGGTTGTAGCTTTAGCATTAGCACCAACATCTCTGGGATCTGGAGAGAAAAGAATTGGTGCTGACAATAACTGCAGGAGGGAGAATATAAAATAATTTTGCATTGTTTATGAACTCTGGAGTAACATTTGTAAAGAGAAGGTTCTGCACCATTCAGGCAGAGTTCAAGGAATGAGAAACTCAAGCGTGTGAAGAGAATAGACACACGGAGGGTAGGAAGCTTAAAACAGAAACCCATTCTGTGCTAAATCGTGATTGCTACAACCAAGATTTGTTGAATAGGCTACAAGGAGATTCAGTTTACATAACACATGGAGCCATAAACCATTAGTTATATAATACGATAAGCCAGAACCAAATAAACTACATGATTTAATGCAATGTATGAACGCAAGCTAATTGCAACAGTGTTTTTCCTCTGCGTGGAACATAACAAATTATACTGAAGACTGCAAGCGTGCTTCTCGGTTGCAATCTTGCATTTAAGTAACATAGTAATATTTTCATTTGCTTATTTTCTGCCACTTCGCTCCCTCAAAGCATATGATCCTTATGAACATTGATTTAATGGTAGGATTCTCCCCAAAGTAAATAGGTACAGAATGAACAGGAATGTTTTGTGCCGGTGAAATAATTTGCAAAATACCTGTATTGGGGTGAATTTTATTGTTCTGGCTTTAGTTTGTCCTTACCAGCAGGAGGCTGACCCAAGTGGCCACAGAACCTGCTGATCTTTTATATCTGGTGTTCATCGACTGTCTCTACACACGCAAGGCACCCAGTGCTTTCTTTTCAGTGCCACAATTGAAATGCCCCAAGGTATGCAATTTGGCAAGTCAAGGCAGACGCTTGTATGAAAAATAGACATCTTGCATGAAAAAGTTTTCCAAACTCTCTTCTCTTTATGAGGAGCTTTTTGATTTGGGACATGTCAAAATTTTAATGGATCCTAATATTTATTTAATAAGAAGAAGAAAGACAAAAAAAAGTTTGGATAGTGGATGTGACAGTACTGGGAGACAGTATAATAGAAGAGAAAGAACTGGAGAAAATCTCAAAATACAAAGACTTGCGAAGAGAAGTGGAATGACTTTGACAAAAGAAAGCAGAGATAGTTCCAACAGTAATAAGTCTAGTCCCTAATTGGCATTCCAACAGCTTCATCAAAACAAAACAAAAACCCAGCACCAGCTGCAATAGTTGAAAGAATTAAGACTCTCCCAAGAGAAATGGCAAACATCAAAAGAGAACTAGAATATATCAGAAGAGAACCTTTCAGAATATTTGATTTCAAATTAACACTGTCGCAGAAGAGAAAAGAACCAGTGGGAGGCAAAACATTCAACAAAAACATTCTAACAACATTCTGCCTAAAATATGGTTAGTAGATTATATGGATAAGTCAAATATCTTTATTGGATATTAATATTCTTTGCTCATTCAACAGTTTTTACAAGAAATGAAATGGTTCTCTTAGAATTAATGTGCCAGATTTTTTTTCTTTTTCAGAATTAATAGTTCTGTAGTGACATAAGACAGAACCAAAAATACTCTTGAACACAGAATGACAGATTCTGCACACAGTTCCACAGAGCTACTGTTTGAATTCCTGCTTTTGATTGCAAATTCAAATTGACACAAATGTGGTTCTCTAGCTGAAGAGTGTCACTTTCCAAAAACAGAGCTGTAGAATTTCATTTTAATTTGCTGCTGCTAGCTAATACTATTTTTCTGACCATTAATAACTGCCTTTTGAATAAAGTCAGGCCAATAATCAGAGCTTTCATTTAACTGTTTCATTGTTTCTATTATCCATAGATTTTTGGTAGTTTGGATCCGAGTGATCTGGAACTGCTATTTGGCTCTGAATCTCATTGGCTGAGTTAAAAAGGAAAAAAATTTGGAAAAGCTGCCAGAGGGATACATATGTGAAATCATTCAACATTAATACAACAATCAGTTTCTTTGAAAAATGTAGTTTCTTAGAAAACTATCCAAGGTAGATTAGATTAACAGTAACCCACAGAAAACAAAAGTTATCAGAATATATAAGAATTTACAGTCAGAATCAAAAAAATAAAGGGAAAACATTGATCAAATAACGTTGATCAGCAAAGAAAAAGACTAAGCTTATCTGTCCTGGAAGACAACTAATCAAGAAACAGTCTCAAAACTAGTTTTATGCAAAGGGTAGTTGGTTATTGCTGTTGTTGGTTGTTCTTATTATTTCAGAAAATCAACTATCCATGTTTGGACCAAATAAAAATGAAATATTGTGAATAGCATAATGAAATGAATATGAGAAAGACAGTATATTAAATACAAATACACTTTAAAATCAGATCTAGGTGCTCCTTGAAGTCAGAGTTCTAGGGATCAGTAGGACATGCGATTTTGGATGATCACATCTTTGACAAATTCAGCTGGGTAAATTATAGTGGAATTTATAACACTTTATAATACATCTACATATTTTCAGCTATGCTGCAGGAAAGATTTACAGAAGAATAAGTATACTGATAAGTACACTAAGTGTAAGTACCCTTGATTCTGGCTGTTAGGATATGAGACTAAACTGGGTGATTTCTGATAAGAGGGGAGATACGTTGTAGCAAAGATATAAAATATTAGTTTTGTCTTTTCAAGATCAAGGACCAGTCTAAGTACACATTGGAAAATGCTTTTAAGCTCCAGGCTTGCTCTAAATGTCTCATTTGGGTGGCGTAGGAGACAGCCAGAATGGTTTAGGATCCAATGGCCTAAACTGGGTTCTGCACTTTGCCCGAGTACCTTTCATAGTCAGCCTTGGAGAATGATGGGCTTTGCCCTTCAGACTTGGGAGTTCTTTCTCCAACCTCAGAGGACAGAGTCCTATGACCTTTAGGATGGTAACTCAGAGGCCCTTGCACTCATCCTTTTGATCTTTTATTAATGGGTTAGGCATTAAAATCAAATCTAAATCTAAATGAATTACCATATTTTTCGCACTATAAAACACACCGGAGCATAAGACGTACATTAGCTTTAGAGGAGGAAAACAAGAAAAAAATAATCTGCCTTTGCCCAGCATCCATCCGGTATTCATCTGGCTAGCGGCCTTGCAGCAAACAGAAACAGCCTGGTCAGCTTCAGCACATTATCGCAGCCCCAGCACATGGCTCGTCAGGGCTCCGCTCCGTTGTGCCCACCACTGGTCAACAGAGTTGAGTTGCCGCCGCTGCCAGGCAACACTGGAGCCTTCACTGCTGAGCAGCTGATCGGTGGTTAGATCGGCCTACTGGAATACTGCCAATCGGCTGTTATAGGTGGCGGGGATGGCGGCAAATGGCGGCAATCAGCTCCGGTTATCCCTGCCATCTAGAAGAAGCTGATCGGCAATATTCTGGGAGGCCGATCCAACCACTGATCAGCTGCTTGGCAGTGAAGGCTCCAGTGTTCCCTGGCAGCGGCAAACGGCAGCAGTGGTGAAAGGGATGGTGAACACCGCTGCCGCACCAACCCCATCCCCCCAGCACAATATTTGCTCTATAAGACCCACATACATTTCCACCCACTTTTTGGGAGGGAGAAAGTGTGTTTTATAGTGCAAAAAATACGGTATTTAAAGTCAAAAATTACCTTTACTAATTTTGATATGATATACAAGTAGGGCAAGTTATAATTAACACAGATCAGCAAGTTGAGCCTAGAATATATTTTTGGGAGCTAAAATAACCCAATACATGAATGAATACACACACACACACACACGTATGTGTATATGTATATGTATATATGAGTGCATATATATATGTGTGTGTGTGTGTATGTATGTATATAAAATCCTTGCCTTTATTAGGAAGGACATCTTCCAATTGGTGTTGAGTTTTTATAAAAAACACAATGTACTTATTTTCGTATTTCATTTGTTTCAGGTGCCTGAACATGTTCAGCTTAGCTGGGTCTTAGGGTGTTTGATAGGCATCCCACGTCTGGAACATTTTCCCCAATGGAAGGTAAGGTTCCATTGAAAAGAAAGAGGTGAGCTATCTAGGAAGGTTCTTCTCCATCAGCTCAATAACCCATTCTTCTCCGCAGTAGCCCATTCTTCTGCCTGTGCATAAATATAAAGAAGAAGTGGGAATCCTTGATGATCTGGCTGAGATCACTGAATATTTGAATCTTCTATGCTCCAGATTTTTTTTATTGCCTTTTCTGTAGGCTGGTCCTTTACTTTAAAGTATTTGCTTAAGTGACTTTCTAATTTTGGACAATGTTCTTATAAATCATGTATAGGACCTTCTAATCTATCTATCTATCTATCTATCTATCTATCTATCTATCTATCTATCAGCAGTTTCTCAGTTTATGAAAAAACAATCTGGCCTAAGTATGACTGCTTTATTCAAGATCAAATAATAAAGAGATTAATCAATGCTGTATTATTTTTCTACCACTAGCTTAAGAAGGCCAGACAGACCAGTGGAGGAACAGTTGGGCTCTTCACCTATCCTGTCCTTCAAGCGGCAGATATTCTTCTCTACAAGTAAGAATGACAGTTTCCCTATTTGCAGACGGAATGCCTGTAATATAATGTGTCAGAGAAAAGGTACAGCTGAGCTATTGAGAGCATCCAACTCCCGCCAACAAAATGGTATCAACCATGGAGCAGATCCCCTGCCCTCCACCTTAAGAATCTGGATCGGGACTCGTTATGCACGGTCACTCATGCCCTCGTCACCTCCCGTCTGGACTATTGTAACACTCTCTACATGGGGCTCCCCTTGAGGAGCACTCGGAGGCTCCAACTGGCGCAGAGTGCGGCCGCGCGGGTGGTGATGGGAGCGACATGGCGCTCCCATGTAACGCCTCTCCTGCGCGAGCTGCACTGGCTCCCGGTGGTCTTCCGAGTGCGCTTCAAGGTTTTGGTTATCACCTTCAGAGCGCTTCATGGCTTAGGACCTGGCTATTTACGGGACCGCCTGCTGCCACCAATAGCCTCCCACCGACCAGTACGCTCCCATAGAGAGGGGCTCCTCCGGGTGCCGTCGGCCAAACAATGTTGACTGGCGGCCCCCAGGGGGAGAGCCTTCTCTGTGGGGGCACCTACGATCTGGAACGAGCTCCCCCCGGAGATACGGAGGATTCCGGATCTGTGTACCTTCCGTCGCGCGCTTAAGACGTTCTTATTCCATCAAGCTGGCCTGACCTAAGTTTTTTCCCCTTTTTAAATGGAAATTTTAAATTTGGTTTTAATTTATTGGGGTTTTAAAATGGTTCAGCCAAATTTATTTAATTAGTTTTATCTCTATTTTAAATTTTGTATCTATATGTTTTATTTTATGGCTGTTCACCGCCCTGAGTCCTTCGGGAGTAGGACGGTATACAAATTTAATAAATATAAATATATATATATATAAATATAAGAAGTGCGAATTGCTCTGTAGCAGATCTTATGGAGAGTATACTGCTGAAAGCTTGGAAGGAGAGCAAAATAAAATTTCCTTCTGCTCCAGCTTCTGTAAACTACCAGCAAATCTATTTGCTCTATTTAGCACTCATTCTTCAGTTTTCTAAAGGAGTTTGAAATAAGCAGATGAGATGGCACAGTTTTCTTTTTCATTTGAAAGGTCAACACATGTTCCTGTTGGAGAAGATCAAATCCTCCACTTGGAGCTGACTCAAGATACAGCTCGCCACTTCAATAAGAAGTATGGGGAGTTCTTTCCAGTACCCAAAGCCCTTTTAAGTGAGTAAGAAGAATAGCGAAAAGCACAACGAGCCGCTGGTTGAATAATATCAATATGTTTTAGATGGGAGGAGGATTGGGCAGCTATCAAAGAAAAGAAAATTCAACAGT
This sequence comes from Pantherophis guttatus, assembly GCF_059756535.1. Taxonomy (NCBI): domain Eukaryota; kingdom Metazoa; phylum Chordata; class Lepidosauria; order Squamata; family Colubridae; genus Pantherophis; species Pantherophis guttatus. The sequence goes on from NC_142064.1 coordinate 102,865,254, forward strand.
GAATCTTTTTGGCGGTCTGAAACAAACATATGTCGTCATTCCAACTGGGAAAATATGTGTAAGGCCACAAAAGCTATATGAAAGGCTGCCTGTCAGATCTAGAGAGTAGCTTGGTACTCTGCATCTCATGTCCATCAAGTCACTCTGCATCTGATGAAGTGAGTTGCAGCTCACAAAAGCTTATGACTTAAAATAAAAACTGGTGAGTCTTAAAAGATGCTACGAGACTCTGATTTTGGGCTATACTAGACTATACTAATATGGCTCTTTTCCTATATTATGTACAGGTTGTAATTACCTGTTTTCTTTTGATTATAGCCTCATCAAAAAAAGTGAAGTCCCTCAGAGATCCCACATCAAAGATGTCAAAATCAGACGCTCATAAATTAGCCACAGTGTGTATCACCGATAGTCCTGAGGAGATAAAGCTGAAATTTTGCAAGGCTGTCACAGACTTTACCTCTGAAGTGACCTATGATCCCGAACACCGCCTGGGAGTCTCCAATCTTGTGGCTATTCACTCTGCTGCAACAGGACTCAGCACAGAGGAAGTGGTACAGCAGAGCATTGGCCTGGATACGGCCCATTACAAGGCAGTGGTGGCTGAAGCGGTTATCGAAAAACTTGCACCAGTTAGGAATGAGTTTAAGAGACTAAAAGAAGACAAATCCTACCTAGAAGAGGTTCTGTCATCCGGAGCAGAAAAAGCCAGAGAACTTGCAGCTCCTGTATATTGGGAAATTAAAAGATTGGTGGGGTTGAATTGAATCCAAGAAAATGTAGCTATCATCTTTCATTACTTCAGTTTGTGCCCTACTGTATGTTACAGTCCTCTGTTTTGAGGCTCCAAAAGAAGATTGATTGTCAGATATTTCCCTCACATGTATTAATTCTTTTAGAGCCAGGCTTGGAGACTGCAGAGAGCCAAATGACATGCAATACAATGAAGACATCTAAGTATGGTTAGGGTGGAAAGCTGAATCTGCTCCAAGGGCCAGGTTTCCCACCAGGTAGATGATTGTATGGGGTGGCATTTCTGGAAGAAGAATCCCTTCCCATTTCTGCCACATAACAGTCTCTTTGGTCCACTAGTGGCTGCAGTTAATCATTCCTAGGATCATTTGAGTGGTGGAGACAATTGTAGCTGATCTGGCTTTGGTCTGCCCTCAAAGCAGAAGATGGGAAGGCATTGAGAATTAAGATCTTTAAGAGCCGTCTTGCCAGTCCAAGTAAAAATGCTGTGAAGCCAGTTCAGCTGAAAACTGTTCTTGCAAGTTACAACACTGTTGTTGAGACTTTTTTTTTAAACGATCCCACATATTTTTATAAATAACTCAAGGCACTGAACATACCTAATACACCTGCCTCCTTCCATTTTCCCCACAACAACCCTCAGTTAGGCTGAGAAAGAATGGCCTGCCTAAATTACCTAGCCGGTTTTCATGCTTAAAGCTGGATTAGAACTCAAAGTTTATAGCCTGGTGCCTTCATGACTAGACCAAACTGGCTCTTCGTTGCTCCCAGTTCAATGGCAGAATAGCAATTTTCCTGAGAGGAAAGACAAAAATATAGGAAAGCCCTGAAGGAGCTTTATGCTGAAGCAGCTCAGTGAAGTGATGGTTCTTGTTTTAGGGGAAAGAAGGAAGTTCAATCCGGTTTGTGGTCCCAGGCATAAGATGGGGAGAGTTGATAGTTCAGAGTTTGAAGATTCCTTAATCACTTCTTTCATCTTTTCCTTCCCCTTTCCAGTATGAAAGCTGCCCTAGATAACTTGGGCTTAAGTGACAAAAATGGTAGACGATTCTAAACAACGATGTTGTTTAGAATATTCTGCCATCCTAATGCAGGCCTTGGTTGTTGCATAAGAGAGTTTCTCAGGGCATTTTATTCTGTAACAGAGCTTAAGAAGATAGGAAATGGCACTTATTTTCTAATATATATTTTGGGAAAAGTCAGCCACATATCTTTGGATATTTGAAAAGGGAGTGCTGAGTTCATAATTCATGTTCTTTCTCAGAACAAAGAAGTTATTCCTTCCATTCCATAAAATGTGAACCGCACCCGGGCATCTTCCTTCTGGTATGTTTGCAAGTTTATTTGAAGTGCAGCATAACCTATGGAAAACAGGACAACATTATTATATTGCGGATGCTTGGCAGGCAGAAGAGCCTCTGCTTTATGAACTTAGATTTTTTTTCATGTGGAGCCAAACTGATTCTGAAACAGACGTCTTCAAGTTTTTGTGCCTTGCGTAAGAGTGTGAGCAAAAGACTGCAGCCAGAGCCAGGGTTCCCAAACAGCTGCATAGCAACTCCCAACTCTCTTATTTTGTTTCATGTTTACTGACTTCATAGAAAGCCCTACAAACTCCAGAGCCAGTTTTCCAATGTCATCCCCTTAACGTTTAGCATTGTTAGATCATGGTCTTGACAAAAATCCCAAATGATGTGGGAGCAACCATAAACCTATTCAGCCGATGCTTCATCACCAGTTCTCTATTCTTCACACCCTGCCTGCAAAACTAATTCTCCTGTAAGGTTCCCAGGATTTGTCTGTAAGCATCCATGAATACATAAAAAACATGTGTGACACAGCTTTCCCTGGCCCATTGTGTGGAAGAAGAGGGTGTATTTGTACTGTATGATAATACTTCTGGCTGTTCCCTCTTTTGAGGGAGGCAAGCGGTTCAGAAATGTGAAATATGAATAAATAAGTGAATATTCTACACATCTATAGTACTATCATGGTTGTGCCCTGTGGCTACATGGCCAGAGCCAGCCCAGAAAGCACTGGTCCAGCCTGACAGCACCTCCTTGAAGCCTGCCAAATTGCTGATTGGTGGGTTCCTGGGAGAGTGGAAGGTAAAGGGCAGGATGCTAGCATCTTCTTCTGAATTGCCATCTGGAAACTGTTTACACGTGGCTGCCTGCTAACCACAGACAGATTCAGCTCTCTATCCAGTCTCATCAAATGGTGTGTTTGAAAACAAACTCAGACTCTTCATTTAACCATTTTAGCTCTTTAGAGGGATTAAATTCTACCTTTTGCTGGCTAACTTAAACAAATGTTCACTTTTGTGTGCAGATGTCTCCGTCGTCATCAGCCACCACTGGTTTGCTTTTCAGTGTCAAATTGTAGGCTGCTGCAGAGAAGCACTTGGGGGGGGAGGGGAGAATTCAGTGCTTTTCCTGCACTGTTACGATCTTTCCCAATTCTGTTTAAACTCAGTGCATTGACATGAATCTCCCACATAAGCTAATATGAACTGATATAATGGAAAGAATTGTTGGGCCCGTTATCTCATTCTAAAGGCAGTGAAAGTTGAAAACAGTAATAAAATAGTAATAGACTTTTGTTGCTGAATCAACTGGAAACCGTTGTTGGTAAAATGATTAAAATACTGGTGAATGGGAAGTAAGTTGCATTCATTCGGATTCTTTATTTCCATATTTTTTTATTTTTTTTTTAAATTTGATTTATATGCCGCCCTTCTCCGGAGACTCAGGGCGGCTTACAATGCGTTAAGCAATAATGCTGTAAAAGCAGATTTCTGCCAAGAATCTCATTGTCAAGTGTTTTTGTTACACTGTATAGCTAAACCTGTGGTAATTTTGATACAGAGCAGTGAAAGCATGCTACATGCAATGTGGCATCAGTCAGGTGGATGAGGGATTTTTTAAGGAGAGGAACAATTCCGATCTCAGAAAACGCAGAATCATAACCAAAAACTGTGACAAGCCAAGAATGGTATAGGTCCTGAACATATTTTCGTGCCTCTGGAACTGGGAAGTTAATCACTAGCTGGATGATCAATAAAACACAGCACATTGCTATAGAACTATATTCAGCTATTTTCAGCAGAGCAAGGAACACATGCTGTTTTTTTAGAAAATGATAGGATGAAAACATTGTGCAATATGTAATGAATAAAACCTGTACCACAATGTTTCTAAAGAAACATCATTCCAGGAAGTCATAGCATAAAACGTTGAAATATTGCTTGGTAAAGTTATGGCCTATTAAACCCCACGAGCCCCAGGTCCTGCTTTTGGAATAATAAAGCACCTAGGCTTCTGTGAGATCTTATTTTGTTTCAGAAAATCAACAAATCAAAAATCAGTAGTGAGTCTGTTGGTCTTGTATCCCACCATGCTGGCCTAGAGAAATATCTCTTAAAAAATAGTCAGCAAAACATTAATTCTGTACCTGTATCATTTGTATACCTATGCATACATTGTATACCTGCCTCATTTCTCCTATTCTCCGTTTGAAAGCAGTAATGGCAGGGGACACTGAAGGTCCACAATCCCCACTTTGTAATCCCAAAAGTGCTGTTCAGAAAACAGCTGGACTTTCTTGGGGGTTTTTTTCCCCCTTTCCTTTCCATCCAAGAAACTTCTTCAGTTCTGCTGAAGAAGAACTAAGAAAACCATTTTAAACAACACCTTTGGGACAACCATGACCTGGATGAGTGAGAATCTCCATTGACACTTTCCCACTTTGTACTTCACTATGCTCATTGCCCATGTACACTGATTTTTTGTATACTTGCATGAATCTTGCATGAATAGTATTAAGTATTAAAAATTACTTGTTTAAAATAATTTAAAGATGAACTTCTCATGAACCCATTAAGACAAGTTGTGTCTTGCCCGGCTGACTGCTCGATCTGTTCAATCACCAGAAATGTCTTTTCTTGAAGTTCTGTGTCCCCATTCATTAAGTTCCCTACCTCTCTGCCAGAGCATTAGGATGTCACCACAGTTCAGTATTAACAAGCATGCATCAAAAAATGTACAGCAATATACGTACAACAGCTTTCTATCTTGAGCATTTTAATTCCATTTTAATGGAATAGCCAACACCGCAGAAGACAAGCTCAGGATCCAAAAAGTTCTTGACAGACTTGAACAATGGGCCTTATCCAACAAAATGAAATTTAATGTGGAGAAAAGCAAGGTTTTACACTTAGGCAGGAAAAACCAAAGATACAATTACAGATTAGACGAACCTGACTCGAAAACCATAACTGTGAGAGGGACCTGGGAGTGCTAATGGACAAAACTTAATTATGAGTCAGCAGTCTGCAGCAGCCGCCAAAAAGGTAATCACATAAAGACTACACCTGGAATTCAGCATCCAGTTTCGGTCACCATATTAGAAAAAAAGATGTTGAGACTGGAAGAAGTGCAGAGAAGAGCAAGGATGGTTTATTCATTAAACAATATGAAGAACGGTTGCAGGATTTGGGTTTGGCTACTCTAGAGAAAAGAAGGACTAGGGGTGACATGATAGCAGTATTCCAGTATTTGAGGGGCTTAACACAAAGAAGAGGGAGGCTCAACTTATTTTCCAAAGCACCAGAAGACAGGATAAGAAACAATGGATGGAAACTTATCAAGGAGAGAAGCAACCTGGAATTAAGGAGAAACTTCCTAACACTGAGGACAATTAACCAGTGGAAAAGCTTGCCTTCAGAAGTTGTGAGTGCTTCATCACTGGAGGTTTTTAAGAAGAGACAGCCACTTGTCTCAAATTGTATAGGGTCTCCACCTTGAGCAGGGGGTTGGATTAGAAGACCTCCAAAGTCCCTTCCAGCTCTGTTCTTAATTGAAATTTCTTCACTGTGCTTTTTTGATATAGAGATATCTCAGTCCTTTCCATCCAATCTGTTTTTCCCCTTACACTGTTACAATCAGATATTTCAGTCACCGGTCTTGGCATTTACTTAGAGGCACTAGCTGGTTCCTACTGGCTGCAAGATAGCAATGGGGAGCTGTTGTCTGAGATGGCCACCAGGAGGCAGTATCATCTAAAATGTGACATTCCAGTGCACTCCTAGAGGGCAAAATGGAGTGGACAAAAGAAATAATTTGTAATAGAGCAACAAGGATTTCTGAATCACTTTTCTTTGGCTAGAAAACTTTGGATAATCAGAAACGGGCTTGCATGCAAAAGGGTTCAGTCTGTCTAGTATGAAACATCCTTAGTTGAGTACTGTATACTAAAAGGTAGCTGTGATTTCATCCAAAGTACCATTTGATTGATAGATTGTGATTCAACACTCTGAAGTGAAGTAACTACTGAAAGTTGAAAAATTGTTGCTCTTGCTCCAGTCTTAACACTGTTTCACACATTACAGATCCTTAAAGGTAGGAAGGCCGTTGAGTATATACAGTCCCAAGGAACTTCAGCCAAGCCGGATTTGCAGGATACGGACAATGCCTGTAAAAGCACTGCTTTCTGCACAAACATTTTCCATTTGCAGCTTTGCAATATGAACGTGTACTGGATGGTGGTTTAATGGCTGAAGCTATCTTCCATCCTGCTCCTTGGGTATCACTGGAGAGTCTTTGGCTTGCAACATTCCAAATGAGACCAAGGCTGACCTTTGGAATTTAATGCAAAGGATATTTTTAGAAGCAGAGAAATCAGAAACTCTTGCTACTCTGGCACAAACATGATCATTATGCAAGTATGTACATTTAGGGAGAAAGCCATTGGTATGTTGCTCTTTTTTTTGTGCGTTTTCATGCCCTTCTAGATATATGGAGCAGTTCGGTGTTAATTAGATACATAAAGAAATGTGACCTATACAATAACAAGTTTCTTAGAGCTGAGAGAAGAGAGGCTACTTGTTCAGCCCTCCACCCTACAGCTCCTCGCTCCAATCCAAAAAAAGTTTTTTTACTTCAGATCATTTCCTGAGCCAATGGGTATAAATAGGAGAGAGATAGCTCAATAGCCTAATTTTATATCTTTATTTGTTAAATTTGTGTCCCATCACAGAATGCTCAAGTTCCCTAGTAAAGTCCTATTCAAAACCAAACATTTGGTGAAAAAAACATCAGTAATGTGTTTACTAGTTAAAATGTTTTCAACAACTTTATAGTCATTCAACATCTGCAGTTAAAAACTGATCTTCATGATACAAATCATTTTACCTCAGATGTTAGAAACATGGAACTTTCTGGGTAAACCTAGGAGAAATCAGCTTCCCATCCATCTGTGTCTATATTGCAAAACAGACAAAAATGTGGTCTTGAAACTTGGGATATGATAAAAGGCATAGCATCAGAGCCTAGTGGTGCAGGCTGTAACCCCCCCCCCCGAGTGATGCCCCCAGATTTGAATTCCTCTATCAGTACAAAGAAGTCATCAGAAGGTCAAAGTCTGAAGGACTGGAAGCAAGTCATCAAGGATTTTTGACTCTCGGCAGGTGTTTGGAGGATGTGCTTTTCTTTTACGTCCACTTTTTTCCATTTTTAAGTCCCAGGATGAAAAGAAAGTGGCAAAACTGGAGTTCATATGTGCTATGGATCCCTTCTACTAATAACTAGCTTTCCTGGTTTAAAAACGGTTTGCTACTATACTCAAGCTTCCACCGTGTTCCCAGAGTTAGGTGACAGCCATCTGGGTAACCTTACCTGTTCCTCAAAGACTGGGCCTGTTCAATACTTGGGTGGAGCTGAGTTTCTGAATTCTAGAAAGTTTTTGTCTCAGCAAGGTTAACATCTGATCACTTTGGATTCAAAAGCTAAGCATAGTTGAGTCTGGGTAACAGCTTATTAGAAGACAATGTAGACCACTTATGTAGGGTTGCCAGGAAAGTTGTGTGAATGTGTCCATGTAATCACCAGGAACTGAACTAGACTCAAAGCCATCTTTATTTTCTTTGGCCCCATTTGCACAGCACATCCATTTTACTCTGTGGAGAGGCTAACAATTGGCAATGATTTCTTGCTTGGGCTGATCATTGATGGCAAACATTTAGTAACCTGCTTTACAAAATCTATATCATAACTTGATTTAGAATTTATTTACTATTTTAACAACTAACCATACAGATTCATTTCATGGGTGCTAATGACCAAATGAGCCCGTAGTTGGCTGAATCTTACCTGATAACTTCTGCTCAGCCTCAGCCCATGCACAAAAAATGTTCGTCCAACAAAACATGACAAGACAAAGCTCTGAGATCCTTTGAGGACTGACATATATCTACACACTGTAGGGTCCAGACAGTAACAGTTAGAAATAATTTCTCCTTCAAATTGCCTCACAGATGTGCCAAGGAGGGCATTCCCATGGAACCAGTTACAGTACATCAACATCAGATTATAGAAGGCCCCTAACCATTTGAGAAAAGATGTGACATTGAGTTTATCTCTGCAGTTCAGTGATTAACAAGATAATACCAGTGATGTCAGAAAAACCATCCCCAATTTTTTTAAAGTCCCTGGGATCAGTTTGAAACCATCATTTCCTAGTGGTTGGGCTGATTGATCTGACAGGTTCTCACCTTCTCAAACAGGAAAAGGAATACTAAAGCTAAACATAAGCAACCCATGATAAGGGAAAAGTTCTAAAAATAGTGAAAAGTTCTAAATCATTTTCTTTTATATCAGTGCCTTCTTGCCCAGTAAGGAAAATGATATTTAGAGCGCTGATGTCAACATATGGCCTTCCCCAGTTGAACTCTACTGTAGTAAGCATGACCAATGAAGACAGGCAATAGGAGGTAAACTCCAACAACATTTGAAGAGCTGTAAAGTTGTCTATCCCTGATCTAAAGTAGAGCCTGTCAATGTGTTAATCCAATAAAATGTAGGGTCAGCCTCACAGTTTTCGTACAGGATATGAAATCCATAGCCAGTCCTGATTCAAGGACCTCAGCATAGATGGTCCTCCAATAAAAATCACTCTGGCAATTCTGAATTTCAAAAGATCATCTTTGTCAAACAAGACAGGAACCACCAGGACAAGTGCTAATAATAGCAGATCTACCCCAATCGGTCCCACAAATGCCGATCTCAATCAAACCATTTTATTCAAGTACTGTGCCAAATTAAACGTTGTTTTCAGATTCTGGCCACACATAAGGTATATTATTTTAATATGGGGTTCCTAATGGGTCGTTTAATATATGAACCAAGGTACCTGTCTCTCACTCTCTTATACAAACAACAATCAAATAGTATGTGAGCCAAATCTTCTACCTATGCTGCTCCGCAAATGCAAATATGTCCATTTTGTGGTATAGAATGGAATCTCCCATATTTGACCATTGTATCAAGCTGTTCGAGTCTCACTCGCGTAAATATCTCCCTAACATGTTTTAGCAATTGTAACTTTAAATAGCCGTCTGTTTGAAAAGTATGTTTATATTTACTCAGCCATTTCAAGTTACCAGCCTTACTAAGAGTAGCTTTATCATTTTGTGCTTCTTTGTCTATGATTCTTTGAGCAACTCTTTTTTTAACTTATTCTCCTGTAACACAAGAGACAGGAAACCTGGCTAATTAAAGAGGATGAATTAGTACAACTTCCGGGCTTTCAAGGATGGACTTCCCTCTGGACAAAAAACAAAGGATAAGTGGGTAACTCTCTGATGGACTATGTATTTTCATTAAGCAAGAATTGCAATGGCAGGGTGAGATTAAGTCTATAATTCACAGCAATATTTTCTTATTCACCTTCTAGTTCCTTGACTCATTTTTCTGATTCATGGAATTTCTTACTCCAAATTGCACTATCACCATTCATTGGCAAATTCTAAATGTAAATTATGTTAATTTTCTTTTAATTGTGTTAAATGGCCTGCTAGAGGTTAGCACACTGATTTTGAATGCACAAGAATCCCAACCCACTGAGAAAGGTTTCAAAGGAAAATTAACCATCTCTGCTCTAGCCTGTTCTGGATCAAGCACTCAAGAGAATACAGCTGAGAAGTACAACTGACCTGCAACTCACCTTAACTTAGTTACACACACTGGATCCTTATCTACTTGACAACTGGATCATGAATAGAGAACTTTTCTCTATTGTACATATTGTACTATACAATACCAGCTGGCTCAAGGGCAAACTGGCAAGACCACCAAACTTTCTCCTTCCACTTCCTAGGGCCATATTTCTCGAGTCTGGCACTCCATGCTTTCTGGGAGATCATGATCTACTGCTTCCTGCTAGCATATACTAAAATTTCCCTTTGAAACAAGTCAGTAATTTATAAATGTATCCACCCACATTCTCCCTGAATAGCGAAGCCCCACCTAAAAACAAGTAATGAGCTGTTTGCGACAGAATTATAATTTTGCCTTCTGCATTCATATTCATATGTTTTCCATCCACTTTTCATCCACAGTGGGGCAGATTCTATCCAAAGATTCTGTCCCCCAAGTAAAATTTTCACTCCCACCCCCAAAAATAATGAAACATTTTAATAATAATGAGTCAGCAGTGTGCTGCAACTTCTAAAAAAGCCAATGTAATTCAATGGTGAGCAAAAGCCAAATGCCCAGATATAGAATAGGTGGTACCTGTTTCAACAGCAGTAGCTGTGAGGGGGATCTCAGGAATGCCGTGCGAGATGCAATCAAAACACAGCTACAACCTTATTCAGCTCTTTTGGCATGCTGGTTTATTCGCATCCGCATCTGGCTACACACTGTGATTCGTAAACACGATTGAAATTGGTGCTACATTACACCAAGAATGGGGCGTTTATATAGCCCATCTTTCCATTAACCCATTAGGACCGCGCCCTTGTTTGTTACCATGCCCCTCTTTTAGGGGCGTAGATCGCACCCTTGTTTATTACCACGCCCCTCTTCTAGGGGCGTAATTGGTCTTCAGCTGTTCTGGAAGGTGCTGCCGCTGTGTCCTCCAGAATGGCCCTAATCCCATCGCACCCGATACCACCACCCCACACCCCGCATACGGCCGCCTTCACCCAGTGCCACCACCACCAAGTATGTATATGTCCCTCGGTGCTTTCAGCACACATTAGCGATGTCGAGCAGGTTGCTAGGCTCGACAGGGGATTTAGGTGTCCTAGTGGACAACCACTTAAGTAGGACCCAGCAGTGTGCTGCAGCTACCAAAAAGCCAATAGTCCTAGGCTACATCAACAGAGAGATAGCATCAAGAGCATGGGAAATGGTAGTAATGCACTATACTGCACTGGTATGCTCACACTTGGAATTCTGCATCCAGTTCTGGTCACCATGATATATAAAAGATGCTGACATCTTTTTTGAAGAGCAACAAAGATGATTAGAGACCTGGGGGCTGAATTGTAGAATGAACGGTTAAAGGAATTAGGTATATTTAGCCTAATAAAGAGAAGGACTAGAGGTGACATAATAGCTGTCTTCCAATACTTTATTTAGTTATTGCATTTATTTGATGCCCATCTCATTTCAAAATGACACAAATACTTGAAGGGCTGTCACAGAAAGAGGACAGCAAGTTATTTTCCAAAGGTCCTGAGGGCAGGACAAGAAGCAACAGGTGGAAGCTCGTTAAAGAGAGATCCAATCTAGAACTAAGGAGAAATTTCCTGACAGTGTGAACAATTAACCAACAGAACAGCTTGCCTCCTTGTGGGTGCACATTTATTGCTGGAGGTTTTAAGAAAAGATTCAACAACCATTTGTCTGTGATGATATAAGGGCCTAGAAGACCTCCAAAGTCCCTTCCAGCCCTATGATTCTAAGCTTCTTTGGTGTCCATCCTACCATGTTCTAATTTCTACCTTCAAAGAGAACCTTCAGTGCCAATTTTTGGGAGTGACATTATTGGATTGCAGTTATGGTCCATCCCTAAGAAGATCTTAAGTTGCCTTTATTATTTGCCTGGTATTCTCGACTTCTTGACCTCTCCCTTGCTTCTCCTCCTTTTGCCCTGGATTTACACCTGCTGATTCCATTTTTGTCATTTCCTCACTAGTGATTTATAGCACCTTCCAGTGTCGCCCAGCCACTTGTGGCAATATAAAACCTGTCTATATTACAGTTATATCAGCACCGTGATACTAAGCCACTATAAATCACAAGTGAGGAAACAGCCTTATGCTCCCATTGACAGACTGATCTTCTGCAAATGTGCCAATCCCGATTCCACTGATTCAACCAAGTCAGGCTTTATTCTCCAGGGCATTGATGAGACTGTGGAGCTTCTCCAGCCCAGTTCAGTACTGAGATCCTTTTAGTGGTAAATGCTCAGAAGCGAAGCGAAGCGAAGCAATCTCTTGCTGCAGAAATACCTCCCCCACCCAAAGCAACAGTGTATGTTCAGCTCTTAAGGTTATTATAAGCTGTGTGAGAATAGCCAAAATTGCCAAATGGCCTTTTAAAAATAAAGCAGCAGACCAATCTTACCTTATTCCATACTACTGGACCAATGTATGTGGAGCTGTTGGACATACCAAGGTTTTCCACCTGTTTTGGAGAGCGTAGCTAAATCACTGCCTTTTCTTGCATCCAGAGAATTCACAGGTAGGCCGAAGAGAATCAAGGAATCAATCTGAACTCTCAGTCAGTCAGGGTTTTGCAATCCAGCCACACTTATGGTAAACTGAACATTTGCTGGAGGTGAAACACTTGGCTTCTTCAGGAGGCCCAGGTATGTAAGGCCTTTACATTTACAGGCTGTGCCACCACAGTCTACTGGACAGAAATGGATGGGGCTGGACAGGTCCCCACAGAATTTTGGGCTAGGCAGGATGATCCACTCTAGATTACCACAAGCCCTGCATTTCTCCTTCAAATAAGTTTTTTTGGAGGCCTGCCATGGAGTCCATTGTCTGCAAAAGCACTAGAGGGCTTACACAGGGGAGGGGATTGAACAACATTTGGAAATCTCTTTGAACTCCAGCAACTGTTGCCACTCCACCCTATTTGAGGCTCCAGATGCACTGAGCGAGATACATGCTTTGATCTCCGAAAGCAGTCACTCCATGCCATTATTTTTATTTTCTAGCCGATGGTTGCATAATGCAAGGTCTAATGGCAACCATGCAGGTATGAGGTCACTGCAGAGTTGTGTGGAGAGTGTGTGTGTGTGGTGGGGGAGGAACAGAGAACCAGGCCTGCACTGGTCTTCCTTCCACCCCAACCTCCATTGCTCATTCATTCATTTGAAGAGCGGCTGTCCTCTCACACCTCCCCTCTTTCACAAAATTGGAATGGTTTCTCCCCATAAAATGGGGAGAATGGTTTCTTATTCCAATTGGGTTGCTGTAGAATCAATGAGAACTAGTTTCTGGAAAGAAACTAGTTCAGCATGCAAAATTCCATGCTCCAGTCTTTAGGCTATCCATCATCCCTGAGAGAGAAAGAGAGAGAGAGATCCAAAATCCTTTCTGGATGAACAATGACTTGGCTGCCAAAGCCTAAAAGAGGAAAAAAAATCTGGATTGTCAGCGGAATGCAAAAAGATCCCCAATTTTGGAATTAAATATTGTTGCTAGATGTGCATTCCCAAATATATATTATCATGTAAACAAAAACAGAAATCTCCACCTTTAGTCTGATTCCAATCAGTCTGGGACTAACATACAATTAACTATTTATGTGGATAACAAATAGTCAAGCAATATTTCATCCAGTACCTCAGTTGCCAGCCAGCCAAAGTGGAAGGCGGGGCTAACCTTCAGGTTCCCTCAATAGCAGAACTTCTCAAAATCCTCCAACTCAACAACACCATACTGGGAAGCAGTTGACTTTCTGGAGGCAACTTTTTAGTAGTTGTTAATGAACCACAGGTTGTCTGATTTAGTTTATTTGCAAGACAACACTTGATTTAAAATCCTAACCATTATTTCTGCTTAGTTTCTTTAAGGACGTTTTCTGAAGAGTTTAATCAGCTTGTCTTTGAATTCTGCATTCTTAAGAAATTAGTTTTGGAATTCAAATAAATTGCACCTTTAATTGGCAACAATGAATAAGGCACACAAAACAATATTTAATAGCATTTTTCATGCAGGTTTTCAGTTGAACAGCATGCTTACTATTAATTGCATTCAAACATCCTTTCAAAATGTCCTTGTCCTAGTTCCAGAAAAACATCACACGCCATCTATTTAAATTTGTAGGCGAGGGTGTAGGTTTTTAGTATTTATTTTCAGTTATTAAGAGTGAAGTAGTTCTCCACAATCATAAAATAGGACCCATCTCAATCCAAACATTAACACCATCTCAGACCAGACTAGCATTAAAAAAATAAAGACTTCCAAGCATCTTATGTTTTTCATAGCTACAATACTGCAAGAAAGTGTAGGTGACAATGGGGGCGGTCATCTTTTCTCAGGGCCTAATAAAAAATGCAGAAAAACAAACGGCTATACTTGCCTGCATGGAAGAATCTTGCTCAATTGCTTCGGATTAAAGTGTCAGTATTTAAAAGACCTGCACCCTTGATCTTGTTCAGAGCACCACAACATTTGCTAACACCGCAAAGGGCGGGCAGGAAGATTTTGGGGACTAAACCAGGCCTATTTCTGTTTTCTGATAGGAGTCTCTACCACCGTCACTACCACCATTTAAGGCGGACAAGAGTCAGTCTCTCTTCTCCCCCCCTCCCACTTCCTTCCATCTGTTCCGTTTTTGAAATCCCTCTGCGTCTCCCGTCTTCTCTTCCAGCGATTTGAATCTGGCTACAGTCCTCCAGGCTGGATCGCTTAAAAGCAAAAAACCAAACCAAACCAAACCACGGAGGTTCCTGCCTTGTTGGACGAGCGCACACTTTACACCAGGCGGTATTTTTATCTCGAAGGTCAAGATCCGGCATCGCCTTCCCGGAGGAGAGCGTCAGCCTTTGGGTGCCTAAACTGGGACGAGCGCAGTCTCGGAGCTCTTCCTGGAAGGTGAGGCAGTTCTTCTTCTCCTCTCCTCCACGCGGGGGATCCAGTCCCGAGGCTCAGGATCGACGGGGCGACCAGCTGCTGGTTGTTTTCCCCGAGAAGGAGTTGCGTGGTTTTACAAACGGCGGGAGGCTGTCCTCGCTTGTGTGGCCTGTCCTCGTTTGGGAGTCTTCAGCTCTCATTAGCTCTTGTAATCGCGGAAGGCCCCTTACAGACGAAGGATCTCGCTCCTGGCGCCTTTACCCAGAAATAAATCTCACCCACTTTAGTCCGCTTGCAAACTCCCAGAGGAAGTCCGCGGGATTTCCTTCTCACTAAAGAAATTCTGGAGAGACCTGCGGGCTTCTCTGCTTCGAGGTCTCGCGTCGCTGGGTGCTTTGGGCCTATTCAGTGCAAGAGATCGCGGGCCGGAGACTACATTGGTTCGAATTCGCTCGTGCTTCTGGAGAGCTTTGCTTTGCTTTGCAACCTCCTGGAAGCTCGACACGCTGGGTTCCAGAAACGGCGTCTGTCTCCGGGGAATACAAAGCTACTAAGATCCTTTAGGGTTAGCGCTTCATTGAAATCGCGGTGGGGAAGTATATTCCCAGCCCCGCCGCCACCCAAAGTGTCTCGCGGAGACAAGACAACATTTAAGAAAAATGCTCCAGGCGCCCGCAGAAGACGGACACCCGGCAGGCACGTGGCGCGCTGCTGCTCTAATGTTGACCTATCAATCGGCACAGAAATTAATCAGCGAGGAACCCAAAGGTCTTTCGACCCCGAAAGAAACTCTCCTTCCAAAGACTCTTAAGGGCTTGGAGCTCGGCAAGGAAGTTTCTCGGCTCCCCTTCGTATCAAGGGAGCTGCGCCGCAGAAACAACTTCCCGCGCGGCTGGCCTCGAATTAATCATGCATTTCTGGTCCTGGTCGTATTTATCTGGATTTAAGCTCGGGTGAACAGCCTAAAAACACGCTTCCTACTCAAGTAAAGGCCAAATAAGATACCCGGGGAGAGAGCGAAAAAGACGTCGCCGTCAAGGTAAATGGTATCTGGTGTGTCGTTTGGGATCATAGAAGGCCGCTGTGGAACAGCCGCCGGAACCTCTTGACGTCCCATTTAAGGCAATGTTTGCCCGGGGCGTGTGGGCGAGGCAGGCGGCGAGCTGGAAGAGGGAGAGGTATTTTGGGGGGTCATGAGAGCTCCGCAAGGCAGGTGCCGGCAATCTTCTCCCGGCATTTCTTTTTTTCTGGCGGAAACAGCGGCGACAGAGGGAAGAGAAGGAAATCGGCACCACCAGGAGATCACAGCCCTGCAACAATCCAAGATTTGCCGCCTGTTCTTTGCTGACCTCCCCCAACCTTAAAGACGATACCGATTTGCTTCCGATAGGCTAGATTTCTACTTGCAATGGGCTTGTTTCGCATGCGACGAGAGGTGATCAATCTTGCCACACAATTCCATCTGCTGCCTGCAGTCGCGCAGCACACGAGGTCGGTGGCAGAGGGTTTCCCGGGCCTTTCTAAAGCAGGCCGGTGCAATCTGGCGCCTGAACCAAGAACGGGGAAAGCTGACCCGAGCCTCCATATAGTGAAATAAAGAGAACAGAAGTATCCGCGGTGGACGGCCAAAAAAGTCAAGATGGTGACCTGAGTGTGATCGAAGGCCCGCCCGTCCCCCCGCCCCCCGTGCGCAGTGTTTCGATCGCACCGTTCAGTCTCCTGTCTGATCTCCCTTGAAAGCGAGCCAAGAGCTATTCGCCGCCTTTGGCTCCTGGGTCTCCAAGGGAAACTCTGCCAAGCGGTTTCATGAGAACCGGCGGACTTGGTTCAAATAGGCAAAAATGCCGGAGATCCTGGTTTGGCTTTCAGGCCAATTTATGTTTGGCAGCCGGAAAGGCGATTAACCAAGATCGAAGGTCCACGGGGGCGAGCTGTTAAAAGGCCATCGCGCTCAAGGCGGCGGCGATTTCACCCCCATCTTCCCGCCCTCTTGGGACCGATCTGCAGAGGCGAACCTTGGAGCGCGCCCACCGGGCAGGCCACCGCTATGCTGGAGATGGAAAAGAGCATCTCTCAAAGATTCCTCCGCCTTCGGGGAAATAAGGCAGCGCTCGCGTTCCTCCGCCTCTCAACTGCTATATTCGCTCGGCCCGGCGTCTGCTCTCCCTGAAAGGCCGCATCGAAGGCTGTCCCCCCCCTCTCCCCACACGCACACACACCTCACGTCCCAGATGACGCCTTGCTGGGACAGTCAGAAAAGCCACTGGCTCAAGCCGGCAGGGTGCTGGATTGATCTAGCAATCGGGAAATCAAGTAATACGGGGGGAATCCGCGTTTTCAGGTGTTTAGGATTACAGAGATCCCAGCCCAAATTCGGTGTTTACTGCAGGGGAAATAATTGGGAGGAGGGCAAGAAGGACCTCCCGTTTTCTACAACAGTAGAACAAAATCTGCAAAACATTTCTTTAAAAAAAAATCTAAGGCTGTAAAGAAAACGAAGCCTGTATTTGCAAGAATATACATCTGTGGGTTTCTTTAAATAATCTTCCTCCCCCGGAATCACATTCATACCTACACAGAAATACTACCTTTAGTATTCAGAAGCAGAGAGAATACTTGCATACCTGAGACTAAATTGGATTTTAAAAACCAATCTCTGTTAACATCCACATTATACTCAAAAGACTACACCGATTTTTTTTTTCCTTCAGCTTTCCATTCTGGATAAATATTTTACTTAATAAAACTAGAAGAGAAGTGCCTCTGTTCCTTAGCATCTTATGCTCTTGTCTTCCCAGCAGCAGGTTTTTCTCAGTATGTAAACCCCCACCATCTGACCAGCCCATCTAAAACTGTGCATGGTTTACATTCATAGATGGCACACTTGTACACGCCACACATCTTTTCTTGCTAGAACACGAAGGTGCAGTGGAGGAAAATAGATTTTTAAAAATTTCAGAACCGGAATTTCAGCTGGAATTTTACCGAAAGTGGCTTTCATTAATTTAGAGATGGAGATGCTGTTAACAAGTTTAGTTTCCCTGTTACTTTATGGAGTTGAAGCCAAGATCCTTCTGTTAAACTTCTTGAGGTTATTCTGGGATAAGCTGTAGGGACAAAGGATTGAGTAGGCTGGCCGAAATCAGCCAGTGAAATGGGCTAACTCCTTTGTTGCCTTTCTTTCCGACAGGCTGACCTGAAGAGGGACAAGAAGCTTGGCAGACAAATTTTGAAATTGGACCCCAAACTCTGGCTGGAAAAGCCCGAACAAGAGCTCCTGGCTCCGTTTCCGCTCAATTTCGAAACATCTTGGAAAGATGCAGACCACCTTAAAATCTTGAGTTTCAGCTGAAGGATTTGGTAACGCCGCCGCGCTCCGTATTGGTTCTGGCACTGCCAGAAGCAAGAAGTCTACTTAGGCGACGGTCAACGCCGCTTCGGAAGTCAAAACACCGGCCTGCCGCACGAGGGCAGCAGAGCCCCGAGAGAGAGGGAACGGGGCACATTAGTACAGGGCGCAGTTTGGCTCAGTCGGAAAGATTTTTTCCCCCCCCTCCGGCCGGAGTTGCCCTATATGCGCTCCAGCACGGCGCTTGTCTCCGAAAAACAGCGAAATCCTCACAGCAGCGGTAGATTTATGTCGGACCTTTCTAATACTCTCAGTCAGCTTGTTCCCCAACGTGAAGAAGGAAGGCCCGAGGCGGGTGTTCTGATCTGCGTTGTGTCGGGAAAATTTCCGGCCTAAAGCTCTGGGCCGGGAAGTCTGACCCACTTCCCTTCCTTCAGCATTTAAGAGACCGCCTTTTCTTTTCCCGACGCCGCTCGGGAGCCTCGAAGAGCACCAAACTTCAGCGCGTCCAAATATCTTCCGAGTCCTGCTGCAAAGTAGAATTTTTCCTCGGTGTCTCCCGCCTCTCCCATCCCGGCCCCACCGTCTCTTCCCCTGCTTCCTGGCAGTAAAAAGCACCCGAGGAAGCGCAAACGCCGTGTCTGCCCGGGTTCTGGCCCGGCCCCTCGTTCCCCACCTTTGCTCCTCTTGTCGGGCGTCCGAATTAAAGCGCGGCCGACCCTGGTTCTCTTTGCCACCCGAGGAACAGACAGAGGTCTTGACCCGGAGAGGAGGGGGCAGCGCTGCAGATGTAACTGATTTCGGCCTCTCCCCCCGTGGTGAATGGCGTCAGCTAACACAGGGCCGGTGAGCACCGGAGTTAAATTGATAGACGAGGGCGGGGAGAAGGGAGAGCTGCAGGGGAAGCCGCGCGTCTGCCGAATGAGCAATGTAGAAGTCGGACCAAACTTGGAGGCAGCAAATGCCGGGACTGGAGCGAAGTCGCACTGGCTCGTACAGAACCGGAACGTTCATTTATCGCGAAAAGTGCTTATCGCTTCTAGGGATGGTGGGCTAGCTAGTCGGTTCAAGAAGTACTGAGAGGCCACTGACCCTCCGCCCTGCTCTCGAAACACGGGGAGCTGCTGCGGTGATCTAAGTTTCAAGGGATTTGCCGGACAGAACAGAAACACCTTTTGTATGGGTTGCGCTGCTATTAAGATTCAATGGTGAAGATAAAGAGAGTCCCAGGGAAGGATCTGAACTGGAGGGGGGGGGGAGAGTTCAATTAGGCTACTTGTGCCTCTGTCATACTCGGAGCAATACAAGGTACCTGCACGGGAAGTTGCTGAAAGTGGAATGATGTGGCCTTGTGACATTTCACTGAGACAGATCTGGAAAGGAATGCAAGCTCCAGAGCAGGGGTGAAATCCAGTAGGTTTTGATAGGTTCTGGAGAACCGGTAGTGGAAATTTTGAGTAGTTCGGAGAACCAGCAAATACCACCTCTGGCTGGCCCCAGAGTGGGGTGGAAATGGGGACTTTGCAGTATCCATCCCCTGGAGTGTGGAGGGAATGTAGATTTTGCAATATCCTTCCCCCAAGAGTGGGGAGGGAATGGGGATTTTGCAGTATCCTTCCCCTGCCACGCCCACCAAGCCACGCCCACAGAGCCAGTAATAAAAAAATTTGGATTTCACCACTGCTCCAGAGGTCTTGTTCTCCAGTGGGAGACAAGAACAATCTTAAATTTCCTCCCATATTGATTAAAAAGCTAAAAAGTTAGGGTCAAGTACTGGAAGCATCTTTCACCAGAGAACATAACCTGCTAAGTGAAAGTGCCTGGGTTTGAGTCATAACTTGTAGCTAATTGGCCAGCTTTTGAGACTAGGTGACCAGTTTCCAAGGAAAAATGCAGAGCTGCTGAAGCAAAGGATTGCATTGAACACAATTTCCTGAGATGAAACTGAAGATCATGTTGGCTCCATAGAAAATGTAACCTTTGATTGACAGAGGCTACATTAATGAAGAGTGTCTGAGTGACTGGGTCCCTGAATCCTCATCTCCTATAGATATCCATGTCCTTTTATCAATTTCAGCATAATCATACTTTGGACAATTGTTGGAAGGTTCTCCTCTGAATTTGCAGAAACGAAAATATGGAGCCCTTGAGAAAAATCATCTTCAAGTATTTTCTCAGCTTCTCATTTTGGAGATTCGGGTTGTCTCAGAGGTAAAATGCAGACTTTGCTAATGCAGGCTTGATGCTGAATCACAGCATGAGATTGATAAAAATTAGAGAACTCTGGTGACTGGATTTGTATACAACTGAATTTTTTTCCTTTTGCGAGAAGAAAACCCATATATTTATGAATAATTAGCTAAAAGAATAATTATAGGGAAAGGCCATTACATTTTCTATCATGTCCCTAGAGGCAAAAGCTCACATTATTGCAAACATCTGGCAGTTTTAAGGAGAGTGTCATGGGGTTGGGTTAAAACTACAAGGTTTAATTTGGGGCAAAAGAGCAAGAGAAGAGAACCCCCCCCCCAATCTCATCTTGTCCGAAGAAATTAGAAAAAAGGCTCCAAGAAATTCTCGTGTGTGAATCTTTTGGGAAGAAACTGGGGCTGTACAAGCTGTGGGGGGGGGGGTGCAGAGCCTGGTAGACTGAATAGCTCCATTTTGCAGTTGGTTACTGCAAACTGCAAAAAAGCTTCTGTCCTAATGATACACCAAACTGAGGAATGCTTTAGGTAGCCAAAGGATGTTTCTGCGAAAGGAAACCTTCAGACCAGGTTCCTAGCCTCAGGAACCTTAGAGGGATCTGGGATCCACATGCTCAAGCAAAAGGAGCTCTCACCACCACCATATTTATATTCCGAACAGCCCTTGGAGACCCCTGCTAAGCCTTTCCCCCTTTGCTTCCAGGCATCTCCCCAGACCCACCCAGCAACCCATTTGAACAGCAAGAGTGCTGGACTCTTCCAGAGACCAACATTATTCACTCAGGTGTTAGGAGGAGATAGCCAATAATACCTGTGCTGAGGGGGTGGAGTTGAGCGGAGGGGGTCAGTGAATGGTGTTTCCTAAAGCTATGCCAGTTTTCATGAATGCCCCCTTTCGCCAGCCAGCAGGGGGAAACTGACCTGCCATTCCCCAGAGATAGAAATTAATCTCTCTTGAACTAATGCTGGGCTTGTCTCTTCCAACCTCTTTAATGGCCATTTAAAGGCAATAATACACCAGACATCAGTGGAGTTCCAGCTAATCCCAGAGGCTGAACCTGATCAAATAGCTGCCTCAAATCCCCAGGGCTCTAGGAGTAGATCTTTCCTGTCCTCTAGGAGGTCCACAATCTACACACCAACCCATTATGGAAAGCACAGCTCCTGGGCCAGGGCAAAGCAGGGGCTGGATAGGCCAATATGCTCATATGGGCCATCAGTCAGGCCTTGAGGAATTCAAGGAAAGGTCTGGGATCTCAGTCTCTCAGAGCTGCACTGGACAGAAACGCAGAAGCATGTGTAGGAGTTGCTGAGCTAGGACGAAGAAATACTTGAGTGGCAGGCATCAGTGACAGATCAGGGTCAAAAAGATTCCTTCTGTTTGCGAAGGGTCACACCTGTGTGGTTGTGACGCTTTGCAACAGTGGGAGGAGCAATGACATTTAATCCAGCCTGACTACAGGCTGCCATCTATTGGAGCTGGGTTTAATGCCCTGTCCCAATCTGGGGACAATCTCTAAGAGGACACCCACAGAGTGAATGGAGGTCCTTACAGTATTCACATTGCCTGGCTTTATAGTAATTAAGCAGAGCTTCAGATGGGAAATTAACCACAGTGAGGCTTCAGAGAAGGTCAGAGGCAAATGGTGTGGCTGGTTGCCCTCTGATCCTGGGTATCAGTAGCCCTAGCACCTTCTCTGAAGGATAAACCTGGCTAAATAGCATAACTTTCATTAGATACCTGAGGTGAAATAACCTTTTGCCTTGAAGCAGGAGGAGGGGTAGGTAAATAGTAGATTGGGGGGAGGGAAGGCTCTTCCATGTATTTTAAATGAGGTCTGCAAACAAATGAAACTCAATGAGAGGCCGGATTGTGGGGGCAATAAGCTGACTTTGTATAAAAAAAGAACACTGCTTGGGGGGGGGGGTGTCAAAAGCCCTACTAAGTAGGTATATACAAAAGTATGAAGGCTATTGCTTCATACCTGAGTCTCCGGAGAAGGGCGGCATATAAATCGAACCAATAAATAAATAAACCAAGTCCAAGGCACTTAAATGAAAGGGAGAATAGGGAGAGGAATGTTCCCTGGAGTTCTGGAGAATTTGATTGGGGATGCTTTATTCCCTTTAAGTGTCAAACAAGAGCTCTCTGTCTCTCTCAAAATCTGACCTCTTCCTACTTTCTTCTAAAGGTAGGTGGCCAGGTGCCTATCATCTCCTTGGAAGCAGTTTTGCAAGGTACATAGACCTTTGGCCACAGATGCTCAAGTACACAGACCTTATGTTTTTGCCTTAAGGTAACAGGGTGCAGTGCAAAGAGAATTGCAGGCCGGAGCATCAGTCCCTTCAGCCCTCCTCCGCTACCATCGCCCTACCTACCTTCTGTAGCTCCATTGGACGTTCCTCGGAAGCCACTCCATTGGTTAATAGCTTTCATGCATAAGGGGGGTAAAATTCCCTTGATGAATATATTCATTATTAAAACCAGGCTTCATTGAACTCCATAGGATTTACTCCTAAAGTATTCAAAACATTAAACCAAGATCCAACCCAAAAAACCCCAAAACATTCAAAGCCTGCTTGCTGTTTTTGTTCTTTGATGGCAGCATTTAACATTGTCCTGAAATTAATATTCTATTTTAATAAAGAGGACAATATCAAACGATTTTAAAGGACAGAAAGCCTGGATGGGAGAATTGGAGCTTAAACGGGCTTTTAAAATTAAACAAAATGGGAAGTAAAATCTTTGAAAAAACCTGTATTTTTTTGGTGAGTCCGTTTCTTTCCGTCACGAGAACAAAACCCAGCACCATTTTGGCTGAGCCAAGGGGGGGTCTTTGGAAGCCTCTTGAACGCTTCTTCAGCCTCCATCGGCATCTTTTAGGCATCGCCAAGGTAGGAAGAGGGAGAAGCCATGCTGGGAAACACAGCAGAGGCAAAATCAGCGAGGCAAACACGAGAAAACTTGGAGGCATTCGGGTTGTTCAATACGGCGCACCGCTCCAGAACCGGGGAATGTCCTGCCTGGTCTTCGACCGGGCTTTTGCCTGTTTGAACGGACCCGCGCATTTGATGTGTGTTATTTATGTGCGTGTGTAGATCCTGTAGCGAAAGGGCGACGCGCGTTCTCCGGTGCCTTTGGAGGTTCGCAGAAGAGGAGGCGAAGGGGGCTTCTTTCCTCCTGCACTCAGGCCCCTGAGCCGCGTCGCCAGCGGCCCCTTGGTCGCGCCGCTTACATTTTGCCGTGTCGGTGCTGGGTACGGTAAATCCGCTTCACTTTGCGGCTTGCGGGCCATTCCCCTTTACATCCGCTTCATCTGCTCCTTCACTTTCTGTGCAAAAACTAGCCGCCTGCTTTTGTTGCTTCCTTGTTTTTTTATTTCTGGGAGTCAACGAATGCCCAGAGTATATGAATAAAACGCCAAAGTAAAGATAATCAGGAGTAGAAATTATACACTCTGTTCCGGAGGAGCCTTCTATAGTCGCAACGTACACTGAAAATCACAACTGGAAGCCCTTTTGTCTTAGGGGGAATCTGGACAAAAAGCAATGCCCTTCAACTGCAAGACAGAAGCCAAGCCGTGATGAATTCACCCGTCAGTCCTGCACAGCTTGACAGATAAATAATTTGCTTAGTTGGACTTGATTTTAGGATTTCAGACTTAAACCCTTTTTTCTTAGCGAGCAGGGTCTAAAGCAGAGCCGGCGGAAAGACTGCAGCGGAGCTAAATGGCAGCCCCAACTGTGCGTCTCCATCTCCCGCTATAATCGGTAACATGTCCAAGTTGCTAGTTTGTTCCATGGTTAATTTGTGTTGTCTGCCATTATAAATCGCTTTTATGGATGTGGCTCGATCGATAGGACTACGGGCGTGAAGCATTTCCCGCATTTTATATACTGAGTTATATAAAATAAGGGAAGTCCTACTATGGTACAATCCGAGACATGGTCCCGTTAAAGTCGCTATAGGGTCATACAATATTATACATGCAGTATATATGCTTTTTAAAATTTATTGCCGTGATCGCACAAGGCACATAGCTAGGAAATGTATCGGAGTATAGTCAAACGTTTATAGTATTTCCTAAGAGTAAATATGCTTCATGCTTCTTTTCAGATTCCATCCTCCAAACTGCTAAATCGAAGTTTGCCTGGATTTTAACAAAATTGCTCTTTTGACCAAAGGAGTGCAGTATGTATGCACATAAAACTCAATTTACGGATTTAAATTATAGGGCACTGATTGTGGCAACTCCCACTTATCAGTGGGACTTTAGAAAAGGTACTTTTTTTCCTCCAAGAATTTTCTTGGAGAAGACGCTGTTCTTCCTTACATGTGTGACCGACATATAAGCTGGGGGGGGGGGGAGCAGAAGGATAGTATAACATTGTTAATCTTTTCTGCTTACGATCACAGACGCTGCAGAGTTCACTCCCCGCAGCCTCGCATATTTGGGAGGGGGTTTATGCGAGCTGCCAGGAGGCATCTGGGCCTGAGAGGAGGCTGGGCGCCCGCTGGCCGCTTTTCTAGAGGGGAGGGGGCGCCCGGCTCCCCGCTCTGCAAGAGTTAAGGCCGCGGGCGGCCGGGAAGCCCGGGCGCTTGGCCCGCCCCTTCCTCATTGGCTCCGGCGACCGCGGTCTCCGGATTCGCCACCTTCCCATTGGGCAGCGACTCTTGACGGGCGCTCGCAGCCGGGACCAGGCGAGGGAGGAAAGAGGGGAAACTTCCCCAGGAGTTTGGATCAATCAGAGGGAGAGAGGGAGGGGGGAGAGATGAAGCGCAGCCCGAGAGCCTGACTCTGAGCGGTGCCTTTCGGCCAGCCAACAACTCGGGACCCATGTAGCGCCCAGGCGGCCGCCGGATTCTCACGTCGGAACGGCCTCTCCGCTCTGCTTGCGTCTCGGCCCGGCCCGCCAGCCCCGACCCGTCCTCTGCCAGCTCGGCGGCCGGTGGCGCGGCGGCCGTCTGGCTTCGGCACCCCCGCCGGGCGGCTAAGATGAGCGAAAGGAGGCGCTCGGCTGTGGCCCTCAGCTCGCGAGCGCACGCCTTCTCGGTGGAGGCCCTGATCGGCTCACACAAGAAGAGGAAGCTCCGCGACTGGGACGGCAAAGGCCTGGATTTGTCCATGGAGAGCCTCAGCCCCGACGGGCAGCTGCCAGACGCCGACGACCCTGCCCAGTGCCTGGACCTGAACCCCGGTGAGCGTGGCGCAAGGCGGGACGGGAGGCGGCGAGTGGCCGGCCCTTAGGGCCCTAGTTGCCCTAGACACTGGATCTGGGAGAGCTAAAGGTCAGCTACCCGGGAGGTTACCCTTCCACTGACAGCTGGGGCGAGCCGGGGGGAGGATTAGCTATTGAAGTGGAGCCTCAGCCGCGAAAGTGGTCCAGGCAGCAGCGGCCTTTTCCAGACCTCCAAGTCCCTCCCTCCCCACCCCTCCCCGCCAGTTACGGGGCACTTTCACATGAATGGAGGTCAGATCGATTGAGCGGGTTGCGGGGGGCTTGTGCGAAGACTGCTTGGCCCCCTCGCAGAAAGGTTTTCTAAAGAGGCGCCTTTCCCTTTGCTTGCTCCTTCCGGGCGCGTCCAACAGCAGCCCCTGCTCGCCCGCTGGACAGGAATAGCTCTGCTCCTAGCTATGAATAGCCCAGCACCGAGGCAAACCTCACCTGGAATTAAAAGGGGCCCACCTCGGGGAACTTCCCCAGTACTGTGTGCCTGGGAAGGCAGGAAGGGGAAAGAAGAGGCACGGACATTATCTCTGGGGAGAGCGCCCCACAAGGCGGGCGTTTACAGCTTTTGTAAGGTTCAGCCGGGGACACGGCGGTGCCCAGCAGTTGTCCAAGTCTGCCAGGGTTCGCTGAATTGCAAGTGCTGAGGAGGCGCCCAAGAGTGGCAGTCAAACCTCGGGCCATTTTCGGGGTCACCGTTGGGTCGCCAAAGCGGCGTCCAGCAGGATCGAACACCTCAAAGCTGGCAACGGGCAAGGCCCGTGGGGGCAGTGGGTCGCGGGACTTTGCCAAGGCCGAACTCTCCCCTTTCTCCCCCTCACCAACTAACTTTTATTGGCGATCTCGAGATTCTTATCGAAACGAAAATGCACAGATCCCTCCCGGAAGCAGGTTTCTTAGGATTCACTGAAGTGGGAGTGCAAGCCGTTCTTTCTATAAAAGGCGTTCAAAGGATAGAAGAACCGTCCGCTTTGAAAAGTTTGTTGGCTAAGCATCTGCTTACGTGTTTCACTTTCAGTTTTAAGCAGGTTAACCTGTGGTTTTCACCATCTCTAATTTTCATGAGGACGGGTTTAAGACACACACATACAAATACACACATTCTAAAAAATGCTTCTTAGAAATTAAATTAGAGCCAAAGGCCTGGGCAGGCAATTTGCACGCTCTTCTCCAGCTTCATGCTGGGGAGGGAGGGGGGGGTTCTAATAAGCGAAGGCGCCTCAGAAGTTCGACCTGAGAGCCATTCCGTCGGCTTGGTCGCCTTTGGGCTTCGGAGGGAGCGCGCAGTCTGGCCTCTCCTATCACTCCTGACAGTGCGCTGCTCTTGAGCAATTGATTCCGCCGCTGCAGTCTGTCTGCCTCGCCGTTCTTCCTTTAAAGCAATCCCTGATGGCCCCGTGTCCAAAACTTCTACCAGTTGAGTGGGTTGGGTTCTAAAGCCTAGCAGCCAGGCCTGGCGAGGGTGTGTGTGTGTGTGGGGGTGGGCGCGCGCGGTTGTTTATGATTTATTACTCCAGAGATTGAGTTCTTTGAAGGCCTCCAGAGGATGGTGACGGACAGGTTGGTCTTGCTTCCTCTACGGGAATAACGAGGACTAATCCGGGCAATAGCAAGGTTCTAGTCCTCAGTACGGCCTTCCTTCCTGACTCTGCAGCATCTGGCAGGTGAGCGAGGCCCGAGGGCCAGGCGAGCAGCGTCCGAGTCTCCAGAGAGTGGCCTTCCACCAACAGGCTATTGGGGCGAGGTATTTTCCGAGACCGTCCGGAGTTTCCAGAATTCTCCGTTTCTCCTCCAAAAGAAAACAGGTTCTTCTTGGCTTGCGCAGAAGCCTAATCAGCGACTCTTTCCCTGGTCGACGGGACGAAAGTCCTTTGCTCTGCGCTAGAAGGTCTACTAGAGTTAGCCGTCGGGTTCCTTGAGTCTCGTTTCAATCTGAGGTGGAAAAGCCCGCCTTCCCTAGAGGGAGAAAAAATGTAATCTAGATTTTTCTTGTGTCAATGATTACCTTAGAATAGTATAGAATAAATAGAACGTCACTGAATATTCATGAATGATCTGGGATTCTATGAATGTTCAGAGATTGAATAGAAATTTACTGAACCCATATAAAGGTAGGAAGTTGAACTTTGTTCCTTTCCTTTCCTTTCCTTTCGTCTTGATGCAACCGATTTCTCTTGTGTTCCAGCCAGGGACTGTTATTCTATATTAGACCCTCATTCCTATTGCCTGACGGTCTCTAATAGTTGCCTACTCTATGGATTTCCCTGCACCTCCAGGCCTTTTCATCGCGATCTACATATCCAAACTCTTTGCATATAAGAGGATTTCTAACTCCGTAGTCGGATTCCAACTGAATCAATTATTTGAAGCAGAACCCGCCAGGGTGATGAGTTGGCCCTCCATAACTCAGTACTGTTCTCCACCCGAGAAGGACATCCTGGCAGGGATTTTTGACTTGGGTGGCTACAAACCCTCTTTCCCCGAAGATCCCTTGGCTGGTTCTTCTGGTTTCTTTTCAGATCCATCGCAGTTTTGGAATCAGGCTGGCTGGACAAAAGACAACTTTTCCCGGGTTCTGATGCTCTGCATCTCCCCGGAGACGTTGACTGACCGGCGGCTGCGTTAAGTGGAATGGAAGCGCCCGAAGCTCTATCAAAAGCGAGGAGCCTTCAGCTTGGCTGCTCCTGCCCAGGAGGGCTCGCTCTAGTCAGAAACGCTGGCCGGCCTCGAGCGCCGAACAAAAGGCCGTGATTTTTGCTTCAGGCGGAACATTTCGACGCGCAGAGCTGGCAGTTGTCTTATCAACATTTGTTTTGTTTACAGAGATCATTATTATTATGGTTGATCGCATAGACGGCCGGATGTTTAGACTTATTATTATTATTATTGACTACTGTTGGCCGTCTAGAGAGTTACTTATGTAAGATTGGCGGCCATAGCCCATAACATTTCTAAATACATTTTCTAAATGCAAGGGAAGAAACGTCACCGCTGCCCCTTTTAGAGTAGCCGTGAATCGCATCCCTCCCAATGCGCAACTGAATTCCTAGGGTTTACGAGAGCCGTTTCCCAGTCTTCAGTAGACGCGTACTGAATTTTTGATTTTTTAAAAAATCGGGCCATTTCCTTCCGTTCAGACTACGAGCATAGGCTGCGATGCTACGGACTCGAGTAGGAAAAACTTGAAGAGCAGCGCTCTCGTAGAGGTCTCCTCGCAAGAAAAGGGCTCCCTGTTCTGGGGGTGGGGGACATCCGACACCTCCGCTCTCCTGATTTATCGCGTTTCAACACATCTCCCAGCCATCGCTGGAGTGCTGCAAAGCCTGCCTTCATTACTCTTAGCCGCACAGCCAGATCCTTTAAATCGGGGGAGGGCGCCCTTTGATCTTTTCTAAGGTGCTGAGACGCATTGCAGGATTCCATTAAGTGTGCCCCCCCCAGCCCTTGCTTTCCATGAGCTCCCAAGTTTAGCTGAGAAGTCTGCACCCCGAGACTCCAGTGTATCTGGGCCCGGTCTCAAGCCATGAATCTTTGCGAGCCGTTCTTCCAACAGACACCCGTAGAGAAGAAAGAAGGACCGATTCCTCTGGAAAGGGTCCCTCGGTGGGGCTCCCTCTTTTCCCCTCCGCTTTCCCCCCCCACTGAAACAGATTCAACCCGGCATAAAGAGCTCTTTGGATTTAGTTCTTAGAGCGCCGCAGCCGAATGGAAGAAAGATTCGACTGTGGAGCAATACAGAGGCCTTCTTTATTCGCTCCTCCTTGCTTTACCTTATCTCGATTTACTTCACATTAGAATTGTATTTATTAATTAAACAGCGTGATGAACGCGTTTTGCTGCCTTAATTGCGGAGGAAGTGTAATTAAGAAAAGAATTAAAGGAAAAGAACATACTCAAATGCAGCTGCAATCTACCGGTAACAAAAATATAGAGATCTTTTTGCTGAGGTTTCTGAGGGACTGTGATAAATTTCCTAATCTATCAGCATGTATGCATGTATGCCTGTGTGTACACACACACACACACACACACACACACACACACACACACACACACACACACACACACAGGGTTATAAATACATGCATACAGATAGTTTGGGAAATGTATCACACTCCTTCAGAAACAGCAGCAAAAATATCTCTATATTTTTGTTAGATTGCAGCTGCATTTGAGTATGTTTTTTTTAAAAAAATATTTTCTTAATTACACTTCCTCTGCAATTAAGGCAGCAAAACGTTCATCACACCATTTAATATATCCTAATTTGACAGGAAACAGATTCAGTATAGATAACGAATAGAATCCAATATAATTTCAATTAATAATACTAAGGAGCACACTCTAACAAATAGTTTCCATTTTTTTATTCCCACTCAAAAGCGATCTAAGCAAATTTCTTATTTTCTGATAACAATATTCTAGGTTTTATCTGGAACTTTAATACAAAGAAATTATTAATAGGAAAAGATTGTCAAATTGCTAAGGAGATCTGTGCATCTTGATGGATAGTGATATTTTGGGATGTCTCCACATATGGAAAATGGAAAGATAACATTTTAATGTATTTTTTTAACCAAAATTGAACTAACTTGATTCTATTATCCTGCTTAATACTGATGACCTCACTTTTTACACAGTTATTGTGGATTGGATCTTTGTCTTTTTTTAAGGATGCCCTTCTAGTCGTATTTATTTCAGGATTTCCCATCCACCCATAGAATAGTTGATGTTTCTGTTGAGACAATAAGAAAAAACAGAAACAAAATCTCACAGGCAAAATCTATTCTTCCAGTGGAGTTAGCATTTCAGGCAGAGCCACAATAGGGCTCTTTGGAAGATGGCTTGCAAACTTTGCAAACTGCTTGGGCTCAACCAAGCTCCAGAACTTTGCCTTTTATGATTTGTTGAAGGAGAAGAATCTTTTTTTCTCTGTAGGTTCTTGGGAATGGGTGGAGTGGTCAGCCACTTTCCCCTCCCGAGCCAAATGCAATAACTGCTGTGAGGACAGAATGCTTTTTAGCTGAGCTTGGTTGTTCCATTACTGGTCAGGAGGGGGGCAATTTTAACCATTGAATAATTGGAACGGTGAGCTGGCTCAGTAGTTAGACCGTGCCGTCCTTTTTTTTTCCTTTTCTTTTTTCTTTTTGTGGCCTGCGGTTTGATCTTTATAAACAGCCAGTTTTGTTAACCCCTGATGAATGCATAATGGCTGTCTATGACAAATTGTCCTCAAACATCTGAAAAGCCTTCACAGCCCCGAGAGGAAAGTTGTAAAATATAGTGTGCATGCATGTGTGTAATCCTAGACAGCGATCTAAGCAGTCTCCATAATATTACAAGATGTGCCCGCATTTCTCTCTCTTGCTTGTCAGCCTGACACCTCCGCTTCAGCAGCTGTGGAAGGGATATTTATAAAGCTGATGACCATTCAGCCTGGCCTCTGACTCTTCCCCATGATCCCGGGCTAGAGGCTGCTTGGGGAGTAGCAGGTGGCCCGGGCAGTTGCCGAAAAGCACTCAGAGCCTATTTTTCTGTTTGTTTATTGCTCCCATGGGGAAGGGGAACAAGGAAGCATTCCAAAGGGAGCCTGCTGGCAAGACACTTCTGCGCTCAGTGGACCTGGACCTGGACTCCCTGCCCACCAGGCTGCTAGAGGAGGAACCTGGGGCCATTCTCCGGTGGTTCAGCAGATCAACCAAGTCGTTCATTAGCTGCAGATCAAGGAGGACAGCGTTTGATTGGCGCATCCCCTCTGATTACTGGTTTGCAACGAGGGCTTGATAACCTTTCTCTGGCTGTATTCTTCTTGCAGAAATCATGCTTTCAAAATTGTCAATTGCCCCAAGAGCCCTGGAACCTCACTTTCTAAATTAGGTTTTACTTGGGCAGTGTGCGTTAGCTGCCTAGCGCACATTAATTTGATAACATTGATCCTCAAAGAATATGTGGTATTGGTTGAAATGCAAAACTGAAAAAGTTTAAAATAGCTTAACATTTGCTTTATTTTTTCAGAAGCTTATTTGAACAGAGTATTGTTATTATGGTTGGTTGCAAGTCAGACTAGATTTGGCATTTTTATCGATCTATTGAGTCTTTCCCAAGGACTTGGGATAGGTAGATGTTATCTGATGGGGATTTTAACAATGCCAATGGTATCCAACAGGTGCTTTGGGGTTGCACCCAAAGTGCTTTTTGTTGTTGTTGTTGTGCATATTATTCAGTCATTTTAAAAATTCAATTTGTCATTTATTTTCACACAGTACCATTCTTTGGATATGTGGTCTTGAAGCAACAAAAATAGTGGCACAGTCCTAATGTCTTCTAACACTATCAAGTCCCCAGCACACCCTCACATTTTAGGAAATAAGGCAACATCCTTGCTTTCCTTAATTCATATAAATTGCTCTTCGGCTTATTTCTTATGTTTCGCCCTTTCTCAAGTTTAATTCATTTTGCATTTTAATTTTATGCCCACGAATATTGTGGGCATATAAGAATATTATGTTCTTTGAAAAGGTGTTCGAAATGCAGTGACTTTTATCAGTTGCATTCAACACAACTGTTTTATTGGCAGCATTTCAGAAAATCCATGCCCACATTCTTCCCAATTTGCTTTGAGGGTTGAAAGAAACTTTGCAAAAGATGCAGAACTTTTGGAGATGGTGGAGGAGAATAAGAAGTTGTGTGATGCAAGTGGAAGAGTGCTTCTTTGACTTTGGATGTAGCCCATAGATCCAAAAAGAGCATGACACAGAAGGGCAAACTATCAGGGTGTGACAAGTATGAATAACTTTCATTCTCACAAACACAACACCTGAAGAATGTGTAAGTATACCACTGGTATTAGTATACTACACCAGTGTGTCTTGCTCACAGAAGATCACTTTATTATATGTTTTCCTCAATTACTTGCTGCAACATTTTGAAGTAGTTCTAACAAACAAGAGTTAACCATCAGTATAGGAAATTGCAGACCACATCCTAGTGAACATCTGCTCTCCTCCCTGCAGCCTCCCAGACCCCCTTGGTCTTCTTTGGAGGTTGTCCACCTCTCTAGGCAATATTTCATGGGCTACGTCATGGGCTGCAGAGGGAAGTCATGCTGTGCTGGCAGAGACACTTCCATGGATGGAAATCATTGGACAGAAAGCTGACCTGGATCAAATCAGACCAGTTCATCTGCTTGCTGACAGCGTTAGCTCTCCAAAGTGTCAGACTAGAGACATGGTTTTTGCAGCCTAACGTGGAAATTTCCAAGAACAAACTTGAGGCCTTTTGAATTTTTTACCCACCAACAATAACAGTAAAAATAGTCTTCTCGGGCCAATTCATGTTCAGGAGAAAATATTTTTGAAATGGATAGCAAATAAATCTTGATGTGTAGATTGTGTAGATCACCGATACATAAAAATTTAAAATGTTTACTTAATATTGAAAGGCTACAGGTTAAGAAGTTGGCTGAGAACTAAGGAAACTCAACTTCGAATCTACCTTCCCCCCTTTGAGCTAGTCCCTATCTTACAGCTCAACCAACCTCAGAGGGCTGCAGTTCTGAGAAAAATTGGAGAAGGAATGCTCTGTATGCCTCCTTAGGAAAGAAACCTGAGAATAAGAATTTAAAACATAAAGAGAAGGATTAATTAACCCAATACACTCTTTGGATTCAAGGAACTATTTATAGAGCCCTTGATGAAGTAGAATATTTAATAAAAGAGGAATAACTCAATGATTGCACATATTAGAGGAGCAGTACAGCTCATCATTATCTGAGATGAACATTTATGATCATGATCTGTTCTATCAAAATAGTATCTTATTCTAAATACTTTAAAAAGCTTTTATTTTCTTTAGAAAATTAAAAGTCTATCCTCACTCAAGCTAATAGTGTGAAATTGTGAAATTAGTTTCACTAACTAATTAATTAACTAACCCATTTTCCACCATCCCCCCCTCTCTCTCCATCATCATCGTTTTAGTCATTGTCCATCCACTGTAGGATGAAGGCCTCTTCCACATGTTTGCAAACAATACGGTCCTGAGCTTTCTTGTGCCAATTGGGCCCTCAATACTTGCAGATGTCATTGATCCACCTTGTTTTAGGTCTCTTTTGTGGATGCTTTTTATCAAGTGGATATGAATATATGTATAATTTCAAAATTCTGTCTCCCCTGAAAGAGAAAAAGATCAGCTGAGATTATCAAAGGAAAACAAAAGAAAGGGATAGAAAAGAGCACTATTGAAAAATATGTTATTTAATATAATTCACTTAAATTCGTTTGATATCACTGGGTTTCTAAGTATAAAAATGTCAGAATTCAACTTATAATATATGAATAGTGTTCATAGCATTTAAAATATACCTCAGTTATAGTCAATTTTATTTTCCACTAGAATACTCTGAAATATATCTGAATTTACTTAGTTCACATTCTAAATATTAGTATGCATAAATTATAAGTGTGCCCTGGCCTTTGTCCATGCCTTAAAAACAGCCTAATGGCACAATTTTTTTTTCCAATTTTAATTTTCCCAGGAACCCATTGGTAACTTATACTGGAAAGGTCCTAATGTGAAACACTCAAGCCACTAGGTATAAACTCTGGATTTGGTCACCCATTCTTTAGAAAAGATGGTATTTAGCTCTGTTTGGGAGCAGATTTGTCTTTAGGAATCTGTATCTTATTTTAAAGAAAAATTCCTATGACTAGAAATGTCTTCCACATTTTTCCTGCAGAAAGAAGAAATGGAGATACTGTACACTTGCAACAGAATGAGTCTGCATTGGATGTGAATCAAATGAGATTGTGAATAAAAAGTATCTTTTTAAAATGGTCTCTCTTGGAGGAGGGGTGGGAATTGGCCCCCACAAACAGCAAAAACACCCATGAAAAAAGGTGTTGAGATCTACCATTGTTTATTGAGTTAATTTTTTTCTACAAAATATTTAAAATATGCCACACATATCCAGCATTCTTCCAGCCTATTCCTCCACATGAGCATTTCCATGATGTCATTCTATAATAGGCCAACCTTTTTACACTGCCATAAAAATATAACAGAGTTGCGTTTTGGGGTGGGTAAAATTAATAGCTTCCTGCAAATGCACTCAAGGCTGTAAGAGGTGCAGAAAAAGAGCTTGGTATGTGTTGACTAATGTCTTCATTTAAAGAGATTACTTTAAATAATCACCCATTTCCATATAATATGATTGTCTTACATATGTAGCAGGAGAAAGAAGCAGGATTCAACACACTGTCTGGACTGGGATTTTAGGCTATTCCAAAGAGGTCTCATTGTAAGCAAGATTCAGAACATGAGATCCAAATGGTCTACCATGATTCTCTTTTCACATTTGGGTGCGAGTTTTCATATTACATCAGCTTAACTCAGCCTCCTCCCAGCAGCATCACTCAGTCTTCACTGATAGTTCTCTTCAGAGAAAGTTTCCCCGCCCCCCCCTTTCAAATGGGAGAAAAGGGAGAAAAGGAAGGGTAGCCTTTAAGCTTCAGAAAATACTTCATAGCTTAGCAAGGTAGCCTCACCCAACCATAAATAGAAGGCTAGTTACCTAACTTTATTAAACTCCAGGGAGGGCTTCAATGAGTAAAGTTACACTCCAGACAACTTAACAATTTGGGATGATTTTGTTTAGGGCTTTGCATATTTAATAATGCCTCCATCCAAAAACTGGTTCAAGGTTACATTTTTATATTACTTGATTTGTTTAGGTCTTCAACTGGAACTTGGGGGTATGAGGCAGCCTGCAGTGAAAATTAACAATCACAGCTTGTCTTTAATGCATCTTTTTGAATCCATTTAAGTTTCCAGTGCAGGCATAATTAAAAAGGCTTTGACAGCATTCTGCATTAAATATAGATGCAGACTTTTAAGTAACTTCAAGCATATTTTTCTCGCTCTGTCATCCTTTGCTCTTCTGCTAATACCACACCAGTGAAGTTCTACTAATGTCAGCAAGACTTTGGGGGGGGGGGGTTGCCATAGCTTAAGAAAATGGAAGGCTCCATCTGGAGCCAGAAATGGGAGTTTTACTTTTGATACATCTGTAATGCAGAAGTAGCACATTTGCAACTATTTTGCTCTTAGTTAATGTTTCCTTTTAAGACATTTTTTTTAAAAAAAATAAACTAAATCAGAAATACAGTTGTCAAAATAAAAATGGAATTTCTTGGTGAATATTTATATTTTACTGTTTGAAAAAGCCCACTTAAGAGTTGGGAAAGGATTTCATCTACACTTCTAGATTGCTCTCCAGATAAGACTACCAGATAAGGGAATTCATGTTAAGCAAGTTAAGCCTGCAATTTAATTTACCCTTCGTTTTGTTGTTGATATTTGAGACAAGTATATGGTATTAAATGAAATGAAAAATTGATCCTGAGCAATTATTAAAGAGTAAAATGAATTGTCCCTCATTGCCATTATTTTGGAATTCATCTCCTTCCGTAAGAATGAATTTGTCCATAAGATGAAAACACAGGAACACAAAGCAATATGAGATGTAGTGTACTTCCCTATAAAATGGGGCATGAGCTTTGTTTTGGCTTCCTTTGTTTGCTTTGTTTGGCCTGGTGAGGGCCACAGAGGCCATTATCAGGGATGGTGTGAAGTTAACTAAGGAGAATGTGGCTGAATTTCATAGATTTATTTTTCTTTAAAAAGGACCTTAGAAGAAGAAAAGAGATGAAATTTGTGTTTTAAGTCTGCAGAAGCTCAACTAGCCCATTTATTCTTTCATCTCTCCAGGGCCTGTTAAAGCTACAGGTTAAGAAGTCTATGCTAATCAATGCCTAATACGTAATGCAAATAATCCTGCATGGACTTCTTCATTTGGAGGAATTTGTGGTGTCCCTTTAAAAAAAAAAATAGTGTTGTAAAATTTATGATATAGATTTCCTAAGACTACAGTTCAAGGACAATCTGCAGCAGAGATAAAAGAGGCAAAATCTGATTATAACTGCAGTTGGTATCCATATTATGTGCCTTAAATGTACAAAATCAATATTGGATTCCCTTCGGTGAATTTTGGTTCCATCATCTGTTCAGTTTTTGGATTCTACATTTCTTGCATCCTTTTATTAATTTAATATTTAATTAATGTTAAATGTTAAAAACATTTAAAATATTTGGATAAATAATAGAGTTACAAGAATAACTTCCTAGCAGGTGTACCTCTCTGCAATCACTTTAAATATAGTTGTGAGAATGTAGACAAATTTTACCACTGTAGCAAGATACAGTAATAAATACTTGGATGATGCATAAAATATTACACCTTCTAATAGTAAATATTGGTGAACGTTGAAAAGATGGGAGCCACAAAGTGGCCTTGAAGAACAAGGAGGTGTCAGCATATGTTAAGGTTAGTTTCATTAAATTAATACTGTTTAAATAGGTTGAACCAACCTTGTAGAAGTCTCAGCAAAATGTGAATGAGGGAAATTAAAGGCCAGACTTCTAGAGGCATCAAGACAAGAAGAAGAGACTCAAGGAAATCTTCAGAAATACAAATAATAACAATAATCTCAAAATATCTCAGCGGGAATTTCTTTGATTCTCTAATGAATACTAAGGTATACTCAATAGCAAGTATACTCAGTAGCAATGCAATGTTGAATTTAACTTTTAAGATAAAGATTGAATGGAATGAAATTAGGTTGGATTGAATAGATTGTTGGCATTTTAGGCCTGGCTCGTCCCACTTTAGATATATTGGACCATAAAATTATAGTTTTTATTCAACATGTTTATGCAGAAAACTATTCTTTGATTTGAAGATGGTGTGCTAAGTTTATATTCCAAAAGTAAGTATTACAGGCTAGGCCAAAAATCAAAGAAGGCTGGGCCAAAAATTAAGCTGATTTCTATATTGCAATTATATAAAATTGTATTGCAATTATATAAAATTGTATTAAACAGATATAGCTAATATGACAAAGGACGTGGGAAATAATCATTTCCCCTTTTGGCACATTTATATTTACAATTCACTTTCAAAGTAGTTGGAGGGGTAACAGTTCAGATTATGCACTACTTATATAGGATGATGACATAATAATTAATAAAAATATTTCTTGTTTTTCCTGTTCTGTTTTTTCACCCCCTCCTAGACAACACTATGACCAGGCAATTTACACGACTTCCCTACTAAAATTGAACTACCCTGTTTCCCCCAAAATAAGGCATCCTCTGATAATAAGCCCAATCGAGCTTTTGAGCGCATGGCGATAAGGCCAAGTGCTTATTTCGGGGTTCAAAAAAATATAAGACAGGGTCTTATTTTCAGGGAAACATGGTAGTAAAAGAAAGATGTAAAGTTACAAGATGAGACATCAGACCTTTTCATGCATTTAATCCTTGTTTTAATCTTGGAAGGACAACCTTTCCCTGTCCATAATGATTCTAGGACATGGGTTACTTTTCTACAGTTAAGAAAAGTCTTATATATCAGTGGATTGTGTCATTTCAGTGATTTGTTAAGTTTTCACATTTGATTTGGGCATTAGTTATTAGGATAATAATTTTTCTTCCCCTTGTGCATATGCTGAAAAGATTGGGAAGAAAGAAATTAGGCAGTTTTATATTCAGAGGGTATAAATTCATAGGGTTTGAAATGTTCCACATAAGCACATATATATGCACAATCATATTAATTAATATAATCATGACTGAAGTGTTTAAAAATGCAACAAGCTAGGTTTTAGCTGCTTTCTACAAGTTAAAACAAAATGTTCTTTTTTAAAATGGCTATTTTTGTTGGCAATGACCAAAGGACAAAAAGAGTAAAGCACTGCAAATTGAATAATAGATATTTTTTTACTCAATGATGCTTTGCAATTTTCTCTGAATTGGGTGAACTAGCTATTTAATGTCTTTGAACTGCTAAGACCATTTCTGCATTATGAGAAATGGCCAGGAAAATGGCCAAATAGTGCTGTTATGACTACTAAAAGGCTTCCATTACTTTATGAGGGAGTTCATCCAGAAAAAGCTAAGCTATGCCCCTCCCCTGCCCCTCAAGAGTATGGAGGCTGGGAATATTTTTAAAAAGGATATCTGCAGCTAGAACATAATTTATATGGGAAGTCAAGACTACAATCTGCAGTAATAAATTCTCTCATTGGTTCATTTAAAAATCACTATCAATTGAGAATCCTGGAATTTTTGACCGATTCTTCCAGGCAAAACAGTCAGAGGGGTGGGGTGGGAGATTTGCACTTGCAGCTATGTTCGCTCATAACTGCTTTTTCCTTTGCAGTTGGACAATGTTTGAATAAAGCCTTGAATAAAGTATCTGCCAATGTTTGAATAAAGCCTCGAAGGACAAAAGGAACATCTTCCTGCAATTATCATGAGAATAAAAGAGGGAGGAGAAATA
Organism: Pantherophis guttatus; assembly: GCF_059756535.1. Taxonomy (NCBI): domain Eukaryota; kingdom Metazoa; phylum Chordata; class Lepidosauria; order Squamata; family Colubridae; genus Pantherophis; species Pantherophis guttatus. The sequence continues at coordinate 102,904,067 of NC_142064.1, forward strand.
GCACATTTACTTGCAAGATTCTGTTTCTATAGCTGTTCTAAGGAAAGTAGCTTTAGGTCTGCACAGTGTTTGGTTCTTAGTCTAGTATGTTTTTTAGGCCTGACATCATTAGAGGGAGGGGTAGTCTGAGTGAAGTTCCTGAATAAATTTCCATATTTTGAAAAGAGCCTCATAGGATGAGTTTCTGGGGACCAGACTTTTGGCATAGGGAGAAAGTCAATCACAGTGTACTCCATAATTTTTCTTACTGAAATGATTTCCCTAAAGTTGCTATTTATTCCTAGTGATGATTGTGATTGGGGTAAGATTGGATCTGAACTGGATGACAGGGATAGAATTTTTAGCACGGATTTTCCTGAGACCCTATGTGTTCACAAATATATTAAAAGTGCAGAAACATTTAATAATGTGAACTAATTCAGACATACTAGTCCACTAACGTGTGCAAGTAGTGAAATCTGGGAGAAGCTGTACAGTAGTGGAGGAAAATATTAGCTAAACTTATCCATGTTGAAAGGGTAGTACAACATTTGTTGGTGTGTGTATGTGTGTGTACTGTACTGTCTGGCACCCTTTTAAGTATTCTGAGAAGACTTTGCATAGTGAAGGTTTTACTCGGTGATTTTGTAGGTAACATCTCTCCTAAAACGGCTTCTAACAACGTTCTGGCATTTCTGCTTCACCTGTGTTGCTCATTGGGCTGCCACACAGCTAGTCTTCCTGTTAGGCATATGACAGACTGCCTCAGGCAGCAGACTTAAGGTACTGTTAAACAGCAATCAATTATTATTTTATTATACAGTAAAACCTCTGAAAGTTGACCACCCAAGGGACTGAGCGAAAGTGGTCAACATACGGAGATGGTCAACATATGGAACAACTGTGCTTATATGTACATAGCCTCATTTTATTGTACAGCTTTTATTAGAGAATGTCATACAAAAACAGAGTGAAAGCACAGGGAAATCATTCATACACTACTATATCATACAAAATCAATACATTTATGTATGTATTGCTTTCTCATCATTCGATCATTCTTTCTGAAAAAAGAGAGAGTCAATTTTAGTCTGTTTCTTATTCTTTTTATGAAGGTAAGTGTGAGAAAGCACTCAGAATACTGGCTATACCACTTAGCATACCTGGGCATTTTTCAATGGCTGATGACAATCTGCAATTTCTGTGTTCTCCTCACTTAATTCTTCTGCTTCATCAGTTGCTTCCAGCACTTTTCCGCTGGGTTGTACCTCAGTCAATACTGATTGGAAAATTGCTTCTAATCAGGGTTAGGGTTAGGGTTTTATTTCCGCAGATGGACCCTAGGTTTATATTTAAGCAATGACTCACTGCAGAAACTGGGCTCAGTATTGCATTTTGAGTGTTTTAGTTATGCCTTGGTCAAGATGTTGAACTTTTGGTATAGTGTTTGGAGGCAAACATTTCTGTTTCATGTTTGTAAGATGATTCACTTGGGGATGGCTAGGACAATTCTCCACTACAAGGAGAATGGACCATTTCTTCTTCTTCATTTTTCGGTCAGTACCTCTTATCCACTCCTCAAATAGGGCACCAGTCATCCATGCAGATTTGTTAGATTTCCAGGTGACGGGAAGGTCTTTGAGCTGCAGGTTCTTGAATGAGTGTGGCTTTGCTGATTTACCAATCACCAAAAGTTTTAGCTTCCCTCCAGTGAAGCTAGTGCCCAGCAGAACTGTGAAATGTTCTTTAGAAAGTTTTCCACTCTTACATTTATCACCCCTCATAACGAGGCTCCTTTCAGGCATCGCCTTGAAAAAGACTCCACACTCGTCAGTGTCATCATCTTTTCTGCCGAAGTCAAAAATATTGTATTCTTTGATATTTTTTGATATTTGATGAAAGAAATTCATTGCTACCAATTCTGCATTTCACTTTTCTTGTCTTTGGTGCAGACTGGACTCAACTGATCAAGTTATAGAAAGTAAATTAACGAAACAAACAAAATGTTGAAAAGTTATCATATTTATGTAGTTACTTACCAAGCACATCTAAATTATATTAAAATAACCAAAATATGTTTACAATCCCCAAGGCATGTCATAACTTTTGAGCACCCCTAATATTTGGAAATTGAAAGTTGAAAAATTTGACACGTCCTACACTGTGTCAAGGTCCAGTTGGTCAAGATATAACTTACAGAGGTGGTCGATATAGAAAGGTCAACTTAGGAAGGTGGTCAAAGTTGGAAGGTGGTCAACTATGGAGGTATTTTTATATCAACAGGGAGCATTGTTTACTCAGGCATCAATGTCTCTTTTGCTTAGGGGGCTGCAGCAGGAATTTGGAACTGTAACTAAAGGGGTAGGATATTTTGTTCCATCTATAACAATTTTTCCTGTGCCCTTTTTGTGTTCCAGAAATGGTGTTAGATGAACCATGTTTTCCTCTATTAAAAGATCTGGTTTCTAGCTTATACAGTTCTTTGTTTATTACAGAATTAGTATGCATTGAGTTAATATACCCAAAGGATTGAGGAAAATGCTTAAATTATGTTTTAAATTCTGCCATGAAGAGCACACAATCATGTAATACATCAAAGTAATGTAATCTAACTAATATATCAAACACCAAACATTTGGGTTACATTTTGGTTATCTTTCCTTTTACGGGTATTAGATCACTGTCATATTGCATAAGACCAGGCAACCAGAGTTAGACAAGAAATTTTATTTTGGTGGGAGAAGGTATTCATTCATTCATTCATTCAAATTGGCTCCAATAGATGTAATGTATTTATAAGTGTGTGTGCACGTGCACACACGCATGCAAGTGCATGTATATGTGTGCACACATATGTTTACTGTTGGTCTGAATGAAATCACAGTTTCCTCTTTCACATGGAAGTTGGTGTTTAATAGATTTTTTTTCTCTTTTCCTTTCCCTGCTGTGCTGTCTCCTAGCTTGCGACTTTGAAGTTTATCCGCTATGTATTGCATATTATGAATTACCCTTGTATTGCTTCTTTTTTCTTAATAAATAACAAGTCAAAATGTTTTGATTTTGTGGTAGTAGAATATATTATTACACTATATTTCCTTGCATATTTTGGACAATGGCTCTTGCACCTCCTCTTTCAGGCTGGCTAAAAAGCCCCTGAATTTTAAAATGCCAACACTCAGATAGGATGGACTAATCTGTTGAATTTAATTAAGGGCTGTATTTTCAAGGAAAAAATGTTTTGTGGCAATTTTTTTTTTATATTTTTGGTTCAATGGCTCCTGTGTTCACCACTTTAGTTTTTCCAGGGATTACAATCTGCAAGCTTTGTGAACAACTTTTTAGAAGTGCAAATGATATCTCTGGAACCTTTAAAATTATGATACAAAACATGAAGATTGTTATTAGTCTATTTGACAAACTTGTGACCCATTGGGTCATCCTTTGAGAAAAAAGTGCAGTCTGATGTGACCAGAATTAATATTAAATTTTCGGTTGACCATTTTAAAAAAATCCAATGCTGGATGGTACCATAATCATAAATAGAGAAATAATTCTAGTGGTAAATGAACTTCAATAATAATGCAAAATTTACTTATCTAAACAGACCACAGTAGGGCAAAAACAAAAACAAAAAACAAAAACAACAACAACAACAACAACAACAAAACCCAGAGGCAGCAGGAGAAACTTCTAACTTCCTCCTGGTTTCCCCATTGACTTTGCTTGTGGGAAGCTGGCATGGAGCGTTGGAAATCGCACTCACATGACTGCAGGCATTCTAAAATGGTCATGACTTTGCAAATCAAGGTCATTTCAATTTCACAAAGGGTAATGGGTTTTGGAATCTTTATGCGTTCTTTAAGTTAGATTCAAGCTTGATTCAAATTTTGGTATAATGCAATGTTTGGGCTAACTTTTGAGGGTACAAACAGGCAAACAAATAAACACTGTAGTGTTATATAGATTAATGCAGGTTGTATTCACATCAATAATATTTTGTTACAGATCAATAGCATTATCTTACATACTATGTGTGTGTGTATACATTATTGTTTGTTTCCTTCTCTAATACATATTCATAACATATCTATGCCTGCTCATTGAGATTGCTTGCCTCTGAAGAGGTGATCTTTGATCTACTAAATACATATCCTAAATGTGTATCTTCCTTCATCTTTTAAAAGGTCTCAGATGTTTGTCTGTTTTTTTACTTAGACTTATAGTCTAAGTAAAGCTTCACAGTGCTTTTACAGCCCTCTCTAAACTGTTTACAGAGTCAGCATATTGCCGCCAACAATCTGGGCTCTCATTTTACCCACCTCGGAAGGATGGAGGCTGAGTCAACCTTGAGCCTGGTGAGATTCAATCTGCTGAACTGCAGCTAGCAGTCAGCTGAAGTAGCCTGCAGTACTGCACTCTAACCACTGCACCACCTGGGCTCTTTTGCAACTCAAAGTAGTACACTTTCCCTCCTGGTAATAGGAATATCTCCAAGGTATTTTTTAAAAAGTTCCTTCCTTTTGTACCCACATTTCCTTCAAACAAAAAATGCTTTAATCTGTTTTTCAAGGAAAGATCTTAGTTCTCTACGTTAAACATTAAATCAACATTATGTAGTAACCATCTATAGTAATCACTGATTTCTGCAACCCTTACATAGGAGAATGCTCAGGGAATTTGGTCTTTACAAGTTTGATAACTAATCTCAGTCACATTGCTGACTGAGTGAGATGTTGACTTGTGGAACAATTGTCTTAGATAAATTTGGAAATTGTATAGAATCAATAAATGGATAATGACTGAGATGATAGGAAAAAAAATACCATCATGATTTTGCACTGACTAGCCATTTAAAATGATGCTACCAGCGTCTTCTGTGCTTCTCTTCTGGGAAGGTGGACAAGACAAAATTAATTCTTCTGCCTGTAATTCCACTAATTACTGCCATTCAGTTTTCAGTCTGTCCTACGATTGACAGCCTCTTAACTCGGATTTCATGGCCGAAGCACCTAACATTTGCATTTCTTGTTTTCTGCATTTCTCGCTGACAAGACATTCCAAAAATATATGTAATAAGTAATTATGCCAAAGATTTATAATACTAATTGATTTTACTGAATATACATCAATAATGAACATAATTTTGTTACTGCAATATATGTGAAGGTCCTTATTAGTCATTCACTTTCCTCTAAAGTTATATTCCACTGGGCCCATTGGGTCAGGCCTCAGAATTCCAATCTCAAAACGATGCTGAAAGTATTCATTTAGAAGTTCTAAAATATCCAGTCGGGCAAGGACTGCATTCTAAACATTTATTTTCCCCTTTATTCCTTCAAAGAATAAGGATTACGGACTAATTTTTTTCTTTTTCAGGGTATATATTAAAGGCATAATTACACGGAGAATCTTTTAAATATTATTACCTGATTCACGTTGAGGCTCTCATTTTACAAATACTTGAGTGAAGCAGGACTTTATTCAAATTATACTTAGCAGTGAACACTGGGCATTTCTATTTGTATTAAACGTGATTATTTTCATTCCAAGGCCTACCCAGTCAAAATGTGACTATGTTCAGCCTTATATTAATAGCTGGTGAAAGATTAGATAGATAGAAAGCTTTCCTTACAGAGACACATAGAAACATCAACAATATTAATCGACTCTAAAACCTCAAAAGAATAATTGTTTCCCTGCACTGATCTAACATGTGAAGAAACCATTGTATTACTTGATTTAAAGAACAATTATTAAAATGTTTCACAATAAAATATTTTTGTATAAAATCATTCCTACTGAATGAATTGAATTATGAATATAAGAAGAATCCTGCTGAATAAGACCAATGCTTTACCTCGTCCAGCATCTGTTTCCCATTGTGGCCAACCGAATGCATCCAGGAAGCTCTCAGGCAGGACACCAGGGCGATAGCTGTCTTCCGCTACTGTTCCCCAGTGGCAGGTATTCAGAGCCATGCTGCCTCTGTTGCTGGGAATAGCACAGAGCTGTTGTGACTAGTAACCACCAAATGACCCTGATTAGGTCAGTCAGATCTTTTCCATTTTGAGGGATATTCAGCATTCCCAGTGGTTTGAACTGGCTTCTCAGTGATAATTCTTCAATCCTTAATTTTGAAAGGTAGGCTCTAAATGAAAGGTGGCAGAAAATAAATTGGGATCACCTTGCTGAGCTCCAGGTTATTTGCAATATGTGGGGAAATGCTTCCAGCTCCAGCTTCCAATTAATCAGAAAGTAAGCAAATAATAAGCTTTCTTTCCTTAAATTGAGAAAATTTGCCAGTTGTACATTTATCTCTCTGTGTGAATATGTATGTTTATGTGTGTTTGTGTATACAAATATAGAGGCAGGAAGTTGGCAGTTTAAAACACTTATTGTTTATAGATCTGGCAAAATTGACATTTGCCCAGAACTGGCAATAAATACTTGAGGCTCCCTTGTAGTGCTATTGTGCAACTTTCAAGAATTTAAATGCTTTGCACAATATTGCTTCAACAGACACTTGGAAATCTAAAACTAAATCTAAATCTAAAATGTGGGTCTGGGTGATTTGGTTGGATCAAAAAATAGAATGGGTACTGAAGACTTGGATGGCCCTACAGAACTGCTTTTGAATTGTAATTTTTGGAGATCACATGCTTTTCTCTTCTTTTTTACACTGGTGTTGGGCTTCCATTGTTCTCTCTCTGGTCAGGGCACAGAAGGCACCCTGCCTAGCAGTAGACAAATCTCTGTTGCAGAAATAGCAGATCTGCTGCTTGTGTTATGTGTCATGTGTTCCATGAACTCTGCTTCCCCAACTTTGCCCAGTATGAATGGGAATGCTTTTCGAAAAGGGATAGAAACTGGGGGCCTCAAGTTTTTAAAATTGCTAATAGCTGGAAAAATTGTGTGTTAAGAGTAGCACAAACTTGTTTGCAATCTTCAGAACTAAAAAGGTCTTCAAAGAGGAAATCGTATCTGATCACCAGAGCCTGATGCTGTAATTTAATAGGGAAGTTTTGCGTCTCCTAGTGGGTTGGTGTGACTTCCCTATGTATTGATTTTTCCACCCCCTGCAAGTCCATTGCAAAAATGCACTAGAATATTGAAAGCAGAAACGTCTGGTGTATGGTTTGGATGAAAGAGAAGAGGGGTGGGGTGGGAGAAATGTGGGGAACTTGCCCACGTCAATTTTTTGCTGGAAAAGTCACGTCAAGCCTATAAACACTGCAAGATGCGAACCAGCCAAATGCAAAATCAGAAGAATACCCTGCTGTGTTTTCCCTGGTCTATCCATCTGGGCGAGGAGGAGGAGGAGGAGGAGGAGGAGGAGGAGGAGGAGGAGGAGGAGAGAGGGCAGAACAGGCAAGAACAGCAAAATCCATCTAAAAAGGATGCAGAAGCTCTCCAAACAGTCAAATGTCTCTGAGTTAAAACAGGAGGTCTCATGGCTATGAAAAATAACATTATGTTAAAGGAAAATTTTCCCTGTTTGTCACATTATCTTTTGGCCATTTAGAAAGCTTGATAGGTTCCTTAGATGTTTTTCCTCATTGTCTTAGAGGTTCAGATTTCCCACACTTAAACATATGAAGCTGCCTTGATTAGCTACCTACTCAGAAATACAAATGAAAGTTCAAGGACAAATTCCTCCGACAACCAGGTGCTAAGAACAAAACAAAAGAGAAAGTTCTTGTCTTTCTCCTGCCCAGCTTGAGTGCTTCCCATATGTGGATCATTCTTGGAAACCGGATGTTTGATCTGGTCCCCACATTCAGTTGATCAGGTAATCAAGCAGCGGGTGGGGACCAGATTGTCTGGTTTCCTTTCTTTAATGGCAGCAGGAAAGCAGCGATCTGTTTCCTGCCTGACAAAATGATTGTGCTGTTAGTTGGCAGTGGGAAAAGAGAGTGGAGCTTTCTGTGGCAGAATAGATGGCAGTGGGGAAAAGAGAGTGGATGCTTCTTTCTTATAGAGGATTGCAAGAAAGGTCAAGGCCACAAACTGTCCACCCATGATCTAGTTAAAGTGACAGTGATTCTCTCCTGCTATGTTGTTGTACCCTTTCAAAACACAAAGATGTTGAATCTAAATTCTGGGACATTCTGCATATAAATATTTTCCATTTCCACTGTGAACTCTCCTACACTTCTCTGGATATTCATGGGTTTATTCCAACTTGGTAGATAGCGATACCAGGATATATGGTTCTATCATATCTTTTGGACTGCTTATCTGCAATATGTTTGAGTTCAGTTTAGAAGCAAGGTTTGGGTTTAGTTTAGAAGCAAGGTGGCTCTAGCTTTTCCTTGTGGTACAGCCTCACAAGTAATGTGATATTCTGTATTTTATTCTGTAATATATTCTGTATTTTATTCATTGGTCTGTGAAGACCAATCTACAAGACCATCTACAAGAAACCTTTGAGGAAATTATTCAGAGGCTCTTCTTGAGTTATTTCTACTTTTTGTTTTCATTTACTAATCCCAGCGAATTAGTAACCAATATTTGGAGACAATCTTAGAATAGATTTAGGTAAGCAAGCAGAAATGTAATTTAGACAAAACATAGTTTCTCTAGTTCAAAAAAGATGAATGGAGATTTTGACCTAATGAAGCAGTGCTGGGTTTCAAATTTTTTTACTACCGGTTCCGTGGGCATGGCTTGGTGGGCGTGGCATGGCTTGGTGGGCGTGGCAGGGGAAGTAAAATCTCCATTCCCACCACAATCCAGGGGAAGGTTACTGCAAAATCCCCATTTCCTCCCAATCAGCTGGGACTTGGGAGGCAGAGAAAAGATGGGGGTGGGGGCAGTCAGAACTTTTACTAATGGTTCTCCGAACGACTCAAAATTTCTGCTACCGGTTCTCCAGAACTGGTCAGAACCTGCTGAAACCCACCTCTGTAATGAAGGATCAAATGTGCAGCTTGGAATGTCTTTTTGGCTTTGGAAGAAGAGGTACCTGGATATGCAAACCACTCCACTGGTGTTAAAGAAGAGCTTATAAAGCTACTAAATCAAAAATGTTTACATATGGAGCTACACTAGTGCTTGAGAATGTGTGTGTACATACATATATAGGTATAATATATGGGATGTGTGAATTAAATGTACAAAGTCTTTTCTGCAGTGATGGATGTACATGGAATTGGAAAAGGTTTGTTATCAAAATTCATTTTGTTGCAGCATGGGAAACGTAATCACTGTAATAGTAGTAAATGGGCACAGTGAAAACCAGTTAAGGAAACTTTGGATCCTCAGGATCCCAAACCCTTCCATTCACCCAACATACTCCCAAACTGATCCAAACATAACACAACACAAACAAAATCTATCAATAATCTAGCCAGACAAATTCTTCTGTTTGTTTTTCCTAGCAGCTATGAATTCATTCCGATGAAAGAGAATATGCCTTAGAAATTCTTCCAAAGAAGAAAATTTTGAAGAAATTCTTGTAGGCAATACAGAACATTATAGCACTTATTTAATTATGGAATGGCAGAGATATATGTAAGAATATCTTTTCCATTGAATAAACATCTCCAGTATTTTGTATTTTCCCTCACTTTCCATTTTTTAATCAAGTCCCAAGGAAGAGACATCATGGTGGAACTTCTCCTATAGGGCTTTTTCCAGAATGGTTTTATTGCCGTTTTTAAAAGACTGTCCCACTGATGAAAAATCATGGGAAAATTTCTCCTTCATCTCAGAAGTTCAGAGAAATTATCAACCTAATTACTCCACAAATTTGGCACAGAATCCCACCACTCCTATTATGCCCAGCAGTTCATCAGCCTTTGTTAGCTCTGATTTATAGCAGCCAATGAGAAGGAAATAATAAAAATCAAAAGAAAACAGAAATAACAAGCCACTTCATCACCATTACCATCACTTTCTGTTCTGGCCATACTGTATGTACCTCCAAGGCCTTAGGAACTGCCAATGACTTGAACAAGATTTCTCTTATTAGCATTTCAGGATGTAGGGGAATCAAAGTAGCATACGGATCACTTTATATGAAGATTGAAAGAGACTGGTAGGGCTGGATTTTGCAAAGTTTGAAGCAGCCTCCAACCATTGTGAGGGTAAAGAAAAAGATCTTGTTGTGGTTATAGCTCCCCAGTCATCCCAAAACTTCAGGGGCTTTATTAGACTCAGGCGAAGCTTCATTTTGAACAGTAGGTCTGTGTAATTTATTCAGTACATGTTTGGGTGAGTTTGCATGTTATCTTGACATTAGTAGGTTTTCTTTAGAGTGCTTCCTGTACTTGTCAAGTAATTGTTGTTGTTTTAAATGGAAATTACGTTGAATATTTAATCATGACCTGATGGAGGATCAATCTGAGAAGAGAGTTGGCCAATTGATAGTAGAGTTCAGAAACTTTTAAAAATACTTTAATTGCTGGGGCAGAGGATAAGTGGATTTTGCAATTAGCTGCTTTCTATAAAGAACCATCCATCTTTATTTACTTACCCACATACCACCAGAGATTAAATAGTTTGACTGCATAGCAAAGTCAATTCTTTGAATAATCTTCATATGTTCACAGACACATAAACACACATTATATCACTGAAAATAAGCAAAAATATTATGGTTAATTTAAATCCACATTTGGCAGCCACCTTTTATTGCACTTCTGTGTGCATATTGTATGCAATCAGATCATCTATACAGATCATACTGTGTAGACAGATGGAAATTTCTGTATGGAATACCTCTTTTAACTGAGCATCCTAAATTATTTTTATAATGTGTGCTGCATATTTTCTAACAAACTTATCTATAACATGTTACTGATTTTTTATGAATATCATCTAATGGAGCTATTTCAGTTGAAGAAAGCTAGAGTATCTCTCTCTCTCTCTGTGTGTGTATGAGCCCCCACCTTTTCTTCTTAACCACTCTTGATTGGAAGAAAGAAAAGTCTCCAGTGGGATTTGATTGATATAGTTTTGGCAGCTGTAAATTGCTGACAGCATGCTGCAAAATCTCTCCTATGAGATATTTTCAGTTCCATTGAAATCTCACAGAGAAAAAAATGAAGTGGTGCAGGCCAGGGGAACTGAGCAGATGTGTCTTTCAGCTGGCTTGTACCTGCATTTTTTGTGGCAGAAAATACGAAGAAAGAATGAGTGACAAACATGTAGAAAACTGAGCTCTGAAGACTGTTCTAGGGAGGGAGCACATTTGGAATCACGAGTATTAATAAACAAGAATAAAAGCAGATTAAATATTACAAAAAAATATGACAGCAATTGTCCAGAAGTATGATCAGTCTCTTAATACTGCCCTAGGGACATGTTTTTTAAAGATAAAAAGTATAAAGAGTAAACATAATGCTAGTGCCTACTTTACAGAGACTACATCAGTTTCAGTGAAATTGTTTCACTGAGGACTGTGCAATGGCATTTTTAATGCATTATTTTTTGAAGCATTCGAGAAATAATGAGTTTTTAAACATTTTGGAGGAGTGCCAGACATTTTCCACAGCATGAAATATATTCGTATGTTTACCTGAGAAATATTGTAGCTCAGTCATGAACACAGACAGTATATTTCTTTATTTTTAATAAACTCTCAGGGAGTTTATAAAATAATACAGGTAGTCCTCAATTTATGACCACAATTAGGACTGGAGCCTCTGTCACTAAGCAAGGTGGTTGTTAAGTGAGTCAAATTTGATTTTCTGACCTTTTTGCCATAGTCATTAAATGAATCACTATGGTCATTAAATGACTCATGTGGTTGTTAAGCACATCTGGTTTTTCCCATTGACTTTACGGGTCAGAAGCCAACAGGGAAGGTCACATATGGTGTTCCCATGATTCCAGGACACAGCAACTGTCATAAATATACCCTGGTTGCCAAGCACCTGAATTTTGATTGTGACTTCAGGGATGCTGCAATGGTCGTTAACTGCAAACATCAGTCATAAGTCACTTTTTCAGCAGCGTTTTAACTTCAAATGGTTGCTAAATGAATGGGCATAAGTTGAGGACTATATGTATGAGATAGCTATTTAATTTGCAAATTTTCCTAGTAAACAGAGGGAGAAGAGCACCCATTTCTATTATAGGAAGACCAGTTTTCCTCACGAATAACAACTTGTGACTTGAAATCCATTTTATAGTCTATATTGAGTCAATTAGAATAGAAAGAGCTGCTGAAAATAAAGGTACCAACAAGAGCTACAAGTAGATGCAGACACTGGTTGTTATAAAGCAGTGTTTTTCAAACTTGACAACTATGATGTGTGGACTTCAAATCCCAGAATTCCCTAACCAGCACACTTTTGTAATGCCTAAACAAAACTCGCTCCTCCTCATTTCCTGTCTGCTTCCTTCATCTCCATCTAATCTTGTTTCTCCACTTCTCTTTTCTTCTCTTTTTCCATACAGCTATCATTTCTTCTTAACTCCTCTTCTTCCTTCCTTCCTTCCTTCCTTCCTTCCTTCCTTCCTTCCTTCCTTCCTTCCTTCCTTCCTTCCTTCCTTTCTTGAAGAGTGTGGATATTTGTCTATTGTCAGGGAACAACTAGTTATGAATATTAATTTTGTAAACAGGAGCTGATTTAAGAGAGGTTTACTTTTAACCAATAGTTATCTATTCAATTATTACGGTTGGTTGCACAGTTAGCCAGATGTTTTGACTGGATTTGACATTTTTATCCACCTATGGAGTCCTTCTCAAAGGCTTGGAACATGCAGATGTTATAGTTTGATGGTTTTAAAGATATCACTGCAGGATGTAAGATATTCCAAGTAAGGCTATCTTTTGCATGTCTTTGATTTAATAGTGATTTTGTCAATGCTGATGAAGTTCAAGTGCTACTCCAGATGCCTGGGGATTGTACTGAATGAGTTTATCACTACTGATGATTGATTGATTGATTGATTGATTGATTGATTGCCACAGTGGTTCTACTTCTATTTGCAAGTTTTTTGTATTTTGTGATATTCTTCTTTCTTTTCTACTCTGCTTCCTCCAGGTACAGCCAGGTCCACTGTCTAGACTTTTTTGTCTTTCTTATTTATAGTTAAGTCTGGGGTGATATTTGGCAGGTGCTGATCTGTTTCTATACTAAAGCCCCGGAGCAGTTTAGCCTCTTCATTTACCCATTACTTTCTCTATTTTGTGGTCCCACCAGTTCTTGCTTGCAGGGAAGTTTGTTTATTTGTTTAAATTTCTATACCGCCCTTCTCCAATGTAGGACTCAGGGCGGTGAACAGCCAAAGTAAAAACAAGACATACATACAAAACATACAAAATCTAAAATCTATTTAAAATAATTAAATAATTTTGGCCGTAATTAAAACATTCCAATTTAAAATCCGTTTAAAATTTGACTCAAGCCAGCCCAGCTAGTTGAAATAAATGGGTTTTTAGGGCCCGATGAAAAATCCGGAGGTCTGTTATTGTACGTAGCTCTGGGGGGAGGTTGTTCCAGAGGGTGGGCGCCGCCACAGAGAAGGCTCTCCCCCTGGGGGTCGCCAGCCGACATTGTCTGGCGGACGGCACCCTGAGGAGGCCCACTCTGTGGGAGCGTACTGGCCGGTGGGAGGCTATTGGTGGCAGAAGGCGGTCTCGTAAGTACCCCGGCCCTAAGCCATGGAGCGCTTTAAAGGTGGTCACCAACACCTTGAAGCGCACCCGGAAGACCACCGGGAGCCAGTGCAGCTCGCGCAGGAGAGGTGTCACGTGGGAGCGCCTCGTCGCCCCCAAAATCCCCCGCGCGGCCGCGTTCTGGACCAGCTGGAGCCTCCGGGTGCACCCCAGGGGGAGCCCCATGTAGAGAGCGTTGCAGTAGTCCAGGCGGGAAGTGACGAGTGCCTGAGTGACTGTGCGTAGGGAGTCCCGATCTAGAAAGGGGCGCAACTGGCGTATCAGGCGGACCTGATAAAAAGCCCCCCTGGCCACGGCCGCCAAATGATCTTCTAACGACAGCCGTGCGTCCAGGAGGACGCCCAAGTTACGAGCCCTCTCCGTGGGGGCGAGTGATTCGCCCCCAATAGCCAGCGATGGCGTCAGCTGGTTATATCGGGACGCCGGAAGCCACAGCCACTCGGTCTTGGAGGGGTTGAGTTGGAGCCTGTTTCTCCCCATCCAGGCCCGCACGGCCTCCAGGCACTGGGACATCACTTTAAGGGCATCATTGGGGTGGCCTGGGGTGGAGATGTACAGCTGGGTGTCATCAGCGTACTGATGGAACTCCACCCCAAAGCCACGGATGATCTCACCCAGCGGCTTTACATAAATGTTGAACAGAAGGGGCGAGAGGACCGACCCTTGTGGCACCCCACAAGCAAGGTGCTTCGGGGTCGACCGCTGCCCCCCTGTCAACACAGATTGCGACCGGTCAGAGAGGTAGGAGGAGAACCACCTCAAAACGGTGCCTCCCACCCCCAACCCAAATATACTTACAACAGTCCATGCCCATCTATGTTCTTTGGTAAGTAGAAACTGTCCACATCACTGCATGGATGAAGGGTGATTCATTGTCATTATTTTTCTCATTTTCTTATCTAGGGCTTTTAGTTCTGCTTGTGTTCAGTCACTATTAGGACATCTGTTGGAACCCTGACATTCCAACTGTATATATAATGCCTGGCTACTAATTTCTTTGATGGTATTTTTCCCATTAAATTCCATTAAATTTGAACTTTAAATCTATCTTCTTCATTCTCATAATGTTTTCATGGCTAAGCTTCTTATTGACTTCAGTGTGTTTGATGTTATCAGGTGGAAGGAAACCCAGGTATTTTTAGTGATTGTGTTCATTTTGATTCCTTCAGTTTTCACTATTTCCCCCCTGTTGATGACAAGGGTGTTACATTTTTCCAGTCCAAACTCCATTGCAATATCTTGGTTGTATATATGAACAGTTCTGAGAAGCAATTCTATTTCAATATATTATTATTGTTATTTTTTCTGTGCCTTGTCTATAGCAATAGCAATAGCAGTAGCACTTAGACTTATACACTGCCCCATAGTGCTTTGATGGCTTTCTGAGCAGTTTACAAATGTCAGCATATTGCCCCCAACAATCTGGGTCCTCATTTTACTGACTTCAGATAGATGGAAGGTTGAGTCAACCTTGAGCCAGTCAGGATCAAACTCCAGGCTGTGGGCAAAGTTAGCCTGCCATTCTGCATTCTAACCACTGCACCACTATAGTTCTTTTACTTCTGCATTTAAATACATATACCTGCAAATGTGTTGCTTGGAAATATATCTTGAGTATGGTGGGGAAGTGAGTGATGGTCTTATTTCAATGAGTCTGAACTAAGTTTTAGCTGAATTTGGCAACCTTAGGTTGATGAGATGGGGATGTTGCCCTTTCTACAGGATTCATTTCTTTTCTCCTGTGTATTTTCCTGGGCATGGGGGTCAGTGGTGGCTGCTGGTGTGTTTCCAGGTGTAATTCAAGGTGCTGGTTGTCACTTTTAAATCCCTACATGGCCCAGGGCTGAGTTACCTGAGGGACCATCTTTTTCTAAGAGTTTTTACCTGTCCAATCCCATCCAACAGGTTGGGCATGCTACAGATCCTGTCAGTTAAAGACTGTCAGCTAGTGGGAACTAGAAGATGGGCTTTCTCTGCTGTAGCCCCTGCCTTGTGGAATGTTCTCTCTGAGATTGGAATGGCCCCAACCTTGTTGACTTTTCTCAAAGGTTTAAAAACTTGGTTTTTAAATATATTCATTTAAAATATTCTGTCTCTGTACTGCCTCCTTCGGTGTTTCTGAAGAGAAATTTCAGATTATTTTTACTTTTTCCTCTCCTTTTTTCTCCTCTTAACCTTATGCCCAACTGGTGTCTGATGCTAAGTTTTTACTTAAATCAGCAATGGACAATCATTCTCAATCAAGGGCCAAACTTCTCTGAATTGCTCCCAGGTTCTCCAACCCCAAACTGGACAGAATCAGGATATCAACTCAACTCAATTCAATTTAATTTAATTGTAGTTAAACTTACCTTAATTAAATGAAATTACAATTAATTCTGCTCAGCCAAATTCTTCTCATGGAGAGCAATATATGTATATAAAAAAGCAAGCAAATAACAATAAAGCTCCAAATACCCAAAGGAAAATATGAAGAATGAACAGCAGTAACTGTAAAAGGAATACAAAGCAAACTCTACTACATAAACTATGAAAGTAAGAACTGCCTGGTTTTTGTGTTTGTTATTTTGTTTAAATCTTTGTGGCTCAAATGAATAGTTGCAGAAGTGTGAATAGTTGCAGAAGAAGATATTATGGAACATCTGGGTGACATCAATTCTATTTATTCAAGGGGCCACAGAGAATGGTCCCTTGTTGAGGATGCTAAAGTCCCTGAAGGAGGGAGCAGCCATATATTTTGAGATATGGAGGAGATACTGTATAGGAGGAGTGAGACACTTTGAGAATCTGTTTGAGGGGAGAAATGGGAATGAATGAATAAGAGTGGATTCTTCCTTTAATGTTGACCATCAGACCCATAAAGGTTTTTAAATGAGGAATTGGCACCTTAACATGAGCCTAGGAAAAAAGTGGTGAACAGGTAGAGCTTCTGCAATGTGCTTCTTGCACCTGGATTTTCAGTCTTTGTTTCTGTACTTAAATTCACTTTTATTGTCCACTATGGAAGTAATAAATAATAAAATGAATGCGATTTAACTCTTGAAAAAAGGCCCTTTCTCTCTGTTTCTAGATGCCTGGATTTTGACTAGGTCTCCAACCATCATAATGGTGGAGACAAAAAAAAAATTCTTCAAGGGTTATATCTGCTCCATATAGGTTTCATCCAAGCAAACACAACAGAAGTGGGTTGTTCGATTGTCAGAAAGAGCCCTACTTCTGAAAAGGCATGTCCTGTGTAGGATTGTGCTATAAGGTGATACCAGCTATAAAAGAGAAATGCCAAATCCAAAATCCCATTCTCCCAGCTGGTTAACTCATAGGCAGGTCCAGATTGCCCCAGCACGAACCACCCACCACTGGAGGGCCAAAATAGGTTGTTCTCAAACCATCCCACAGCTTGCAGGAAATGTACAGTAACTTCTGCTCATATTTTCCTGGACTGCTTCAGAATGGGTGTTTTCCACGTATGGATGGAAAAAGGATTGCTGGCTGGTTCATCCGCTGCGCTCTTTGTGTTGTAGGTAAATGCCTTTGAAGGGGATGAATCCACATAACCTGCAGTGTGAATAGAGCCTCTTATTCACTTTGGTAGTTACTCATCATCAAAATGAACTTTTGATTTTGTTTATTTACATATCAATGGGGGAGGGGAGAGATGCACTGCAGTTTATAAAGTTAAAGTGCTGCTCTACACTCATGCATTCACCACCAGCATCTTTAAATAAAAGTCCATGACTTGTGCTTTCCCAGGGTGCTTCTTAATCTCTGCTGCATTTGCTGCTATAGCAGTAGTCCTGTAGTGTAACATGAAATGGGTTGAAAACATCTCCTTCCTTTTTAATTATTTTTCTATCTACTTTTTGCTTGTTATTTTATGACCAGTTCATTAGTAGACCATTGAAATGTTGAAACCTTCCTTCCTCCCCCCCACAATGCCCCCGCCTACCTCTCTCTGAGCCCCAGATAAATTCAAGGATAACCCTTTTTGCAATACTTATCTATTTGGGCTATTTGGGAACTGGAGCAAGATTGATAAATGTGAAAATATTCACTTACGAACTGGTAAAGAAGAATGACAGCAAACAAGTGGAGAGTTTAGGGAAGGAAAAACAGTAAGGAACAAAAGTAGTTTCTATCCGGCTTCAAACCAGAGAGACTTTGCATGTCAGGCCAGTATAATAGTTGCTTTGCTACAGGGTCAACTGCTAATGTTGGCTATTTCTGGAATGGGTTTTTGAATGTTCTGTCCACTGTCCTGCTTGAAGGCTATGGCCTGCATGACCCTCCCATGGCAAGGAAAGCAATTGGTGCTTTACCTCCTGGAGGGGATAAAAAAAAGACAGGAGAATCCACCAATTAAGAGCTGTGTTAATCACTATTCAGCAACAGAACAACTGGCCATCACCATGTCCAAAGTGGAGGAAGGGATTGACATCTGGGAAGAAATTGCTTAAGCTGGCTTCATTTCCAGCTGGTTTATTTATGGGAGGCAAACAGCTGAAGGATGCCATGTGGAAGAGCCTTAAACTCCATCTAGAGTAATGCTGCCTTATCTTTCTGAACTGCAACTAGATAACAGATGTGAAACATTTCGAGCACACTGAATAAAGGCCAAGCATTATTGTTTGGAAATAAGATTTGCTGAAATCCTTACATTAAATATTTTTAAGAGGAACGTGCTGGACAGCTTACATTTCCTTTACATGTGACTCTGGCATAATTCATATGAATGCCACGAATTACAATTCAGTATCTTCTCCAAGCCAATTATATTGTTGCCAGCAGTGCTTGCTGAGTTGATTTCCTCAATATTCCAGCTTTTCCAACATTTGTTACTAAAACCCAAGCTACAGTGTTGGACATTCTGTAATTAGATCTCAGAGAATTATCTTATGTACCATCAGCTCATATCACTAGAAGAAGTGGGGGGGGGGATTTGAATACTGCACAGACATTGTCTCTTATATCTCTACAATTAAAGAGGTTCAGAGCTTAATGTTTTTCCCCAAATTAAAATAAAATATATATACAGAAAGGCCCCCAGAATATTCTTGAGTGGAAGAGAGCATGTTTTACTGATTGGTGACCATAAATAAATAAATGACATTTATTCTGTAAGATAACTAACACTCAGTGATACCCTAATTCCAACAGGACCATATAGCAGTTACATCAAGACAGCATTAAAATGAGAAGGAGATGATCAACTGAACCTCCAATGGCAAGACCTGCAAGGCAAGTCTTCCCTTGGGTCCTCTCAACTAATGAGTTCAGAGTAAAAAAGTTCAAGCCTGAGAAATGTCTTTAATTCAGTTCCAGCTTTTTGGCTTTCTCTCATTTTGGTCCAGATGTTTATATCTGAAGACCCTGTAAAAGTCTAGGTGTTCTTTGAAATAACAATTACTTTGGCAGTAATTTTTTCCATATGCTTGCTTTCTTCAACTCTACGGGGATTCTACATCCATAACCCAACGTTGTTATTTTCTCAGGGAAAATAATTGCTCAAGAACTATAACATAGGAACAAATAACATATATCTGCTTGAAACCAAAACAAAAGGACAGCTTTTATTATTTTTGAGGACAAAGAAATTAGAAATCTGGGAAAAAAATCCCTTATTCAAAACACATAAACAGCACATGTGGTAAAACATACAATTAAATACAACATTATTTCTCCAGTGTTGAATGATCCCCCCCCCATGTCCCCCATTTCTCTCAGCCTACAACTGCAGGCTGCATTTTCCTGTATTCAGATTAATTTGTTACTATTTATATTTTTAACTGTGGGCAGTTTTATTCAACAGCTTTAAAATTTAATTAAAGTACCAGATGTCATGTTGGAAACTGAAAACCAGAAGCCGGATTGTAACTTACAACACAACATCAACAACACTCTTCTAATGAAAAAGATGTCATTCCTCTGATTCCCTGGATCCCTTCAAATGGCTTCATTTTATCTCTTCCTACTTTGAGGAACTTTAGACATTTCAAGTTGGTTTGACTCTCCTTTCTGCTTCTGCTTCTTTTAGATTCAGAGCAGAGCACAGGATCCGAAACTGAAGTGCTGGCAGAGCGGACGTCCTGCTCGTTCGGTTCCCCACCGGACCTCACATCAAGCAACTCACTCTCTCAGTCTCTGCCTGTCTCATCCATGGAGGAGATCCAAGTGGAATTGCAATGTGCTGATCTCTGGAAGCGATTCCATGATATTGGCACCGAAATGATCATCACCAAAGCAGGCAGGTAAGGCATCCTATCTACTTTTTTATTGATAGCTGGCTTAGAAAATCTGCAGTTTTTGTAGGGTCTTGAGTTACCACTACTTTCCTAGAATTAGAGTGCTCTTCTTTATTATAATTTAGCTCTGTATCTTTCCCTGCTAGTGGTGAAGAAATTGTATTGCCCAGCAGTTTCAAAGCACATAAAGATAGGAAGGTTAACTTCTCTGTGTGCCGTAAACTTTCTATAATTCATTTCTTAATTCTAGTTGCAACAATATGAAAATAATTATCAGGTTCAGGTCACACCCACTGTGATTGAGAAACAATTAGATATACATGCACGCACACACGTATACACACAATTGTCATTATTTCAAATTTTAATGGGAGTATGACTGCCTCTGAAGGCCACCTGCTGGGAAACTTCCTTGTGCAGTTGTTGGACACTGTGAGAATAGACTACTGGATAAGATGCGCCATGGATCTGACCAGGCAGGGTACTGCTTATGTTTTTATGTCCTTAACTAACTTGCATCATTCTATCATAACTAGCATGAATTTCCATGGCTTTCCTGCTATGAACACAACTTTTTGACACAATAAATGATATAGCCGTAATATCCTCTATAAAGTTGCCTCAGCTTTAAAAGGATAGTATTTTTTTGTGCGTGGCAGTAAATTCTCTTTTATTATACTTGAGAGGGGCATAGTTTACTATACACCACAGATTTGGATTCCTTAAGGCAGAACTAGACATCACTTAAGCTATACAGTAGTCCTATATTTTCTTGCATATGGAGAAAAAGAAAGTGCCACATAGCAGAGAGAGGGGAAAACCTGCAATGCACAGCTGGCCAACCTCCATTCACATTGATTCAGTCACTATACAATGTCTCAGAGGACAAAAAGAATGACATTCATTTCATCCAGCCTATTCAGATTTCATGGATTAGATAGGCTTTTTGCCTCTGTTGTTATTTTGTAAGAACAACATACCACACCGAGCTGTGTCAGTATTGATGGGTAGAAGCCCTCTACAAATTCCACATTCCACTGCCAATGTTTCTTTTAAGGAAATGGAATTTTACAATAGACTATAATAGGCTATAATAGAGAAAAATCTTTAATTTCTTCAAGAAAAGTCTCTGATCTTCCCAAATAAAGTTGTGTATTCCAGCCAGCTTCCTTTATAATTGCAAATTAATGTTTATTTTCTAAGCAATCAGCACCTTGGACAGAGAAAAAACCAGGAAGAACGCTATTCTGCTGGAGTAACACCCAGTGATAGAAATCCTCCTCTCCACAATATTTTATTTTTCTTCCCCTTTTGGTTTACTTCATGAATTTGACTAGTGAGACCAATTGTAGATTGTCTCTGTGGCTTGTGAGATGATCTTTGCCATAGTAGTAAGAATCTCAAGTAAATGAGATGTGCTTGGAAAAGTTTCGACAGTCAATTCTTCAGAAAATTATTAAATCCAGTCTTCTCTTTTGAAGCCTTTTGATGCCTTTAAATGGGGTTCAAACAACTGTCACTAATCTTGTTTTGTTATATGCTTAAAAATGGGGGGGAAAATCCCCTAATGACATATGCTACTGAAAACAAACAATAGAAGTAGCTAGCCACATTTTCCACATTTAAAGAACCAACCACTTTAATTTTATAATATAAACCATATATAGCCGTTAAGTTTTATAACTCAAAAGACCTTTAAAATGGCATTCAGCATCAATTAAAATCAGCAAACATATAACAAAATCCGTTGCTTAAACTGTACTACAAAGAAATGCTGAATTAGGAATTTAGGAATAAACACCCCCTCCCCCCACACACAATATCCTGAAATGGCAAACTACCACTATAATGTTGCATGGAATGAATCAACACTGCATCATCTAGAAACATGCTCAGTTTGAAAACTTATTTACCTTTGCCTCTTTACAGTAAAATTCAATAACAAGTATCTTAACAAAAGTTTTATCACCTCAAGAAAAACTGTTCAAAATATTTTTAAAAAAATTAAAGTAACATTTTTTTTTAAAAAAAATAGTTGATAGCCTTTAAACCTAAATTATAGTTATTGCTGTTTATCTCAACAGCCTTCATGCTATCATGATCAACAAGTCATAATATTGTCAGGGATATATGATGAACTTATATCTCTATTTAACCTACCATCCAGGATTGTTTTGACTATCAGTCAGGAAGATACACTATTCTTTGCTTTTTGAAAATATGGAAGGATTAAACACATAAACAAATTCCTTAGATTTGGGCAACTAGTATTTGGTTAGAATGCACCATTACAAATAATAGGAAAGCTGGTATGCAAATTAATCTACATCATACAAATGAAATTTACGTCTCATTTATTGAATTTTATGTTCGCTGCTCATTGCAAGGAAATCATTCGCATTCAGGATTGCTAGCTGTTGCCCTTTGTTCAATTTTCACAACTGGGGCTGGGTGAATAGCTTTACATGTTTGTTTTGAAGATTCTGATGTGGGGCCTGAAGCCACTCAGGGCTGTGGCCTCTTAAGTGCTCTATGTATTCCATGGCTACGGCACTTGCATTTTTACTAGCACAGTGTATAGTAGTTGTATATTGCTATCATGCAGCATATTAGCTGCATGAAGATCATCTTGCCATAGCTTAAAAACCTTAACCAATTGACTTCTACAGCAAATCTCCCATGACTTCACTTAGGTCAGGCTGTTGCACTATTTTCCCAGCCTTTAAGCTGATTGCAGCTGGCTCCATGTGTACCCCTCCTCTGTTCTGCAGTACTTTGTAATCTCTTGAGATTCTGGACAGTGGTGATCCCAGGCTTCGGGGCCAGCTGGCTGTTTGCACCTGGTGCTTTCAGCATCCCCAGTACTCTTTGGCATTAGATCAACTATAGCGCAGAGCATGTTTGATAGATTCACAGAACTTGTTGCTTTGTCAACATAATTGGATTCATAACTAATGTTGCTTTGTGGGCAAATTTGGGAGCCTTTCAGCAGCAAGAGAGGCACAGAGTGAAACCTGTGTTTAGTCCCATGATATTCACATTTAGCTTCTCTTA
The DNA here is from genome assembly GCF_059756535.1 of Pantherophis guttatus. Taxonomy (NCBI): domain Eukaryota; kingdom Metazoa; phylum Chordata; class Lepidosauria; order Squamata; family Colubridae; genus Pantherophis; species Pantherophis guttatus. The sequence goes on from NC_142064.1 coordinate 102,926,969, forward strand.
TACAATTTCATGCAAACTGAATGGATATAATCCTGCAAGTATTCATGGCAATACCCTTTTCCTATGAAAGGGAATGGAAGGGAAGAAGGAAGGCTTAGCTTGTTTTACCGGGGATTACACTTTGCAATTTAGACTTGCTTATAAATACAGTTTTCACAGTGATTGTGCAGGAGTCACACACCAGGACAACCTTGACTTTAGATTCATTCAGTGCATTGTACATGGGGATGTCCTTGAAGATAGTTCTGGAACTGGCATCAATTCAAAATACTGTCATTATCTTTAGGCCATAAATTCATAGTGGCAAATATATCAAACAACTACAGAAGAACCTCTGGTCATGAATGCTTCTGACCATGACCAAATCGGGTTCCAACCAAAAAATTCACAATTCCCCCCCACCCGCCCGCAGTTGATTTCCCTTTCCGTGCTATTTTTTTTGTAAGCGCCAAATTTCCAAAATTAGGTTTGGGTCATGACCAAATCGGCTTGCAATCAAAGTTATGGAACAAATTATGATCGTGACCAGAGGTTCTACTGTATATAGCTTTATATACAATACTTACGACTATCATTAAATGTTGTACTGTATGATTCTTGATGAACGTATCTTTTCTTTTATGTACCCTGAAAGCATTTGCATCAAGACAAATTCCTTCTGTGTCCAATCACACTTGGCCAATTAAAAAAAAATCTATTCTATTTAGTATTTTCAGCATTGAGAGCTCTGAATAGGATCTCCCCACCCAATACATGAAAACAAAGATTGTCAGATTCTCAAATGCGCTCTACATGGGGCTGCCCTTGAAGAGCATTTGGAAACTTCAACTGGTGCAAAATGCAGCTGCACAGATAATAAATGGTGCTGGCTACGCAGCACATAACACCATTGCTCCGTGAGCTGCAGTAGCTGCCAGTGTGTTTCTGGGAGTAATTCAAGGTGCTTTTAAATCCCTACATGGCTTGGGCCTGAGTTACCTGAGTCTTTTTTCAAGATTTTCTACTCAGCCAATCCAATTCAACAGATAGGGCATATTGCAGATCAGTAGTGGGTTCCACTTACCTTCACTACTGATTCGGAACTGCTTCGCTTGTGTGCAGTGCTTCTGCGCATGCGCAGAGTGTCCGTGATGACGTCCTGGTGGGTGGGTGAAGCCTCCTGCCGCCGCCACTACCAGTTCGCCTGAACCGGGGAGAACTGGTAGAAACCCACCACTGCTGCAGATCCCATCAGGTCAGTTGACAAAGACTGTCAACTGATGGGAACTAGAAGATGGGTTTGTCCTATGTAGCCCCTGCCTTATTAAATACTGTTCTCCCCTCGGAGATTGGAAATAGCCCCAACCCTGTTAGTTTTTGCAAAGATTTAAAAACCTGGCTATCGGCTGGGGTTTGGGATTTGTTAATGGCCCTGTTACTTGGCTTTACTGTTGGTTGATTAATCATCGTGGCTGCTATTTGTACTTATTTATTTTGTGATTGTTTTATTGTTTTAATGTTCTTTTAAATTGTTTTAGAATTGTAAGCCATGCAGAATCACTTGGTTGGTTGACTGATTGACTGACTGAAATCCCCTCCTATCAAAAGAATTAATGGGAGGGGGTGTGGAAGTGGGATTTCTCTGAAGAACCTCCCTTTCTTTGAAAAAGCTTGCTCCAGAGGCAAGAGTAGTTTTTCTGTCATGGTTTTCTGGAAGTTTATTAAAGCCTAGACCAGGGGTGGGTTCTACTTACCTTTATTACCAGTTCGCAACGGGAGTGCGCTTGCGGAGATCTGCATGCACAGATCACCAAATATGATGTCAGGGTGGGAGGGCGGAGCCTCCCACTGCTTTTACTACTGGTTCTCAAGAATCGGATAGAACCAGGAGCAACCCATCACTGGCCTAGATGTTATAAAAGCTTTTGGGGAATGGAACGGAATAGTTGTCTGCCTAAGGAAGATATGGTACCATTTATTATATTGGTTGTTTGATATTATATGTTCGTGTATTTATTGTTATAAATATACAAGAGGATCTATATAATGTCTACTGAAACAGTATGACATTCTACAATATAAATAAAGGTCGATGTAGAAATGATTTCTTTACCCTGAAAAGTTGCATTCAGATTTTCAGTTCAGAAATCAGTCTCAGATATATAAATCCTTTTTCTCAATATGAAGATTTAAAAGTCCCTTCCTGCCAATGTTCCTGGAAACAGGCAGATTTTCTAATGTTTTTGAAAGTGATCCTTAAAAATCAAGACAGAGGCAATTTAGCAACCCAAACTCCATGCTATTGCCACAAAGCCCAAACTAGAAAAGAGTGAAATGGAAGAAACAACAGCTAGGTGGAGCAAGAGATCATAAATTTATTACATTTCTTCCTAAAGTGGTCAGAAAAGAACCTTTCTGTACTATGTATTTTTCAACCAGTTTCAGTTTACCTAAATCCAGTAAAACAATCATTGTGATCAGCTACTGAATATTGGAATATGAACAGTTTATTACTACAGCAGATTCAAAGTCACAAAGCTGCACACTTCCAAACTTCTGTTCCTCTCCGCATTGTTTGAAACTTTTCCTTTAGACAAGCTTGTAAAAAAGGAAAAGAAGGCCTGGTGTAATGCTTTAGAGAGCTTGAAAACCTTCATGGTTTGTGAGGTGATAAAGATAATGTTCTAATATGCAGTAGGCTTCCTGGGGCTATTCTATTCTCCTATTCTCCAAAGTATCTGAGGGCAGGACAAGAAGTTATGGATGGAAGATCATTAAAGAGAGATCTTAAAGTAAATTAAAAGAGAAATTTCCTAACAGTGACAACAATTAATCAGTGGAACAACCTGCTACTGGAAGTTCTGGGTGCTCCATCACTGGAGGTTTTCAAGAAAAGATTGGACAATCATTTGTCCAGGATAGTATAAAGTTTCCTGTTTGAGCAGGGGGTTGTACTAGAAGACCTCCAAGTTCCTTTCCAACACTATCATTCTGTGTTCTATATTCTACTTATGGTACAATTTTTTTAAAAAATAACTCTGTCAAATTCTCATTGGAACTTATCTGGGAACAATGTTAGGATAGACACTTTTTCCCCTCTGGAAACTCTCCCCTCAATAAAAACAAGTCATCAATTAGATTTGACATTTAACAGTAACAGAGTTGGAAGGAACCTTGGAGGTCATCTAGTCCAACCCCCTACTCATACAGGAGACCTATATTAGGGATTCAAACCATCGAACTGCTGACCTTTTTGATCAATAAGCTCAGTGTCTTAGCCACTGAACCACCTAGTCAGGTTGGCTAACTTGGGAGCTGCTGAAGGTTTTCTGGGTGGTGGCTTGTAGTTCCTTAGAGGTATTTATAAAGGAAGATTAACCTGTTAAATCTTTCCAAAATAACATAGTGAGATTTTGAGCACAGTTTTTAGTAGTAAATATGGTTCTTTGCAAAGGGATATTTTTAGGCTGATTCCAAAGTAAAAAAGGAAGAAGAAAAAAGAGGATACCTCCAGCTTTGAAGAGTACCTATTAATTAGAGCATTTGTTTCTTTTAGTAGCTCAAACAGGTTTCCTGTTTGTCATAGGTAAAATTCCTTAATGATATTGGTTCATTCAGAACAGGCTTTTCATCCTGTAAACTCTGTAGCTGTTGACATCCCTCATTACTTTTTTTATCTAGCAGGCCCCAAAGTGCCTTGAGACCTCATATTCAATGGGGGATAAATGTTTTAATACCAGATAACTGAATCTCAATATCAGAAGTTGGGAGAGTGAGGGGAGATCATCTTAAAAAAAAAAAAAACCTCTTAATTTTAATTCTGTTCAAATGCATTTATAAACATGCACTGCGCTGTTGGGTAGGAAAAAGAACCTATTCTTTTTGATATAATGAAGGCTTTTGGCAGAGGGAATAACTGCAAGCACCATCAGATTACACAACACAGATAGAGTAGTGTGAAGTTGTGTGTTGAAATAAAGGTAAACTCAGCATGACACTGTTTTCTTACCCATTTCACATATTTCACATATCACATATCACAGTGATATTTTTGTTTCAAGTCAAATGAAGCTATTAAGGGCACATGTACATAATCTTTCTTTACCCACAGGGTTGTCAGTAATGAATCAAATCAACTGACTAAGTGTGACCTCAGAGTTGTTAGGATGGAGGCATTTAAATAAAATAATAAAAAGGCCCTGTAATATACTGATTAAAGTTGCAAATGAGCTAAGACGGAGGGGATGTATACAGGGGAGCAGGCAGATCCTAGGAGTAAAATTAAAATTGGAGGGAGTTTGGCAAACCAAAGGGCTTGCAAATACCATACATTCATTTCTTCCTCACATCCTGCAGGAGAAATAGTCACAAAACCAAAAAGGGTGGTGAAAATTAACACCGTTCATATATTTATTGGGTTTTGGCTGTGAGAAAAGTCACATCATTTGGGTGCAATTTGGCTCATTCTTCATATAGCTATCACTGAGGTATTGTTTGGGGGAAGAGGAATTGCTTATGTCATGTAAACTGACACTGACCACACAGAAAGAACGTAAGATTATCACAGGTTTGCTGAGGAAGCATAATGCTTTAGGCTTTAGTTGGCCTTTGCAAGATATGACATAAAGTCAGCATCTTTTTATGATCATTCCCCTGTTATTCAGCAGTAAAATGCAGAAGACAGGTTCCATCTAGCTGTCAGCCACTCATTATTCTCTTGTTTGTGAAAAACGCAGACTAAAGGTGAAAAGACGATAGCTGATCATTTCTGAAAACTATCTTCATTGCAAATTATTATTTAATGCAAAATATTATGTGATTAGATAGATGATACAAATGATGTATATCACCTCAGCTGTCAGAATTCCTTCAGAAACATTGTCTGTTATTTGGAGGTAAACTCTGAAGTACAATTTTATGTATTGTATCTGAAGTTCACTGAATGAGGCCTGGAGGACTAATGTTTTAAAAAGAATTGTTATACTGAGTGGAAAAAATTGCATCTCTCTTTTTCCCTTTCCCTTTTCTTGTAAGAAAACCACACATGAAGCTGACAAGGGATTTAAGATAATTGCAGAAACCCAGTTATCAAAACAGTGTGTATGCACAATACAGACCTCACAGACCAATGTTTTTTAGCTAGGAAACAGTACAATTGTATCTTTTTGATAAAACAAGGCAGATATTTGTTTATCACCCATACCTGATGGACAGAGCATTTGTGAAAGAGAAAAGAGTGAGACAATACCTTAAAACAGCACATTGATGCACATTAACAGCAATTAATGCAAACAATTGCTATATTGTAACTATTTTTTTCAAGTTGAGCGGTACACATGATTTTACATAGAATAAAATATCCAGGGCTATACTTCAAACAATAGTTTGGGCCAAGACCAAGAAGCGGGGAAATTTGTTTTAATTTAATTTTCATGTATATTAAGTTAATTAATGATTAATTATCATGTTCTAGCCTTAGGACTTCAGATTTTTCAAGATGTACAAATATCAAAGTGAGACCATGTCCTAGACATCAAATGGTTCCATATTGAATAGTCAAACCTATTTAAAATATGGGTGATCAAATAAGCAGTTTTGGCTGAGGCTGCATTGAGTTTTAGATACTACAACAAGGCCATCAGAAGTGGGCTTCATCAAAAAAAAGAAAAAGAAAAAAGAATGTAATTAAAGATGGAAGGGCAGAATAAAGAAAAAGCCAGAATATCAATTAATAGGTAATATATTAAATATACTGTGTGAATAAACAAATTGATTCGTTCTGTGACATTGGCTTGCCACATTCTTCTAAGATGTACAGAAAAAGCATGAAAATCTTATATGCATACTTCTGTCTCTATACCAAAATCTTGATTCTGACCCAAAACCTGTACAACTGTACAACTTTTTTGTACAGTTATTTTGTACAACTGTAGTACAAAATAATGGACAAGATGTAGCAATGAGATCAATATATAGTTGTTTCACTTAATACATTCCATGAATTACTTACTTACTTGTGTATGTATGTATGATGAAATTTATTTACTGCCCATTTCAATTCAAAGTGACTCTGGGCAGCTTACAACATAACTTCTTAATTTTGGGACATTTCTGTCTCAACAAAGGGAGCTCTTACTGCAATCCTATTTCTTTGCTCATCCCTCCCTCTTTTTTGCAGGAGAATGTTTCCTGCAATGAGAGTGAAGATTACAGGATTGGACCCTCACCAGCAGTATTACATAGCCATGGACATTGTACCTGTGGATAACAAGAGATACAGGTAAAGGTTAGCTTAGCTGGGAAATGTTTAGAAGTTGGAACAAGATTTTCTAAAATTCATAATAAGACAGTATCTTGTTTCAGATCTTTTTCATGGATATGATGTTCCTCTGCCTGAGAAATTATCTTTCTCCTGAGTGTTGGACAAAATGGTCATTGATGCTTAACTTAAAAATAGCTACCTAATCATGAGGTTATGCCTTATAATATCTGCTAAACATATTTTATTATTCACCATATAAATAAGAACATTGATATTTTCTAAAGCTAGTCTTAGAAAATAAGACAATATAAACATTTGGAGAAAAGGAGTGAAAAAAGCAGATTAAAAAATTATATTGAATAGCTTTCTAAAAAAGAGGAGTAGGAATCCAAACAAGACAATGCTGAGCCCATTTGCTAGAAAGAATTTGGAGAAAGAATGGGGAAACAATCCAGAGAGACATGCCAAACATGGCATACTTCTTACCCATAACCAGGAAGGATATAGTATTTGATCAGTCACTGAGCTTATGAGCTGGAAAGATGACAGCCTGAATTCAAGACACAAGTGCTGCACGACAGGGTGAGTTACTTGTCCCAGCTCCTGCCAATCTAGCAGTTTGAAAGCATGCAAATGCGAGTAGATAAATAGGCACTACTTTGGTGGGAAGGTAACAGCATTCCATGTGCCTCGGTCAGGAGTGGGATTCAGCCGGTTCGGACTGGTTTGGGTGAACCAGTAGTTGTGCCCTGGCACTATGCTGTCCTATTTAGCTGTGTTTTTTAAGCCATGCACATGTGTGCAAGCACGCGCATGAGCAAAGCGCATGTGTAGAAGACCACATACATGTGTGGAAGGCACATGTGGAAGTGAAGCGAGCGTGCGCATGCATGCGCTCACATTTTCGGTGCTGGGGCAAAACAGTTGTTAAATTATGTGAAGCCCACCTCTGGCCTCGGTGTATAGTCATGCTGATCACATGACCATGGAAGCATTTTTGGACAATGACAATGCTCCCTTGGCACTTCCCCCTACAGTTGGACTCTACTGTACAGGGGAAATGTTCACCTTTTACCTTTACGGATTGAATGAGTTTTTGATCTTTCCTACCTGCTCATCTTTCTTGTTTGGTCCAAAAAGCACTACAGAATGTATCATCTGAAGTATGAAATGAAAATATAAGTTTAGATTAAAAACTGCTGTGGTGGTGGGAGTGTGTTTGGGAAGTGTGTTTGAGTGTGTTAGAGAAGAAACAGATAAGAAACAAGATCAGAAATAATGGGTTTCCACGATTTAAACTGAGAAACATAAGCACTTGGATTGCAGAGGAAAGAAGAAGAATTGTCTGCAAATAATGAAATATTTCCTAAGTGTGTTTAAAGATTTTCATCTGGTATTAGTAGAGTTAACCAATTAACCTGCACAATTGTGCAAAGTTTTTAGGGGTTAGTAATCAGAAAAGAGGATTAATAGAGATGCAGAAGTGAGGAAGTATTTCCAGGTATCATCTGGGTCCCATTACAGACAGACAGAGGATATTGTTTCCTTCCTGTGCAAATAATCTGACATCCTGAATGCTGTTTGATGGGTGACAAGGAAAAAAATAAAATAAAATAAAGGAGAGGGGGAGGAATTTGCTCTTTAAGTAATACAGCTTTCTCCCTCCCATCTTTACTTCTCCCAGATATGTGTATCACAGCTCCAAGTGGATGGTAGCGGGAAATGCCGACTCCCCTGTGCCTCCGAGGGTCTATATTCACCCTGACTCACTGGCATCTGGAGACACGTGGATGCGGCAAGTTGTCAGTTTTGATAAACTCAAACTGACCAACAATGAGCTAGATGATCAAGGCCATGTAAGTCACAAGGGTTTGCATTCAATTTTCAGTAGATGTCCACTTAGCTTTGCTCTTTCTAGTTCTCAGTATTGCCTGTTTCACTCTTCTACATTCTCCAAACAGCATCTGTTCACAACATTAGTGCCACTTTCTTACCTCTCTTGAGGTATTCCCCTCTTCCACTCTCTGTTGTATGTATAAATTTATACATGCAAGAACCAATTTGTTGTAGTGGTTAAGGGTCTGGGCTAGAAATTGGGAGACTATGAGTTCTGGTCCCACTTTATGCACAAAGTGAACTGGGTGACTTTGGGCCAGTCATTTTCTCTCACTCCTAGGAAGTAGGCAAGGGCGAACCATCTCTAAAATCTTGCTAAGAAAACTACAGGGACTTCTCCAGGCAATTGCCAAGAGCCCACTGATCTGAAGGCACGTACGAACACACATAAAGTATTGACTTACCTAGTTAGCTAGTTTATTTGATTATTTATCAAATGTATTTATTTATTTATCTATCAAATAATGTGTAGCACATACATTATGAATACATTATGTGGCATACAATACAAACAAAACAATTTAATTAATCTTAAAAACCACTATTATTAAAAACACAATCAAAACCACAGGAGAGTAAATTCAAGGTCTTGCATACAATATAACCATTTCATGGGATCCCCATTTCCATGGGATCCCCAAGCCTGGCAACAAAGCCAAGTTTTAAGGGATTTAAGGAAAATCAATAGTGTTGGAGTCAACCCTTGATGGGGATGATGTTCCTCAGGGTGGATGTCTGGCCAAGAAGGCTCTCCTTCTGGGTCCCATCACCTGGAACACTGTAGACAGGACCTGTAATATGCCTCTCATGTCAGAGCTGAGGGGGTGGTTAGATATAACTGGGGATGGGGTCCCTCAAAAGCCCTCTAGAAGGGAAGAGAATCTCTTCCCTTCTAGAAGATGTGGATATTGTCAGCCCAAATTAGCAGCCTTATCCCATCCCTTCCTGCAATGAACTGTTCAAATAGCAGGGCTCCAAATTTTGCTCTCCCTGTTAAGGATGAATCAGTAATCTGTGATTTGAAGTGTCATTCTTAGTTAATGATTTCCAAATCTTAGTTCCAATCTTTATTTTGAAAATAATGCATTCAGATGAATCTCTCTTTTCTTGCTTGTTTTTTTTAAAGATAATCTTGCATTCAATGCATAAGTATCAGCCACGCATCCATGTTATTTGCAAAGACTTCAGCAGTGACTTGTCTCCCACGAAACCAGTCCCCACAGGTGATGGGGTGAAAACCTTCCATTTTCCAGAGACTGTCTTCACCACAGTTACCGCTTATCAAAATCAGCAGGTAATCAAAAGCCCTTTCCTGTCACAGCACTAGTTTTGATCCTACCTTTACAGCAAGAAGGTGTGCTCCTTGACACCCTTTTATTTAAGTGATTTTTATTTTTTTAATATCATTATTGTTTTTAATGCTTTTATTTGTAATGGCTGTCTTTGACCATAATAAAAAAAAATGATTGATCTTTCTAAAAAATATGCTCATCTTTTAAAATAAAAAAAGTAGATCTGTACTATGTTTGTCCCACATTCTGACCAGCTCCCTCTCTTCTGTATCTAGTCGACAAATCACATTCCTCCAAGGAACAGAGATGTTTGTAGGATGATAAGATCATCCTAGCCAGGATTGGAAAAAGACATCTCCTCATTTATCCTAGTCTTACAGCTTGGGTGGTTGACAAGCTTCACGAGAGCATGCTGTTCATTCTGAGTTTACAACTTCATGAGTTTGAATCAGATTAAAGGTTTATTTAAGATTAGATTGTAAAGAAACAAAAGGGAATCAGGCAAAACCAAAAAGAGAAAAGGATGAGAGGAAGATAAGTAACTGATCTTGAAGCCATTTTGGTATTACATCTACTCATAGCTGGAATGTGGAAACAGATTGCAGGCATGCAAATGGACATATTCCCATCAGCTACAAAAGTTCCTGGGAGGGTATACTCAAGGCCATCTCACAGGCTATCTATATAAACATAGACACAACTGATTTTTCCAATTTATGTTCCGGAAAACATAAAATCCAGTGGTAAACTTTAACTTTTTCTCCTTTTTTTCCCTATAAAATTGAAGTCAAATTTGTATATTTGATGATGCATAATGTAAAGAAAGTTAATAGAAGCCAAATCAAGCAGTATTATCGATATTTCAACCGTTTCAGAGGGAAAACTGTGACTTTAGGTGGCATAAATCTCTTTTCTATATTCAGATCTCACTGTTGAATAGCTGAAACATGTTCAGATCATGATATTTTTAAGACCTTCAGGTTGCTAGCACAGGAACATTCCTTTCACATATGAAACAAAGTAAAGAAAGGTTACTTACTTTCTAGAAGGTCAAGTTTACTTAGGATTTAATTTCCCTTAGGACTAAATATCACATACTGTAATTTAAACTTTATGATTGTTCTGGTAGGACATAATATACAGATGTACTTCAGCAGGGGAAAGCTCTTCTCACCCTACAATCTGGCTGAGCTGGATGTATTTAGGGCGTCTCTTGCTTAATTTTTTAACTCCTGGCAACTTGTCTGCTTGCAACTGCATTTCACTTTGGCTTATGTGGTTTAATATCAGATAATATTATTAAACAATATCAATCAAATTTGAGTTTTTGACTTTTGATAGCATCTTCCATGAACCTACCAATGAGATTGGGGAATGGATCTATAAATTATGAATCATGGATGAAGAAATATGTAAACAATTTGCTTTAAATTGGAAAGAGGAAAATACTAAGTATAGTTCCATTGCAATAGATCAGTAGACTGGTCATCTAAAGTTATAATATAGTAAAGCAAGTGGGGGATGACATCTTAAAAGAAAAGGCAGGTGGGAAGAATTCACTTTATTCCTGAGGCTGCATTCCTCAGAAGAACAACATTTGTTATAAATCAGAACCATTGGACAATTACAAGATCACTGTCAAAGTTCCAACTGATGAACCCAACCAAGTCAGCACTCCGAGATGAACATTTTTCTCAAAGAACTGCTTTATTGAGTATATAATTTTGGCACACATGAAAGCAAAACCAATTCTAACTATTTCCTGTGGTTTTAGTATAATTAAAAAAGAGATTTAATGCACCGGTTGAAAGAGTTAGGGGTGGGGGGCATTGTATTACGGTGGTTCTCCTCCTTTCTCTCTGACTGGTTGCAGTCTGTGTTGGCAGGGAAGCAGAGGTCGACCCCGAGGCCCCTCATATGTGGGGTGCCACAAGGGTCGGTCCTCTCGCCCCTTTTGTTCAACATTTATGTAAAGCCGCTGGGCGAGATCATCCGTGGTTTCGGGGTGAAGTACCATCAGTACGCTGATGACACCCAGCTGTACATCTCCACCCCGGACCACCCCAACAATGCCCTTGAAGTGATGTCCCGGTGTCTGGAGGCTGTGCGGATCTAGATGGGGAGGAACAGGCTCAGGCTCAACCCATCCAAAACCGAGTGGCTGTGGTTTCCGATGTCCCGATATAGTCAGTTGACGCCATCGCTGACTATTGGGGGCAAATCGCTGGCCCCCACGGAGAGGGCTCGCAACTTGGGTGTCCTCCTGGATTCACGGCTGTCTTTAGAAGAGCACTTGACGGCCGTGACCGGGAGGATTTTTCATCAGGTTCGCCTGATTCGCCAGTTGTGTCCCTTTCTGGATCGGGACTCCCTACACACAGTCACTCATGCCCTCGTCACTTCCTGCCTGGACTACTGCAATGCTCTCTACATGGGGCTCCCCTTGAGGAGCACCCGGAGGCTCCAACTGGCGCAGAGTGCGGCCGCGCGGGTGGTTATGGGAGCAACATGGCGCTCCCATGTGACACCTTTCCTGCACAAGCTGCACTGGCTCCCGGTGGTCTTCTGGGTGCGCTTCAAGGTTCTGGTTACCACCTTTAGAGCGCTCCATGGCTTAGGACCTGGTTATTTACGGGACCGCCTACTACCACAAGCAGTCTCCCACCGGCCGGTACGCTCTCATAGAGAGGGGCTCCTCCGGGTGCCATCAGCTAAACAATGTCGACTGGCAGCCCCCAGGGGGAGGGCCTTCTCTGTGGGGGCACCCACTATCTGGAACGAGCTCCCCCCAGAGATACGGAGGATCCCAGATCTACGCACTTTCCGCTGTGCTCTTAAGATTCTCCTATTCCAGCAAGCTGGCCTGGCCTAATTTTCTCCCCTGTTTTAAAATTCTTTTACATCGAAATTTTAATTTGTTTTAAATTTTGGGATTTTTAATTGTCTTGGGCTAAATTATTTAATCTGGTTTTAATTATATCTTTTAACTTTTGTATTTATGTATTTTATTTTGTGCCTGTTCACCGCCCTGAGTCCTCCAGGAGTAGGGCGGTATATAAATCTAATAAAAGAAAGAAAGAAAGAAAGAAAGAAAGAAAGAAAGAAAGAAAGAAAGAAAGAAAGAAAGAAAACTTCCTCCATCCTTGTCACAGGACACATTGTCCAATTAGGTGTTCTGGCATCTCCCTGGCAACTCCTTCCAGTCTCTGGCCAGCACCTGTTGAGATGACCTTGGTTCCCATGGGATGATCTGTTATTATTGTCTGATCTGACGTTCCAACCTCTCCCCACTCCCATACTGTGTGGCAAGCTGAGAAACGGAAAGACGGCTGCGGCAGGTCTGATCTGTTTTGAAGTTGACAATCACCTGTAAATATGGAAATTCATTTCTTTGGAAGAACTCCAGAAATAAAACATCTAAATATCAAGATTACCTGTCTGTCCATCCATCCGTCCATCCATCCGTCCGTCCGTCCATCCATCCATCCATTTTAAACACTGAATGTCTTTTGCAGAATATAAAGAAAATATTTTTTTCTTTAAGTTATAACTTCAATGGATATTGAGATCACTACATTGGATAAGCGATTGCAGGGTTGAGAACTACAAAGGATTGCAATTGTCTGATGAGCTTGCCCTGATCTACGGAATGAATCTCTTGTATTGCAAATATAGCACTAAAAACCCATTGGTTATATTCTGAAACATTAGTTGATAGCAGAGACAATATGTTTTTAATTTACTTAGAAAACATGTTTAACTTCATTTTGGCAAGGCAAGAAAGCAGTTTGAATGCAGTCTTGCATGCTTGGATAACAATAAAAATGTCTAAGAATGGAATGAATATATTTTCATATCATTCAGAATGGAACAATATATTTCATATCATTTTAGCAACGTTCTGAGTTAATCTGTCCACCCCTCCCACTCTGGGTTTCTTGCATTAAAGGAACCAAAGAGAGGTTATGGGTCATGTGGGTTAGCCCTGCTGTCTGTCACACCCAGATGTATTGACCTTTGCCTCCTGCACTTTTGATTCACTTGGAAAACATCTGTGTATATGTATTAACAAATCATCTGCACTAGAGAGTTTATATCTTTCTTCATGATGTGACTGAGGTCCAGTTTAAATACATGGATGACTTGTAAATTTTTCAGCTGTCAAGAAATGCAAAATCACAAATGCTCATTTGGGAGATGAAATTTATTTTAACATTCCATCTGAAACTGCATTTGTTATTCATATAGCAGTGTAGTTACTATATACATAGCACTGTTCAAAGTCCCTGCCCTAGAAGTTGGTGCTAAATTTCATCAATAAGGAAACAGTAAAAGGAGAAAGTAAGGAGCAAGCGGAGTTCCGTAAAATCAAATAAGATTGAATAAATTAATTGTTTCATAGGCAATGCAATAAGAAAGAAAAGTTTGGTGAAAGTTTACAATGATGAATAAGATATTCACTATGGAATCTAAATCATTTTCTGTTCCCCAGATTACCAGGTTGAAAATTGACCGAAATCCATTTGCAAAAGGGTTCAGGGATTCTGGAAGAAACAGGTAAAAAAACTCCTTTAAGTCTTCCCCTTTCAGCATGCCAATGTTAGTGGATGGAAGAGATGCTATGGGCAGGGGATTGGACTGGGAGATCTCCAAGGTTTCTCAAACCCCATAATTCTATCTCCATGTACAATGTATAGAGAGCAAAAATGCCTTGCACCCAACTCTTATGGCAACATGTTTGCTTTGGAGTTCATACCTCTTTCAGTAAAACTTTTCTCAGTTTAGAAGTAATAATAAAGTAAACCCAGAATCCTATAGGGACAGACACAGTCCAGCAACTTTACACTTTATGATTTGAGCATGAGTTATAATTATTTTCACCACTGTGTGGTATTTGGAATGAAGTACTGCAGTTCAATCCTGACTGGCTCAAGGTTGACTTAGCCTTCCAACCTTCTGTGGTCAGCAAAATGAAGACCCACATTGTTGGGGGCAATCTGCTGACATTTCTAAACTGCTCAGAGTGCTGTAAAGCACTATTGGGTAGTATAAAAGTGCTAAGTGCTATTGCTGTTAAGAACAACAATGCTATTATAATATCCAGGGTCCACTGGAAAACTAGATCAAAACTTCCCACTTTAGAGTTCTGCTTCTATGCAATATTTGGCCAAGCAAGGTGTACTTAATATTTGCTGATCTGTAAAAAAATTGTATTAAATTTATTGTTAGTAAATTTAATGTAATGCTTAAAATGGTATACCGCTTTTTGCAAAACTATTTTCTCAGAGTTATATAGTTATCATTTGTGACTGGAATTAATCTTTGGTGTAATACATCTTTTATAAATATTAATGTAAATTCTTGCTCTCTAGCCAAATATAAAGCCAGGTAGGTTTGTATGGGTTGGCTGCACGGCTAACCAATTCCCAGTCACACACTTCTAAAAAACTAATACAGCAAACCTCATTGCATTTTTTAAAAAAGAAATCAGCATGAATGTTTTCATATTTTGAAATACATTGCCTTGCAGAATAGACTTGTTCATTTAATTCATCTGAACCTATGCTGAGAATCAATAAACTACAGCTAAACCTTGTTCTGCCTCTCACTTTACCTGCTTTAATCCTCCCAAGCACCTTTTTAAATTAAAGTCTGTCTTGCCTCTTAAAAGTTGAAGTTCATTATTCTGAATTGAGGATGTTAAAACATGAAATTGGGAAGGGTTAATTTCATTATTTGTGCAAATTACCAGTGATTCAGAGGTTACTGGCTAAATTCAGGCATAGTTGAATGAGATCCCCAGAAGGTCGTAATGTATTACATTTGGACATTTTTCTACAAATTCTAGGAATCTTGGTAACGTGGTTCATTCATATTAGAAAGGATAAGTAACTGAAACTTAATGCTTTGCTGATACAAAATGAATTTTTTTAAGATTATCAAAGAGAGCCAAATGAAACCAGGTCCCAGACAAGAAGCATTTAAATGGCTTGGGCTCTTTGAAGAAAAAGTATCAAGATGGTGCTGGAGGAATGGCTTATCCAAGGCCTGTAACTCTTCAGGGGTCTCCCAAAATAATCAGATGCTGTCTGCAGCAATGCCCAGACACTCAGAGGCTGACAATTGCTAAGTGATATGGTAATTAAGCAAGTCATCCCATGATTGGACATGATTTTATGACCATTTTTATCATGGTCATTAAGCAAACCACATGGTTGTTAAGTGAATCTGGCTTCCCTAGCTACTTAGTTTGTCGGTACTTGGCTGAGAAGGTTGCAAATTGTGATCATATGACTGCAAAGTGCTGCAGCTGTGATCCAGTTGCCACGTGCTCAAATTGTGATCATATGACCATGGAGGTGGCGCAACAGCTGTAAATGTGAAGACTGGTTGTAAGTCATTTTATCTGAGGCCATTATAAGTTTGAAACATTGCAAAATAAATGGTCGTAAATTGAGGATATTCTCAGGAGGCAAACTACAATTACAAAATTCTTTAAAGAGTGAAGGGATCATGTTTGCAAACCAACAGATTTAAGCATATAGTATACCATAGCTTTGTCCAGGATATGCCAGTGTTCTCTTTTCTTTCAGTTGTCACCATTTTATGGCTGGCCATTTATAAAATCACTAAAAGTCTAAGTTTTTTCTTCTCCTAATTGCAAATTTTCTACCAATACAGAAGTATTTACATATGCTCAGACTCACATTTGGAAGTTGTCACAAGGAAGTTCCACCATTTAATTTATTGTTCATTAAAAGTAAGATTTTGTGGCTATGAAGCAGCAGTCAGGAGAGGCTTTAAAGTACAACAGCTGCTCCTAACTTAAAATGACTCATAAAAATGCTTTTGACTATGTAGAGGGAACCAAGGATCACAAAGATGAAAAACAATAGTGATAATTTACTACGCTCTTATCTTCCATTACCAAGTTTTGTTCCTTTTAAATCTCTCTTTCTCTGATCATGCTTTCTGAGTGTGAAATATGAGTAGCTTGTATCAAAAAGAGAACGCATTTTCCTTTTCTTTTTTTTTATCAGCCTTTTCTATATAGTAATCTGTTTTTCTTCCTTTGCTGAAACGGAGTTGAGGTCTGTTTGCTCTCAGTGTGTGGTTTTATTATTTTAATTAGCTAAGTGTAGCATTTGGAAGGTGTGTAATAGGCATTCATGACATGGCTTTAGATAGTCCACTTATCCCATGCAACTCTGTTAAATTGAATACTTCCCCCAAGGATTGGAATAGGCTGAGGCTTCCAATTCCTTTTAGGGCACTGAAAGGTGTTCTTTGACATTGATTTGTCAATGCTTTTTAAATGTTTTTACTGCTTTCATTGTGAGTTATGGTACATAAAGTAGGTGGCCAAATAGGTTTCTAAAATAAATAAAACTTGTTAGGAGAAAATATTTAGCTACATAAATCAATTTTTTGCTATTTTTTGCTACCACCAATAGCCTCCCACCGACCAGTACGCTCCCATAGAGAGGGGCTCCTCCGGGTGCCGTCAGCCAAACAATGTCGACTGGCGGCCCCCAGGGGGAGAGCCTTCTCTGTGGGGGCACCTACTGTCTGGAACGAGCTTCCCCCGGAGATACGGAGGATCCCGGATCTGCGTACCTTCCGTCGTGCGCTCAAAACGTTCTTATTTCATCAAGCTGGCCTGACCTAAGTTTTTTCCCCTTTTTAAATGGAAATTTTAAATTTGGTCTTAAATTATTGGGGTTTTAAATTTTCAGCCAAATTATTTAATTCGTTTTACTTTATTTTAAATTTTGTATTCATATGTTTTATTCCATGGCTGTTCACCGCCCTGAGTCCTTCGGGAGTAGGGCGGTATACAAATTGAAATAATAAATAAATAAATAAAATAAATAATTTTTTTAAAAAATAAGAAGTGTATGATTATGCACTAGACCAAGGAAGAGACCTAATGTAATTTAGACTTGGTATTTCTTCTCTGGCAGTCAGAGAAGGCAAGTCAGTTTCGCAGAGTTGCAATATTACATCCTGTCCTTTCTAAACAATTGATTGTTTGAAGAATAATGTTGCTAAGTGATGTACAGATCAGTAATTGCCTAATGTTAAATAATGTTAGGTAAAAGAATAATTTTTATTCATTTAGTTATTTCTCAATTTCTACTATATTTATCCAAATACTTCAGGAGGTATATAGAATTAAAAAATGAAGCATAATGATTAAATTTGATGTAATTGAATCAAATCCAAACCAAAACCCATCCTTAAAATAATTAAAAGTTTGGTGAAAGACACACGTTACTGTTCTCTTCCTAAATTCTGGGAGAATTAGAGCCAAATGTGCATATTTTTTTTCTCGCATAGCAACAGCCAAACTTCCAGCAACAGAGGCTTTTTCTCAGGGCCCTCTCTGGCTGAGTTAGGTAATTGGGTTGGTTCAGGTAATTAGAACATAAGCCATTAAGGGCTTTAAAGGTCAAAACTAGAACCTTATATAGAACCTAGTAGGCAACCAATAATCTATTCCAGCAATTAGGAGTCAGTTTAAAGCTTTTAGAGCAGGCACCCATATCATTCCTGAGCTTGGCTGCCATACTTTAAAGGTAAAGGTTCCCATCGCACATATGTGCTAGTCATTCCCGATTCTAGGGGGCGGTGCTCATCTCTGTTGCAAAGCCGAAGAGCCAGCGCTGTCTGAAGACATCTCCATGGTCATGTGGCCTGCATGACTAAATGCCAAAGGCGCACGGAACACTATTATCTTCCCACCAAAGGTGGTCCCTATTTTTCTACTTGCATTTTTTACGTGCTTTCAAACTGCTAGGTTGGCAGAAGCTGGAATAAGTAATGGGAGCTCACCCTGTTACGCGGCACTAGGGATTCGAACCGCTGAACTGCTGACCTTTTGATCGACAAACTCAGCATCTTAGCCACTGAGCCACCACGTCCCACTTGCCATATTTTACACCACCTCAATTTGTGGACACTTTTCAAGAGAAGCCCCAGAAAAGATGCACTACAGCATTTGAGTTACAAGCCAAGGAACAGCTAACCACTAAATCCAATCTACTTTGGGAACTGCTGCAATTGCTACACTAGTTGTAATTGTGAAAATGTTCTCATTGCCATCTGCAAATCAAATGATGCCTATGGGTCAAGAAATCTAGATTTTGAATAGGCTTTCTTGGGGAATGCAATTCCATGCAGATCAGGCTTCGATTCAGTCTTAGAATTCAGTTTCCACTTTACTAACAGCACCTTTGTCTAGCTTGGATTTAATTTCAGCTTAATTTCCTACACAATCGCTCATAGCTCTTGAAAGTTTGGAACTCTTTCCCATTTATTTGTACAGCCTCTTTTCATATGTGAGCAATGGCTTTTCATTTAGTGGAATGATTTCATTAAACTCATACAGAGAAATGAATCCAAAGTTCAGAATAAGTGAGGCAAATAATTATGAAAATTATGTGAGCAGTGTAACCTTAATATATAATGTAAAAATTGCTTTTCCAGTTTCTTTCTCATTAATGTAGAGTTGATGCTAAAAATTCTCCCTGACCTTAGTTTTCCATCCTGCTGTGCTCATCCAGAAGAATGCTTTGGTGATATAAAGCCTGTTTGTATTAAAGCCGTATCATTTTAGTAAGAGTTGGGTTGTGCTATATTGTAGTTCACCAGTTGGGATAACATCATTTTTCCATACCAGCTCTTTCTCATTCATCTCCACTTTATCTATTTCCCCAATTCTATCTCTCATTCACCTTAATAATTTTGAACTTATATAGTTATAGTTTGTAAATGAAATGTGAATTTGCTTTGCTTTTTTGCTATAAACATCTGGGAAAGTATTTATTAAAAGAAAATACTTTTCCGAGACAAAGTATCATACTGAATGTACATTTGCTAACATTTTGCAAGGTCAAACTTTACAAAGTATTGGGAAATGATTTTCTTACAAGTACAAAAACATCCATGGCCCATATCTGGTTATTGAGCTTTCTGCAAAGATTTGGCTTGGCTTCATTTTGGAGCATCCAAAATTATTTCTAAGCAATATGCTGGTCACCTGCTAAAGAACTGTTAAATACAGTTGGAAACTCCTTTTTATCTGGGAAGGGCTGACATGTTATAATTATAACTTCACATATATGCAGTGCAGTGAATGAAAGGCACATGTGCCTATGTACAAGTGCTGTTTATCGGACATTTTATTCTGAAAAAGACTTTTTATGGTCCAGTATTTATATATGTCTCTTGGGGAAAGTCCCATTGAATGCATCAGAGAAATTGCATTTATTGCTGATCAGATATGTCTGAAAGTGTCAATTTGGAGCTTAGAAGGAGGTTTCAGAGAACAATGATGGCTGTAAGCAACAGGGAAGGAGGACCATATGGGAGGCATTACTGAAACAAAGAAATATATCAAATATCATTCACCATTTTTGTACCACGGGATCCTTTTATAGTACCTGCTATTACAATGCAGTGGTCGTCCCCATCCTCCATGAAAATCAAACAACAGAGACCAAACTAGAGTTGTGCATATTTTTCTCTCTTTTTTTTTCTCTTCCTCTCAGGCTATCATTAATAAAAGCATGAAAAATAGAATTTGTCATAGAATAGGCACTAGAATGGGAGTGTGTGTTGTATCTTAATCAACAAATTACTAGTATACGTGAGCCAAGTTATATAAACGAGGTTTGTCCTTGGTTTGTAACTCAAATATTCAATAATTTCCATGGAGACACTGAACATCTCTTGTAGTTTTAGTAGTGACATGATATAATTGGGTTTTGTGAACATCTGAATCATCTGGGTTACATTTAAATTTTGCTGCATTTTTTCAGACAAAAAGTGGAAACACTGTATGCAAAGTTAAACAATACACACCAGCAGGCTCTGATCAGGTGGACGAATACCTGTCTCCTGTAATTCCCCAATCTGAAAAAAGGAGAAATGTTGGCAAACTCTATATCATCATATGAATATGCTTATGCTGATTTCACATAAATCATATTTGAAAAGAAATGAATTAAAGTCTTGTTGCATCACCATATTTGTAGTACTTCTTGCTTTCCACTGTGGGAACTTTGGATATAATGGCTTCTGTTATCTTTAGCAATCTAAACATTTTTTGTCTTAACTTCTTGTTGAGTTCTGGGTGGTCATTTTACTGAGGGAGAATATCTGTGATGAAACATTCTGTACTCTTATTCCCAATTGCTACTTGCAGACATTTAGCAGCTAATACACCCTGGCGATTTCTCCACTCCTAAATTAACTGTTAAAATCCTACGTTTGACCAACTATATCCTTGCTTCCGGGGTGACTTTGGAATGTTAGCTCCACTCCTTTTTAGCTGCAACCCCACCGCCCCCAGTCTTTTCATCAGCAAAGGGCCTTTAGGGACCTTGAACTCCAGAAATGGAAGGTGAGCAAGTTCTCAAAGTTAATGAACCAAAAGAAAGAAGACAGAGGAGAGGAAAGAAAACAAACAACAAATGATTGAGTAATAGCAAAAGGTGAATTGCTCTCTCTTTTCTTAATACTTCTTTCTCCCAACTGTTATTTAGCATCCTGAACCCTGGACACATTCCCAGTTCATCACTGCCCTTGATTTTGTCTGTGGACATCATCAGCTCCCTCTTTTTCCCCCATAAACTGCATTGAGTTCTTTGTCTTGATTCAGGTGGACCTCTAGTTCAGACCTAATCTTCTGGGGCCATTTCACTTATGAATTGGCTCCAATTCTCCCTCATTTTCCGGAGGAAACTTAGAAGATAGATAGTGTGTCATTAGAAATGTAGGACGATAAAATTAACAGTTATCGAGTTGTTGGAGAAAATCATGCTTTTTCTTACTTGCTAAAGGGGAAATACATCTTCATTGATGTTTTTAACCTTCCTTCCCTCTTCTCTTCCTTTTTTTTTTTTTTTTCATTTTGCAGAACCGGCCTGGAGGCCATTATGGAAACATATGCATTTTGGAGGCCCCCTGTGCGCACGCTCACCTTTGAAGATTTCACCACCATGCAAAAACAGCAAGGTGAGCCGCTTTTATAAGAGGCAACAGACGGGTGGCAATGGAATAGCCTCGGAGTGTCATAAGAGACATCTGGCATCCAGCTGAATTCATGAAACTCCTAAGTCTCTTGACAGTCAGGCAAAGATATAAAACAGAATAGTCCAGCTACTAGTTTCAGAAATAGGGAAAAAATTTGTAACATAGAGCTTTTACAGCCATTCAAAGGGGCTATTCTTATCTGGGCTACCTCCCTTGTGGTAGAGGGGAGGTCTGTTGTTTCGCATACTTTCTATTCAGATGTTTCTAAGCTAAACCCCAACTTTCATTTATTTTTTATTTATTTTATGTATTTATTTGTCAAGCATGTATGAGAAAATAAGTATAAGTATAAACATAACATATAAGCATATAAGTATAAACAGGTATCAGTATAAACATAAGAAATGAGTTCAAATAAATGGGAACAGTAGGACAGGGACAGTAGGCACGCTGGTGCACTTATGCATGCCCCCTTACAGACCTCTTAGGAATGGGGTGAGGTCCATGGTAGACAGTTTAAGGTTAAAGTTATGGGGGTTTGAGGATGTAACAACAGAGTCAGGTAGTGCATTCCAGGCATTGACCATTCTGTTGCTGAAGTCGTATTTTCTGCCATCAAGTTTACTATGAGTTTGCATCTGTTGTTTGCCCATGTATTATTGCGCTTGAAGCTGAAGTAGTCATTGACAGGTAGGATATTGTGGTAGGCAATTTTATGTACTAAACTTAGGTCAGATCGTAGGCAGTTTTTTTTTTTTTTTTTTTTTAAATTGATTTATATGCCGCCCTTCTCCGGAGACTCAGGGCGGCTTACAGTGCATTCAGCAATAGCCTTCATACTTTTGTATATTTATACAAAGTCAGCTTATTGCCCCCACAAACTGGGTCCTCATTTAACCTACCTTAGAAAGGATGGAAGGCTGAGTCAACCTTGAGCCTTGGAGAGATTCGAACCAGCAGTAAATTGCAGGCAGCTGTGTTAATAACAGGGTGCTTTAAACCACTGTAGTACCAAGGCTCTTGGGAGTGTAGTTCTAGGTTGTCCAGGCCCAAAATTTTAAGTCTGGTGGTATAAGGGATTCCATTGCGAGAAGAGGAGTGGAGTACTCTTCTCGTGAAATACCTCTGGACCAGGGGTGAAATGCTCCCGGTTCGGACCAGCTCGGGCGAGTAGGTAGCGATAGCGGTGGGCAGTTCGGAGAACTGGTAGCAAAAATCCCTGCCCCCACCCCCCATGCCCAGCTGAGCCGCGCAATCATCAGAGCCTTTTTTTCCTTTTAAATGGCTCTGACTAGCCAAGCTCTGACGATCCAAGCTCTGACGATCCCAGCTGAGTTGCCTGCTAATCAGGCAACTCAGATTGGATCGCCAGAGCCATTTAAAAGAAAAAAAGATTCTTTTTTTCTCCCCCCTCCCCCCCTCCCGCCTCTAGCTTCTTATCTTAGCTGCTGGTCACAACGCCTGCCTTGCTTTGCTTGCTGTAATACCTGCAATCCATTGCATCAGCAAGCAACTGAATCTCCCTGCCTGCAATCAAGCTCATCAGTCAGCAGCTCTATCTGCAACTTTAAGACTTGTGGACTTCAACTCCCAGCAAAGCTGGCTGGGGAATTCCGGGAGTTGAAGTCCACAAGTCTTAAAGTTGCCAAGGTTGGAGACCCCTGTTCTATTGGGTAAGTTTTTTTCCTCTTTGGGAGCTTTAAAAATAATAGTTAAATGGGCTTTTTTTTAGTTGTTCTTTTTTTAGACCTAGCCATTTAAAGTTTAGGAAGCTTTAAATTTAGCTGCTTTTATATAAAAATAAAAATAAATTAAAATAAAATAATATTTGTGCAGCTTTCTGAGATTTAATGTGTTTCTGTAGTGTTTCACTCTAACTACACAAACACATAAAATCTCATAAAGCTGTATGTGGAATTTTGTATGTGTAAAGTGTGAAAGTTGGTTTTTTGGGCTTTTTGTGGCTGTGTAAGGTTCCTGCTTGTTGCAGGGGCCATTTTGAGTCTAGCACAGCTGCTTTTACATTGTGGGTGAGCCAGTTGTGTTGTGTTCTGTGTGTTTAGAGTGTGAAAGTTTTTTGGGGGGGCTTTTTGTGGCTGTGTGAGGTTCCTGCTTGTTGCAGCGGCCATTTTGGGTCTAGCACAGCTGCTTTTACATTGTGGGTGAGCCAGTTGTGTTGTGTTGTGTTTTGTAGGTTAAAAAAGGGCAAAGAAGTGACATTGACTTGGCCACGCCCACCCAGTCACCTTACCACCAAGCCCCGCCCACTAATTAAGCCACGCCCACAGAACCGGTAGCAAAAAATTTTAGATTTCACCCCTGCTCTGGACTTGTTCAAAAGTTAGGCACAACTTTTTCTACCTGGCCTAACAAGGAAAGCCTTCCTCTGCCTAAAATTTAAGAGTTGGTTGGAGTCAACAATGCTAAAAGTATGAACCTATATGACCTGGTTCATGAAGAGATTCATGCCTTTTTAAAAGCCTGTTTAATGAACCACCAGTTTGAGTGCATAAGGTTTTTTTCAGCTGATTAATGGATGCTCTTCCAAGTAGTTGAGCTATTACTACCTCCTATCCCATGCCATCTATAATTCTCTGATGATGTTGCTTGTTTATATGTTTACGGTTTCTACCTTGCCTCCCTGCTGGGCCTGGCTACTTCTTGTCACTGCCAAGGAACATGGAGCACTGTTAGATGATCCCTGACTTTAGCAAAGGCCACTTCTGAAATAAACCTTTGCTGATATATTTCCTGGGAAAACTGGGGATATTTCCAGTCTGTTTGTCACAATATCCCTCGAGGATTTACATTCTTAAATAGTATAATATTCAGGGATGAGATTCTAAATGGTCACTGGAAAATCTTCTCCTGAGTGATAAGATGGCAGGAAGAAGCTACACTTTTTTTCTTTTGCCTTGCTTTTAAGAATATTTCAGCAATTAGTTAAGATTATTATGATTTATTCCTAAGTATCCAGTAATTATACTCCACTGCAGGTATTAAGAATTTTCTGCAAAACAAACTTCCCAGACTTTCTGTCTCAAAAATGGAAATCTAGGGTAGTATTTTCAATTAAATAATTAAAAATACAAAATCAGATAAAGCAAGTGAGAAGCAATTTGACACTCTACTGCAGAAAATTCTACATTTAAAAGAAGTCACCGGGAAATTAAAATGATATTGAAATAATTGAAATCTGTAGCACAGATAAGCTATTTTAGGCTCTGAGAGGATTTATTAGACCTGAAAGCAATTTAGTGCTCTTAGGAATATGATCCCACCTGGCAGAATAGTATGTTCTGCTTTCCTCCCCAAAATCTCTACAAAATCTTTCAGCCTACTGTAGTTCAGGTAAGGAAGTGGGAAAGACTTACTTTGTTGTCTTAGAGTACATATGATTGTGCAGTGCTGTGGATTCAAATACCAAAAAATATTTTGGATCAAATGTGCCTTTTTCTAGGGTGGTGAGCTGTGGAGCCATGCAGGAAAAGGCACAGTTGACCTAAGCAATGCAGTCAGCGGCTACATTTGTACTTCAGTGCTCCAAAGCATCTTTTTGCCTTTGAATACAAAGTGCTAAGAACACTTCTAAGTGGGTCTTCTTCAGTGGTACCAGTGTGATTGCAGAACATCATCTATGGGATTGACTTAGCCAAACCCGTTGGTTCCATTAGACGTATCAGTGATCATATTATGTTGGTCACTTTAGTTCACCTGTCATTTATCTTTTCCTTTATTGTTCATTTTATTAAGGTTGTTGAATTCCTTCTGTATATTTTTAATAATAATATATTTATTTTATATTGTAAACAACAGAAATAAATTCTCAGAAACATACAGGACATTGTTGCACATGTGCAGAATTCGAAATATTTTTTATTTAATAGCAATGTAAATGCAGAGATGGCAATTTAAGGGCAGCGTAATGGCTAAAGAGAATCTAAAGTGGGATTAAGAAAAACAACCATATTACATTTGCATCCTATAGACATACAAGTTTGACTGCAGTTTAGTTCTTCAATTTACAGTGTACATCTTTTAGGGTGCTCCTCTTTTAGTTTCATTAATTCAGAAGTTTACCTAGTCTCACCTTTGTCCACCCACCCCATTACAAAACATTTGTGGCATGATCAGACACAGTGCAGACTGAAAGACAGTATAGTACGTACAACTGAATTGGCACCTTGCTGCACCCAGAATGGTCATCTTTTCGTTAGCAAGGTTCTTTATAAAAGTGACAGAAACAAGTGGCACTTTTATAAAGAACCTTGCTAACCTGTCCCATGTCCCCTACTGTGCCTCTATTCTGAATCAGATGGGCCTTAACCACAGGAGGAAAGATCAGGATTTAGTTAAAATTGGTAGAGTCCAAGCTGGGTTTTCTAGACCTGTCCATCTGTTATTCAAAGACTATTTTTTCAATCCAAAGTTTATTCAAATGTATGAAAAGGTCAGTCCCTCATTGCTCAGTTACGACACATGTGTGAGCTATGCAATTGGAAACTCTCTTTCAATTATATGGAGCTACTTCAGGAATTTAACACCCAACCCAATGGCACTTTTGCCTGTTCCTAGTGATGCCCTTCTGCTGTTACATGCCCTGTAAGACTAGAATCTCCCTTATATCCTGCTTGATTATAAAAAAAAAAACTGTAATAAATAATGTTCTCTGCATAGCAGGAAAAAATAGTGATTAGAAAAAAAAATATGATGGTTAATCAAAGCTACAAAATCTCCAAATCCCTCCTTGATTTGGCATATTAGAACAAATTATTCCTATAATAGTACTACCAAACTTCATTACAGCATTCCTTGCAATACTTGGCTGTGTTATTTCCAAGCCATGTATTGTGATCCTTTCGCTGATACCTATGTGATGGGTGTTCCTTTCTCAGAATCGTGTTTGATCCTAAAGGACTTTTGCTTCTCTTATTGATAGACAGCTATCAATTTTTTTTAAATTTGATTTATATGCCGCCCTTCTCCGAAGACTCAGGGCGGCTTACAATGCGTTAAGCAATAGCCTTCAGACTTTTGTATATTTATACAAAGTCAGCTTATTGCCCCCACAATCCGGGTCCTCATTTTACCTACCTTATAAAGGATGGAAGGCTGAGTCAACCTTGAGCCTGGTGAGATTTGAACTTGCAGTAATTGCAGGCAGCTGATGTTAATAACAGTGCTTTAGTCTGCTGCGCTACCGGAGCTCCTTATCCAATCCAATCCAATCCAATCTTATTGATATGAAGGAATTATATAGTTAATGTATGGAGGAATTATATAGTCTCATAATTCAGCCTTTCTCTTGAATGTATAGGCCAATTAATGGTAAAGTAATGAATGAAAAACACTGATCATGACAATGGTCTCACCACTAGTACACTAATAGTGCAGGCTATTTACACAATCTAACCCTGAGTAAATGTACATGGGTTTTTCCTAGAATTTGTTTTAATGCTTTTCTTTCTGCATTATCGGTGGGAAGATTTCATGAGACTCCTTAGTCTCAGAAACATTGTCCTTGTGACTCTAAGGAGACAAAAACTCTTGCCCACATCTACTTATGGTGTTTTTTGTAAGATATTCTGAGACGTGCTGTGCTCTTTCCAATTATTTCCAAAACTGAGGGTCATACAACTTTTCGTACATGACTTTTTAAGGGACACTGACTCATAATTCAGATTGCCAAATATCTTCACTGAGCCATGCAATGGCACAAACTTTGACTTAGATGTGTTGTTCTTTTCTTTTATGATAATTTTTGATAATGGGTTTTCTGAAAGAGTGCTGGTCAAAGATCATAATAGAGGGTTACTAATAAAGAGTTTGCTCTTGTTGTTGAAATGCTTTCTATAGTATACATTGTTTTCTAGAAGTTTCTTAAAATTAATAGCAAGGGAAGAAATTTAGATCTAGATAATGGCACAGATTTTTTTTAAAAGGTAGCTTTGTTCTCAACTTTCCAAGAGCTATTTTAAAGCAAGAATCAACAAGGGAATATATCTTTTGCATCTTGGGTAGCTTGTTTTCTCCTTGCCATAAGATTGTATAAGAGATCCCAATGCATTATGGAGTATACATCAGAGTGTGGAACAGATTTTAACTCCTCATTTCTTTGTGAGTATCCTTGGACCTGAAACTTGTGGCATTTACACACTTGATTAGATGTGCCTTGTATTAATATCTGCACTGATAACCTTCTGTCCTCCTCTTGGTTATCAAATAACATGCTCATAGCAGCTACAGCAACTGCTGATATAGTCAAGTAATATAAGGAAAGGAAAATATTTAATGTATTTTTAGCTGCTTTAAATGTAATTTGGCAGCTGAAAAACCAGGAAGGAAGCCAACACCATGTGACTAGTTAGTTCCCTGCAGGCTACTAGCAACTGTTCTTTTGGCTGCTCAAGCAAAGATGGCATGCACAAAATGTGGTTTGCAGTTCAGAACTTGCTTGCTAAAATCTTGACTTTAGTCACTTACCAAATGGATCCTCTTTACTTTGCATGCAATTTTATTGAAGGCCGAGTAATTGCAAAAAAGGAAATCTAAAGATTCTCCAAATGTCTTGCTTTTTTCCCTACAAAATCTTACACAATTCAGTAGATCCAAAAGCAGAAAGTTGCTAGTGTTAAAAGAGCAACTTCTTGATGCCTGAAGTGCCTGTTGCAGAGCCAAATGCTTTCATGAGCCTGAACTTCTAAACAATATCTCCACTTCTAATCTCTACATTGAGGGAAAAAGGAAAAGCCCTTTGTGACAATGCCCTTCATTGAAATTGGATGATCTCTTATTCCCAGTCCTCTCTGCATTATGAACAGATTCTGAGCTGAGTACTGAATTTAGCAATATTTTATATAGGCTCTGAATACTATATAGGCTCTGAATAAGTCATCTTTCAAATGACTTATAAATAAGTGCTGCTTCTAACTGCAAGTACACATTTTGTTAAACCCAAATGGGGCTCAAAAATTGAAAAAAACTATCACAATTATTTTCTTTCTTGTTCCCCATATAACAGTAAAACTTTCAGGTCTTTTAGGTTATCCAGGTCTATTGTCTGCTCAATGTACGAATCATGTACAATGTAAGTTAAATTATCCCCAAGAGATAGCTGGGTAGCCTTTGCTTGAATCCTGAGAAAGACAGCCCCCACATCAGCCTCTTCCTATTGTTAGGAAATATTTTTTAAATATTCAATTGGAATCCATCTTCCTATAATTCGGCAGTATTACTACCTTGCCTTCCATTATGCTGTGACAGACTTGGCCACTTTTTATGTGAAACTCTTTCATTCTTCTTTCCCTCTTACCCATTGAAACATCCTCAGATTCCAGTCTTTTGATCCTCTTCCTACCTCTTCTTTGGACCTGGTCTAACTTCTCTGGATCTTTGTTAAAGTCTGGCACTCAAAGCTGAACAATACTGTCTTTGTAAGTGGCTCTTGAGAATGCAGAATGAAGGGAAACTTCTGCCTGATATTTGGAAATATGTCTGTTCTTTAGCCTAAGATTGCTCAAGTCTTTTCTGCAGCTAGATCACACTATTGATCCATATTCAACAACTATTATAGTATATTTTTATGTACTATTGTTAAACCAAGGGTCTTCCTGACCTATACTTGTACATTTGGTTTCTACTACCTATGCAAAGAACTTGCCTTTGTCTTCTTTTAAATTTCACTATTATTTTCAACCCTTTCCTCTGTCACAGGTAGGTTGTTTTTATTTTTATTTCTATCTTCTAGAGTATTCGCTCTCCACAGACCTGGTTATCATTTGGTTGATATTTGCAGTAGACCAACCTTTTCTTGGGAATCTAGGAACAGCTTTTTTTACTTTCAGCACCTTCAGTTTCATCAAGGGGCTCTGACATTAGAGGCCTTGCCATTTGATAATCCAAATAGTAAATTACACAGATTTTATTCATGGAGGTTCATATCAAATGGTAGAATTCTTATACAAATTCCTGGTTTAAAACTATGCAAACTACCTGTGCCCTCATGCACAAATATGCTTCTCTTCTATAAAAGTATTGAGGTTGGTGTATAATAAAATAACAAATAGAATATACGGTAATGCCTAAATGAATACAAGAGAATATAGTATGCTAATTATATAGTAATCTCATAAAAGAATAGCAGGACATTTAAGAGTTGTTAATACATCAAAAATGGCAGCAATAAAACTTTATTTCACATTGTATTGCATCTTTTACATCATAATACAACCTCTTTGGAATGAAAGTATCTTCTTTTCCTTGCGAAAGAGATAGAGATAAGAAGTCTGACACAAAATTGTAATTAGTAGTCTCCCAAAATCACAAAACTGACTACTATAGAAAAAATCTTCGCTTTTCAAATAGCTGGGAAGGTGTCACAAGCAACAGTTTGACAAATTCAGACAGAAATTACATTACATGTTAGTTAATATTTGTTTGCTTATGGTCTTGGAAATACTTTGGATTATTATCCAATGAATATGGGTCCCAGCAGGATCCTTAAAACTTCATAGATTGTTAAGGCCAAACTAGATAGGGTATAAATATTTCATGACTAACATCCCATTTGTTTACTTCATTGGCACCACATTGATTCAGAAATGCTATCCCACAGAGGGAGTAATTCTTTTTCCCCATGCTATTTTTTTCAATTAGAATTACCACTAAAAGTTACTTTCTTGATGCAAGACTCTAGAACACTATAGAGGACCTGAACATTTTTAAGAGCATAGGATTAATTTTTCCAAGTAATTGACCAATATGTCTTTATATTTGCACTTATGCAGTAGTGACCTACAGCTTCCCAGATATTTCCCAGAGGCTGTATTTTGGGAGGAAAGGTAGATAATAGATCTATAAGAAAAAGATTCATTTTGTTTTTTAAAATATATTTTTATTTTTGGAAAAAAATAGAGACTGTCAGAGGATTTTAATGACATTAATGGAACTTGAGCAACATAATCTCATTAAATTGGAACTTTGCAATGCAATGCAAGAAACATTTCCTATCTAAATGTAATCAGAATCTTATTTCTAAGTAATTAATATTATAAATCTACTAAAATCATAATTATTTTTCTTCCTGCTGAAACTTTCATGAACAATAAGGTCTCCTGCTTGGGTAGGGAGTTGGATTAGATGATTTACAAGCCCCCTTCCAATTCTGTTAATCTGTTAATTTAAAAAAAAAATTCCCGAAGAAGTAAAGCAGTGTCCCAAGGCTTTATTGTCACTGATGTTTATGGATTACTCCTCAACAGAACTGATTGACACAGTCATGATTTCTTTCTTCCCTTTCCAGTTGAAAGCTGTTATAGTAGTCCTCGATTTATGACAATGGAGGCCGGAGTTTTTGTTGCTAAGCAAGATGTTGGTTAAATGAGTTGCAACCAATATCATGACCTTTTCTAGCCATGGTTGTTATGTGAACAACTACTGCAGTTGCTTAGTGAATCACATGGTCTTTGAGTTAATCCAGCTGCTCTCCATTGCTTTGCTTACTAGAAGCCTGCTTGTAAGTCACAAATGGCTATCATACAACCCCAACACACTGCATCCATTGTAAATATATGCTAATTGCCAAATGCCAGAATTTTGATCACATGATCATGGGGACACTACAATGGTCATAAGTGTGAGGAGGACCAGTCATAAGTCATTTACCGGACCAGTCATAAGTCATTTACCGTACTTCAGTGCTGTTGTAACTTTGAAGAATTACTAAATGAATGGTTGGAAATTGAGAACTACCTGTATCTCTTTAGTTTAGAAAAAAATGTTTTACAAGACAAGTGGGTTTAAACTAATAAATATTT
Organism: Pantherophis guttatus; assembly: GCF_059756535.1. Taxonomy (NCBI): domain Eukaryota; kingdom Metazoa; phylum Chordata; class Lepidosauria; order Squamata; family Colubridae; genus Pantherophis; species Pantherophis guttatus. The sequence continues at coordinate 102,958,252 of NC_142064.1, forward strand.
TTCAAGCACCTTCTTTCAGAATTGGAACCAAAAACTATAGTGAAATTCCAGAATACCAGGCATTAGAGAACCAACTCTTCAAAAATGATATCATCACCCCCAAACTTGGTTTTACATTGGGACAAAACAGATGTACAATTAATTTCTCACAGATGGCAATTAGATTTTATGGGTTCAGTTAGGTTAGAGAGAGCCAAAAATTGATTAAACAATTTAGACTGACTTTTAAAAATCACGTTGAATCTGATCCAGATTCTCATTGTTAAAAAATATTTGGCTTTGTTTTATTCTGTTTAATGAAGAGAATTTATTAACAAAAATAAATCAAAGTTCCAGTAATTCTATACTCTATCATTTTCCACAACAGATTTTCTTGATTTCTGCGATATATGCAATTCTCTTTCCCACACAATATAAATAGGAAATGTTCAGATTGGTTCTACAAGCAAAGGTTTGACAATATGTACAGTTACATAATAACTGTATGCAGCTTTTTTCAACATTTAAGATGAAGCATAAAAAGTAGATAAGTGAATTCTTAGTTTGCTAATTTTTAAGATTTTGCCATCCTCACAAAGTAATTCTATGGCCACATGGATATGAAGTGGAAAAACAGATCCAGGTGTTCTAAAGTGGATTGTGAGTAGTTTTGCATGAAAAACATAAAAGAAGCCTCAACTGTGAAAACTGTATTCAGTGAAAAGAAAGACTGAAAGTAGTCAAAAACACATTCACTTTGTATTACAAGTAGGTGGAAGAGTTTTAACTTTTGTGTATTCCATCTGAATCATGTTTAGAAACATGGTTGTAGGTAGAATTCCCTTTAACATTTATTAAAGGAAAACTTGTGGATGTTTGAGCTCCTACACAACTTTAGAAAATTGTGAAAGAAAATAAAAATAAAAAAGAAACTGCTTATAATATTACAAATACCCTGTTTTCCCCAAAATAAGACATCTCCTGATAATAAGGCCAATCAGGCTTTTGAGTGCATGGCAATAAGGCCAACCTTATTTCAGGGTTCAAAAAAATATAAGACAGGATCTTATTTTTGGGGAAACACAAAAGACAAAAAGACAAAACAACAAGCACTAATAAAGACAATAATAACTGGATTGGAAATTTCAAAAGGCTGATGGACTGACATGAGCTGTAAATCATATTACAACCGACGGGTCTGCCTTTAAATAATTTACACTATATGGCTGAGGGAAAAAAATCTTGCTAATGGAAAGAGTATTAAAGCTGAAGCAATTGGATAAAGTATTTTGAAATACAGTAATGAAAATGAAGCACTAGAAATATATTGGTAAATCATATCAGCACATTTCAGCTTTAGAAGAACTTTATTTGGTGAGATATTTAACTGAAAGAGCATGGCTAAGTTTAAAAGTGATATATAGAGATTTGAATGGATCAAATCTCCAAAACATTGTTGTGACTCCGACCACCAAGCCCGTCTTATCAGAGGGAGAAGGCTCCGAAAGTGAAGGAGAGGAGTTGGCCAGGCCTCCCTCTCCAGGACCCTCCTCTCTGGCAATGCCTCAGGTGTCTCCCAAAGGAGAAGAGATTGGCCAGGAGCCAGGTATCACCGAGCAGTCACAGTCGGACAGTGATGGAGATAAGTCTTGGCTGGATCCATGCCAGCGTCGGAGAGACAAGCACGCAGCAGAAAAGGAAGCGTGCCAGAGATTAAGCTGAGTCACTGGACCACACCCCACAGGGGATAAAAGGGGGTGTGGTGGCCATTCAGGCTCTGTGACGGACAAAACTAAACAACTAGTGAGTCTCATTGTATCTCTGAAACTATGTTATCTGCCTGCCTTGGATTTAATACGGACTGGACTTGACAATTCTGTGGCTTTGTGTATTTGTTTTGGTTTATCTGACGGAGGAGGAACACCTCCCTCTGTGAGTAAAGTTATTGACAAGCAGCTACTGGGTTGCTGCCAATCCTGTTATCGAAGGAATTTATTGTCTGCAAGTTTTATTTAACCCCTGGCTGACTCTTTGTGTGCGTGTGTGAGACGGGGACAGAACAAACATATACAGATGAATACAGATCTATTGTATACAATATACTGTATAATGTACTGTACACAGATACACTACAATAAGAAAAGAAAAGGCCTATGCTAGTAAGCAGCATGATTAACACATTCATATTTGGTGCTGCTATTTAGACTCAAACATTCAGAAGATATACAGGTAGTCGGAGTCCTTGATTTACAACCAATCATTTAGTGACCATTTGAAGTTACAAAGGCACTGAAAAAAAGTGACATGACTGTTTTTCTCACTTACGACCCTGGCAGCATCTCCATGGTCATGTGATCAAAATTCAGATACCTGGCAACTGCCATGTATTTATGATGTTGCAGTGTCCTTGGGAATCATGTGATCACCTTTTGCGACCTTCTGACAAGCAAAACCAATGGGGAAGCCAGATCCACTTAACAACCGTGTTATTAATTTAACAATTGCAGTGTCAAGCCCTGGCTTGCCATACCTGGGGGGTGGGGAATGGGGAAACTGCTTCAGGGACAGTGTGATGGCTGCAGGAGTGGCGTGGTTTCAGCGGCTGGCATTCCAGGTGCTCCCAACTCCTTTGGCCGGTGTGCCCATTTCCATCAGTTGATCAGTGCTGATGGCGGCACAGCTGACAGCTGGAGAACTGTGAACCTCCATTTCCTAGCTGCTGCAGTTCCTAACGGCTACGGCTGTGCCAGGGTGGGTCGGGAAGACCTGGAAGGATGAACGAACACAGCCAGATGCTGGCTATGGGGGTGGGCCATGGGCATGCCTATATTAATCCAGAGTTATTTACAGTGCTGGTAGGCAATAGCTCCTAGCACTGACTTTCTCTCAGGCGTCCATACTAATCAAATGCGGAAACAAGGTTACTTGCTGCAGGTTTTAATGCGGCCGCAGTCTGGCATGACTGAGTTATAACAGTTACAAAGTCAGCACTGGGAGCTATTCTGCATTTGATTAGCCAGCATACGGACACCTGAGATGCAGTGATTCACAACTGTGACAAGAAATGTCATAAAATGGGGCAAACTTAATAAATGTCTTGCTTAGCAACAGAAAATTTGGGCTCAGTTGTGGTCATAAATCAAGAACTACCTGTATTGGAATGCAAAGACAAAGACAAAGATTATAAAATGACTATATGCTCTAAAATGATGTGAATTGAATATTGCTTCAAAGTCAAAGTGTACATCATTGTTGAAAATACATCAGATTAAAGAGCCCTGTGGTTATTTTTATACTTTATTGATTTTATTGTAATTTCTTCTATAATTGTGAGCTGCCTAGAACAGACCTGGGCATTTTACAGCCCCGAGGCCACATCTGACCCTTTACTTGTCCCTCTCCAGCCTGCGTGAGACCAATCGGAAATTAGAAGTCAAATGTAAATAAGTGTATGCCATGCATGCAATACAACTGCTTTTATCTGGAAGGCAACTGATATGTACATATTTAATTTACATATGTGTGTGCAGGCGTGGCTATGCACCTTCACAGTAAACAAAATCATATAATTTACTAGTTTTTTTATGAAGCAATAAAATGTATATTGAACAGAATTAAGTTCAGCCTATTGATGCGGCCTTCCACAACAGTCCCAGTTCCTCATGTGACCCCTTGGAAGAATTAATTGCCCACTCCTGGCCCAGAGTCATTGAGAGTCAGATGGCATACAAATGTGATAATTTTTTACTATTATTCAGTAGCAGCCTGTTTACAAATACCTCAGTGAAATAAAATGCCTTGCAGTGTTGAATACTGCTACCTTACATACTCCTATTAAATATGTTAAATAGTACTGTTGCATGCCGCTTTCCTTGCTGTACTCAGTGATTTCATAAATGTTTTTGGCAATTCATATGTGGTTTTCTGGTGGGACTCCAATGATCAGGGCTGGATGATTCTTCAAATAATTGAATCAACTTTCAGCCCAGAGACATTGTCCAGGTTGCGGAAGATGATGACATAAATGAAATCAATCAACGTTGTCTGGTATTCTTATTTTCTGGAAATGTTAGGCACTAGCTGCTGACTTCTGCTTCCTTTTATCACGTTATATTGATATTGTAGTCTATGCAAAGAAAAATTGGTGCCAAAACAAGTTTTCCCTTAAAAATAAACATATCCAAAATGCAGTGAGAGAGTTATAAGGATTTCCAGGACACAGAAAGCAGAATATTGGGTAGCAGGAAAGACACATGTTTCTTATACCCTTGAATAAGAAAAACAGATAAAAGTTCATATCCGTACATCTAAGCTGAGTTCTTAAGGATACATTGACTATTCATGCCTGGTATTCTCAAAACTAGAAAATAGAGGTGGTATTATTTTCTATAAGCTGCATTATAAACTAATTTTTAATATTTGTAACAAGTGGGACATAAAGCAAAATGGTTCGTTGAGAATTAAGCCGCTGAGAAGATTCTGCTATTTGACTTTAAACAGAAGCTTAAGTCTCACAATGGGAAGCAGGATTTCATGGGAGGAGAAGAATCTGGGCTTGTTTTTTTTGGGATATCATCAATGAAAATGGGAGGACATCCTTGGCTACATTTTTGAGGGGAGGGGGATGTGTGAAAAACAAAATAGCAACATTTGTGAAGGGTCATTCAAAGAATCTATCAGGTGGATAAAGTATGATTTGCCATATGCTTTAGACTCCCTAGTGATTCTTCCCTTATGGACAGAGATCCAGAGAGAGCAGTGTGGTGGCCTAGTGGTGAAAACGCTTGCCTCCCATCCAGAAGTTGAGAGTTCAATCCTAGGTGGCAGCAAATGTTTCTCTCCTAGGTCACAAAGACAAAATATCTGCTGCGAACTCTGTGTGGCATCAGGAAGGGCATGTAGGCAGTAAATGCTCATTGATCCAGTCGCCCTGATTTTATCCTAAATTAAGGGATTGCTACAGAGTCATAAAAAGGGAGGTTTTTTAAAAGCCTACTTCAAATTTTGAAAGTAAGGAATCTTTGAAAAAGGAGGATATGGAAAAGTTACCTATTCAATAAATGTTTGCAAAGGGAGCTAGATGAGAAAGTGCCATATTACTGAAATGCAGTTTACTATCTCCCTCTTCTATAGGATGCTTTCAACTATCCCTGCTTGCTTCTGTTCTTTTTTTGGATATATAAAACTAAGTTCAGACCAAGCCCTTGGACGTGGTTGGACATTATTTCATTTTCTTAGAAAGCCTATAGAACTCATTTGGGGCTCAGAGGCATTTTTTGGGGAAAAAATGTAGCGGAGCTTTTTCTTTGCTTTCCAGTATGCTGGCAGTTTTTGGCTACCTAAGCACTTTTGGAATGAATATGAAATTAGGACAAAAGATCCAATTTTTCATATTTTCCACTGGGATAAGTAAGAGAGCAAATTATTAGAGGAAAAGACAGAAAATGAAATAAGTATTGTTTACATTATATAAGTCCATTTTGAGTTGTTGCTTTCTTTTCTATTGTCTTTCTAGGCGGCAGCACAGGCACTTCCCCAACAACCTCCAGCACAGGGACCCCCTCACCCTCAGCATCTTCCCACCTCCTGTCTCCATCCTGTTCTCCTCCAGCCTTTCATTTAACCCCCAACACTTTCAATGTTGGCTGCCGAGAGAGCCAGCTTTGTAACCTGAATCTCTCTGAGTATCCACCGTGTGCAAGAAGCAACATGGCTGCCCTGCAGAGCTACCCAGGCTTGAGTGAGAGTGGATACAGCCGGCTCCAGAGCGGGTCTTCTGCTGCCACTCAGCCATCGGAAAACTTCATACCTCAGCGGACTCCAACTCTGATCTCAGGAATGCCTGCTCCTTCTGCCCTGCCCGCTAATGGCAAAATGGAAGCTTACGGTGGCCAGCTGGGATCATTCCCAACATCTCAGTTCCAGTATGTCATGCAAGCTGGCAACCCCACCTCCACTTCTTCTTCTTCTTCTTCCCATATGTTTAGCGGTGGCCACATGCAACAGAGTTCCTACAATGCCTTTTCCCTTCACAACCCTTATAATTTGTATGGATACAATTTCTCAGCTTCTCCAAGGTTGGCAGGAAGCCCTGAAAAACTGGCCACCACACAAAGCACTTTACTTTGTTCTGCTCCTTCCAGCGGGGCCTTTGGAGAAAGGCAATACCTTTCAACAGGGATGGATCACAGCATGCATGTGATCAGCCCCCCCAACAGTAGCCAGCCTACAGCCAGCACTTGTGAGAACAGGCAGTATGGGGCTGTCACAGGATCATCTTCACAAATGTCTATGCACATGGTTTAAATGGTGCTCAGAGCCTTCGCCTTGGCCAAATTGTGAACAAATATCTCATTTTATCTACTGGTGGTTTCATCCTGGTTGCTTTTCAAATTTAAACTGGACTTGTATTTGAATGCTCAATGGAACCTAAGCCAATTATAGCTATATTTCAAAGAACTGAATTGTGCAGACTGGAATCAAAAGCCATGTGGAACTAAATAGCTTCCATTTTCAATGGATGCATTTTAAAAATAGAGAAAACTGTTTACAAAAAATAGGGGCCGTGCTTTACAGTATATGCAATAATTCTGAGTTGGGTGTGAACTGTTCCCAACAGAAGCCCAGTGTTTTTGCCTTTTTTTTTTTGAAGTTTCCCAGATGTGCACAACAATCCCTGAAGATTCAAGCTGTCCTATATAACTGGACTATCGGAAATAGAAAACTGCCAAAATGCCTTCTTGTTATCTACATTTATTAGTTCAAGTTCATAGCCATCTCTCACTCAGCTTGGTGAATATTTTATCTGACTGGAATGTCTCTTCTTGAGAGAATTTTGCCTTTTCTATTTTGGGGGTATGTGGCTCTTGCCAGAGAACAGTATTTTTTTCTCTTTACAAAATTTTGCCCAAAGAGGAAACACCCATTAACCCTAAAAGATTTTCTTGATGTATGCAGGCAAGGAATTGTTTTTATAGCAGGCTTATCTGGAAACAGGCATGAGTGCTGCTCACATCTCATTTTGAAAAGGAATAAGGGGAAGTTGTGCTCAACTGAACATTCAGGGGCTTATATAAAATGCAAAAAATTGGCAAGCCATGTGCAAAACATTTATCTTCCCCAGGAGGTAGTTATAAAGGAAGAATTTCTCTTAGTCAGGGGTTGTGTTGAGTGGACAGGCAGAAGCCTCGTCGCAAAGAGTTACAACAGAAGGCCTGTTCTGTCTGCTGAATTGGCCAAGAAATAAGTGCCTTTCTCAAATATTTCTCTCTTGTAATATTATTTTTTCTTAATCTGTTGGAAAGTAAGTAAGCAAATGATGCTCAATAAAAAGAGCAAAGTGATCTTTTAAGTTAAAGTGTGAAAATGAAATTGCCAAATAACGTGAATACAGGAACTGCAGTAGAGAGGTTGTTTTGATGTGTTGTAGATAAATGTATTTAATATGTTTCTAGCATTTGTGGGAGGGAGGGGAGTACAATATTATGAATATTAAAGAGGGTGATACAAGTGTATGTAAAATATATATTAAGAAAGAAAGTGTATAAAGATTTGCCTTATGCAGAGAACTCTGTTTCTAGGTGCCAAGCACAGATCTTATACAAAATAAACTTTTGCCCTTTTTGTGTTTTGTCTGTCAGGAAATAAAATTGATGTACTATAAAATCAAAATGGCAATAACTGTTCACAGTGAGATGAGCCCAGTTTTCTTCAGGCCTGCAAATTAACTGATAGCCGAGAGCTACCACTGGTACATGCTTTAGGCAGGCTAGCTGGTTTCTAACTAAATTTTAGAGCATAGTGTTTATCCTATTCCTCTATACCAGTGTTTCTCAACCTTGGCAACTTTAAAATTTGTGGACTTCAATAACAATAGCAATAGCACTTATATACTGCTTTACAGTGCTTTACAGCCCACACTAAAGTGTTTACAGAGTTAGCATATTGCCCCCCAAAAATCTGGGTCCTCATTTTACCCATTTCAGAAGCATGGAAGGCTGAGTCAACTCCAAGAATTTCCAAATAGCATGCTGCCTGGGGAATTTTGGGAGTTGAAGTCTACATATATTCCAAAGTTGCCAAGGTTGAGAAATATCAATCTATGTATTCATTGTACTTGCTTCTTTTTAAGTAGCCTTAATGTGATTATAGAACTGGGCCTCGGATAGATCCTATCTACGGTATTTTCCATATTTGTTTTCTCACATTAAAAGATGTGACACTTTTGGTTATTTTAAATTTTTGCCTTTTAATGTAAGACATTCCTAAATGAAAACAAAAAACCAGAAAAATCTGCATTGTATATTTTTACCCAGCAAAATTCAGAGAGAACCACATAAAAAGCAATATAGACAGCGAAGAACCCCATCCTCAAAGCCAGCAAGGAAAGCCCATTCTGTACTAGTGGTCTCTATGGTAGATGAATAAATATTATGAAAGAATGTCCAGATGTAGTTTTTGGTCTGATCTATCTTGGCACTAACAGTTGGATGACTTGTTTTAAGGAAGGCCACTGAGTAGTGGAAGTTTGCCTGATTTCCATGCATAGGTTTCCAAGTCCAGTCCGTTAAAAAAATGAGGTAACAACTGGAAAGAAGCTGAGGATCTTGGCAATAATAACAATAAAGTAATAATAAGGCTGATTTCTCCCCAAGAAATTCTTTAAGTGAGATGGGTGGGACATAGAATCTTTGATAATTTTTGACCAGGGCAGCAACAAAAACTAGAAATAGCAGAATTTACAAAGAAAAAAAAGCTTGTGACTTTTTTCTTTCACATTATAGTAACCTTGCAAGCTATGAAAGCACTTTGGTCCCTGCTTATTATGCCTTCGGTGTCTGCATTTACTTAGGGCTTTTTCACAGCAGCCAAAGAAATGAAAGCTACAGGAACATTATGCTATTTTACAGGGTGGTCGTAAGCTACATTTACTCAGTTACATTCCCCATCTTTCCAACATGCAAAATAGGAAATATTCATACAGTATTTGACAGAAGTAGAATTGTTAAACTATTGTAAGTATTCTAAAAACAACTAGGCTAACATCCTGAATTAGTTCACTGAAATCTCGGTGTAGGCCAGAGAGCTGATATATATTGGAGTCTTTGTTCCAATCTCCAGATCAGGCATCTTTTTTCTTCTGGCTCAGGAATATCAAAGAATCAGAATAACCAGACACTTGAGGTAGCATAGCCATGGGGGCAATCATTATTGGCTTCTGAAACAAAAGTGTGTTTCAGATAGTATGATTTTACAGCTAGATCTGTTGACCACAGTGTCTGTTTTGATCTCGGCTTTCAACTGTCTGAAAAATGCAGCCTTGATGTAAGCTTAATTCAAGAGAAAACCCCTTAGCAGCAACATTTTTTAGTTTGCTGGGTATTTAGCTTCCTAATTACATTGGATATTTCAAAATAGGATGTTCCAGTTCCTGCAAAGTGTGCTCGGGGACCAATTTGGTATGTGCAGGGAAATGGCAAAGGGGCCCTCTTTACTTGTTCCGTGACATGGCAAGATGAATAAAGACTCCATTGAGCCTCCTGTATATGTCACTGTATATCTTCAGTTAAAGTTGAGTATAACACCCAGAAATTCTTGCCATATATGCAGCTGTAATATCTGAATTTTCCCCTCATCATTTGCTTCCACAATGGCACTACTGGGAGATTTTTAATTCAGTTTTCAGCTACCATTTTTCATTTTTGCCAACATTTTAACAGCTCAAATAGAACAAAGTTATTTATGATGTCTAAATACTTGCTCTAATGCTTCTCCCAGGCCCAGAAGGGAAACAGAAGCCATGAACATTTAAGTGAACCAAAGCTGTATATAACATTCGCACCATAGAATCCATCCAGGCATTCAATCTTCTGTTGGCTTCTCAACTCCACTGCAGTTTTCTGTAAGCATGGTCAGAAGCTGAACAAAAACAGAAAACATCATTAACACTACATTTCTGTAGTGATAACAGAATGAGACAACTCTGCTCCCAATTGAATGTTGCCCATTCATTTTATTTTTTATTTTATTTTATTTAGTTTGTCGAATATGTACAAGATAACAGGTATAGGTATAAACATGGACATGAACAAGGAATGAGTACAAATAAATGGGGGCAGTAGGACAGGGACGGTAGGCATGCTGGTGCGCTTATGCACGCCCCCTTTACGGACCTCTTAGGAATGGGGTGAGGTCCACGGTAGACAGTTTAAAGTTGAAGCTGTGGGGGTTAGAGCAAGGGTGAAATGCTCCCAGTTCGCACTGATCACCTGATCCGGTAGCGATGGACGCGGGTGGTTCGGAGAACCAGTAGAAAAAATCCCTGCCACCCCCCCCATCCCCAGGTGAGCCGCACAATCATCAGAGGCTTTTTTTTTCTTTTAAAATCATTTTTTCTACAACCTCTTTGGCCCAAAAAAAAAATGCTTTTAAAAGTAAAAAAAAAATAAGCCTCTGATGATCGCGCGGCTCAGCTGGGATCCTCAAAGGCTTTTAAAAGCATTTTTTCTACAACCTCTTCAGCTTGGATCGTCAGAGGCATTTAAAAGAAAAAACGATCCAAGCTGAATTGCCTGATCAGCAGAGGCTTTTTTTCTTTTAAATGGCTCTGACGATCCAAGCTGAGTTGCCTGATCGGCAGAGGCATTTAAAAGAAAAAAAAACCTCTGCTGATCAGGCAACTCAGCTGGGATCGTCACAGCCTTTTGAAAGCATTTTTTTACAATCTCTTCGCCAAAGTTAATATTTGAGGGGAGGTTGAAAAACATTATTCTGTACTTGTTGTTCCACAGGAAACTTCTAATAACTGTACTTTTGAGATATCTTAAAATGAGTGAATATATACAGGTAGTCCTCAATTTATTATTACAATTGGGGCTGGATATTGGTTGCTAGGTAAGGTGGTCATTAAATGAGACACCCCCAATTTTATGAACTTTGTGACCATGGTCATTAAATGAATCCCCATAGTTGTTAAGTGAATCACATTATTATTACATCAATACCAGCTTCCCCCATTGACTTTGCTTGTTAGAAGCTGGCTGGGAAAGTTGCAAATGATGATCATGTGACTCTGGGTTGCCAAATCGAATTCTGATCAAATAACCATGGAGATGCTGCAACAGTTGTAAGTGTGAGAATTGATTGTAAGTCATTTTTTTCAGCATTGTCATAATTTTTGACAGTTGCTAAACAAATGGTCATAAGATGAGGACTGACTATATATGAAGTGCATCCAGTTCTTTTATTTTCTTTTAAAGGCCTAAAAATAATGTTTCCCTGTTTCTTTTCTGATGGGCTAAGTCTGCAGCTTCACTCAATCTATGAAACAGTAAGAAAAGGTGTTACTGTTGATTCTTAATGAAAACTTAAAGGGCAGAACAAGAAGTAATGGGTGGATGATCATTAAAGAGAGATCCAACCTGGAATTAAGGAGAAATTTCCTGACAGAACAATTAATCAGTGGAACAGCTTGCTTCCGGAAGTTGTGGGTGCTTCATAACTGGAGTTTTTAAGAAGCGACTGGACAGACATTTGTTTGAAATGGTGTAGTATCTCCTGCTTGGGCAGGGGGTTGGACTAAAAGATCTCCAAGGTCACTTTCAGCCCTATTATTATTCTATGTTCTAAAAACATCTAGAGATATGCTGAGATGTGCTGACTGTATTGCCTTCAGCAGTACTGCTTTTGAAACAGCCAAGTCATAGGTTGAGTCTGAGTGGTGACTTCCCCGCCGCCTTGAAAGAGGCGGTGGTGAGGCCTCTCCACAAGAAGCCTTCCCTGGACCCGGCAGTGTTGTCTAATTATCGTCTGGTTTCCAACCTTCACTTTATGGCGAAGGTTGTTGAGAGTGTGGTTGCGCGACAGCTCCCCCAGCACCTAGATGAAACGGTATATCTGGATCTGTTCTAGTCGGGCTTCAAGCCTGGGTACAGCACAGAAACGGCATTGGTCGCGTTGGTTGATGATCTCTGGAGGGCTCGGGACAGAGGTTGCTCCTCTGTCCTGGTCCTATTAGATCTCTCAGCGGCTTTTGATAACCATCGACCATGGTATCATGCTGCACTGGTTGGAAGAGTTAGGGGTGGGGGGCACTGTATTACGGTGGTTCTCCTCCTTTCTCTCTGACCGGTCGCAGTCTGTGTTGGCAGGGGGCAGAGGTCGACCCCGAGGCGCCTCATATGTGGGGTGCCACAAGGGTCGGTCTTCTCGCCCCTTCTGTTCAACATTTATGTAAAGCCTCTGGGCGAGATCATCCGTGGTTTCAGGGTGAAGTACCATCAGTACACTGATGATACTCAGCTGTACATCTCCACCCCGGATCACCCCAACGATGCCCTTGAAGTGATGTCCCGGTGCCTGGAGGCCATGCGGATCTGGATGGGGAGAAACAGGCTCAGGCTCAACCCATCCAAGACTGAGTGGCTGTGGTTTCCGATGTCCCAATTTAGTCAGTTGGTGCCATCACTGACTATTGGGGGCAAATCGCTGGCCCCCACGGAGAGGGCTCGCAACTTGGGCATCCTCCTGGATTCACGGCTGTCTTTAGAAGAGCACTTGACGGCCGTGACCGGGAAGATTTTTTATCAGGTTCGCCTGATTTGCCAGTTGCATCCCTTTCTGGATCGGGACTCCTTATGCACGGTCACTCATGCCCTCGTCACTTCCTGCCTGGACTACTGCAATGCTCTCTACATGGGGCTCCTCTTGAGGTGCACCCGGAAGCTCCAACTGGCGCAGAGTGCGGCCGCGAAGGTGGTTATGGGAGTGACATGGTGTTCCCATGTAACACCTCTCCTGCGTGAGCTGCACTGGCTCCTGGTGGTCTTCCGGGTGCGCTTTAAGGTCTTGGTTACCACCTTTAGAGCGCTCCATGGCTTAGGACCTGGTTACTTACGGGACCGCCTGCTGCCACCAGTAGCCTCCCACCGGCTGGTATGCTCTCATAGAGAGGGCCTCCTCCGGGTGCCGTCGGCCAAACAATGTCGACTGGCGGCCCCCAGGGGGAGAGCCTTCTCTGTGGGGGCACCTACTATCTGGAATGAGTTCCCCCCGGAGATACGGAGGATCCTGGATCTACGCACCTTCCGCCGCGCTCTCAAGACCTTTTTATTCCATCAGGCTGGCCTGGCCTAACTGTTTCCCTTTTTTCCCTTTTTAAAACGTAAATTTTAATTCGTTTTTAATTTATTGGGATGTTTTAAATCTGTCTTTGGCCAAATTGTTTAATTCGATTTTATTCAGTTTTAAATTTTGTATTTATGTTTTTTACCCTGTGGCTGTTCACCGCCCTGAATCCTTTGGGAGTAGGGCAGTATACAAATCAAATAAAACTAAACTAAACTAAACTGAGCTATATATTGCTGTTGCTGTATATATTTTTTATACAGATGCCAGTGCCATGCGGTGCATATTGTAGAAAGCAGAACTTTCAGTTTCCCAAGCCCCTTTCTGCCTTACAGAGCACAACTGAGCAGGAGAGAAAGAAACCCAGCTGACCTATCTAGTTGGGGAGAGCAACTGCCTCCCCCCTCCCCGGGGCTCAATCCATACAGCTGTTTGCTACTTTGCTTTGCAGTGTTGATGCAACACTAGAACTCCTAACACTATTGGCATCATGGCAACATTTCTGAGCCACCTGCTGCTCAAGTGTTTCCCGTTTGGGCTGCCAACTGTCTCACAGTGGGAAATAATCCTCTAATTTGTGCTGCTCTGGAAATATAGCAATTATGGAGTCACTGTTGAAAGAGATGGTGGTTATCTGTTCAAATATGCTTTTGAAATCATAACAAACATTTTATTTTACTCTTTTCCAAAAGCAAAAAGAACAAGAAATCCATCCTATATATTAAACAAAACGCATATATAGAGAATCACATTAGTTTTGCGTATGGCTCACATACAAGAAAATTACTATTGAGTGCATTTAGTAATATAAAAATTGTATTTGATTAAGATATATATTCCAAACTTATCAATGAGACCCTACAGTAACATTGTGAGACTGCATGTCATTGTACAATTGTGAGAAAAAATATGTTTCCCCTCCATTTCTGTTGATTTCAACAATTTCCAAACTGTAAATATATACTTATAAGGACATACTCACTCACAAAATCAATGAGTCTTTCAGAAAAAATAATTTATTTCCCAAACTGAGCAACTGTAGGGTATGACTCCTTCACCATAGGAATTACATGCTGAGTTACAATGAGCTAAATCCACCCATTTCTTTTTTTAAAAAAAACAAGTTTCCAGCAAAACCAAAACATTTTAAATCAATTAAAAAAGTAGGTGCTAAATGGTCTTTCTCTGAAATGTTTGTGGTGATAATCACTCTAGTTCTTTATTTCATGTCATCCTATGCTCCCAAACATCTATCTTGGTGTATTCTCCTAACCATTTTTATATTAGTATTGTGAATATTGTTTTATAGAGAACATATTGAATCTCTTACTACTTGAGAGTGTTCTGGAGCACTGATGACTGACAAATATCTAAGTGTCAAAAGATACATTACTTGAAGATACTGCTACTCTGTTCTATATTGGAACTCTTAAAATATTGGAATTCTTACAATTAAAATGATCATAAAGTTCAGGCAGGAGTTGGCACCTACCTTGTCACTTATTCAAAGAGATGAAAAAAGAGTATCTTTTGTCACATGAATAACATTTCATCTGATTCAACACCTACCTTGTTGGTGCCATAATAGAAAGGAAAATTTCATATATGTCAAGGTAATTGGAGCCTAATCTCATCCAATACTCAAGGTATACCAAATATGCTAATTTCAAAAGGAAAAAGTCAAATGTCTCATGAGGACAAATAGGAAAACTTTACCATTCACTACTCTTAAGAAAAACTTTACAACATTAACTTAACTTTAGAAAATTAAAATCTTCTTTCCTAACTGAAGCTTTCTATATGAAAATGGGAGGAAAGTCCTTCAACCTCCGAAAAGTAAATGTTAGGAATATACAATCAAATATCCTAGGCATTATCAATATAGGCATTATCAATGGTCATTTTTAAACATTAACTTTATTCTAAGTATTCAATGAAGTGAGACCCAACAATTCAGAACAATTTATCTCTCTGAGATACAGCACTAAGTATTCTCAGCCCAAGGCAAATTATTGCCTTTCTACCGGAGTGAAACTGCCTAGAGAAAGTTGATTTTGGCATCTTAGGTGAGGTCTGTTTTACTGCAATTTACGGTATATTGTATTCAGCCAGGACTCCAAAGACAAAAGTTTGTTTTGTTAATTTGAGTAAGGAAGATTGTGTGCCATCAATAATTACCAATTGTTTTATTCTGCTTGAGTTAATGAATAACATTGCAAATATCCCTACCTGCCTACTCTAACATGCTAAAGATCCAAATATAAATTAAACAATAAGAGGATATTCTTGAGATACGCTTCTATGTTGTACAGTTTATGCTGTACTAAAACTTAAAGCTTCAGGGTTTACTAAAAATCTTAAATTGTCACCTCTTGCAATAAGTACATTCTGTTTAGTTAGGAAGTATTAAGTTTATTACATTTTCCATATCACTTTTTTAAAAAAATTTGATTTATATGCCGCCCTTCTCCGGAGACTCAGGGCGGCTTACAATGTGTTAAGCAATAGCCTTCATACTTTTGTATATTTTATACAAAGTCAGCTTATTGCCACCACAATCTGGGTCCTCATTTTACCTACCTTAGAAAGGATGGAAGGCTGAGTCAACCTTGAGCCTGGTGAGATTTGAACTTGCAGTAATTGCAGACAGCTTGATGTTAATAACAGTGCTTTAGTCTGCTGAGCCACCAGGCCCACTTAGTAAGTATGCTAGGTAATTTTTACTACCTACAGGTTTTTTAAAAAATAGATCTACAACATGCATTTTTTTCATATTGAGGAACTGAATTTATTTGTTATCCAAACAACACATTCACTTAAAGGAAAAAAAGGACTTTTTAATGCTTTTCCATTAAAGTTTTGAATAACACACTTGAAATCTTACATTTATGTCTTCAGGTGTTGTATACATGTTATAACATCTTGAATTGCTGGGGCAAAAAAACCACAAAGAGATTACAGCTTTAACTGAAATGCCATTTTTTTTCCTGGTTATTCTCCAGGATTTTGCCGAATATTCATACAAATTCACTTTAGTAGAAAATAATGTATTTAAGCTTACAGTTATTACTATTTTTCAATTTCTTAGAAAGCCTAGCAGGGAATAAAGAGCAAATGTTAAATAATATTTTTAAATGTTGTTTAACTTTTTTTTCTTATACTGACCCATTTTTTCCTGATGAGCAATATACAAAATCATTGTTCTTTCATATATGCCTTCAGTGCTTCCTGTTCAACAGCACAAGATAGACATGAGCCTTTCATTGTTTTGAAACTCTGTAGACATTTGTTTTTTTAATTTATTATGATTTATGCAAGAAGTATCAAAAGGCCATTTTAAAAAAATGTAGAGAAATTTCTAATTTGCAAGGAAATAATAACTGAACCATGATCAGATATTGTACAAGTTTAATAAATTATTGTTATTTCTGCAACACTGACAAGGAAACGACATACAGTGTCCATATAATTTGTTCTATTGACACTTTCTTAACATGCACAGAAAGAACATGTTGCTGTTCTTGTGCATTGTTTGAACTTGTGAAGGATTCAAATCCAAATCATAGAATCATAGAAGATCCAAATCATAAAGTATCATAAAAATGCATACAATATGAATATGGAACATTCTGAGATTCTGCTGGCTGCAGTGCAGGTTGCATATGTCAAGGGTTGCTCCTGATAATGCCTGATTTAATTTGACTCTAGAAATACTTGACTGATTTATAACATGATCATGTCTACGTAACAAGCTTCTTTTTCAATACATTGAAAGTTTTGTTCTTGTTGCCTTTGGTGAAACATATTAGAAGAAATATTAAGAGATATTTGAAAAAATAGAATACCACATCAATCCCTGAGCATGTCCTGAAATACTTCATTTGTTCTTTGTACAAGAAATTCTCTTATTGATATAGAATATTGTCTTTGTATTAAATCAGAATTTGCTTTTCTGAAACTCATTATCTTGTAACTCAGTCTCTGCAACACCAGAAAGAAGGACTTGAGCTTTTTCTGTTTGACAACCTTTCAGATATTTGAAAAAAAGCTACTATATCTTTTTTCAATTTTCTCTTCTCAAAGGTAGACATTGCAGAATAGTGCACAAGTGCTGAATTGGTAAAAAAAGCTTGAAATGATAAATCTGAGGCTATGGACGAAGTGCAATAGATATTGATTGAAGTCTATTCAGTTAGAGAATACTGTGAATCACCACCAGTTTCTTACACATTTGGCAACAAAATTGATAGAGTATAGATTTGTTTCACTTTTGCTTCAAACCTGGTTACTAATTAGTTATATGCATATGGGATATGTTAAACATCACACCCACAGAGACACGCACACACACACACAATTTATATCCTGCCTTTAACGAAGGCAGTGAACATATCCAACACCACTTCCTCCCCTTCTTTTCCCCACAGCCACCCAGTGAGGTGGGTTTGGCTGAGAGTGTGACTGGCCCAAAATCACCCAGCTGTCTTTCATGGCTAAGGTGGGACTCAAACTCACAGTCTCTCAGTTTCTAACCTGATGCCTTAACCACTACACCAAACACACCCCATATTCTTTTTTGGAAAACAGCACTAAGATTATTAACTCAATAATCCTGATTGCACCTTGGTGAGATTATTGTCAATTAACTGGGCAAGACTGATTTGTAGTTTAGTTTCTTAAGCAGGACTCTGTGCCTGCTGAATCTTCTGAAGGGAGATATTCTATAAGCTACATACTCATCTAAATAAAGCAGTGGTTTATCATATGAACTTCTCAGTTTCCTCAATTCCATGAACTTCTTTTCTTCCTCAATTTCTTTTGACGATTGCTAAGAACATGGGAAGGGGAGCTGAAGCCCAGCATCTGGTTCTGACACTGACAGATTCACATGCTGGTTCAAGTGAAAAAGCCCAAATGTTGCAAAGATAAACCATATGGAAAACTCCAAGATTTGGAGCCATTAACGGGGTTTTTTAGGCAACTGTGATTGATGGAGCACCTCTTACAAGTCTAACATCAATGAAAACGAAACCTGATCTTTTGAACTTAGATTTTCTTTGTTTTTGCTTCTCCCTGCCCCAACCTGTTTTTTGAAAAAAATCCCATAAAAACCATTTTTGTTCAGACAAAAGCTGTCTGGATTGTAAGGACTTGTCATAGAGATTGAAGTCAAAATCCTTCATTCTCTGTTTCCTTTCTAGACAGACAAATATGCTGCTCTTAGTTTCCATGCCTCCAATTCCCATTAGAATGTGAATACTTGTACTTTTTTGTGGTGTAGGATTGCTTATAGCCTCTGAATTGAAAACATTCAAACTGTGTGGACCTAGATACAAACGGACTTTCTCATGTGAGAACCACTGAACCAAATTCTCTTTTGGTTCCACACCATTTTACCGCATGGAGAATCCTATCCCATGCCAAAAGAGATTGCAATCTTCATCAGAGATAGCAGCATCACTTGATGGCCATCTCAGAGTTGGAAGAAAGTTAAAAAAAAACTGACATAGCATTACCCTGGATCCTATAACTAGCCATTATAATTACAGTCTCCTTATTGGATTGGATTTTACATCAAAAAGTACGATTCAATAGTTGTAGCAATCCTCCACATACTTATCTGAGTGTAAGTTTCACTAAAATTGTACTGATTTACTTCTCATCCAACTGATCCCAGCATGGTTCTGTAAATGCTGTTATTGCATAGCTTACATGTAACAGGACTCTAAGAACCTTGCAGAATTTAGCAATACAATTAGATAGTGACCAGTAGCCAATGCTATTTAATGACAAATAGTTGAATATTATGGGTTGGATGAGATTCGTTTAGTTCAGCTTTCTGTGTCTAGGCAGAGGCAGGAACACTACAACCTTCCTGAGCCAGATCTAGCCTTCTGGTGTATATCGTCTCTGAAAAGAGATGTTCTTTTTTCCTAACTTGAAGATTCAATTTTTTATCAAATGATTGTTAACACATTCCTTAGTAAAATATAAACATTCTTGGATCATGTGGTAGATTTGCTTTTCAACATTTTGCAGGCGTCACCTAAGAATTGGTGGCCACAATTGAAATATACTCTACCAGTTTAAAAACCATTTTGAAGATTCCTCCATGTTGTCAGCCCAACATTATTTAATATTAACGGTGGTGCAGTGGTTAGAGTGCAGTACTGCAGGCTATGACTGCTGACTGCCAGCTGCCTGCAATTTGGCAGTTCAAATCTCACTAGGCTCAAGGTTGGCTCAGCCTTCCATCCTTCCGAGGTGGGTAAATTGAGGACCCAGATTGTTGGGGGTAATATGCTGATTCTGTAAACCACTTAGAGTGGGATGTAAAGCACTGTGAAGCGGTATATAAGTCTAAGTGCTATTGCTATTAGGATCCTGGAATATTTTCAACTGAGTATATGTTGACCTATGTTTCAATGTTATAGTGAAACATAGCAGAAGAAAGGACTTATGCAAATAGAAATCATAGTGAGGCTGAAATTGGACTAGGTCTTTTAACCATCTTGAGGTGGATCCAGGCAATGTCCTCTCTGGGAACTGCTTCTGGGTGCTCCCCCTCCCCCCATTGTTGATATCCATCCATTTCTTCCAAACCGACACAGGAAGAGAATTGATGCCACCATGGGCCCTTTCTGACCAGCTGCTTTCCCCAGTGGAGAAGCATGTATTCAATTAGAGGACTTTAATTAAAATTCTTTCTCTGGCGTTTCCTGTTTCCAGTCTCTGCTGTAAATTCAAGATGACATTCCTGGGTTTAACAGGTGGATGAGATTATTCCAAAAACCACCAGATGAGGGGAAATGGAAGGAGAGCCGGAGGTGCAGCTACGGGAGACAGCATGATGGGCAAATGGGATGGGGGTGAGGACGGGTTAGGATTCCTACTCTCAAAACACCAAGCTCTGATTTTTTCAGTTATCCTTTCAAAACACAAAATTTGAGAAAACTAAAAACTGCAGTCTGCCTTGTGTAAGACTACATGGAGGTATCCAAGAAGTCCACCCAAAATCAAGCTTATCTGGAAGGAAATTTTACCTTTAATCAAGACTAGTTCTGAGTAAAAGCTTGGATGGTATTCAAGACATCAAATCTTTTTTAGATCTTTTTAAAAAAGATCTATCATTTTAGTTTCAAACATACGGATGCAAATGGAACTCAAATGACAGGAGTGCACTTCAAGTTCCTGAGAGAAATGCATTCTGTTATAATGCAGCTTGACTGTAAATCCTGTAATGGAGTGAAAATTCAGCTAGTCCCCCCCGCCCCCCCATCTTTATGACAAACAATGAATAATCAGGATGTTTTCCTCTAAAGGAACAGGCAGGACTGGTGAAGCTGGAACCTTGCAGGCTGCTCATTTCATGTCAGTAACACTTGTCATTTGTTCTCCAGTCCAACATACTCTGTCTATGCTCTTTAGTGGAAATCAATGATATTGTGCACTAACTTTTTCATCAGCCAATTCCATATTACAGAATATCCTCAGCTGAAAAAGTACTTGCTTTTATAGGATTCATGAAGATTACAAAACAAAGGGTGCCTGGAATTCATTTCAACTCTTTCTTAAAAGTACCAGTAGTAATATTTAAAATTAATATTTAATATTTTTTTCTGGTCTTTCCTTGAGAAACTATAAAATTATACACTTTGCAGAAATTTGGCAGGCAATGGTAGCCAAAATAGGTAGGGAAAACAGTAGTTGTTGCCACAATGAGACTGATAAAGCTACTACTATATAATTTTGGGTTCATTTAAATAGTGAACTAATATTTGAGAAAAATAGGATCACTAACCCAGAAAAAAAACCCCTTTCTTTTTAAAATACATATGAAAAAGAGCTCTCTCATCCTTCCACTGGAAGGATTCCCTAACTTCTTTCTCAAATACTAACACACGAAAGCCTCTGCCAATTTACTTATTTCAATTGGGGTTAGGATTAGGGTGGAGGAATCTGAATTTTTACAGCTGAAAGACTGAATATTATTTTTGGAAACTGGAAGAAAAATGCCCTTTTGGCCACCCTGCCTTCCTTTGGATTTACCTTGATGAGTTTGTCAGATCTGATTGGTTAAATGTGCTATGAGATATCATTGGATTGACTGCCTAGCTGCGATCATGTAACCAGCAAGTAGTTTCTTTTTTCAAATGACAGCTGCTGATCCCACAGCAAACAGGCTGAGAAATGGCACTATATATATATATAGAAAGTGGGAGGTATTTTTAAGAGCTGAAAATCTATTACTGCAAACATTCAGCATAATGTTAATTTCACAAACATTATAATTTAAAAGTTATGAAATATTTAAACATGTATTTTACTATTTTCTTAGAGTTAAAATTCATTCTTTTGCAATTCCTGTTTACTCGTACACAAGTAATGAGTTGTTTTAGACTGCTTCAAAGCATCAAATTAATTTTACTACAATGTCCTTTAAAAAAATTGCAGAAGGCAGATAGCCCAATAAACTTTTACCTTGCTTACTTAACTCATCAACATGTGCCAGCTGATCCCATTTGCACTGATCCCACCTCCAGATTGGGTGGCTGTTTTGCTATTCTTCTCAGCTGCCACAAAGAAGTCTAGGAGATATTTAAAAATTTAAGAATTAACATACCAAAGAATGTAAATAAACAGGTTATTCAATAATAATTACTATCCTGTTTGGGAAAAAAATATATGAAACTATATGAAAAAGTAGAATAAGATCAGAGGTGGGTTTCAGGAGGTTCTGACCAGTTCTGGAGAACCAGTAGCAGAAATTTTGAGTAGTTCGGAGAACCGGTAATAAAAATTCTGACTGGCCCCACCCCCATCTATTCTCTGCCTCCCAAATCCCAGCTGATCAGGAGGAAGTAATCTTCCCCTGGATTGGAGAGGGAATGGAGATTTTACAGTATCCTTCCCCTAGAGTGGGGTGGGAATGGAGATTTTACAGTATGCTTCCCCTGCCACGCCCACCAAGCCATGCCCACCAATCCATGCCCACAGAACTGGTAGTAAAAATATTTGAAACCCACCACTGAATAAGATATATCAAAGGAACCAATAAAACTGAATAGTAGTGTAGGAAGAAATATCCTTCTGGGTTCTGCTCCAAGTGGGGAAAAAGACACTGGAAACATGGAGACTGCTTGGAAAGATGGTTTAATGGTGGACAGGATCACATGGTTTGAGTTCCTGAACAGAAAAGGGGCAGATACAGTGAGTCTCTAGATTTTATGCTCTCTCTGGCTTTGAACTTCCTGGGGCCCAGTAAGAGTATCCTGATTGGTTGTCAGACTTCCAGGGGGTGGGGGTCTTAGCTAGCTCTGCTGGCTGATATAATCTTCCCCAGTGCCATGTGGTGAGTTTCTGTCCTATAGATGGGAACCATTGTCTTGCAGATGAGGTCCATTGATGAAGTTTGAGTTTCTGCCTCTGGCCCATTAACAAAAGGGGGGGGCAGGAAGGTGGGAGCTGCTTTGTCTTTAAAACATGCTTCTCTATTTCTCATCCAGGGAAACATAATATTCTGCCTTTTTAATATTTCCCAAAATATTTCATTCTAGGAAAGGGGTGGGTGCTAACTTCCTACAGTAGCAATAAAGATGATGAGACTTCCAAAACTGATTTATTGATTTTATATTCTTTTGACAGATATTCCTGAGAATTTTTGTTTTAAAATCAATATAAAAGAGATTAAAAAGAAACACTCTATATTTTATGCAAAATAAAGGATGATGGGGCAGACCCTGCTTAAAATTCACTATCAAGCAGCTCAGTTGGTTACTGGAAAATATTGAATCTTGGGATAAGAATCTAAATTTTCCCTTTCTTTTCCCAACAGACTTTATATCTAAGGGTGTAATTTCTAGAATATACAGCATCATATTTCATTGGAAACAGATGAAGTGAATCAACCACAAAACAAAAGAAACTTGGAGTTATGTTTACAGAAACTATTAGATGTTCATTCTTGGCAATCTCTGTGGCTGGAATTGGACAACTCATCATGACCAACTTGTGGCAGCCAACTTGCCATGGCCAACCCCTCATGGGACAACCCGCCACAGGACAACTGGCTGCAGGACAATTCAACAAATACAAGTTAAAGTAATTTCCACAGAACTGTGGCCAATAATAATAAAATAAAGTCAATCCAGAAATACAATAGTTGCACTAATTTTGACAAAAATGTGGTCACCAATAATAAAAGTACCTGAAATGATTAATGGAGTACTGAATCGTCCCACAGTGAGTTGTCCTAGACTCCTCTATGGCACCATGAGATTCTTATAAACATCCATGCAGAGAATATATCTTAAGCTTTTAGATCATGGCATCAAATTCTAGTAAATATCTTGCACGTATCTTCTAAATATTCAATGAGTTCCTGGGAAGAACTCACTTTAAATTATAAATTGAAGAAACATTCTCTGATAGGATGTGACTATTATCTATCTATATCTATATCTCTAGCTATCTCTCTATATCTATATCTATAACAGTTCCAGACATTACCCTCCAAGAGGCTGGCTGTCAACAAATCTATTGCTTGCATAAAGAAGGTGAGGTGATTTGACTGAGAAAATGTTGCTTTCCACTGGCATCACAGTGTGGAAGATGATGGGAATGGAAAAATGTCAGAACCTATGGGAAGGCAACTTTGATTCATCCATGGCCACCTAAACTGCATCTGAAATTTTATACACATTTTAATTAATATAAATATTGCACTTCAGCTAAAAAATCATAGAATTACACACTCTTGAACGGCAACTGGATTTCAGTTTGCACATTAGTTCAAAGATGTACAGCAAATGTGCACTGAACAAATTTCATTCCAGGTTTATTCCAACTGTGTTCTTGAAGCCCCAGTATGTGGAGATGTTAATAAATTAGTAACAAGGGTATTACATACCTGGTTTGGCATAGTTCTTACAAACTGATTAAATTCTTCCTCTTCATGTGAAGAAGAGACCAGTGCAGGTTGAGTGGACAGCTCACAATCTTCAGCAGCATTCATGCTGCTTGGCTTCCCATTAACCGTGCCTGCTTCCCTACCAGCCTCCTCTCCATAGACCCTTTCAGCATCCTCGCTCTTGAGCTCAGAAATGACGCTACTCTTGTTCTCTGCTAGACAAGATCCAGAAGGAGAAACCAGCATGCAGCCAAGATGAAGAATGGCAGCAGAACTGGTTATCTGTTTTCTAACTATTTGGGTTTTAAACTTAATAGCTTTCAGGCTGGAGATATACTTATATTGAAACTAAGTTTTAAGTCTGAGGAAGGGAAGACTATCCATTTGTTTTTTTTAATCTTTTGTTTTGTAAAACTTAAATATTTTGTTTAGCGAAAATATTTGTTATTTTTTGAGAAGAGTTTGCAGTAATGTTGACTTTGAGGTAGACCATGTCAGGAATTTTTTTATTTTTAGAGAAAGTGATAAGCTATGTTATTAAAACCGAGAGGAAATTTATTTATTTATTTATTTATTTATTTGCATATATTTATATGCCACCCTTCTCCCAGAGGACTCAGGGCGGCGAACACAAGCAAAAACATACAATAAAAATCCGAATAAAAACCAGTTAAAATCAAATAATAATAAATAATAAAACCCAAGAATCTGAATCAGCCCATTTGTTGAAATAACCAGGTCTTCAGGCCTTGACAGAAGGAACGGAGATCAGGCGCCGTCCGGAGCTTGGTGGGTAACTCGTTCCAGAGGGTAGGGGCGCCCACAGAGAACGCCTGTGAAGAGAAGATAATAAAAAAATAATTTGTGAGACATTTGAGGGGATTATCCCATTAAGTGTTATTAGTAGCAACCAATTAAAAATATTAATTTTCAATTTATTGCTTCTAGTAACACTTAATGGAAGATTAGTGAATTAAGTCTGAATGATAAGGTTTTAAAAATGTGTTCATAGATATGAGGTAAGACATGGGAATAAGAGTTTTGGGTTTTTTTCCCATTGCATTTTTTGACAAAATGATAAGGTGTTGTGTAAAGGAAAGAATTATAAAACTGATTTACTTGTTTAATGTTATTTGTTATTTCAGGTAGCTCTTCATAGACTTTCGCTTCTTATGATTGAAAGATGAGGTTTTATTATTTGCCAATAGATAAACAGGAAATATGGGGTGAAAGTTTTGGCTGAAATATTAGAAAAGGTGTTAAGCTATTGAACATGTTTAAATTTGTCTTGATGAAGGGGGAAACTTAATTCTATTTTTTACTTAACATATTTTCCCCTTTCCCCTCCCTCCTTTTTGCACGTTTTATTTTTTTCTTCTTATTCTTAGTTTGTATTTTTTTTATCTTTGTACTTTTAAATTTCAAACAAATATATTAAAAATCATCTTTCATAGAATATTTTTAAAAATATAAATTTAGAGATAATGAAGGAAGATTCTGGACTGAACTCCCAGACAAACTAGTTTATTGTTCATGAGAATTCACCCCAACATAAATTCTGAAATTCTAAGAAAACAACTTACCATCTCACCGAAAGGGACTTGTGAACCACTTTAACAGAATAATTTCTATATGATGGAGGGGTGTATAGGTGTTTTAAGCACTAGGAAGATTTTTTTTGCACTCATTTCCATATGATCCATGCTCCTTATACATTCAAAAGATTGAAAGTGATACTGTCAAAGTTGATTAATATCTTTTAAAAAGGAAACCATTGCAAAATAAAACCTTAAAATTAATTAGATCTTTCAGTTGGGCCAATTAGTAATTGTTTGATACTGCAGAAATCTGTTGATTCAGAAATCTAAATATGAATGGAATTAACTAGATGATAAACCAAGAGTTACCTTGCCTTCTCAAATCAAGGGCTCATCTTGTGAGTCCTTATTTTTTCTAGAAGAAAAAGAGAATAAGTGATTTAGGACGAGTAAGAGAGTCTGGAACAGATGCAGCAGTGAAAGATGTGACAAAATGTCAAGAGAAATGTGCTTGTGGGCTGGGAATTTGGCCATGAACATAACAGATGATTCCTCCGGATGGCATGCTGCAGAGAGGCCAGGCATTCTTTGGTGACAGCTATGATTTTTATGGACTAGCTTTGATGACAGTTTGGGAGGGGTCAGCTCAGCTTTTTTCTGACAGGAATTAGGTTTGTCATCAGATGCTAAAATCCTTCTGATTTATGCATCAGTTCTTCTGCTTTATCCTGTACACTTCAAGGTTTTCTTCCCTTGGTTCCTCAAGGAAGAAAAGGTGTGAGGCTTAAGATGCTGACATTAGACCACCAGGGAAAGCAGGGATAGGGAATAGAGAGCATGAATGACAAGTGTGAACCCTAAATTATCTACCAAGCACACTTCACCTGGAGGTGGAGAAAAGCCATTTGAGCTGCCAGGATTTGGCAGTCAATTTCTTCATCTTTGCTCACTCCTATAGTATTCCTAGCCTCTCATTTTGGTGCAAGTCAGAATAGGGTGTAAAATATTCAAAATGCAAGAAATCCACTAAAACAAAAATCTATTACATTGGTCATGTAATGTATGCAATTTTTCAAAGCCAGCTTTCATGAAAACCAAGCTGAATTAAAATATATATGCTTCAAAAGATTAAGAACATACAGTAATGGCCAAAATTGTGGAAATCTTTTGGGAAAAGTATATTTTTGAGTTTTGATGGCTAGTAACACCACTTTTTGGGGGAGTTTCAAGATAATCATATTCTACTGCTGAAATGGCCTAGGAATAGCCCAGACCTTAACCCAATTGAAAATCTACGGAGCCGACTAAAGAAACTTGTTCGTCAGAAGCGACCCAGCAATAAAACCCAGTTAATAGAAGTAATCATTCAATCTTGGTTTCACATTATAACAGCTGCAGGACTAAAAGACTTGGTTCACTCCATGGGAAGACGTTGTAAGGCCATAATTCATGCTAAATGTTACCCAACTATTAATGACGTAATTTTTTCTGTGGTTATAATTTTTGTATATCTCGTTTTTTCTATGTGTTTCACTTTTCTTCTTTATACTGTAAGTGCTATTCTAATAGGAAATCCTTCATAAAAGTTATTGCATTACATTCTTTATTAAATTATCTTTCCATTGATATATAATTTTATGGTACTACTCAATGGTGAAATCTGGCCAGATCTATCTGGCTAGCACGAACTGGTAGAGCTGGCGGCGAGAGGCTCTGCTCACTCGCCGGGACATCATTAAGTTCTGTTTTTTACCTTCTACACATGTGCAGAAGAGGTGCATGCACTCACATTTCCGAACTGGTAGCAAAGGTAAGTGCATTTCACTGCTGGTACTACTCCCCAAAAAAGTGGTGTTATTAGCTAGTTTTAGAAAATACACTTTTCCCAAAAGGTTTCCACAATTTTGGCCACTACTGTAGAGTAAATAGAGCATTTCAGATGTTCTTTAAACATGCAGTTATTACCACAATCAGATCAATAAATGATATTTATTTTGTGGAAACTATTTTTGATACTATTATGGTTGATCGCACAGTCAACCAAATAAATTTGTCATTTTTAGCTACCTGTGGAGTCCTTCCCAAAGACCTGGAGTAGGCAGGTGTTGTTTGATGGTGTTAAAGGTATTGTTACAGGATCTAAGATGATCCAAGTAAAGTTGCTTTTTGCAATTATCTGATGATGACTTTATCAATGCGGACAGTTGTTCAACTTGTGCTCTAATTGTTTTCGGATTGCACCAAAGTTGCCTATTACTATTGGTACTTTGTTTTCTTTTGCCACAAGTCCAATTAAAATCAAATAATGAAACAAAAGAAGAGAGTAGAGATGATGCTCCTATGAGTGGCTCACTGCCTTATACCTCATATGTATGAATTGTGCCAGAAACAATGCTAGGCATCTTACAAAGAACGGTTCCAGGTAATATCACCAGCAGAGTGTGCTTGAGTGGACTGGACTGGAAATCTGCATTTAGCAGCTGAACAGAATTCAGCTAGAAGACTAGTATTACCAGAAAAGACTAGAAATTATTCAAACATTCTAGCCACTGTGATGAATCAAGGAAAGTGCTGAAACTGTTATAGTGTGAAATAATTTTGTATACTACTCAGCATATGTGAGTTGAGCAGGTTTACATCAATAGGAGACATAACTGGTAAATAAATCAATTAAGCCACCTCTAAAATATTTGTGGAATCCCACTCTTGGGGAAGAAGTGGGATGAGTTGGTCTTTGATGTCAATATTTACTGGTAGTTCTATAATGAACATGGCATCTGCCACAGTGTTAGAAATTCACAATAGGATTCAGTGTCCCATGGGGAGTGTCAGCAAGTACCCCGCTGCCTTTTCCTGTTTACTTCCAGTCTATGAAGAGAGCAGTGGGATTAGGCATAATATCTCATTTTAATAGAAAAATAGCTATTAGCCTTACTCCTAAATACTGTATTGGTATGGAAAACAAAAGTTATAGAAAACCTTGAGGCTTGCATTCACCCATTTCATGCAAAATTTTGAACTGCCATGTAGCCTTGTTAATTTGCCAATTAAAGCAGTTTCTATATTTGGTCCTAGAAAACAGACATGAAGAAAACTATAATCAAATACAGAGAAAGAAGCAACAGATGCCAGCAACTGATAAGTATGGGAGGGGAGAAACAGGGTTAATAGCCCATACAGTTGTACCAAATAAGCATAAGCTTTTTCTCTAAGCGTTCTCTAAGAGAACTTTATTTCCTGGAGGTTCTGGGGAAGGGGCTAAACCACTCAAAATTCAAGACAATGCTAAACCTCACCTCCACACTTTTAAAGAATTAGAAGTTGCTCATTGGTAATATTGAGCATTTGTATTTCCCAATACCAAATTTTCACCTATGATACATCTCAGTTTGATAAGATCCATATAGATCTGTAAAGGTGCAATTAATATGATACACTGGCAGAGTAAATTGATTCAAAGAGAATGATTATTTGATAGATCAGATTGTCTGAAGTCAGATTTTGTACTGGCATAGCTTAAATGTGAAAGCAAGTGTTAGAAATAATACCGGGAGCCTAAAATGTTCAGAGAGAGCCTAACTACTCTATTCTGCATGTCAGATTAACCACCCAATAGTGAACTCTCTCTGTAATATGTTCACTGTTTGGCAAGCTGCCACACCACAAGGCTACCCATACAACCTTCTAAAAAAATAAAAACTTGTTATTCTAGGGCAGCTTTTTGAAAATAGATTCTGTCAAAACCAAAAAGAAATGTGTAGAATATGCAGGCTGAGAAAACAAAGTAGTGGATGTCAGGTTTGATTTAAATAGTCCTCAGCTCCACTCACTCTGGCACTAAACCATGCCAACGTAAGGCAAAGGACTTCAGATCATAAACTAAGACAAATCAATAAATACACAGGCTTTTTAACTCTGATGGAAATGTCATATTTATTTATTCTTTTCTACCTTGCTTTTCCAGCCAAAGGAGATGGAATCTCATAAGTAACATTGCAGGCTATTCTTGTAGGTATCAGAAATGCCAGCAGAATTTGATAAAGACAGTAGGAACATCCCTACTGAGATTTACGATCTTCCAGAGTTTTCTGTATTCTGGACCTTCTTTAACCTAGAGTTTTCTGGGTATCACGGCTGTGCTAGCTGCAGATGATGGAAATGCTAGTTCAGTACATCTATAGGGCACCAACTAGGGAATCTGGCCTGCAATTTCCTTCTTTGTGTGGTATTACATTGTAAGTCTTTCATTTCCTTCTTTGAGGTGATTTTTTTGAATTCAAAATTCAAGAATGGTGACACATTTATTTATTTATTTTTATTTATTTATTAATTTTATTTCTATACCGCCCTTCTCCCGAAGGACTCAGAGCAGTGTACAGCCTAATTAAAAACACAAAGACAGACAAAATTTAAAAATAATTAAAATTGTTAAATAATAGGCCCAATTTATAAAACCCCAAATTTAAAATCCCATTTAAAACCAGAAGGGGCGAGAGGACTGACCCCTGCGGCACTCTCCATGCAAGGTGCCTCGAAGTCGACCTCTGCCCCCCTGTCAACACGAACTGCGAGCGGTCGGAGAGGAAGAAGGAGAACCACCGCAAAATGGTGCCCCCTATTCCTAACCCCCTCAACCGCTGCGGCATGATACCATGGTTGATGGTATCAAAAGCAGCTGAGAGATCTAACAGGACCAGGACAGAGGAGCAACCCCTGTCCCAAGCCCTCCAGAGATCATCCACCAATGCGACCAATGCCGTTTCTGTGCTGTACCCCTGCCTGAAGCCTGACTGGTATGGGTCCAGATAGATAGCTTCATCCAGGTGCCTGGGCAGTTGTCATGCCACCACACTCTCAACAACCTTCGCCACAAAACAAAGGTTGGAGACCGGACGGTAGTTGGCTAATTCAGCCGGGTCCAGGGAAGGCTTCTTGAGGAGGGGCCTCACCACCATCTCTTTCAAGGCAGCGGGAAAGGCACCCTCACTCAGAGTAGCATTTATAATCCCCTGGAGCCAGCCTCGGGTAACCTCCCGGGAGGCCAGTACCAACCAGGAGGGACACGGATCCAATAAACATGTGGCGGCACTAATCCTACCCAGAACCCTGTCCACATCCTTGGGAGCCACAGGATCAAACTCCTCCCAGATAATATTCTCAAGACCTACCCTCATCTCCTCCCCTGGACACACCCAGTCGGAGTCCAGGCCTTCCCGAATCCGAGCGACTTTATCATGCAGGAATTGCACAAAATCCTCAGCTCGACCCTGCAAGGGATCTTCCTGCACTCCCCCCAAAGAAGGGAGTGGGTCACCCTAAACAAAGCGGCTGGTCGGTTCTCTGCAGATGCGATAAGAGCGGAAAAATAGTTAGATTTTGCTGCTTTTATCGCCACTAGGTAGGTCTTGATATAAGACCTCACCAGTGTCCAGTCAGAATTGGATTGACTAGTCCTCCAAATGCTCTTTAGGCGTCTTTTCCGATGCTTCATCTCTCTCAGCTCCTCGGAGAACCAAGGAGCCAATTGAGGTCAGCATCGGGTCAGAGGCCGCAAAGGCACGACGCGGTCCAAAGCCCCGGCAGCCACCCTTTCCCAGGCGGCCACCAGGTCTTCAGTCGAGTCGTGTGCCAGGGTCTTAGGAAATGGCCCAAGCTCCGTCAGGAATCTTTTGGGATTCATCAGGCGCCTGGGACGGAACCATTTAATCGGTTCCGTCTCCCTGCGGCGGGGGGAAATGGCAGGAAAGTCCAAGCGAAGAAGAGAATGATCTGTCCATGACAAGGGTTTAATGTCTAAATCCCCTCTACCAAGATCATTCAACCACTGACCAGAGACGAAAATCAAGTCCAGAGTGTGTCCCCCTGTGTGAGTGGGGCCCTGAACTAATTGGGTCAGGTCCATGGCCGCCATGGAAGCCATGAACTCCCGAGACACCTCTGATGCCTCACCTGCAGATGGCAGGTTGAAATCCCCCATGACAATAAGTCTGTAATAAGTGAATATACAATCAAAACCACAGGTCTTTTTGGGGGGACTTGGGGGACTTAATGGACAAACAAATGTAAACATCTAATAGAATTTTGCTTTTATGTATGATAAATACCACAAGACTTTTTTATGCTTGAAGGTGGAAGCACTTCAAATATCTAAAATGGAAGAATTGATGGGGAAGCTAGTAGAACTGGCAGAGATGGCAAAATTGACAACCTTGATGAAAACAAAGTCTTTGCCAAATTTTATTTCTACTTGGTAATCATTTTTGGATTTTTTGTAAGAAACGGAAAGAAAGGAAAAAATTGATTTTGAGATTAGAATTATATGGAATTATGGAAATGTAGACAATTATTAAATTTAGAATAGGTGTTTCATGTACATTACTTATATCTGTACCACAGAAATTTGGAAATAACTTTTTCTATTTTTCTTTTTCCCCTCTTTCTTCCTTGCACTTTCACTTTTTTCTTTCCTGAGCTTTTTCTTTTTTTCAATACTTCCAGTATTTTCAATGCTTTTTCCTATTTTGACAATAAAATCAATAAAGCATGCATACACGCATGCATGCACCCACACCCACAGACGAATAGCTGATGTAAAGTTTGAATATATAAATGCAGTTTTGCTTGCAGGATATTAATCCTGCTAAGTTCTTTATTAGCATTGTTGAATTATTGCATGATATGCATGCCTCTTAAAACAGAGGCAGCAACACCATCATGGTAATTTCCTGGCAACTCCAGTCCTGCAGTATGACAACCACACCATCTACAGCTATCTTCTGCCACAAATAGTGCAAAATATTTTTCCTCTCTTGATGCCTGCAATGTCATTAATGCTGCCTATGTTTTTCTGGGTCCTATCAAATTTCTCTTCTACAGTTTGCTGTCAGTGAGTCTATCTCTCCTAGTGTTGGATTTACTTCGTTCATTTCTGTGAGCTATTGATCACCAGCAACATGTTCAGTTATTTAAAAATAAAGCAAATTGCTAATCTGTGGACGTGATCAAGTTATTTCCAGTCAAATTGTAGGGCCAGATATTTTTCACTATGACTGAAAATATTCCTTATAGGCAAGAAGGGCTTTCTGTGTCAAGAATTGTGTAGAATCCCAGGTAAATCATATCCTAGTCTGGAGAGAATTAATGAAGAGCAGATGGGGAAACAGCCAACTCTTGAGCAGTTGCTAAAGGATGACTCTTTGTTAGACTGCCAAAATACAATAAGTATTACTTAAGTATATGAAGAGTACTTTAAGAATTCAGGAGCATCTTTTAGAAATACCGTATTAGTTTGAATATCTTTCTGGTACTCTTCCTCTACAGAATAGCAATATGTTTGTGCGATGGGAACAAATACGTTCTTGGTCTGCTTTGGAATATATTCTTTGATTTTAAATTCAGACTTTTCTTGGAGAAAGCTCTAGAAGATCATCCAGGGCTAGAATGTGAGGCACTGCCAAGAGAGGTGGGGAGAATTAATGATGTGGAGAAGAGATTATACTGGATCTCAATCTAGAAAACATTGTTTGTTTAAAGTTTAGAGACAAGTGATCCAGAATGATTATCTGGATCATAGAAAGCATTGTGGACTGTCTCCTCCACTTTCTCATCAAGAGCTGGAACAAATGGTTCTATTATTTGTCTTCCCTTACAATGCCAGAAAAGTTTGGAGAGAAAATTTATTTTCAGGAAATGTGCAGCAAGTATTATGTACCTTAGTGCATATGGGTGTCAACTGATCCAGCTTAAATAGACACAGGCTGTTCCTGGTCTGCTGAGGGTCATTTTCTAAAGCCATTGCACTAGACACCATCACATTAGTCTTCAATCTTTGAACTATTGCTCTCTTTGTCCCCTAAAATGCAGACTTTGTTTGAAGCTCTGGGAATGGGCTCTGCCACAAAAATACTGCATTCTAGCATTATCAGTGCTTGTAGAGAAGGTTTGAGCATTTCCAGACAATTATTAGGTTAGTAGATTATATAGTCAATTAGGTTAAACACTTGTTTAAAATCCATCATCAGAAACCATGTTAGAGGCTTTTTAAAGGATGGAAAAAGAGAATATTATTTCAATGGGTCTGGGTCTCTAGTCCCAGTGTATCTTTAAAATGATTACCCTAACCCAAAAATGCCATTTTAATAACTCTTAACTTGAGATTTCTTCTTTATTTCTGGCAGTTATATATCTGATACAAGTTTATTCTTGGGCTTGATTCAGACCAATTTGGAAGGCCTCTTTTCAACTCAGTTATTAGGATACTGTTTTAATTTAAATTAATGATAATTTTCACAGAAAGCAAGAGAACTCATGGAACAACAATTTAATTTGTCAGAATTAGATGTTGAAGGAGAAAGGGAAAGTAGAAGCCTGGAGAAATTGCAAGAGGAAGAAGAGGTAGAGGAGAGGAGAGAAGGAAAGGCGGGAAAGAAGGGTGGCGGAACACGAAAAGTTGAGGAATTAACAGTGCCTCAGAGGGAGATAAGAAAACAGCTAAGAAGGCCACAATAGCGGGAAAGTAAAAACTTAGGTGAGAAAAGGAGATGGGGGAATTAGTACGTTTGATATCTGTAAATATTAACGGTTTAAATGCTCCTAATAAGCGTAGTAGGATTTTGAATAAATTAAGAAAGGCTAAGTATGATATTGTTTGCATGCAGGAGACCCATATAAAAAAAGATCAAAACCATTTGTTAGAATGCCGGGCGTTGGGTAAAACTTATACCTCATTAGCAGGTCAAAAAAAAAAAGAGGGATAGTGGTATATGTACGACATCATTTGCAATCCCAACAGGTTTTTGCTGACCAGGAAGGCCGGGTTCTCATGCTTGAAATAGAAATTGCCCAGTGGAAGCCTTTATTGGTTTGTATTTATGCCCCTAATGACAATCGGAGGACTTTTTATCAAAACTTATATGTTAAACTGGGGGAACTGGAATATGAACATGTCTGTCTAGTGGGGGACTTCAATGCTGTAACAGATAGAATGCAAGGAAGGTTGAAGGATATTAAGAGAACATTACCAAAAATATGTAATGATTTAAGGGAGGAATTTGGATTGCAGGATATATGGAGGTTGAGAAATCCCAATAAAAATCAATATACTTATTTCTCTCCTAGACACCACTCGTGGACCCAAATAGATATGATATGGATGTCTCTTGAGTTGAGGGGGCTGGTCTCGGAAGTGGAAATAGGGCCCAACCAGTGGGCAGACCATAACCCACTATTAGTAACTTGGAAGATCCCACATTGTAGGAAGGGTAGATGGAGAATGAATATAGGTATTTTGAGAGATGAAGAATTTATGAGTAAATTTAAGAAGGAGTTACATCTTTTTTTTCCAGGAAAATAAGAAAGAGGATACTTCAATATACAATACATGGGATACGGTTAAGGCAGTGATGAGGGGATGGTTAATCAAATATATGATTGATAAACATAGGGCGGGTAAGAAACACCGAGACAACCTCTTGAATAAATTACAATGGGTGGAAGAAAGGATGCAAAATGGATTAGCCCAGACAACATTGATAGAGGAAAGGGATTTCTGGCAACACCAGATTAAATTATTAGAGCAAGAGGAATTAGCAAATAAAATAAAGTGGAGTAAACAAAATTTTTTTGAAAGGGTGAACAAAACAGGAAGATGGTTGGCTTACCATCTTAGGAAGGAGCAGGAACAACGGAGAATAGAAGGGCTGAAAGATATAATTGGGAATCTTCATTGTACTAAGGAAGGCAAGAGAATGGTAGCCCAGGATTTTTTCACACAGCTTTATCAGAAAGGGGAGGAAAATATTTGTGAAATTCGGAAATATTTGGAAAAGACAGACTTGCCTAAAGTCTCGGAAACAATGAAGGATATTCTTAATGTGGAATTTACGATGGAGGAAGTAGAAACAGTTATGAAAGCACAGGCGAATGGCAAAATCCCGGGTAGAGATGGCCTTCCAGTTGAACTATACAAAATAATGTTTGACGTTGTAGGGAAACACATGACGGATTTATTCAATGCGGTTATGAAAGAGGCTCAGGTTCCAGTATCTTGGACAGAGGCTTATATTTCTATTATTCCAAAAGAAGGAACTGACCTATCTCTTATTAAGAATTATAGACCTATATCATTACTAAATTCCGATTATAAGATATTTGCGGGGGTCCTTGCAGCCAGACTTAGCTGTTTCCTTAACCAATTCATTCATTCAGACCAAAACGGCTTCCTTGCTAATAGATACTTACGAGATAATCTTAGAATTATTATGAATACATTAGAATTTTTTGAAAATTGCCCAGATAAACAATTAGCTTTAATTTTTGTTGACGCCCAAAAGGCATTTGACAGAATCAGTTGGGAATTTATGATTTCTCAATTGGAATATATGGAGTTTGGTGGGAATTTTATTTGGGCAATTCGAGCTATCTACCGGGAGCAGACTGCAAGAGTAATCATAGATGGAGAGGAAATGGAGAGGATCCAAATTTGTAGAGGCACAAGACAGGGATGTCCCCTTTCCCCATTGCTATTTGTATTGACTTTAGAACCCCTGCTTAGAGAAGTGAGAGGAAATAAGGAAATAAGAGGAATGAAGATTAGGCAGGAGGAAGTTAAAGTCCAGGCTTACGCAGACGATCTTGTATTTATTTTGGATCAACCACTGGACTCGGGCCTGAAATTACTACGTTTGATTAGAGAGTATGGGAAGGTAGCGGGATTATTGATGAATGAAGAAAAAACTAAAATCCTAGCGAAGAAAATGACTCAGATGCAAAGGCAACAGCTGGAGTAGTTAATGGATTTAAGAATGACAAATAAAATTAAGTATCTGGGTATATGGTTGACTGCCAGATGTTTCTCCATAAAGGAGGATAACTATCTTCCTCTTTACAACCAGATGCTCAGAGATCTAGAAAGATGGAAAAAATCTCCAGCTATCAATTTTGGGAAGGGTGGCAACCATTAAGATGTGCGTGTTACCCAAATCGCTATTTCTATTCCAAACAGCCCCGGTAAGGTTGAATAAAGAGTTTTTTACAAATTTGGATAGGAGAATATCCAAGTTTATCTGGCAGGGAAAGAAGCCGTGGATTAGACTTAAAATGTTACAAGAGCCCAAAAACAGAGGAGGACTTGGACTCCCAAATTGGGAGCTCTATCACCAAGCAGCGAACTTGATTTGGGTAAAAGAATGGATGACCCTTCAAAAGAGATGACTTTTGACATTTGAAGGAGCCGGTCTTCAACATGGCTGGCACTATTTTCTATGGCCGGGAGCGTCCGGCCGCCCCAGACACTTTGATGATCACTATTTACGTAGGACTCTTGGGTACACTCGGGAAAAGATTAGACAAAGAGTATATTCAAAAGTTCCATGTTGGATTTTGGTGCAGGAAGCTCAGATCTACCCGACATTGTATAAAGGGGGGAAAACTTTGACGTATGAAGTCTTTTTGGATGTTCAGGGTAATCCGAAGTCACGAGAATTATTATCTCTTCAAGGATATAAGATAGACTGGTGGTCTTATTCCCAAGTGCACTCCAGGTATAAAAAAAGATTTATATAAAGAAGGAATTTACCGTAAAAGACAAGAATTGGAGAAGATCTTATTAGAAGGAGGGAAAGGGGTATTATCTAAATGTTACACATATTTATTGTCTCTGCAGATAGGACAGGATGTAGTGAAGGATTGTATGATAGTGTGGGGGCGAAATTTTGGATATTCCCTTGACTTCCAGCAATGGGAACAGATTTGGCTGAAAAATATGAAATTAACCATGGCCTCTTCATACAAAGAAAACATATATAAAATGGTCTACTGTTGGTATCTCCCCCCTGCGAGACTAGCTAAAATGTTTCCTGGGACATCTTCGTGCTGTTGGAAATGCGGTTACAGTAATGGAACTTATTTTCACCAATGGTGGACCTGCCCGCAGGGGGTTAAATATTGGAAAAAAGTACAGCAATGGATTTTGGAAATTACACAGATCAATTTGGAATTAAGGCCTGAGATTTTCCTGTTGGGGGCAAAACCTTTGAATGTTAAATCAGGTATATGGTTCTTGTTGATTCACATTATTACTGCAGCAAGATTAGCGTATGCGCAGGAGTGGAAAAATCAATACTTACCGATGGATTTGAAAATAATATATAAAATTAATGAGTGTGTGGAATCAGATAGATTAACTAGATTGATCAATGGTAAAAAAGATTCAGAATTTTATAACAGTTGGAAATTATGGTATGATTGGGTCCAGAAAAGGTGGGATAGAATAGATATATGATGATATATATATATGATGGCAAGTATGTATGTATAAAGGAATGACTTTATATTTATGGACAATGTACTCACATTACACCATGGTGGCAGGTTTGTATATTTCATTTGTGTATTGGTGCATAGAATA
This sequence comes from Pantherophis guttatus, assembly GCF_059756535.1. NCBI lineage: Eukaryota > Metazoa > Chordata > Lepidosauria > Squamata > Colubridae > Pantherophis > Pantherophis guttatus. Next base: position 102,996,209 of record NC_142064.1, read on the forward strand.
TATTAATAAAAATTATTATATATAAAAAAAGAAATATGCTTGTGTTTGCAGATGCCTTCCTGCCAGTGGAGATCCCAGCCACCTCCCTATCTAAAGAGCGATCTGCCATTTGAGAATGTTGTACTCAGTGCAGGCAAGATGGCATCTGGAGCGTAGATAGGCCTTAAAGGAACCACGAGACAGACCAAATGGTTTGTCCAGACTGTGCTGGTAAAAACCAGGCTAGCCAGCACACACGTGAGCAGGATGGATGCTGCTCGAGGGGTGGCTTGTATAGGTAAACCTAGATCGTGCCAGCTCCCAGCGCCGAAGGCCACACGGTCAAACAAAGCTAGACTGGTAGGCCACTTGCAGAGGCTTCAGTAAAGTGCACAAGGCCGCTTTGTTGTTGAGGGCTGCTGAGCTTTCCAATCCTCTTGGTGGTGGTTGAGCGGCAAAAAACAGTGAAAAGGCCTGTGCGGTGCTTCAAAGGGCCGCCGTACAACTGATAGGTGGTAAAAACGCTGTGGGCAGCGGTGGGCGGGAGGCATGATTCCAGAGCTGCTGCCGGAATGTAGCTGCCCAAAATAGTTGGTGGTATAGTTCTGGGAGCTGTCGCTGCCTCATTGGTGGCGTAGAGGGTCCAGAAGGTGCCCACCAAAGGCGAGGTGGCTGCGGCGAAACTGCTAAAATGGCGGTTGTGGAGTGAGCAATAAAAGGGCTGCTGATATACTGGTATGCTCCAAGACTGTTAGTAGACTGGTATGCTCCGGATGACTGCTGGTAGACTGGTATGCTTAGAAAGGCTAAAAAAAGTCTGGTAGACCGGTGCCTCTTGAGAATTCTGAAAAAATAGCCAAAAAACTAACGGTGAGATCGAACAGACATGGGTTGAAAGCCAGATCTGCAAGAGATGTTTCTCTCAGGCCGACTGAGTCAAAACTGGGCCTGAGAGGAAGAAGCAAGGGGTGTGGCTGAAAAACTATGACTCAGTCTCTAGGCAGATCTGACTGTAGCAACCCAAGTCTGGCCGATGCCATAGCCTCACTGGAGAATGTCTCCCATCTATTTTCTTTTTCATGAAAGACTGGAACAAAAATGAGTACAATTTATTTTATTGCTATTGTGGTTCTTCCTCCCCCCCATTTATTCCCCAATACCTTAACTTGCATTTTATTGCAAATGTATTAGGGTGGTACTGTCAGAGTGGGGAGGAAGACTGGACTAAGTACATAAGTGATGAAAGAAGTGAAAAAAATATAAATAGTTAGACATTCAATAGTTTTGTGTTTTAATTTCAGTTACTTTATAGCATTGTCTTGACTCTAAGGATAGAATATTTCCTTCGGTCGACTTCTTGCTTGAGTCATATAACTGAGGGAAAAGAACAAGGAGATTTCTGCATATTATTGAAATTATTTATAAAATAAAAATGATAAAATTATTATTGAAAACTATGTAGTTGGCTAGCTTAATTTCCTCTGGGATAATTTGTGGGGGCACCCGCCCTGTGGAATGAGCTGCCTCCTGGAATACGATTGATCCCGGACCTCCGGACCTTCCGTAAAGCCCTGAAGACGTTTTTATTTCATCAAGCCGGCCTAGCCTAAATGGTTTTTAATTGGGATTTTAAATTTTATGGATTTGGGGTTTTAAATTGGGTAGCCAGTGATTTAATTCTTTTAATTATCTTAACTTTTGCATTTGTATGTTTTTTAATTTTGGCTGTTCACCGCCCTGAGTCCCTTCTGGGAGAAGGGCGGTATACAAATTAAATAAATAAATAAATAAATAAATAAATAAATAAATAAATAAATAATAATTTGGAGCTTGGATTTTGGTTGCTAAAGGTCTAGACCTAGTTGCTAGTATCAAAATGGTACACTAACCCAGTTGGTCTTCTACTTCATCCCAAAACACCCAGCCAATGTATCTAAAGTCTAGGAGTTAACTCCTATACACTAGTTCTTTAAAACTTCTACTGGTACACTACACTGCCTGAATTCTAGAAGCATGCCAGAGGGAATAGCTTAAGAGTTTTCAACACTGATGTGTGATCAGGTTGAATTCTTTTACAAGCCGAAGGCCAAAAGGATGACTGTTGCTGGATGATTTACAACTAATTTAATTACTGGTTTTATATTAAACAGATGCAACATTTATTTTGGTATACCACAGTCTTCTAATTTTGGATCATATTAGTATTTTTAAAAGGCAGCTCTAATACTATTAGCAGATGGATGCATGTTATTGCAGTAGAGGGAACTGGAAATTCTCAATATACCTAGCTATAAATATTTTTTGACATTTATTATCCTCACTTGAGTTCAGGTGCTAAAATACTTGAACTTAAAATGTGGCTGTAGTTGAAAAAAAAGATATTGTTCCTAATAATTTCTCAGGCAATGATAGAGATCAAACACAGCAGAGAGATGAAATCTCTCTGTTTGTGAGACCTGTATTGAAATGACAAAATTTAGGTTAGCTTCCTGATGTCAAGCCACATAGCTATTCAGATCTGCTCTGATAAAATAATAGATTATGGTCTTGTATTATGGTCCTGTACCTAGTAATGGAGATTTTTAAGTTCACTATTATGTACCTGAGAGCTTTGCTTGTCCTGAGGGAAATAGAAAGATTAAGTTAACCAGAAGATCATATCCCTTAGAAAATCTGTCCAATAAATAAACGTGGAGTGTATGTAATACAGTGAATTTTAAGACTTATCTTTTAAGTTAATACATATTGCAGTAGTTTGGTTGATATGGTTGGTGGGAGATCATAAAATAGCACATCAGGGATCATTACCACAATCACCTATAAGGTAAACTACATTGAGAATGGATTGTAGGTATTATTGACTTGGAAGTTAACCTACATGATATAAGTCTGGATACTAAACTAGGTACAAGTCCCAGGAGATAACTAAAGGGGAAATAAGATGCCACTCATTAGCTATTTAAGAATATATTCCCAAAAAATATCAATGATGCCCAAATTTTCTCCATGCTTGAAACTATAATCCTGTACACTGCCCAGGTTGCTATATCAGTGAGATAGGACACACAGATATTTAATTAATTAATTAAATAATTCTAGCATTGTTCTGTCCCCCGTCCTCACACAGACAAATGCAGTATCAAACACGCTTGCCAATAATTTATTGTATAAACAGACCAGAATTCCTGGCAGACAAGAGTTCTGGCAGCTAACTGTAAAACACCTGCCAAGTCCAATTAGTACTCCCAAAAAACAGGAGCGGCCTTATCTGCAGTCCGTTTCCAGAGCAACAAATTATCCACAAGAGTTTAGTCCAAAATATATCTGAGCTGAAGTGCAGGATTCACGATGTGACTCTTTAGAGTTTAAACTTTTGTCTGTCACAAAACCTGCCGAAAAATCACGCCCCCTTTTATCCCTTGTGGGGCGTGGCTCAGTGACTCAGCTCAATCCCTGGCCCTCCCACGCCTCTTCCTTGGCTGCGCATGCTTCTCCCTCCGACGCTGCCTGGGATCAAGCCAGGATTCATCATTATCACTCTCTATCAATGGGTGCTCCGAAATGCCTTCCTCCTGGCCCATCCCAGGCTGTTCCTCCTGGCCTTTGGATAGAACCTGAGGCATTGCCAGAGAGGAGAGGAGAGGAGGGTCCTGGAGAGGGAGGCCTTGTCAGTTTCTCCCCCTCACCTTCTGAGTCCTCTTCCTCCATAAGGACAGGCTTGGGAGTCGGAGTCACAACAAGCATCCTTCTCTCAAGTCGCTATCACATCTTGCAGATTGGCACCAAAAGAAGCTGTGTTTTCTCTTGCTGCTTCAGGTGGTAAGCTCCTTTTTCCTGAGTGATTATGGATGACTCTGCTTGGAATATCTTCTAGGCCAGACCCTAACCTTTTCTTGATCACGATTCATCTTGTTTAGCAGTTCCTAGAAGTTATGCCTGTCTTATGGTTTCCTCTGCTGTGCCAAAATATTGTATATCATTTCAATTTATTATCTACAAATCACTGGTGAAAGATTTTGCAAGAGAATTAGCTAAGAATATATCCATACTAGTATTTTTCACAACTCAAAAAGTGCAAAGAAGATTTAACATGGTCAATGAGATTGTGAATAACATTATATATTAACTTCTTTAAACTAAAACATCACATCAAATCTTATGAAACAAAAGTTTGTTTAGTAATTGAAATATGCCTTCCAAGATTTTTGCTGCTCAGGTAAGAGGGAACTCATGATCGATTGCATTATTTTCACAGGTACTGTAGACTTTCTTTGAGTTCCTAAATGGGATAGTGCAGCTAGAAGATACTGAAATATTTCATGAAGATATTATTCTAAAACATAAAACCTCTGTTGATTAACTGTGAGAAACTACTAATATATATATTTTTTTTTATTGAAAAGGTTTTCAAATACAAATTTTTCCCCCTTTTTCCCCCCCCTCCCCCCCTCCCTAACCCCCCCTCCCCACCCTTCCCCCCCTGTGACTTCTTCGTAACAAAAAAAACCCCTAATTCATAACAGATTACTTACTCCCTCCTCAAAATACTGACCTTTACTTACTAAAAGTATTATAAATCCCCCTTTATCCATACATTTCAGAAAAGAAGAAGAGAAAAAAAACAAAAAAAAAACAAACACATTATACTATAACTATTATAAAATAACTTCTAATTTAGCATAATAGTGTTTTATATCTATACATTATTGCAACAATTCAAAACCACCTTCCACTTTAAAACTATACGATAAGTCCTACTTTAATAACATTTCAAAGCGGGCTCCCCATAAAATCTAATTTAACATTTATTCCACTCTATCCATTTCCTCCACTCCCCTAAATGTATCACTTAAAAATCCCTTTTCTTAAACTAATCAGTCTGTAGCTAGCTTATTCACCCACTGTCTTACAAATTTACCATACACAACAATTCTTGATATCTTTAATTCACTGCCCACACTACTTAAAAATATATATATATATATATTCCATTGTATCTAAATAAAAAAAGAAAAGACAATAACTTTAAATTTATAGTCCATATAATATCTTCTTGAAGTCTTTCCACTGGATTGTTAAAACCAACATCCATAATAGGGTAACATAGCTTGCTGATGCAACAGTTTATTCAAGATCTCCAATCATATCTGCCCCCATCAGTAGTAAACATCTTCTTATATATATAAAAGTAAAAACAACCACCCGAGTGACATTATAATTATATTCCATATAATAATAATTGTGGGTTTCATCAGGATTATTAATTTCCATCATCGTATTGGGTAACAACCCGATCTTCTGCATGTCCCAATGTGATTCTCTTGCCTTATAATTCAAGATAATTATAATATATTTATCAACACAAAAAGAAGTTTCAAAGTAGATAATTCAAAACCATCAATTTGAGGCTCTTTCCATGTCCCAAAATTACGGCAATGCAGAGATCTGCCACTATCCTCAGGATGATATTGACCAATATGTCGCCTCCTCTATGTTTTCACATAATCATTCATATTTTAAAATCACTGGCTTCACTGTTGCTTGGGTTAGAAATTTCTATTTTTGTACAACCTATTTCTTTTTTTGTTTTCTTTTTGTGGGTTTGACTTCCATCCTAATTTTTTGTGTCTCACATTTCTTTTTTATCCCTTGTATATCCTCTAATTGGTTTCCATGCTTGTCCTTGCCTTGATAAGTCATCACATTAAAATCAGATGGCACTTCTCTCAAATTTGTAGATAATCCAGCTGGGGTATCCGATAAATCCAAAGGCAATTTATCTGGTACAGTCTCTATCTTTAGTTCCAGCTCCTTCTGCTTATCCTGTATTATATCTGAAGACGTTAAATTCATTTTCAACCTATTTTGATAAAATTCTTCCGCTCTTTCAACAGTATTTAACTGGTATCTTTCTCCTTGATATCTCAATATAATACCAACTGGGACGTCCCACCGGAATTGAATATTTCTCCTTTTTAACTCAGACACCAGAAAGCCAAATTTCTTCCTTTCCATTAATATCTTAGGTGGGAGTTCCTTGTAAATCCAAATCTTTCTTCCATACAATTGCAAATTAGAATTGAAGGAATTTTGCACAATTTTATTCCTAATTTCTTTATCTGAAAAATAGATTACCACATCTCTAGGCAATTGCCTTTGCTTGGCAGTCCAGGAGTTTATTCGATAAGCTCTGTCAATCCTACAAAACACTTCCTCAGGTTGAATCTTTAAAATCCCAGCTAGAAATTCAGAAGATATTTTCCTTAAGTCATCTCTGTTATTTTCCTGCAAACCTCTAAGTCTTATTGCATATTCTGTGAAATTATATTGTATCTTTAGAACCTCTTTTTCAATCCTCTGTTGCAGATTTTCTACATTACCAGACTTTTGGTCAGCATCCATTTTAAATTTTTTTTTCTGAACTATAATCCTGAATATTTAACAAATCATTTTCAATTTTTTGAATTCTATTGTCCAATTTATCTTGAATTTCATCCATTTTTGACTCTAGTAAATTAGTATTTGTATCCAACCGAATCATGAATTCTGACACTTTTAAAATTTTTTGCTGCAAAAAGTCAAACTTGGATTTCACCAATTCCTTAGTTTCCTGCTTAAATTTTTCAAGTTGCTGATTCACAATCTCATCCCTTCTTTCAATCTCCTCTAGGAGAAATTCTATTATATTAAAATCAGGTTTCTGGGACTGAAGAGTTAAAACTTGTTCCTTTAAATTCTTAGTGGGGGAATCCCCCCCACCTATTTGTTTGTCTGACTTCACAAGCCTCAGTGCCATGTTTCCACCTAAGCAGGCTTTGTTAGAAGAAAAAAAAAAAAAACAAGACAAAAGACTTCCAGCCAGCGAGAATCAGGCCTCCAGGGGAAAAAGAGAAAAACAAAAACAGGAGCGGAGTTTTGTCTACAAATGTAGCCAGTGGTATTTATTCCGCTACATTGTAATAATAAAAAACGGAAGAACTTTCCCTCTCAAACTCTTCTCCAGCCGCGGCAGACGCCATTTTAAAAAGAAACTTTTTTCCTCTTTCTCTTCCTCTATTCTCTTAAGTAATTTTTAAAAGATAAGTAAAATACTTGCGCTTCAGTATTACAGGTCCAGCTCACATTTTCTTTGAGTAATCTGTCAAATTCGCAGGCTTGCTTTTGACGCCTGGCTCTGCATTAGCAGAGGTCTCCCAAAGCCCGGAGCAGCGGCTGGGGATATGGGGCATCTCATCCGCTCCATCCCAAAAGTAAAAGAAAAACTTTTGGGACTCTGCAGAGAGTTCTACCCACCCCTGCCGGCTCTATCTCCGTTTCCTCATGGGAACGGAGTTTTTTCGAGCCGCCGTTCCGTTGTGAAGGCGGCTCTGACAGGCAGTGGAAGCTGACGATCCCAAAGGAACGTCTGGCGGCGGCCAGCAGCAAACAGGAAGTCACTACTAATATATTTTGTTTGAAATGACTTTGAGGAAAAAACTCAATAATCCAAACAATCAATTCCAGCATTTAAAATAAAGTATCATTGACTTTAGTCTTGTTGCAGGGGCTGGGAATACTGGTTTCCCAGAATGCAACCTATTTCTAAAGTCTTCTGATCAAAAATAGGCAAGTTCATTCCAAAATATATGTTCCAGGTCCACCTTGCATAGGCAAGCAAGAAGAACAAAAAAAACAAAAAAACAAGAAAGACCCAGGAGAATCAACAAGCATTTTCTCTATATCCACCCTTCATCTTAGATCATCCTCAAAGCCATCAGGCAATTTCAGTTCTAGAACTTTAAAAATTAAGCAAGCTGAAACAAAACTGGAAGAATATAAATCCTTATTTCATTCATTACCTACCACATCCCCCCAAATCTGGAGCTTTTACACTGCACTTTCAAATATTTAACAAAACAAGATGAATTTAATGGCACTCTATTAATGGCACTATTTTCAATAAGACAGTCTGTTAATTTTATTGAAGGATAAAAGTAATAGAAAATAAGTTTCTAACTACAAGAATGTTGTCTAAATCTTCAAGGGGTGTATCATAGGAATAATTCCAATAAAAGGAAAAGGAAAATTAGGAGTGATCCTGACATAATCACAATGTATAACAGGTATATTTTGAGAAATTTTATCCATGAAATAGAGTGGGCACACAAGATGATCACTCAGTTAGCCAGTTGTAAATGGCTTATTCCATTCTACACAAGCAAATGAGATAACGAAATCAATTTTTTTGCACCATTACTACCGTTAGAATAGTCAATATGAACTTTTAGCTTGGCTGGACTGGGGCTGAATTTCCTGTCAGTTGTGCTCTGGCCATCATCTTAGTCCTTTTATCACTCCCAACTCTCAATAAATTAAATAGATAATGATTGAGTTCTCCAAGACAAGACAGCACACCAATGACTGACTGTGTTGACAGCTGGAACCTCCTCTGAGGTCAGCAACACAGGTGCTGACAGGAAAGTTACCCATATAACTAGGAAAACATCCAGGATTCAGAAACCATTATATAGCTTCCTCACATAAACTCCTTATGCTGTTACAGTTAAGTAGTTTATGACCAATAAATAAAAATGACTTTGGCTCCAGATCTACATATGAACATTTTCTTGCCCAGAACAAGATATTGAATTGAATGTGTACATCATTTTTATATATTCAGAAACATTCACTAACATTGCAATCTAGATGTGTTTGTGGCTTATACTATTGCACTTGGTGCCAAAGTGTTCAAAAATAGGTATTATAATTCTGAAAGAATTTCCACACATTCATGCATCTGGTGCAATGGACTCTAATTCATGGAAAGTATCTAATACTGTATAATTGAGTTCTTCAAGGGAACCTCCCACTAGTAGATAGCTTATTCTGATGCTTTTCAGATCTATGTTTGCTTCAGCCATATAAATTTTCTAGAGACATGGTAGATATATGAAGCAAAATATCAGCAGATGGTCCACTTGTTCCCCTGAGTTGTTGGTTTGATATCTTTAACTTAGCTTCCTAATAAAGGCTTTTGAAAAAAGCTTGTTTCCTCACTCAGAATTTCCACTAAACTGAGTACTCTCCAGGAAGTACGATAATACTTAGAAGGATTTCTTTGATAGTTATGTGTTCATCATATTTTGGATATAAGTGGATTCTATTCTCCACAGATACTGCCAAGGTCTACATGCTGCATTTCACTGGCTTATAGTTTAAATTTTTCTGTGGCACCCAGATGAAAACGTTTAGGTAATGTGAGTGCTCTTAAGAAATCTGCCTTAAAAATAATCACCTCATCCTGATAATTGAACATGTGGTGCACAGCAAATCTGCCAGAAATGCAGCCCATTAAGCTTTGAAAGGTACTGAGGGAATATAAAAAGCTAAAAGCAGCATGATAAATTCAAAAGAACTTTTTATGAGGTTGTACTGTCCATTTCGATGTACCTTCTTTTCACAGAAACTGCTTGGAAAACTTTACATCAAACTAAGAAAAAGCCTTACAGGTGGTCCTTGATTTACGACCACAACTGAGTCCAAAATTTCTGTTGCTAAACAAGACAGTTAAGTGAGTTTTATCCCATTTTTGACCTTTCTTGCCATAGTTTGTCAAGGACTATCTGTAAGGCTCTTTCTTAGTCCAATCTAAAGTTTTCCAAGCAGTTGTGAAGTGAATCATTGCAACTGTTGAGTTAGTGACATGGTTGTTAAATGAATCTGGTTCCCCGTGGATTGTGCTTGTCAAAAGGTCACAGAAGGTGAACATGACCCCAGGACACTCTAACCGTCATAAATCCATTTCAGTTGGCAAGCATCCGAATTTTGATCACATGACCATGGCGATGTTTGTTGAGAAGTCCCAGGTTAGTGTCCAAAGTACACATGTAGATCAAGAAAGGCAGAGACTTGTTCAGCATATCTCTCATCTAGGCCATGTAGTCCCAGGTTTCCTCCACCCTACCCCAAACCAAGACAAGACAGTTTCCAGAAACCCTTCTGGGTTGAGCAGCAGCAGCTGCATAAGCATTCATATGGGAAACAGCTGCTTTTTTTGTTCATCACCATGCCTTCAGCTACTATATCATATTTGGGCTACAAAACTCCAGGTGACAATTTCTCCTCAGCAAAGAATACAGAAACCATTACTTTTAATAAACTTCTTACAGCATTATTTTTTAAAACAACTTTATTGTCATTGTACGTGTATACACAGTATACCCATACAACGAAATTAACTTAGCACCCAAAGACCAGGTCCAACACACATAACAATCCCCAAACACACTCCCATCCACCACAATTCCCCACCCCTAAACCACCCAAACATCCACACAACAGACCAAGTAATACTGTCCAACAGCTCACTGATGGTGGTCCTTTAGTTCATTGTTGAGTGCAATTATAGTTCTGGGATAAAAACTATTCAGAAAACATGTGGTCCGAGTTTTAATTGTTCTGTAACTTCTGCCAGAAGGCAACAGTCCAAAAAGATTGTAAGCAGGATGGGAAGAGTCTCTGAGAATGTAATGCAACTTTTTTATCTGCATGGAATATTGGGGTATTCCATGTAGCACTTTGTATAATATTCTTTTCCTCTTAAAATTCAAAATGCATGCTTTTTTTTTTTTTTTAAGTAGAATGGTTGGTCTCCAATGCAATTTTGGCACGTTTAAGTTAAATAGCAAGGGAGAAGTGGATAAGAAAATATCCAGATCTACCAACCAATGGGTAAGTAATTCATGGCACCAAGCCATACAGTGGATCCAGACCCCTCTTCCTTCTTCTTTTGAATGAATGTCTGCATATGTGTTCTCTATGTAAGCTGAATCTTCCATTCTTCTTACGTATCTTATCTTCCCCACTTACTCCTATCTTCTGCCGGTCTCAGCTGTCCAGAAAAGGCAATGCAGGGTGGAATATTCTCAGTAGATGCCCTCTCTGCCTCCAAAACTTATGATTAGATGAAATTCTAAATTTGTGGCCTTCACCTTTCAAATCTTACACATGTGAATCAGAGCTTCATTCTATGATATTATCATTAGGTACCCTTGAATAAAGTGAGCCATATTTCTGCATATTAATTAATATGATGAAAAATTAAGAATGCAAAAAAAAATAATATTTGCCTGGTGCTGAGAAATGCCTAGGAAGCACACTCCAGAACTAGGGGATACTTGGATGCATTGCATATAGACTTTTGCATCCTATCATGCTCATAGCTACACCTTTTCACAAAGTTAGTTCTTGAGTGTGGGTACGATCATGATAGTGTCATTAACACAATAAACAAATTTGGGCAAACCCTGGAAGACAGTGGAGGACAGGTGGTTTGGCGTACTATGATCTCTGGGGTCGCAAAAAGTCACATGATTTAACGACTGAACAATAATATGAGCATGATAAGATATTAAGTCTATATGCCTAAGAACCAATACTAGACATGTACACCCCTAACTTCCTCAAAATCCACCGCCACAGGTCTTAAATGCAAGCTACGTAACGCAAGAAGCCTCGTAAACAAAAAACAGATTTCCTCCTCTTACTAAATACAGCTATATTCGACATTATATTTGTCTGTGAGATGTGGCTGAATTCATCCCTCCCAGACCCCATTACCACAGTCAGAGACTATCATGTTTACTGGTCTGACCGTGAAATCCGTAGAAGAGATGGTATTGCTATCGTCTATAAAAAATCCCTAAATTTAAAAAATATTCAAGTTACACAGGAGCTTGCTCTTACTGAGACCATCATATGCAAGCTGTCCCTAAACACCACACGTTGCTTCTTACTTTGTTACAGAACCTCTGATTATGACCTTGTACATGTGAACAAACTAACTTCACTACTAACATGGGCAGCCTCTTCCCCACACCCTCTTATCTTTCTTGGTGACTTCACTCTACCTCTTATTAATTGGACCCTAAACAAATATACAACAGAACCAATACATACAACCATGTACAATGCCGTTACTAATCTGGGATTGGATCAATTTATAACAACACTAGACTCAACAACTGCCTTGATCTCATCTTCTGCAATAGTTTAAACTCAATCTATGGTCTACAAATAAATGAACCCTTTTCAAACAGTGACCACAGAAAAGCCAACTATGATCTCATAACTGATGACCTCTCATCTCTTAATTGGCAAACTCTGTTCACTGGCTGCATCATTGCCGAAGACCATTATAATATTTTTTTACACAAAGTCAAAAGAATCATTAAACTATATGTACCACTAATAAACCCCAAAACCAGGAAAAACAAATTACCCATAACAATAAGGAAGCTTCAGTAAAAAAAAAAAAAAAAAAAAATTGACGCTAAAACAAAACTAGCTAACTTTAAAAGTCGCTACAAATTCTTATGCTGGTAGATAAAGGCAGAATGCATCTGTTATCACAGCAAACAAGAGGAAAACCTATGCAGAAAACCCATCCGGGCCTTCTATAATTTTGTAAACAACAAACTTAAAGACTCAAGTTCCATCCCACCACTAAAAGGGCCAAATGGGAAACACTGTAATGATGAAACTCTTAAGGCCAACCTCTTCAACACATTATTTGGTTCAGTCCTTGTAAACAGCAATGGATCATGCCCCACATTTCCCAATCATACCACAACTAATTACAACGATCTACTACATGTTGATTTCACAGACGATGCTGTTGAAAAAGCATTATGCAACCTAAAACCATTTCTATCTATTGGCCCTGATGGATTATGTGCCTACTTCTTAAAAAAGCTCTCAACCACCATAGCAGAATTTCTTAGCATAATCTATGAAATATCTTTCAGAATCAGCTCCTTGCCTAATTTATGATCACTAGTCACAGTCACCCCTATCTTCAAAAAGGTTGACCCCAGCCTACTTGAAAATTACAGACCAATCTCATTATGTTGCGTCACCTGCAAAGTCATGGAATCAATCATAAAACAATCCATTACCATCTACTTAGAAACAAACAACCTATTCTCTAACAAGCAGTTTGGCTTCAGAAAGAATTTGTCCTGCAATCTGCAACTCTTAAACTGCAAAAACATATGCACTTCACAACTCGACCAGGGTAAAGCAATAGATGCAATTTACATAGACTTCTGTAAAGCCTTTGATTCAGTGGTACATGACAAACTACTTCTAAAACTAAAATCTTATGGCATTTCCAGATCCCTGCATAAGTGGATAGCGATGTTCCTATCAAACAGGCAACAAATAGTCAAAATAGGGAATGCCCTATCAAACCCTGCACCTGTTAACAGTGGTGTCCCCTAAGGCAGCGTTTTAGGACCTGCACTCTTTATACTTTACATAAATGACTTTTGTGATCATATTATAAGCAACTCTGTTCTCTTCGCTGATGATATAAAACTATTCAACACCACCAACAATGCTGCTATCCTACAAAGAGACCTTGATTATGTATCAGAATGGTCAAACAATTGGCAACTCCAAATCTCAACAAACAAATGCTCTATCTTACACATTGGTAAAAAAAAAAAAATCAGAACACAAAATTCAAGCTGGGCAGATACGACCTCGTAGATGACCCTCACTCGGTCAAGAACCTCGGAGTATTCGTCTCTAATGATCTAAGTGCCAGAGCTCACTGTAACAGCATTGCCAAAAAGGCATTAAGAGTTGTTAACCTAATCTTGTGTAGCTTCTTTTCTGGTAATATTGTACTGCAAACTAGGGCATACAAAACTTTTGTTAGAACAATTCTTCGCCGCCTTCAGTCCGACCTAAGCATAGTACATAAAATTATCAGCTACAATGTCCTACCTGTCAATGACTACTTCAGATTCAACCACAACAATACACGAGCACACGATAGATACAAACTTAAGGTAAACCACTCCAAACTTGATTGCAGAAAATACGACTTCAGCAACAAAGTGGTCAATGCCTGGAATGCACTACTTGACTCTGCTTTCTTTCCCAAACCCCCAAAACTTTAACCTTAGACTGTCTACTGTTGACCTCATCCCATTCCTAAGTGGACTTTAAGGGCATCCATAAGCGCACCAGCGTACCTACCATCCCTGTCCTACTGTTCCCTTTTATTGGTATCCATTTCATGTATTCATAATCATGTTTATACCTATATCTGTTAACTAATACATGCTTGACAAAATAAATAAATAAATATAATAAAATAAGGAAAAAATGTGATTGGCTTTCCTGGAACAGAAAGCTGGGTGGGCGGGAACGGTATTGTCCAATGGAGGTCGTGGCAGCCTGCAGTTTGTATTGAACTGATTCTATTATCAAAGATTTTCTTTGATGAGGATTTTCTTATCAAATGCTTATTTAGCATTTTCTTAATCTGTTTAGAGTCAACCCTGCATATATAAAGGGAAGAGCACCTTAAAGTGCAGATATGTCCTAGGTTGGATCATCGCAATGACAATGATATCCAGAAATCTTTGATAACTTCTCTTTCCTACCCCCTGCTTTTTGTGAATGTTTTATTGACTGTGAACAAGGGTTAGAATTAAGGGAAGTCTTTTTTTTATTAAATCCATAAAATTTTGATGTTTACTAACTTAATGTTTTTAATAGTTTCATGTTTTTATATTTTATTTTTATGATGCTGTAAACCAACCAGAGTTACTTGACAGTGAGATGGGAAATATATACAGTAAACTTAATAAAGATATAATAAAGATATTTCAAATATTGGGGTCCCCATTGTTTTTGGATTATTGATTTTAATTTTGTTGTGATCCTTCCTATTACAGGAATGTGTTGATAACACATAACATAGTAAAGTTCTGTTAAACAGCAAAAAATTCATGTGAACTTGATTCTATCCTTCTGTTAATGCAGCCTAGGATTGCATTAGTTTCTTTGGCAGCTGCAGCACACTGCTGGCTCAGAAAGAAGACATCAGTTGTATTATAAGTGAAGGTGATAAGTTACTAAAATTGTGATGAAGAGGAACACAAACTCTGTATATATTTTTCTTTTTTCTTTAGTGTATTTTTTAACTTTCCTCTTCCTTTTTAAAATCTTTTCTGCACTTCCTATTTTTTTCATTCCATTTTTTAAAGTTTGTATTCATTTTTACCTTTTTAATTGTAATTTTAAAGGAAAACTTCTATATAAAAAGTTAGATCCAAAATAGTAGGTGATTGCTTCTGTTCACTCAAGAGGCCAAATTTTAAATTATTTTCATGTCTCACAGGGGCTATAATGACATACTAGCTCTGTCTGTAGCAATGTTTCCTACTCTCACTCTAAATCAGCTTTGTAAAACACAGCATAATTATTTACACAGTGCTGACGCAACTCATGTAAAACAAACATAGAAAACTTTGCGCTAGCAGAGTCTTTAATTCTGAATAAGTGCAAGAGAGAAGCCACATTGTAAACTCAACATTTACCCTTCCACCAACATTTTGCCTCTTGAGAGTCTCTTGGGCTGCAAGAGATCAAATCAGTCAATCTTAAAGGAAATCAACCCTGACTGTCCTTTGCAAGGGCAGATACTGAAGCTGAAGCTCAAATATTTTGACCACCTAATATGAATAGAGGACTTATTGGAAAAGACCCTGATGTTGGGAAAGACCGAATGCAAAAGGAGAAGGGGATGGCAGTGAATGAGGTGGTTAGGTAGTGTCATTGACACTATGAATGTGAATTTGGATAAACTGGGAGACAGTGGAGTACAAGGGGACCTGGCCATACTATGGTCCATGGAGTAATGAAGAGTGGGACACGACTTAGCAACTGAATAACAACATTTTGCAAAAGACTCCATGCTAATAGTTCTCAGTAATCTCCAAATTTAAGCAATTAAGTTAGAAATGGTACAAATTAAAAAGAAAAATGCATCAATTATAGTAGGGGAAGGGGTTGCTGTTCTCACTATTAAAATGTGCCTTTATTCTGTGACATGTACTTTCCTTCCCCTTATTAACATCATTTTGTTAATAATGTTTATAGTACTATGTAATAGTACATTCATCAAAATCTTCAGAAAGACCCCAGGCTGCTATTTTGTTTCCCCACAAAGATTTCTCCTTAAACAGTTTGGAAAGCTTTTCAGAGATAATGTACTGGCAGCACAGGCATATATTGTAAAGTAACTTACCCTTTCAGGCTTGCATTTCAAGGTGTTACTCAAGATAGCCAGGGTTTTTTGCCCATGTTCAGGGCTGAAAAAATGCAAACTACTTGGTGCTTTAGTCCAAAGGGCTGAGGCTCAGATTCCCCCACACCTCACCTCCAACTAATCCATCATTCTTGTCATGATCTTAAGAAAGCGATACAGTAATCTGTCTCTCTGGAAAAAAAGAAAAGGATAGTCTGCTGCAGTCTTTTATATTTTCTTGAATTATAGCACTTTCTTTTCCATCTGACTTTTTACCAGGAGAGTTTAGTAAGTTTTTTTTTTTTTATAAGCACACAAGTACAGGTTCTTCATTCACTACCTATCCTGAACCCAGCAAGCTGAATCCATCTGGAAGCTTTTCTTTCTCTCCCCCAAGAACCTTTTAGGAAAGACTTTTTTCTAATTTGGAACAGATTCACTCCCTGCAGATTCAGTTGCTTTTGCCATCATCTTGCAATGAGCTGCAGCAGATGGGTCCATACATGTCATTTCAGAAACACAAGGAGTCAGGAAAGGAACACCAACACCTAAGTACGAAATCATGAAATCCAAGCAACAACAGGGTAGACAGATTGCATAAAAATTCAACAAAAGATTAGGGTTGCTTCATTTGTTTTGCTTGTTAACCATTTCCAAATTTTACTTTCTATTTTTTTCAATTCTATACAAATAGTCCTCGCTTAACAACCTGTTGCTCAATGATCATTTGAAGTTATGACAGAACACTTCAAAGCAATTTATGACACAGCTCTGGAGTTTCAATGGTGGTACACACACAGCCACAACTGCATTTTGGGCATCAGGCAACCTGCTCTACTTTACAGCCGGTTGCAATGTTCTGTGGTCATGTGATCATGATTTAGTATGTTTTTGATAATTTCCAGCCTTTTGGCCAGCTTCTGACAAAATAACACCCATAGGAATATACTGATTTGCTTTACAACTACAGCATTCACTTAATGACTGCCACATTTATTTAACAAACATGGCGTTCGTTTAATGTCTGCTGCAAAAAAAGTCATAAAATTAGATCTAGTCATGTGGGTGCCTCAACCTATCACTACCTGTGACTTACAACAGAAATCTCTGGCTCCATTATAGTCATAAGTCAAGGAATCATGAGAAAGGCCTTAGGACCCTGTCTATCAGCAGGATCACTCTCTGAAAACAGATCAGAAAAGATCAGCCTATTAATCTGAAAATGGCAGGCCAATGAGATATACCCCAAAGGGTTGACTTTATCTGCAAGTTTCTTCCAATTTGGCGAAAAAATAAAATATGCATGCATTTAAAAATAAATAAATTACAGGACTCATCTAAGATTTGGCAGACTTAATCATCTAATAATTTGAAGCTATTCCTGAAACTTTCATCTGACTATGTCAAATACTGACTAAGACAGTATAATCATTTACTAATTTCCAAGAATAATCAATGGAAGAATAAGATTTCTGAATTGTAATTTGGATTCCTACTCTGAATCAAATAAGAGTGCCTCTCGTCCATCCCAGCCAAATTGGCCTACTTTTGAATCTCTACATCAGGTTCCAGACTAAATCTTGTCATTACATTTCTGTGCTATTTTCTAGATTAGAGGTAAATAAACATTTTTAGGTTGATTAAGTATTCCTTTGCTGGTTGCAGTGATTGAGTGATGCAATAATATTACTGGGACTAGAGCTGGTTTTGATGCTTTTCACATGTTCTCAAGGGGCAGGGGAGCATTATGTTACAGGAGGCTTACATTAAACCTTGCATTTTTAAGGTAAAGGTACATGGCTCATACCTTCTTATTAAAGAGCCAACCTCAAGTCACTAAAAGTAGATGGATTTGCCACCAAGTTTTAGCTTGGTTTCCTCTGCAACATAATGGCTCTAACTACCACAGATAGTCCTTGAGTTACAACCACAATTGAGCTGAAAATTCTGGTTCTACCCAATTACTGTATATAAAGTTTGGGGTCTTAGAAGAAATTCATCTACTTTGCTGTGGATTCTCCAAGCAGTTGCATGCTAAGAGAAAAAGTAAGTAACATGGTATTAGTAGGTCTCTCTCTTGCTGTCATCCTCTCCTTGCCTCTCAAAACTGTCATGCTGCAAAGCAAAGCATCAACTTCTTAGATCACCTTTATATACTACTGTGTGTATATTTAGCAGTCTTACAAAATACAAATTACAACTTTGTGTTTTAGCTGGAAAGCAGGAGGGGGGGGGGAAACCCTGAAGTGGTAGAAAAACTATAGAAGGGCTTGGGCTGGTGGAAAGCGTTTGCTGCCTGGTAAATCAATGGGTGTTTTGTGACTAGACTAATTTTCCCATTGGGCTGTTTAGTAAGTACTCCCATTACATGCTTTCTAAAAATTAAACATGCCCAGTGGCCAAAAATACCAGGCACTCTTTTGGGCTTAGGTTTTGTTGCATTAGCAGTTACTAATCATGATGGATGTTCATTAGCTTCTGATCACAGGCAGTATACCTGAACCCCCAACTGCTGGGGAGCCACAGTGGAAGAGGATGGTTGCCATTGATCCATCAAGCCTCTTCTTCTGCTCTTATGTTTTAAAAAACCCTTCTGTTATTGGTCATGCATCATCAGAAAGCTAATTTATCAAAGGTTTTTTTGGTTATTTTAACAAGGTTTTTCTGAAACAACGATTATCATTTATTTCTGGATTCTGATATTTTTCTCTAGTATGTTCAAAGGCACCTGTGAGGGAGGACGGCATTTTTGATCCTAAAGGTTTATAATACTATAATGTTGGATTCTTGTTTGTGCCACAAGAATCAGCAACTTTGTGCACCCTATCTGGGATTATGTTTGGTTTTGTTGCCCATTGATTCAACCTGACTCCTTGTCACTACAGAAAAAAATGTAGCTTTCTTGGCAACCCTTTTGGAAGTGTTTTGCTTTCTAGGGCTGAGAGAGAGTGACTGGACCAAAGTCACCCAGATGGCTTTGTGTCTAAGGCATGATTAGAACTCACAACCATTAATGAAAATCAAAACATACAAAAATTTTGAGGGTCAATTTATATATGAGTAGTGAATTTTTCATGCTATTTTAGTTAAAAAATGGTTTGGCTTATCCGTGGATAGGCTTATCCATGAATATACATTGTAATTTTTTCATATCTGGAAAGCACATCTCTTAGCCAATTTATTACTGACTTACAAGCCTTAGTGCTATAGGCTGAATTCTGGCTATATTCTGCCTGAAATTTACTTGCTTAAATTTAATGGGATTTAGACCCAAGTTAAAGTTAATTCCTTCCCTGAATTGGGTGAAATAAGGAATGCTACTGAAATGCAAATTGTGGCCATACTTAACATTATGATGAACAATTAGTGGGAAATATATTTGAAACATTTTAGAGACATTTTAGATTTATCCTTCCAGATAAATCTAAAATGTCTCTCTCCCTTTATTCCCTTCCTACCTCATCTCCCAACTCCACTGAATTTTTTTCTAGAATCAGATGGTTAGTTGCTATGTAATACTTAACTGCTGAAACTACCGTATTTATATTGGCTAAATCACTGTGTTGTCATCCAAACTGGTGATTAGTCAGTTGCACTGATTGATAAGCCTGGCATTTTGCCATCTTGCAATTATGCTTGAGATCTCTTTTTAATAGACAGTCCCATGATGAAGCATTATATGATGTGTGTGAAGTACTGTATTTTGCATTCTACTTTTCAGATTTTATATGATGCACTGTAAGCAAAACTTTTGCTTATTTAAAAACTAGCACAGTAGTTCTGGCTTTTTCTACAGGCTCCAGGCTATATTATTCCAATGCACTGAAGTTAAGGTAGCCTTTGAAAAGCCTTTGTCAATATTGAGTCATTACAGAGATAGTAATGAGTCTGGGTTGCACTGATCTTAATTTCATTACTTTTAATGGAGTATATTAAGGTATAATGTTAAGAAGCTGGTCTTCAATTGCTGAACCATGAAGTTCAAACTGGCTTGGAACCAGGATGCTTATAGGAGTGCCATTTTGATCCACCTAATTATTAAAAACTCTTTTCTAACTGTACTTGTTATTGAAAGTCAGGCAGGGGATGACTAGTCACTGTGAAGATATTTTTTTTCAATATTTATGCTTTAATAAGACTGCTCTTCCCAAGCAGATTATCATCATCATCATCAACTAAACATTATTAGACTTGATTTTATTCAATAGTTATGTTAATTGTTTGGATGGGTTGTCTTCTGTTTCAATTGCTGACTATATTTAGATTGAATTATTGTGTACATTCATTTTTACATTATTTCATTTTTCATATTTTTCTATTGCCAGTCAGTAACAACAACTGTGGTGTTAATTGAATGGGGGGAAAATCAAGCTATATGGAATGAATGAAAGAGCGTGCAATTGCTGAACTGAAAGACTGATATACTATTTCACCTTCACCTGCTTTGTTTTCATATTTTCATGTGCCAGGAAGCAGAGGATGAAAAGCAGAGCTATGAGCTTGCCTAAACATTTAAGTTTCTCAAAATATAAATATTGCAGAAGAATATTTGGTATTAACTAATAGAGTCTCTGCAGATGAAGGTCTTTATTGTCTAGCTACACTCACCTACACCACACAGCACAATGTACTGTAGTATAAAACTTGAAGTTGATAAACTTTTGATGAGAAAGTTTCCTTCAGTCTGCAAGTAAACTTTCTCCCCCCTCCCTTTTTTTTTTTTTTTTACAAGCTGTACTTCAAGGTAAGCATACTGTGATAGACCTTTTAGGTTTTTCCATGTTGGCTTGTGGAAGCTTTTATTTGAATAATTTTGTTTACTGTACATTGTTTCTGATCTGTCTTGTATACTGCTAATGTCTGCAGTAATTTGATGTTCCATGAATGTAAAAGATAATGATGCTAATAATAGAAATTCAGACATTCAAATTGCTGATTCAAATGGCAAAGCTATTATCAATCCTGTTACTAGTGAACACAGGCCATGTACAACTGTTTGAGTAGGTGGGGTTCACTTTTACAATTTGAGATTCTGATTTTTAAATACTGAACAAGCTTAAATTCAGGCTGAGTGGCAGGCATATGTAAAAATAATCTAGTTCTACTGCACAAAACCGGACCTAGTTTAAAAACAAATGCAAATTAAATAAAAAGATATTTCAAGCCAAATAGCTTTCAGCAGATAGCTCTAAAAACAAGTATGATCCAAGTGTAAATAGTCTTGAGGCCACTAAAGGGAAAGAAAGCACTTTTAAAAGTACAGGATCAGCAGAAAAAAATTAATGATGCTGAATTTTGTTATGTACTGTATGTCATTTAAATGAACAGGCAATTTCAATTTCAAAAAAATATTTTCAGGAAATTAGAACACGACCTTGACAAAAGAAAGGCATCTCAGTGGGGGACTTTTGGGACAAGGAGAAAAACTCAGATGCTGTAAATCACAGGGACCAGAGGGAAAGGTAGAAAGATTTAGGAAGAGTCAAAGTATATAAGATGGAGCAGGGTGCGGAAAGCAGGGAATAACAAAGACCTTGACTGAGCTATACTTACTGCCCAAGCAATGATCACTACGGCTGAAATTCAGGTTCTGCTATTTAGAAGTTGAAATTAATATGACCGCCTTTCCAAATGCTGTAATATTAAGATTTCTTTTTAAAGAAGCCAAAATATGATTAATTCAGGAAAAGAAAAAAAGGAAATCAAGAGCACAGATATATTAAATTGGGTCCAGGCGGTGCTATCTAGAGCAGGGGTCTCAAACATGCATCATTACAGTGGTGTCACGTGACGTATCGGGACTTCCCTCCCTTCGCTAAACCGGGCGGGGATGGGCCAGTACATGATGCATCCGGCCCACAGGTTGTGAGTTTGACAATCCAGATCTAGACTGTTCAGTCAAGATTATAAAAGCTGGTTATTAAAAAAAAAATAGTTTGGTCAGATTTAACAGGCAGGGAAGCAGAAGCAATTTTGAAAAGATAGGTCCAAGGGTACAAAGAGAAAAACAAAATTTCTGGTTCACATTTAAATTCAATCCCTTGATACTTCTCTTCCCACTCACAGATGGTCCCAGCTGGCTCCCTCCTCAAGACGCCATTTCTGGATCCCACTAAAGTGGACAATTTTCATCCAGTATCTCACCTCTATTTCTTGTGGAATGTTGTAGAGAAAGTAGTTGTGTCACAACTTCTGAAGGCCTTGGAAGAAGCAGATTCTATGGATCATTTTCAATCATGATACAGACCCTGGTGTGGAGTAGAAACAGTATCAGTCATGCTTTTAGATGACCTCTGGCATGGGTGGGATGGGGATAGTGCATCCATCATTTTCCTACATGACCTCTTGGAAGCTTTCTGTACTATTGCCCATGGAATCCTTCTGGATTAGCTCACAGGATTGGGGCTGGGCAGCAGAGTGCTGTGCTGATTCGCCTCCATTTCCAGAAATTCCAGTAAGTGATGAGTAGGGAGGATGATTCTCACCTCAACCACTCCTATGTGGGGTGCACAGGGTTGCTGCTTTTCTAATTCTTCTTTTTAACATCTACATGAGGCCACTGGGTAACCTATCCATTACCACTGGGTGAAATATCATCAGCATATATAACAATTAAATATCTCTACCTCTGGCAAATTAACCAATGCTATGAACGGTCAGCCCTGGAGGCCATCTTTTTCTTTGGATCTTCAGGAGTGCAACACTTAGAGTTGTGGGAAATTGGGAGGGGGGATTGCATGGAGTTGCAGGGATATCTAGCATAATAACATTTTTTTTCTCTGAGAGTCAAGGACATCCAGCCTGCACCTGGAATGGCATGATTGGGAGGCATCTCCAGTTGGGATGGTGCATTGATTGGACCATGTGATGGACATGTGGGGCAGGGGAAGGGACTTGGACTTTCTTTTGGGTGGGGAAAACCTGGAAGCTTTCAGATTCGGGTTTTCCCAAATGTGCTAATATGACATCTCTAATAAAATGGAACTTTAAGGAACTTCTGGCCTCGGAGTCTTCTTTCGTTGGGGGTGTTACTTGGAACCCTGACATGAACATCTTATCCCAGCATCTTGCAGATGCCATCAGCTAAGGACCTACATTTAGTCAGTAGCAGGAATTGTGCCTTATCTGCGATGGTGTCCGCCTTGTGGATCATCTTTCCTTCAAAATTAGATTACCTCCGTCACTTTGATATTCCAAAAGATCCTCAGGACTAGGTTATGTTATCAGGCCTGTGGTTCCTACGGAACTGGAGACTTCATTAGATGGCTCCATTGTTGAGATGGAAATTCTTATCCTCCTTTCACCTATGGTTTATATCCACTGCTGAATCAACCAATTTGTAATCTTAAAACTGGTTATGATTCAAGATTTCAAGACTGTTTTCACCAGTAATATTATCAGCTAGGTAGCCCCTTTGTTGTACATTTGATTTCTGTTTCTTAATCTATGTTAAAATGCATTCTGTTATTTTCAACCAACTATCTTAATCTATCAAGATTGCCCTAGAATTTAAAAAAAATCCTTTAATACCTGTTAGAATGTTGTTTCTTTTGAATATTTGCCATACTGATTGTTTTCTTTTTGCTATGAATATATCTAAAGGGCTTGTTCTTATCTCTTTCACCAACTTAATTCTTTCAGAACTTCAGCCATCCATCTCTACAACTCAGGGCTACCTATATTTATTTGCCTTTGTTAATTCTCTTTGCCTTTCTTTCTTTTTTGGAATTGCTTGTGCTAATGTTTCAGTATCTTAACACTCACTCATTTAAAACTCCCTACTCATGAGGTTCTCCTTCCATAAAATTCTATTTATTGTTGCTTCATTTTCACTGAAACCTGTTTCCTGCAGGGACAGATGCTGATTGCCAATCTCTGAAACAGATTACAAATTAGAAACAGATTTCCCATTTGCAATAAAAGGAAGTTCTGCAGTAAATTCTGCAGTAAAAATATATTTAATGATAATTTTCTTGCCACTATCATTTCTACCCTAACCCTTAACAAAAAAATAAAATAAAATAACACGCTTGGAATTGTTTGAAAAAATAGGAAGTATTATAAGAACTGAAGTCAAGACCATCTGTTTGCAAAATATTGGTAACTTTAGATGGATATCAAAAAGTAAACTTCTTTTTGAACATGTGTAGAAGTTCTCATTGAATGACTCAGCATGATTGTTTGGGAACCCTGTGAACATATCCAGTTTTCTTGGCAATGATATGGAAGTTGTCATTGCTTTCAAATGTGTTCTGTTTTGTTTTAATTTTCTAGGATTTAACAAAAAAAAAATCTGTAGTTCTCCCATCTAAATAGTAACTAACTATGATGTAGTTGAGTTGAACTGAGATCAACTAAGATCAGCTAGAGGTTTCCACCCATTCTCAGTTGTTCTAAGTAAGCAAGAGTGATTTTCAGGGATCCATGCAGTATGATTGCTCTCTGGTTTATGTCAAGAGTCAAAAGATTTTTCCAACCAAGAGTTTTGCATCCAAAAATTAATAATTCCTTCTACCAGTGGAACATAGTTTTAAAGGTATTGGACTAGGTCAGTTGAAGTTCAACTCTCATAGCTGCCTTCTGTTTATAAATAAATTGAAACCAAAACAGATTTTGGTTAGCAACATTGTTTTCTAGTAATAAACTTAATCTGCATGCAAAGAAATCTCTTTAACATGAAGGTATTTTAACCTTTATATACTGAATAAGTTATGGTAATCTTTAGATAATTACAGTTTCATGACTTGACATTATATAAACAGGTTTGTAGCCATTTTTAACACATGACAATCAGCAGTGCTATTGTTCATGTTTTGCTGAAAAAATTGATTCAGAGAATGGACGTATCTTTGGATATGTCCAAAGACATATGGACATAAAATGGACATAAAATAAGTCATATTTTATTGCTGTTTTCCGCATCCTTGACCTTTATGTCTTAACTGCATAGCACAAAAAGTGAGGGAAAAGCAACTTTCAAGGGCAAAAGCTAGGTAATAATATTAAATAGCCACAATGGGATGAGAGCAATGGATTAAACAGACGGGTGTTTCCCAGTGCCCCTGAATGCATATTTAGCCATCACCTTCTTACAGACTCTGCTTTGGGTCTCTCTGCAGTATATGTCATGGTCAGACTGAGGTGCTGACATGGATAATTTAGTGTCTGAGCTCTTTTTAACACAGGATATGGTGTTGTAATTACATGCTCCAGCATAGGGTCTACATTCCAAGAAAGAATTTTTTTTCACAAAGACTAATTTGATAGAGTTCAGGGCCTTTTTCCCTATGCTAAGTATTGAAGGAACCACTATGTATCAAATAGCTATTATGAAGAGGCAATCAGAAATAAGTGGTTTCAATAAATATCATCCATTTTAGAACACAGATTGGTTTAGCCTTTGCTTATATCTGTTGTTGCCCGTGTTGGACAAGGCTGAAGGCTAAAACATACAAAGAACGATTACAGGAATTGGGTATGTCTAGCGTAATGAAAAGAAGGACTAGGGGAGACATGATAACAGTGTTGCAATATTTGAGGGGCTCCTACAAAGAAAAGGAAGGTCAAACTATTTTCCAAAGCACCAAAAGGCAAGATGAGAAAAAATGGATGGAAACTAACCAAGGAAAGAAACCTAGAACTAAGGAGAAATTTCCTAGTGGTGAGAGCAATCAACCAATAGAATACCTTACCTTCAGAAGTTGTGTGTGTTCCATCACTGGAGGCTTTCAAAAAGAGACTGGACAACCATTTATCTGAAATGGTATAGGGTCTCCTGCTCAAGCAGAGGATTGGACTAGAAGACCTTAATAAAAGTGACAGGGCCCTTGGAAGCCCACTTCCAAGCAAACCTGAATCCATACTGGTCATCTCCAGCCATGTATTCAATAAGTCACATCATACCATCCTCTGCATATCCAGATAATGTACATACAAATATAACTTAAAAGTTTTAATCCATATGTAAATTGTGTAACCAATTAATTTAATGCAGCAACAGAACATTGTGCTACATTAATAACAACCCATCTTCAGTATACCATCTTCAGTAGAAAAATTGGATGCATCTCTGGTGAAGAAATGGAGAATGGAAATTGCTGTGAAAATTGAAATGAAGTTATTGGGTAATTTTTCAAATTCTGTATTAATGCAATTACCAAGATCATATATATATGCAGTGTTATAGTGTTATAGGGCACTGCACACCAAAACAACTAGACACAAGTTTTTTCCCGAATGCCATCACTCTGCTTAACAACTAATTCCCATGACATTGTTAAATAATTTACTAAGACTGTATTACTATTATTCTTCTCTTCCTTACTAGTATCTGTCTCTTCCTACTGTTGCTTGTATCTTTCAATTTATATTGTTTCTATTTGTTTCCTAGTATGATTTGATAGCTTATTAATAACCTTGACTAAGTGTTGTATCTTTTTATTCTTGATGAATGTATTTTATTCTCCTTATGTACACTGAGAGCATAGACACCTAAGACATATTCCTTGTGTGTCCAATCACACTTGGCCAATAAAGAATTCTATTCTATTCTATTCTATTCTGTTCTGTTCTGTTCTGTTCTGTTCTGTTCTGTTCTGTTCTGTTCTGTTCTGTTCTGTTCTATTCTATTCCTTTCCATTCCATTCCATTCCATTCCATTCCATTCCATTCCATTCCATTCCATTCCATTCCATTCTATTCTATTTGTGATCCCAAGGAGGACAGTTAATGTAGTACTATATTACATGCTGTTTTCCAAAGGACACGTTGAAAAGTTGTATGTTAATGCCACAATCTATCATCAGGAACCTTATTTGTGCACATGCAATAATCTGGGATGGAATTGTGTTCCAGAAGTACAAATCAATCCAACAGTAGATAATTAAAAAAAAACATTCTTGAAAGATCAATGCAAAAATGGAAGGGTGGAATCTGAGGTTTTTGTCCTCTGTTGGCATTGGAGCCAGCTGTCTAATCTTGCACACGGTATTCCCTGGAGGAACAAGTTGGCTGAACAATAACACACCTCTTTGCATCTGGCATTGACAGATTTATTGTAAGAATAGCCCAAAACAAGTGGATCCCACATATGCTAGGAAGAACAACTTTACTGACTGGATTTTGTCCTGGAAGGTGTCATAAAATATTTCAGCAAAGATAGTAAAAACCAAAAACCAAAGATTAGTCAATGCAGGAATTTGGCACCTCTTTTCTCCCTTGATTTGAATGTAAATTAAAGCAACCCCTTCCTTGCTACTCAAATATCTGATCACAGATGAATCTATTTAAAAAAGGGAATCAGAAACTTTTATTATTTATTGAGAATGGTGGTGGTTGTGAATAGTGTGCATTCCCTCCAGCTCTATCACCAAATCCACATTTGCATTTGCCACTTTCTGAGAAAGATACACAATACAGAATAACAGAGTTGGAAGGGACATTGGAGCTGTAATCCAAATATTGGCTCAAGTAGGAGATTCTATATTGTTCTGGACAAAAGGCTGTCCTATCTCTTCTTAAAAACATCCAGTGATGGAGCACCCACAATTTGAGAGGCAAGCTGTTTCACAATAATTGTTCTGAGTGACAGGAAATTTCTCCTTAATTCTAGGTCGGATCTCTCTTTGTTAAACTTCCATCCATTATTTCTTGTCTTCCCCTCAGGTGCTTTGGAGAATTAGTTGACACCCCCCCCCATACATATTAGAAGAATACTATCATGTCACCCCAGTCCTTCTCTTCATTACTCTAGACATTTCAGTTCTCACAACTGTTCATTATGCGGGTTAGCCTCCAGTCCCCTAATTATCTTTGTTGCTCTTCTCTGCAATCTTTCTAGCGTCCCAACATCTCTTTTGTATTGTAGTGATCAAAACTGGATGTAGTATTCCAAGTATAAAGTGGTACTAACATGTCACATAAACTTGATAGTATTCCTCTGTTGATGCAGCCTAGGACTGCATTGACTTTTTTGGCAGCTGCAGCACACTGCTGGCTCATAGTTAAGTGATTGTCCACTAGGACTCCAAGATCCCTCTCACAGTTACTTCTATTGAATAATGTCAGCAGTAATGGAGGATGTCAGCCTCCATGCGATGTGTTGATTATCGTTTAAGGGCTTTCCACAAAAATGGCTTGCCCTTCTGTAACAAAAGTTGACAGTCAATATTTTATAAATGAAATCCATAAAAAGCAATTTGAATGGATGATTTAGAGGTCAGGAAGTATCCATCTCCCCGGCTTTCCAAAATAATTTACAATTTTATGCACTCTCCTATTTTCCTAGGCCATTCTTAATCTATATTGCTGCTTCTCTGTTTCTCAATAGATTCATCTCGGGAAATTGCCCAAATGAAGCCAAAAATGCCTTCTCCTTTTCTTTCCTTCTTGTCAGGTGTATTCAGAGAATTTATAAAACATAATATAAAAATTACCTCCATGGATTATGTCAGATTATAATATTATCCTTGTGCATGTGTGTGGGGTGAGGGTATTTCCATAGCTTGCCATTTATACTAAACTGAAGGACATAAAAAGCTGACACATCAAAAACATCCTATATTAACCAACAAGACTTTAATATTCCCATACTACTGGAAATCTACTGGCAAAATACTTACAAAAAAAGAGAACACATTCTTTCCTGATTATCATTGACAGCATTTCATTTATATTCCTAAAGTAAAGATACTCAGAGGCAACATGAATCTAAAATTTTGGCACATTTTACACTTTTGTGCTTTGGAAGACAAAATAAGCAGGAGGTTTAAAGTTTGCTGTGTTAAAATTTACAATTTTGACACTTTCAACAAATATACAGAAATCTTGGTTTGATCCATAAACGGTGTGAAAGCCCTGTGGGTCCCAACATGCTCAAATTAAGCAAAACAGAATTTTTAACTGCTTTAGAGCTAAACTGGTTTTGCTGTGAGTTCTATTCAAAAAGTCTAGAAATCAGTTAAGCACACCAAAGTAGTATGAAAGAGTATTATATTATTATTTCTTTATTTTTCTAACTTTTTAATTATCTTTATTGTCTGTATCTCATATCCACGAGAACGTTTCTAAAGTTTCCAGTTTAAAGGTGGGAAACTAAGAATGAGAGTGGGGGATGAATACTTTAGGGATCCCCAATGCCCTACAAGGTTTAGTGGTTAAAACTACAAACTGGGAGATGATGAGTCATGCTTAAAACATGAAGCTAGAAGCTGGGTGACTCTCTCAGCCTTGGGAAGAAGCAGGCAATGGCAAATCCTTTCTGAAATCTCAGAAAACTGACAACTGGCTGGACAAAGGCACACACACAAAAGAAGAGTATCTATTCCCCTGGGAACACTATTGATTTTTTTTTAATTTAATGGGAGCTGCATTCTCTAAAGTGTCCAGCACCCTGAATTAGATCTAGCAACCAAGGTAGCAACTGAAGGAGAGGAGTAATGCTATTAATTAAAGCTATTCTTCCTTGCTGGTTGAGCTGCTGTATTTTGCACTAAGTGCCCTTTCTGAGTAATTTTCAAGGACGATTGGAATAAGAACATAGTAATAAAATCATGAATCGCTGCTTTACATATTGTATTTGATAAATATACCCAATTATGCATTACGATTCAGTCAACATACAATTATGCTAGTGAAAACCTTTGAGTATTTATATAATGTAAATGCAATGAGAGAGGAAATTATCCCCAGATATGCTTAGATTGTACAAAGAAAGTGACAGCATTATTTTTATATGGTTTAAATTGTAAAGCATATAAAAAAGATGGTGGTCTGTGTCTTTTTCAGATTATTTATACTTTAGAAGGTGATGTGCTTGTGGAATGAGAACCTATTTCTCAGAGAAAGAAGTTATTATTATATAAGTCTTTCTTCTAGCTGACACTACTCATTTTACCACTCTGTGAAGTGGGCATAAATCATTATTAGTATCATACTGCCATCTGGTGGATTGTGTATAAAAATAATACTGTAAAAATAACATTAAAAGTACTGTAGGAAGTGTCATTATCATGGGGAGTGTGAGAATAATAAAAAGTGTCTCTTGGTTTTAGCACTACAGTATTGATGTCTCTCTAAAAATTGACTCAGAGCTATGAAATCCTAACAACATCCGTCTTTTACTTGCCATCATACAGTGGTTTTTGTATCAGCATCAGTGTTCAAATTCTTTTTGGATATGCCCCCAAATCCCAGCATATTCACACGGATTTCTTTCCTGCAACTCTCACTGATTTTAACAAGTGTCCTGCTTCCTCCTGGCTCCTTTTCCAAATGCCAAAGGAGTGCTGGCTGTCTCCCAACAAGAACCATGAGGCACAAGCCAATGTATTGTAGTCTGTAGACCAATGAGATGATGGAGCTTCTCCATAATTTAGTGCAGAAGGGAATGGTGAAGATGGAAGGGAGAAGTACCTTTTCTACTCCTTCATAATGACTCCCTTTTATATTCTACTGGAGCTCCTTGTCATGAGAACAGAGGATAATGAGGCTGAGGGGACAGTGAATGAGCTAGTTTGCGAAGGGAAGACTCACATGGGATTACAGGGGATAATGATGAAATTGCAGTGTAGAGGGTAATGAGCCAAGCCAACTCCAGAATGCAGAGCAGTCACCACATCTAAAGTTCCTAGGAAAGGTGGACTAGCTGCTTTTAACCAAGCATTGGAATTCCAGAAACAGTTTAAATGATCTGCTGAATGGCAATGAAGTCCAAAGACAGAGGGAGGAATGTCTGTTAATGGTCTCTACTCTTGCAGTGTCATTTGCCAAACAGGCAGTGTCATCACAGGCTGTTAAGTGGCCAAGCACATACCTGACCAAATGTTTATGAATGCTGACAACATCAATTTTGCCCTTAGGAGTTATGCGAAACATCATACTGCTGACATACAGTAGCCTAGCAGAGGCCTTCAACCCATCACTGAAGACCTGAGGAAAAGAAATGGACCATACCTCTCTGGCAGCATTGTGCTCCAATGCCTCATCTCCAGGGCTACAACATGTCTCATAGGCTGCAGGTTGGTGAAGGAGGAGGGGAAAACTGTTACAAATCTTTCCTTAGAATCATCAGTCTTACCATAGTTAGGTAACATAGCTTTCTTGATTAAACTCTCCTGATAGCAATCACTTAGACATATACCAGTTCACAGAGCTTTACAGCCCTCTCTAAGCAGTTTACAGAGTCAGCATATTAGTACCCCAAACAATCTGGGTCCTCATTTTAACTACCTTGGAAGGATGGAAGGCTGAGTCAACCTTGAGTTGGTGAGAACTGAACAACAGTCAGCAGAAGTAGCCTATAGTACTGTATTCTAACCACTGTGATACCATGGCTTATGCCCTTCCACCAAAGCTCTTCTTTAGCTTTACTAAATTCCAGCAACCTACAGACTCAAAAACTGATCTATTACAATGCATTTTTTCCTCCCCTATTTTTTCCTAACTAGACCAATTATTATCCTGAAATATCAAAGAGGCCAAAACTCCTGAAGAAAATAGTAATATGAGACAGAGTGTAAAAATAATAGTGTATATCCTCATCTCATCTGCATATTAACCTTTTGCCAATTACAAAGTTTCAATAGAAGTACATTTTAATACCGCTAAAGCAATTGTAAAAAATTAAACAATATCCATTCTAATGGTTTAAAATTCCCATAGGCATAATTCAGAACAATAAACTGGTTGGATTTTATTTTTCACCTGCTACATTTTTAAAACCAAGAGTACATAATGGGTCCCCATTATACGAAAACATTTAGGAAGTGTTGATGGAATAATCTGGGCAAATTCAGAAACATTTCTCAAATGTCCCCTTCAGGAACTTGTGGTGGCAAAAATATTTGACTTCTTAAACCTGTTCTGTTAAGTGCTGTTAACAGCAGTGTTTTATGTTAATTAATTTGTAGCTCTTTTTCGAGAGTAGATCTTTAAACTGCTCCTCAAACAACTGAAATGGTAGAAAAAATGTTATCATTATCATAATGGCATCTAAAAGCATAGTAGGTACTCAAATTTTGTGGGGAGAAGTCAGTAGAGGTTTAGAGATTGAATTATAGAAAGACAGGAATATTTTAATACTGTCTGGAATTGGAAGATACACAATAAACTGCTCCCAAAGAGCATCTGTAAGTTCAAACATATTGATATCCCTGAACATTGGTATCCTGGTGTGTGAGAAGGAAGTGATTGTATCACTCAACGTATTTTGAGATCCATGTGTGACAGTAGTGCTTGAGCAGAATAAAGTTTCAGATCAATATATGGGGTAATTTTCTAAGTACAAATAAGAATGTCCCAAAGGTGTTTTTTTAAGCGGCAACTGGACTTTCTGGTTTTGCTTCTCACCTAAGAAGCTTCTTCAGCTCTGACTGGATGGTGGGGTTTCTTTCGTCTTCAAAGAAAAACCAGAAAGTCCAGTTGCCCCTCAAAAAAGCACTTTTGGGACAACCATGACCTGACTGAGAATCTCCATAAATATGCAAACTAGTATGCATATTTGCCCATCATTTTATGTTCTGATGGCAGGTAATTAGGCATATGATAACACCCTACTCTAAAGATGGAACATTCCAGAAAACTTTAGAATGTTTTATTTTTCTCCTGGACCATACCAACCCATCCGTTCTAGGGTGTACAAAAACTGTTCAGGAAATAAAATGTCCATGTTCAGAATACCACAAACTGCTTTCTGTTTTAGATCATTTATCTGTGGGATGGATGGATAGATCACATGAATGGATGATGGTCTGAGAGAAAAATGGAACATTCTGGAGGTTTTTTCCATCTATAAAAAAACCACCCAGAGTCATTGAATGTTTAATTTGTTATTGTTGATGATGTTGCTATTAAAAGCAATATTTTGAACATGTCCCCCAGAAATAAGTTCATCTGCCTCACTATTAGTATAGTGAAGCAACCACAACCATGTAATTAGTCAGCATTATTCATTCTGAACTATCCACATAACCTTATTGATGTAGTAAAGAGTTTAGTATGAATAATGACAAGTTACAATATCAGGAGTTATAGTCTAATTCCTTTATGAATTTTAACTTACTACAGTATGTAATTATCATATAAATACAACTTAATTTAAAAAGTGTAGTTTTGATTTTGTGCCATCAGATCAATGCTGACTCTTGGCTGACTCAATAGATGGACCTTTTCCAGGATGAACCATGCCCAACTTGTCCATTCTGCTCTTTCCATGGTTGCACTAACTGAATTTATCCATTTGTTGCTTGTTACCTTCTTCGTGGTCCACAATATAATAATTTGATCCTGTCATTTGCATCTTGAGTGAAAACTCTCATTTGATTTGTTTAAGAATACCCACAGTATTCTCAGGAATCTTCTCCAACTCCAAACTTTAAAGTTGTTAATTACTCTTTATAGCCTGCTTCTTCAACATCCAACTTTCAACACTATCATAAAGCCTCACAGGGAAAACAACTCAGTGCATGTTTCTGATCTTTGTAGGTAGAGGCACATCACTGCATCTGAAAATCTGTTCCTTCATGCTTGTCCTACCAAGTGATGGTTTGTGGCACATTCCTTGGGTTTTTTTTGCTAATAGTTGATTCTAAAGGGCAAAAACTACCCACCACTACATCACAGTACAGCCTCCTTAGCTGCTGTTCAGAAGAAAAGTATTTTGTGCAGAATTGTTTGAAATGAACAATCATCTTCAGTAGTGTCACCCTTCCTGAGGTAAATAAATTTCAACTTAATTCTGCTTTCCCCCTCATCTCACAGTGAAGTTCCTCCTCCTTTCTCCTTTCCTTTTCCCCCCTGCAAATAGGGCCCAACTCCTCTACACAATCCTCATACATATGCACTTCATTGCACTTAAGCTCAGTGAAAGCCTGATCTTGATTTATGGGATGTGGATCTCATCCTCTGGTCCCTACTGTTATGGGTTACCTACTCCTTATTCTGAATCCATTCCAGAAGGCAACTGGCAGCTAAGGGTTTGGCACATATGTTTTAAACACAGTTCTCAATAATGGTTTTTTTTTTTAAAATAGGGCATCTTACTTTCTCAAAATGAGATGTTTCCACAAATATCTTTCATTGGAAATAATTTCACAAGGACAAATTTCCAAGAAATTTATTTTAGGACACATACTGTATACAGAAGTCCACTAGCATCAATTGTGGTTAAGGATACATAATTGACTGTAATGAAGAGAAGCAAAATTATGACCAGCTATTTCTTCCCATGCCCACAAGATGTACCAGTAACGCCCATGATTCATTTTATTTTATTTTCCAGATGGCCAAACTGTACTTCCAAAGGGAAGTTTGGAGATGGTGACTAGATACATGAGAGAGATGTGAAAAGAATCAGCATTTGCATGTGCAGAAGGACTGGCATGTTCATGAAGAACCATAGGAGGGGCTAGGAAGGCCTTGAGGGTGGGTGAATGATAGCCAAAAAGTTGCTCTCCCTTCAGGTCTTTGTCTGTGTGAGAAAGGAGCATTTGTGAGGAACAGGGACATCTGACAGGGTGGCCCAAAAGTTAAGATGATATGTGCTATGACCATAGGATCAAGGCCCTGCCCCCTTTTAAGTGTATTGCATGACTTGCCTTCCCTCAGCACGGTCAAGAGAAAATGCTTCAGACTTTGTATCAGCATAGCACCTGCATGAGCCTAAATAAAAAAAGGTTGCTTGTTTGAATAAACAGGGCTGAGTGGCTGTCATGGGCTAGAAATAGAGACAGAGTGTAAAGGAATAATTGTACTCCCTTCTCTACTCTGCATGCAGGGGCACTTTGGATTTCAGTCTCATAACTGAATCATTCTAGAAAATGGATTTTCTGAGTGGGCAGAGCCACCAAACAGTGCTTTTAAAAATGCCAATTACCAGTATGCTTTTTCTAACTTCCACATGTACTCACCATTCTCCAAAGATTGGGCATTCCGAAACCATACCCAACTCATAGCCTATAATTTTTAGAGTAATTCCTAAGAATTTATACATAAAACCATTTCCCTGAAATTGCAAAAAAAAAAAAAATATGCTCAAAGTGTGAGGAACAAACAGGGTATACTTGAAATCTTAGGACATGAGGGTAGGTATGATATTGTAGCCATTACGAAAACTTGGTGGGATGAAATCCCTTACTGAATCATAGAATCATGGGGCTGGAAGGGATCTTGAAGGTCTTCTAGTCCAACCTGCTGTCCAAGGCAGGAATCCTTATATCATTCTGGACAAATGGTTGTCCAATCTTTTCTTGAAAACCTCCAGCGATGGAGCACTCACACCTCTGGGAGGCAAGCTGTTCTATTGATTAATCATTCTTCCTGTCAGGAAATTCCTCCTTGTTTCCACATTGATTCTCCCTCTGCCAAGCTTCCATCCACTGCTTCTTGTCCTACCCTCAAGTGCTATGGAGAATAAATTGATGCCCTTTTCCTTGTGACAGGCCTTCAAGTATTGGAAGATGGCTAACATGTCGCCCTAAGTCTTCTCCTCATTATGCTAAATATATCTAGTTCCCACAACTATTCAACCTATTGTTTTAGCCTCTAGACCCTTTAGCATCTTTGTTGCTCTTCTCTGTACTCTTTCTACAGGCTCAGCATTTATTTATTTTTGTACTGTGATGACCAGAATGGGATGCAGTACTCCAAGTGTGGTCTCACTAGCGCAGTATAAAGCGGTACGATTACTTCCCATGATCTTGATGCTATCCCTCTGTTGACGCAACCTAGAACTGCACTGATAGCATTGACTATCAAAATTAATCCAATACCAAAGACAAATTACTAGTTTCAAATGATATCCATTCCAAGCCCAGAAAAAATTACAAAATTACAAAATTACAAAAAATTACAAGACAAAAATTGTTAACAGATTTATACGGAGTGGGGAAAAAAAATCTTGCAAAACATTTCAAACTTTTATGAGACTCAAAAGATAGACGGGGTCTTGCTCTTCCAAATTTTCAACTATATTATAGACCAATCAAGCTGTCTGTCATGGCTAACCATGGATAAAATACCCATACCAAATTACGTGGATAGGGCCAAAACATACTATGTTGATGTACTTAGAATTTTTTGGAAAAATAAAAACTGCCCTCCAAAATGAAAAATTTAGAGTTCTATCTATCATGAAGTTGAGTAGCCCTTGTGAAGGAAAAGTGTTTTCTGCACGTGAAAGGACTCTCCTGCATTCAGCATAGGAATAACTAAGGTTTATTGTTGCCCAAGCTTTTATTGCAGAAATCCCCACATCCCCTTCCTGCCATTAACTTCACAGTTGAAACAGTAAGTGCATGTTCCAGGGCCTGTTCTCAACAATTATCCTTGACCTATTTTCCCTTTCTTAGTGGATACAACAAGTTAAGGAGTCTCTTCAGACTATCATCCTTCACAAAGCCTTTTCCCTCTTAGCCTAACCTCCTGCTGTCTCTGCTCATTCCAAGTGACAGCCCAGCTCAGCAAAGTATTTATTTTGCGTTATGGGTTAGCTTTCTTTCTATCTCCTAAGTAAACCCACCAATATTTATAGCCCTGCCTCCACACTTGTAGCATATATCCGTCTTTCATTCCTTCCCTGTCACCTGTTGAAGTGAGAACTTGCAGCCTCTCCTGTCCTTCCCTTACATTGGCTTAAATCACACCAGATGTGGACCCTCAAGGCAAGAGGACGACTAATTGATTTCGCCAGCCACAGTACACCTATTGTTTTTTGACACAAACATTGTGGTGTGGGGGTTTCTGTACTTGCCCCCATTCTTGCCACAAAAGTCAAAGGTTATTCAATTAAGAAGTCTAGAAAGTGTGACTAATAATCCATGGACTATTTCTACTGTAAAATGGGGGGGGTGGATTTCTTTTGGACTACCCTGAGAACAACCGCTTCACCGGGCTGGCTATAATGATGATGAATAGCTGGTGTGTGCAAGCTGTTAGTATTTGTTATGTGTGTGGGGGTAGATGGCAGGCGTATTGGGCAGTACACCTGCTGAGTTCCTTGAACCAGGAACAGCTGTGTGCATTGATTTAAAAGCCTGCTACTTCGGGCTGCAGGAACAAATCAAGCGACAGCCCATTAAAAAAAAGGAGAGAGGGAGAGAGAGAGAGTTTTATGATTTCCCCCCTTCTTTCTACAAACAAGCGGCCACATCATATGTTTTTCTAATGCTACCATAATTCAGAATTAAATCCCAACCCGAGGTGTCACTTGGTGCCATGTCAGAATTGTAATGGCTTATTTTAAAGGTCGTTATGTGTGAGCTGGTGAGAATGCTGATGGAAAGGGGTGAAGGGGGGAGAGGCTTGGCACAAAGGTGCCATTTCATTTCACATCTGCTCCACCCAGACAGTTAATATACATTAGACAGAGGACAAGCATAATATCTCTAGGCTTTTGCAATTGTGACTGAGAAAAGTAGAGTTCCCCCGCTCAACAACTATAATGAACAGCAAATGATTAAAGTAATATAAAACTATAGCTATGCCACAGGAAATTTGCTTCACTGAAGTTAAGCAATTAAGAAATTAGTTTATAATTAGGAACGGAACAAGGCACAACAGATGGGCCTGCATGGCATGCCAGCTAGCTCCCATGCCTGAGTGAGAAGCTCTATGCTCGTCATCTTTGTCTTCCCTTCTGTTTCCTCCCCACAATGTGGGGGTCCATATGCACAGACACACCCAACCCTTTTGCCAGTGTTTGGAAAGATGAAAGAGGGGCTCCTTTTCAATGTCTTCAAGATCTTGGAAGTCGTGACTCTGGCCGATTTATTTTTGCCTCTTCACAGTTTCCAACAAAAAGAATAAGAGATGGCTTCCTGTTCAAGGTATCAAGAGCCCCACGAAACAAGGGCTCCTGATCAAACTTGCTCTGATCAGTGATTATTTTTTTCCCATTGAAGAATGTGACTGTGACACTTGACACCTTTGGGCTTTGTTTCCTCTTTAGCTACCTCAGCAAGTAGGATAAGCAAAGTCTGCAGAGCTTTTGTCTCTTTCTGAACTTCTCTCTCCATTCTCCTAAAGTTCAGCTTCAGAAATTGGGACTACAGAAGGCCAGACAAAGGTTTTGGCAAATTGAATTAGGTTTGGAGGCTGGATATTGGAGAATATCCATTTTTTAACAGTCTTTTAAGGGTATCAAAGTTTCAAAATGTTAGATTTACGTTTGTCAGTACTCAAACTTGAAATCTTACCACAGGTACAGAATAAGAGTACACAAACAACTATTGTATCTTGCTGTTTTGGTGGCAGTGAGGGCTGTAATTTTTTTAAACTTCTTTTTTTCCAGAGCACACAATCAGCAGAGCTTTTTCTTCTGATGAAAATTAGTAAACCAGTCACCTCAAGCCTCTCGTAAGGAAATGTTGAAGTCCTTTTAAGCCAATTGTGACAGTCTGTGACAGCCTGAGCATAAAAATGCAGATTCTAGAAGAGATACCCAGAATACCCAAAGACTGTTTGGGGAGGATCAGCTTTACCATTGGGTTTGCCAATGTCCCCTGCACTCCCAATTGCATACAAGCAAACCATGCAGGTCTTAAGCTTTTCTTCCCCAGTTACATCTCTTGAGCAGTACCCATAGAACAGGGTTCTCCAATCCCCAGTCCGTGGACCTGCACCAGGCTGTGGCATGCCAGCAACCGAGCCGCACAAACAAGCAAAGCCCCATCCACGGGATGTGGGCAGCATGCAAAACTATGCCCCCTCCAATCCACAGAAAAACCTTTCTTCATGGAACTGGCTCCTGGTGCCCACAAGGTTGGGGGCCACTGCTCTAGGCTTTTATGCCTCTCAGTTCATCTCTGGATCCCAACTAAGGGCATTCTTCAAAGGAAAAGGAGAAGAGGCTGAAAACTGGAGCTATGCTACTTGTCAGCAATCAACATGGGGGAAAAAAGAAAATTGAGAGCTTCTTTGAAAACACTTTAGGAACAGCGGTATAACAGAGGATAAAGAGATCTGGGGAAGATGAGAGGAAGGACTATACAAAAATCCAGAGAAAGAGAGAGAGGGGAGAAAAAAGCAACCAGAATCATTATCAGAAGCAATTAGAAAAAAGCAAAACACATCCAGGGAGTCAATGATTCCAATCCCTTTCATAGGAGTTTGAAACATGGCTGCCAATAT
Organism: Pantherophis guttatus; assembly: GCF_059756535.1. Taxonomy (NCBI): domain Eukaryota; kingdom Metazoa; phylum Chordata; class Lepidosauria; order Squamata; family Colubridae; genus Pantherophis; species Pantherophis guttatus. Next base: position 103,035,396 of record NC_142064.1, read on the forward strand.
TCTATTTTTCTGCAAGCTCAAAATGCAAAGAACAGGAAGAAAACAAGACTGATGATGATTGTCCTCCAGATGATTCTCAAGTGAACACATAGGGAAGTGCAAAAAACATCTAAAGGGTGTCCCACCCCTGATCTGCTACAGGGTTGCAAAGATCTTCTCACCCCCACTTTGCACAAAAGGGAAAGAAAATAAATTTCTAGTGTTCCCTATACCCACATTCTTCTGGACATGTTGTGTGCATCTGTTCCAGTGGGAGAAAAAAGAACAGTTGGTATGAAAGGAAATTTCCTGGCTGCTACAATGGCATTCCTATGTTACATTTAAAAACCGCAGCAGATTTTGAAGTGGAATGATAACCTGTTTGCATTTTCTAAGCAAGTGCACTTCACAATACTTCTGACTTTGATCATATGTTGCTATTGCACTGGAGCAGGGTAGAAAGGAAGAATAGTCCTTGAGTGATGCAGACAGGCAAGATCCAGAAAGAGGATTCTGAATCTCTATGATTGCATGGGGCAGAAGGGAAAGAAATGGCTGTTTTGACATTGGGTGCCTAAAGATGGGATGAGTTTTGGCCAGTGAGAACATTGGCCACTCATTAGCTCTGCAGAGCAACAGAATGACAAATGGAACCAAAAGCTTTCCCGAAAATCCTACTACAACAAAACAAATGCATATTTCTTTTCTTCAAAATGCTTCACTTTCCTGACATCAGGAATAGAACCTGAGTGTTACAAAGCTGTCATAGTGAGTATCCTATTTTTGGTCAGTGATCCCATCACCTACAAGTCTTCAAAATCTAATGGACTAGATGAAGTAGAATACAACGTTAAGTAGGACTTAATATAGTACAGGTTGAGAGACAGATGCAAATGATCTGGAAGCTAAATGCTGAAGAGAAAAATGGGAGAAATGGATTAACCTTGAGAAAACAACAACAACAAAGCAGAAGTGACAGCACATTTCAAAAACTTGTAAGGTAGAAGAAGGTAAGAAGAAGGTAAAGACCTCCATTATCCCCATAACATAGGACATACAGGTAGTTCTTAACTTATGAGCATAATGGAGCCTGCCCATTATGGTCATAGGTTGTGACAGTCATAAAGTGGGTCACCAGATGGCCTTTTCTGCAGTAATCATTAAGTAAACTCCATGGTTGTAAAGCAACTGATTGTTCGTTATGGGCTAATTTTGCCCAAATCTGGAAGTAAATGCCAGGTTTCAGCAAAAATGTCATAAAATGTGGTCACATGACTATGGGATACTGCAAGCAACCATAAATGCAGGCCAGTTGCTGAGCGCCAGAAATATGATCACATGCTGGTTGTGGGGGCAGCTGTCAGAATTTCAAAACTGGGTCATAACATTGTGGGGGGGGGGGACTGCTAAGCAACCAGTCATAAGTCAAGGACTGTCTATAATACAACAAAATTGGGCAGGGCAAGATAGAAATAAAATTCAAAATCTTACGCTAATGAAAATTACATTGGACAACTAAGATAATGAAAATTAGCAGAGGGCACTACAAAATTACTCTCTTAGAAAATGGAAAACAAATAGGCAAAAATAGAATGTGGAATATATGGCTTGAGAGGAGACCAGGAATACTTTATGAGTTGACATATGGTACTTGTGAAAAAACATCTCAGAATACTAGTTGACTGCAAATGGAATATTAGTCAGCAGTGTGATGCAGCTTCAAAAGTGGCAAAGGCAATTTAAGAAGTATAATTTCTAAATCATGGCAAGTAATTGTTGTATCTTACTTTGCTTTGGTTAGGCTCTACCCTGAGTATTGTGACCACTTCTGGGGACCAATTTTAAGAAAGACCTAGGCATAGGCAAACAGATACAAGTTCAGAGATGGGAAACAACAATGGTCAGGAATCCAGAAACTAAGTTGTATGAAGAAAGACTGGAGGCCTTGAGAGAGAAAAAATCTAACAGGCTAACATATAGAACATCAAGCCCTGTTCTATATCATTCTTGTATTCAGAACACTGAATGATGAATGTAAAGTTTAGGAATATTCTGATTGAATATAAGAAAAAAAAATTCCTAAGAATAAGAGCGCTATAATATTGGAACAAATTAATTGGAGAAGTGGTGGGCTTCCTTTAATAGTTGTGTTGAGCACTCACTAGAAAACCATTTGTAGGAGTAATTCAATGGTTTTTCCAGCTGTCAACATGACGTTTGTCATGGTGATCTAAATGGATCCTCCCAACTTTATAGATTCTAGAATCAGAGAATTCTCTGAACTCCTATTACCTATAAAAAGGCCAGTGAACATCTATGTCTGAAAGAACTTACTTCTGAGAGATCATAAAAAAGATCATTAGGTGAACCCTGACAACCCCCCCCCCAAAATGGATTCAACTCAATTCAATTTTTACAAGAAATGGAGGCTGATGAAGCACTACCTCAAAGCTTAGCTGTGATTAGTTTCTTGAACATATATGCCACATTATTCTTCTGATCCAAAGCCATAAGCAGTATTTAATTTTATACAAAATAGTTGTTCATCATAGGCACACAGCATGCCTCCAACACTCAATGCATTTTTCCAGAGAGAACAAGACTTATAGTAACACAGGGACTAATGCACCAAGGTGACATAATTGTTATTCCAGCTGAGATGTGACAAATATTTTTTTTAAAAAAGCTATGAAGGCCAGTTAGGCATGGCTATAAGTCTATTTGTTTGATGGCCATAGTTAAATAATAATAATAAAAAACATTTGTCTCAAACTGTGAATTTTGCCAGAGGAAACATTCTCTGTGAAAAGAACTATTGATGATTATAGCAATGCTTAGCAGACTAGGGAAGAGAGTTGCAGCTGATATTTGTCAACTTGGGAGGTCATATATGCTTAGTTGTGATAGTTTAGTTTTCTAGACATCTACAGATTACAAAGATCTACTGACATTAATTGCTTTAAAAACATAATAGTTCATCAGGCATGTCCTGAGGAGCTTATAACAGAAAATGTCCCATAATTCACAAAACAAAATTTTGCATTATTTGCAGAGAAAGATAACTTTGTACATATACAACCAGGCCTGCCTTCTCAAAGTCAAAAGGAAAGCAGAAGCAATAGTTAAAACTGCGATATGAATTCCAGCACAAGATAAAACCTCAGCTTTATTAAATTGCAGAGTGACTCCCATCCATCCATGAGTTGGTTTGGAAATTCTGGAAGTTGAAATCCTCATATTTTAAAGTTCTCAAGGCTTAGAAACATCGATTTAAAGCAGGCAAAAACCTGACTTCTGTACAGAATGTGAGACTTAGTTAATCAGAGGCACCCAGAGTTTGCAAAATGTCAGAGTCTTAGTTAGCCAGAGACACCCAACTAACCACAGTAGAAAAGAGATACTGGACAGGAGGGATTCTTGGTCTGGTTCAGCTCTTATCATATTGTTCAGCTCCGCTAGTGCAAATGGTAGACTTTGCAGAAAGATATCTATATGATGTTTTCCTATGTGAAACCAAAACTTTCTGTCCTCTTAATATTGCCCAGAAAGAAAGTAGCAATTTCCTACTTTTAAACACCATTAGAATCATGGGAGTCAATGGCTCTGACGGGTTCTTTTAGGTATTTACAACCTACAAGCCATTTCCAGGACTAAATCTTATTTAGAGAACTACATCAAGCACACTTTAGTTTTCTCCAGCCTTTATCCTGCAACTGAGTTGAATGGCAATCTCTATTATCCTCAGCCAGCGTGGTTACCCCCTTCCTGCCTTCCTTCCTGCCTTCTGGCCAAGAAATGGAAAAAAAATCCAGGATCAAAGATGCTCAAAATAATTAACTCTGGAGAAAGACATCTTCTGTATAGGACTTTGCTGATTTATTTCTTCCTTTTTAACCCCACCTATTCAGAATAAACTACACAAAATGCATGCTGAATATGTTTTTAATCATAATTTTGCAAGCATGTACTTCTTATATTCAATTATTTGGTTTGTTTTAATGCAATAGTTGGTCCTTTTTTAAAAATTCTGTAATTGGCATTTGGGGAATGTTTCCTTTATACCAGTCTTTCATTGCAGATGTGCAGTTGCTCAAGTTCTGATACCCTTTAGACAGCTGATTTTTTCTTTTTTATGACCAATAACCCAACTGCATTTCTTTACGTCTCCACTCTAAAGTATGTCATGCTGAATGCTAGCTAAGAGGATGTAGAAGTCCATAGCAACTCTCAGACAAGCTTTTCCCTGTTGCGATGCCAAAAAATCAAACTTCATGGGTTATGAAAGTAACACAGAAGTTAACTGAAGACTATTTCTTACATTTTTGAAGTTTGCGAATGAATGCTGATCATTATACAGTGATATAATATGATTTGTTCAAAAGAGGGTAATAATATCAGCAGTCTTGGATGGAATGTCAAATTTTTCAGAAATAATTATTTAGAAAATAGTGAAAGAATAATTCCTAAGGAAATGCCATTTACACCACCCCATTCCAAACCTATCAACCAATGCAATAAGGATGGAGAAATATTGACATTTCACCTCCGTCACCACTACAAAGTGATTCTGAATATGGTTCCTATTGGTCAGATTTGCTTCAAATCTTCCTCCAAAGGTTCTCTGGGCATATTTTCTCTGTTACTGAAGCAAATTAGACTTTTAAGATTGAACTACACAAGTTCCCTCTATATATTGCTTAAAAGTGTTGGAGCCTAAAATTTCCTTTTATCCAATCACTCTGCAGATAAAAATACTGTTTTTCAAAGGGCAAGTATAAGGCTCTTTATACTTTGCAATAGAAAATGATGAAGAAGATGTTGTTGTTATTGAATGCATCCCATCTGGGAGTTGTCCCTGACCTCCCTCCCTCTCTCTGTATTTAGAAAATGTAGCTCTTTTTTTTGACTTGTAATTGATAGATGAATGTGGTATTTATGTTTTGGTTAATCTTTAGCTCTACTTTTAACTGTTTATATTCTATTTTTGTATTAAATGTCGTTAGCTGCCTTGAGTGCTCACTAGGACAGAAAAAGAGAATATTAATCAAACATAAGGACTGAATGCTAGAATAGGCCTGATGACTTTTATTAAGCAGTTCAAAAAGGACCCAGTTTGTGCCATTGCTGTGCAACTCTCCAGACTGTTTATATTCCTGCAATCAAAAATCTATAGCCAGAAAGTTTGTGATGAAAGAGCCTGAGGGGACACTTGGGGCCGTTATAAATCAGTAGGAAATTGCAAAAACCTAAATATAAGCCTGATATTTTAAAGTTTACCTTTTAGTGCTTTGAACTGAATTAGTGCATAAGTGCCCGGTGCTCAGATCTTCCCCTGGGTCCTAAATATAGACTGTCCACTGCCTGACGTATTTCACAATGCATCTGTCTAGATTAGCCCTATACAACTAAGCTCTTTTTGTATCTGCCACCTACCAATAAAACCACACCATTATGACTTAGACTTAGAATTTAGAATAACTTTATTGTCACCTTCAGTGTACACTAATTGGCATACATTAAAATGAAATTTCATTGCATACAGCATACATTATTTGAGCAATGGCACTTAATAAATGAGTGTAATAGTAACGGTTTCTAAAACAAAATGGAAGGAGAGGCGTGAAATAATATGGAAAAGGGGGAATGAAGATATTTAAATCTGGGCTGGATGGACAACTGGGCTTCTTACCCCATACCACCTTCTCCCACACTTCCTAGCAGCATAAATACAGATCTCTTCTGTGTGTGTATGTGTATATATATATTTGCCATTTTATATTTTGCTGTTAAGTCTGAGATAAAATGCTGAAGTAGTTAGCTGGTAATTAACAACATGCTTGCACAAGAGGACAAGTTGGAATAAGAGTCATCTCATATACAAAGAAGTGGGATTAAAAAAACTATTTGTTTATTTAACTACTGATAATATTTAAATCCTGCCTTTTATACAGGAATTCAATTTTTCCTCACACCTGTGAGTAATGTGCCAAGAAATGAGGAGATGTATGTCGAAGTCTAGGTTTTAAAATGAGAGATACCCACAAAGGAGAAAAAAGATTCTGAACTTGTAGGACCCTGCTTTCCTTAGCAAACTCTTCCCCACTTCACTTTGCCACTGAGATATCAGGGATATGCAAAAAAGAAGAGAACTTTATATCAACAGGCTGAATACACCAAAGATATCTTGAAGAATTTCCCTTTGTTTTATTCTTCTCTTTCCTGCTAGATATTGAAACAGAAATCTTTCTTCTATTGAAGGTCAGCAATAATTAGAAAACACACCCTAACATCAGCGTGTGTCAGTATAATGACATTAATACGTCCAGACAGTGTGCTGCTGAGGCACAGTGGGAAGAAGATCATCAGTGTTTCTATGATTAGAGACTCCTTAGAGGACATTTTAATTCTCCATACTCTTACTATCATGGTCTATACATATTAATAAGTAAACATATAAATAATGAGCAAAACAGATGAATAAATAAATATCAATAGTCTCTAGTTAAGGATACAATGCGGAGAAGGCAAAATTAAGTGAACAGATTCATTGCAGCCAATCCTAACTCCCATCCCATCTTGGAAAAGAATTTATCATGAAATGTACTCTGGAAATAGGGATTATTGTGCCTGGAGCTTTGCAAGGAATGTGGGGGGGGGGGGTTGCATGCAAGAGGGGAAAAGTATAGGTAGGTTTAAAAAAAAACACTCTAATATGGCATTTTATAAGTGATCAAAAAGTTAATTGTTTATACTAATACTATATTTCCTGGGCAATTATATTATTCTTTCAAAATATTTGCCAGGATGCAACTCTATTTCTGGGAGATGGAATTTTACAAGAATTAAGGAAGTGTGATCAGGGAAGATATTCCATGGATGTCCAAAAGAATGTTCTTCAGCTGTGAGAACAGGACCTATTCTTGTCTCAAATTTTAATTCCTTACAAAAGCCCTCTTTTCTTCAGTTAACAGCTTAGATGGAGATTTAGTTACCTATATATTTTGCCTCCTCTGCTCCTTTACCTCTAGACAAGGCTATATTTTTCTGATGTGATATACAGTATGCTAAAATTCAACTTTGCCTTCTCTTTAGCATTCATTCCAAATGTTGGAAGAGGGATAAAGCCTTGACTGTATCATGGGCACTGGAATATAATTTACATATGATCTGAAGCACACCTTCACAGATGCCACAGCAAGTTGATTTGCAAGTAATTATTAAAAGCAGGTTTGAGATTGGACACATAAACATTTCTTCTCCTAACCTCAGGCTGTTAAATTTCACACTACTCTGATGCACTTTTCTCTCTACATGCAAAGGAAGCAAGTAATTCTAAACTCGTATGTCATTGTTTTTTGCATAATATTCTCATTTCTTCCTGCTAACATTTCATTTTGTCCTGAATGTGTCAAAATACTGAATATACATTCTATATAGGAGGGACGCAGGCAACAGTAGGCTGCCTTGCAAGACAGTTTTTAGATTTAATTTTTTTGAAATCTGTTACATATGTAAATGCCTAATATATGTCTCTGTATATATCCATGGTTAACTCCCACCCCATCTACATCATTCCCCAAAACACTCCTACTTACCTCTGACCACTCCTCCCTTGTATATATATATCGAATCCTCCCTGATTCCTCGTTCTTCCTCTGTATCTCCTGCAAGAGTTCAGATATGAATAAATGATTTATTGTTATTATCATAAAAGACTCTGAGTAATCATCGGGCAAGATCCTCGAATTCTGACAAATATGATAGCAGAGGATGGTTGACAGCCCAACTATATCCAGATATGTCTGAAAATGACGAAATCCAAAAATCCAAAAGAAGAAGAACCAATACTCGGGCTTTTGCACAAAAGATGGCAGCCCAACTTTCACCAGAGACCAACACCACAAAGGAAACTTCAACAAAAGGAGATGAGAAAGAAACCTTCGTTGAAATCTTACCAAGCAAAGAAGATAATCTTAAAAGAAACCTGCTGGAAATGATCAACAACACACCAGATGAGCAAGACTTAATCGTGAAACTCCAAGATCTAATAAAAGATTGTGGAGCAGCGACTAAGACCAACAAAAATGACCCCGAAACAGAATGAAAAGACCTCGATCCGGTAAGAGAATCTACCATTTGTTTAACACCCACCAAAAGGACCGAAACAACTTTTGCGCCTTTTTCGCGACGGCCATCTTGCCCAGAAATATTAACTAAAATGGCTGACCAATCACAGAGGGGGTCTCCCGATTCAAATACTAAAGCGAGAACGAGGGCCTACTCACTAGAAAACCTATCAGACAGTGAGGATAAAAGCGAAGAAGAGAACTATGACCCTCCCACAAAGCTACCCAGCAGAGAAGAAATAGAGAAGGCCATGCAAATTTTAACAGCAGCCTTCGGTAAAAACATAAAGTTCCCCGATGTAAGCCCAAACGATTCCAAAAACGCAACAAAAAACTATCGCGCTGAAGTGGACTTTAATGAAGCCTGCCCAAGAAATCACCACGACCATACTGACACCCCCATGCCAACGCTACAACCCTGGGATACACACGAATGACAAACTGCAACCGCGCCGATCCCCAGAAAGCAAGAAAAATACTTACCAATCCTGCAGACACCAAAGAGGCATCTCGATCCTGCGACAGGCAACATCTTCAATCCACTCCCCCTCGATGAACACGATGCAGAGCCAAGCTTCCCAGATGTCCGGCACTTCGCTGCAGGTCTTCCACACCACACGACGATCTGGAGAGGCATCCTGGAGGATCACACGATGATTTGAGACCCTTTCGATCTCCCAGAGGCTTCCAGACCAGAACCGACCCTCTGCCCAGGCGAATGGGGCCTACGAGTAAGAGCTCCGGCAGAGAGATCCTTCCCTGATGACTGCACAGCTCAAATGAGAGGTGAGCATGCACAGAAACAACCACCTATGAAACAAGAGAGAGACATAGAAGCAAGTCACTACAGACTGCCTAACTGTATTCCAATACCATATTGTGAGTTTCCTCACATTGTAAACCATGGACAGCGCCTGCCTGTAAGTAATACACCACATAACACAGGAACTTTACCCATTGACTTTCCAAAACTAAAAATTGATGGAACTAATTTATTAGAATGGAACCAACAATTGCAAATTATTTTTTTAAAAGAAAACATTTTATTTCTAATTAACAATTAATTAAGCACGCTCCGGCCCCCAAAGCTCTTCTCGTTCCCCAGGTTGTATGGAACCTCGGGCCCCAGGCCTTTGGCTGATGCTGTGCAATGCCAGGTCCATGGTAAATAAAGCCCCCCTCATTTGTGACCTTATTCAGGAGGGGGTGCGGACCTGGCGGGTATTACGGAGACCTGGTTGGGCCAGGAGGGGGGAGCCCCCCTTGTTGATATGTGCCCACCCGGTTTCCATGCATTCCATCAGCCAAGGTCACAGGGGAGGGGCGGAAGGGTGGCGGTTGTCATTAACGAGGGTCTTGGACCGAGGGAGGCCACTGTTCCTCAGACGGCTGGATGTGAGTCCCTCCTTGTGAAGTGGGGTCATAGGGTGCAGTTGGGCTTGCTAGTCACGTACCTGGCTCCCTGCCACGTGGCAGCAGCCCTGCCTGAGCTGCTCGATGTTATAGCCGCAGTGGCGGTTGACACCCCCAGGCTTATGGTCATGGGGGATTTTAACCTGCCATCAGTCGGCGAGACGTCTGAGATGGCTCGGGAGTTCATGGCTTCCGTGACGGCTATGGACCTGACCCAGTTAATTTATGGCCCTACTCACAGGGGGGGGATACACACTGGACCTGGTTTTTGTCTCTGGACAGTGGTTGAGTGATCTCGAGATAGGGGATATAGCGATTGAACCGTTGTCATGGTCAGATCACTCCCTCCTTCGCCTGGACCTTCGAACCGCCACACCCCGCCGCAGGGAGGCAGAACCAACCAGGTGGTTCCGCCCCAGGTGCCTGATGGATCCTGATAGGTTCCAGACGGAGCTTGGGCCATTTCCTGAGGTTCTGGCACACGACTCGGCTGAGGACTTAGTAGCCGCCTGGGATAGGGTGGCTGCTGGGGCTTTGGACCGAGTCGTGCCTTTGCGGCCTCTGACCCGGCGCCGGTCTCACCTGGCTCCTTGGTATACTGAGGAGCTGAGGGAGATGAAGCACCGGAAAAGACGCCTAGAGAGCAGTTGGAGGGCTAGTCGTTCTGAATCCGACCGGACACTGGTAAGATCTCATATTAAGAATTACCTAGTGGCGATAAAAGTAGAGAAGAGTAACTACTTTTCTGCTCTTATTGCTTCATCAGATAATCGCCCAGCCACCCTGTTTAGGGTGACCCGCTCCCTGCTCCACCAGGGGGCGCGGGAGGACCCCTTGGAGGGTAGAGCTGAGGATTTTGTACAATATCTGTATGACAAAATCGCTCAGATTCGGGAACAGCTGGACTCTGGCTGGGTAGATCCAGGGGAGATGACAGGGGCAAGTTATATGGGAAGAGTTTGATCCTGTGACTCCTGAAAGCGTGGACAGGATACTGAGCAGACTGAGTGCGGCCACATGTTTATTGGACCAATGTCCCTCCTGGTTGGTACTGGCCTCCCGGGAGGTGATGCGAGGCTGGCTCCAGGGGATTATAAATGCTTCTTTGAGTGAGGGTGTCTTTCCCGCCACCTTGAAAGAGGCGGTGATGAGGCCCCTCCTCAATAAGCCCTCCCTGGACCCGGCAGTGTTAGCAAATTACCGTCCTGTCTCCAACCTTCGCTTTGTTGTGAAGGTTGTTGAGAGTGTGGTTGCACGACAGCTGCCTCAGTACCTGGATGAATCGACTTATCTAGATCCATTCCAGTTGGGCTTCAGGTCCGGGTACAGCACAGAGACGGCATTGGTCGCATTGGTTGATGATCTCTGGAGGGCTCGGGACAGGGGTTGCTCCTCTGTCCTGGTCCTATTAGACCTCTCAGCGGCTTTTGATACCATCGACCATGGTATCATGCTGCACTGGTTGGAAGGGTTGGGGGTGGGGGGAACTGTTTTACAGTGGTTCTCCTCCTTTCTCTCCGACCGGTCGCAGTCTGTGTTGACAGGGGGGCAGAGGTCGACCCCAAGGCCCCTTGTATGTGGGGTGCCGCAAGGATCGGTCCTCTCGCCCCTTTTGTTCAACATTTATGTGAAGCCGCTGGGTGAGATCATCCGTGGTTTTGGGGTGAAGTACCATCAGTACGCTGATGACACCCAGCTGTACATCTCCACCCCAGACCACCCCAATGATGCCCTTGAGGTGATGTCCCGGTGCCTGGAGGCCGTACGGATCTAGATGGGGAGGAACAGACTCAGGCTCAACCCATCCAAGACTGAGTGGCTGTGGTTTCCGACATCCCGATATAGTCAGTTGGCGCCATCTCTGACTATTGGGGGCAAGTCGTTGGCCCCCACAGATGGGGTTCGCAACTTGGGCGCCCTCCTGGACTCGCGGCTGTCTTTAGAAGAGCACATGGCGGCCGTGGCCAGGAGGACTTTTTATCAGGTTCGCCTGATTCACCAGTTGCGTCCCTTTCTGGATCGGGACTCGTTACGCATGGTCACTCATGCCCTTGTCACCTCACGCCTGGATTATTGCAATGCTCTCTACATGGGGCTCCCCTTGAGGAGCACCCGGAGGCTCCAATTGGTCCAGAATGCGGCCGCGCGGGTGGTGACCCCCTCCTGCGCGAGCTGCACTGGCTCCCAGTGGTCTTCCGGGTGCGCTTCAAGGTTTTGGTTACCACCTTTAGAGCGCTCCATGGCTCAGGACCAGGGTACTTACGAGACCGCCTTCTGCCACCAGTAGCCTCTCACCGACCAGTTCGCTCCCATAGAGAGGGGCTCCTCAGGGTGCTGTTGGCCAAACAATGTCGACTGGCGGCCCCCAGGGGGAGAGCCTTCTCTGTGGGGGCACCTGCCATCTGGAACGAGCTCCCCCCGGAGATACGGAGGATCCAAGACTTACGCATCTTCCGCCGCCCCCTAAAAATGTTTTTATTCCAACAGGCTGGTCTGGCCTAACTCTCCCTTTTAAATTGGCTTTTAAATTGGGTTTTAAATGTTTTTTAGATAAATTGGATGTTTTTAATTTGTTTTTTGAGCCTAAATTATTTAATCTGTTTTTAATAGTTTTTTAACTTTTGTATGTCTCTGTATTTTATTTTGGCTGTTCACCGCCCTGAGTCCTTCGGGAGTAGGGCGGTATACAAATATGATAAATAAATAAATAAATAAATAAATAAATAAATAAACAAACAAACAAACAAACAAACAAATAAATAAATAAATAAATAAATAAATAAATAAATAAACAATCCACCTAAAAAACCCTGGTCTTTTGAGTTAGACTGTTTACATAACAGGGCTTTCTATTTGTTAATTGCCAGCATATCCCCTTGTATTTATCCCAGTCTGAGTGACCACCTAACTGTAACTGAAATGATACAAAAATTGTTCAATTTATTTTATAGCAGAAGTAGGGCAACAACCACCAGGATTTCCAGAGAATTTTATTCTGCAAAACTGAAAATAGGAATGTCTATGAGCGAACACTTGCTTGCACTCAATGCCACTAGAGCAGACCTAATTCAAAGAGGTGAGAACATAACAGATGAAAGCATGAAAAGTATAATCATTAATTCCTTAGATCAAAGCTGGGACAATTTCATATCTCAATTAGATAGTCTTAACATAGAATACTTGTCAGTAGAAAACCTATCAAGCAAACTGATTGCAGAAGATAATTTAAGAAGGGATCAAAATATGTCTCGCAGAGAATACAAAACAGATAGAAAACCAATCACTACAGACAGACACAGTTATCACCCTGAATGTTATTTATGTGGATCTAGGAATCACTATAGAAGAGACTGTCCTAAGGCCACTCGAAGTAAAGATCATAATTATCATAGGGACAAGACAGAACACAGATACAAACATTCACCAGAATGCAGATTTAGACATAGAGACTCACAAACCCAAATAATAGAAAAGAACACAGAGATAATTCCAGAGAGAGATACTCAGGGTCACTATACGGACTCACAAAACAGGGATGTAATAGTAAATACCTCAAAAAAGAAAATATTTGGTTAATCGATTCGGGTGCAACCAATCACACCACGTATGATGCTAACCTACTATCTTCATTCATCAATGAAGATTCCACAGTCAAAGTAGCCAATCAAACTAATGTCAAGGTAATTGGGAAAGGAGACATAATCTTAGCAGAAATTGGTAAAATAGAGGGGGTCTTAGTCACACCCGACATTCCATACAATATACTAGCAGCCATACGACTTAGTCAAGACTTAGATATAGAAATTGAAATTAAAGCAGGCCAAACCTTCATGAACAAAAACGGAAAGCGTATAGGAAAGATCATTATTATTGATGGTCTACCATACCTCAACACAACAAACACCAATCAACAACATACTAATACACTTACAGCATCTAAACAAACAGCTAATGATAATGCAAATAAAAATAATCAATTAATGACTCAAAGAGATAAGCCCACAATAGGAAAACTATTGCATGATGATTGTGCACATCTTCTGCATAGAAAATTAGGTCATATTAGTTTCCCCACTGTACAAAAGATGAAGGAATACACTGATGGTTTAAAATTAAAAAATTGTGACAATTATCTTGAGTGTTCAATTTGTAAATCTGCCAAACTGAAAACAAAGTCCAGACCTAAAAAATCAGTACGTACCACTGATTCCATCTTCCAATTGATTCATATGGACTTAGTAGGACCATTCAAACCTTCCATAAAGTACAAAAAAAGATTTTTTCTAACCATAGTCAATGATTACAGTCACTATGGATTTGTATACACGATCAAACACAAGAGTGAAGTCTTTCATAAATTCAAAGAATTTTACAAACGAGTTGAAATTCAACATAATACAAAAATAAAACAGATCATGACTGACAGAGGATCAGAATTCATGTCCAAAGATTTTTCTAAATGGCTTAGGGAACAGGGAATACTTCATTATACATCTTGTCCGTTTTCGGCTTTCCAGAATGGTATTGTAGAAAGAAAAAACGGGGCGCTACAGGTAAGATGAGGTGCATACTAGAAGATGCAGGACTAGGAAAAGCATTCTGGTCAGAGGCCCTCCTATATTCTAATTATACGATCAACAGGTTATGGTCCAGCACAATAAATTCAACTCCTTACGAGTTGATGTATAAAAGGAAACCCAATATATTACACTTACATGTTTTCGGAGTCACAGCTGACGTCCTCATTCCCAAACAAATTAGAAGAAAAGGAGACAAAATATCTAGAAGACTCAGATTTATGGGGTACGAATCTGGCACTAAAGGGTATAGATTTATTGACAACCAAAATAACTTTATAATATCCAGGTCAGCCACATTCCATGAACACACTAATTGGTCAAAAATTCATCTAAACGAAATAATTCATACAACCCATAATTCAAATAATCAATCAGATTCAAACAGTGTAGATCACAATACACAACCAGTAACCAAACCCAAACATAAAGAGATTGACATCAAGGAATGGAAAGAAAATCACCCATCATTAAAATTAGACACTCTCTCTGACAAAGAGGCAAGATACCTGCATGAATCCACCACTCCAACAAACAGACCCATCAGAGAGAATAGAAATAAAAAACCTAACAAATACAATGATTTCGTCATGTCATTACATACTGAAAAATATACCCCCAATTCGTATGAAGAAGTAATAAAATTACCTCATGAATAAATAAATAAATGGGAAATAGCTATGAAGAAGGAACTAAATAGTTTAAGGGAATTAGATGTATACATCCCATCAGAAGTACCTAATGATAAATTTCCAATTGGAACAAAATGGATATATAAAATAAAAACACTAGATAATAACGAAACCATCTATAAAGCTAGATTAGTGGCTCAAGGGTTTGCCCAAAAATATCCAGAGGATTATACAGAAACCTATTCGCTGACAGTAAGGATAGAAAGTGTAAAATGTGCACTAGTAATTGCCTCAATTTTGAAATTAGATGTATACCAATTCGACGTCCAAACTGCCTATCTGCACACCAAATTAGACAAGAAGATATATGTTAAAGCTCCCCCTGGAATACACCCACTTGAAGGTAATACATGGCTATTAAATAAGAGTCTATACGGACTGAAACAGTCTGGAAAACAATGGTACGATTGCTTATCCACCATACTAAAATCAATACAATTTTTTGCCACTCCTGCAGACATGTGTTTCTTTTATAGAAAAAACAAAGGCTCTATAGAATATGTTCTTATCTATGTAGATGATATTTTATATATAGGGAATCAGAAACAAAACTGTGAGATATTTGCTCAAGAGTTAAACAAACACTTCTCTCTAAAATCTCTAGGAAAAATAAACAAATATTTGGGGGTTCACATCACACAGACACAAAAGGGGTTCCAACTATGTCAAGAAGAAAAAATACTAGAGCTAATCAAAAAATGTAACCTGAGTGAAGCTAAGTACTGCAAAACACCTATGCATCCTGATTTTGTAAAGAATATGCATAATGAAGATGAACCTTTCACTAACAATAAATTATATAGATCAACAATAGGGTCTTTACTGTATATAGCTAATTGGACCAGATCTGACATAGCATTACCTGTCAATTTACTATCTAGATATGTAAGCAAACCTACGATTTATCATTGGGAAGCCATTAAAAAAATCCTTAAATACCTAAAACATAGTTCAGGCGCATCTCTGAGATTAGAACCAGATGACACATCAAAATCCACACTCTCCTGTTATGCTGATGCTGATTGGGCAGGAGATGTAAAGAGTAGAAAAAGTACTTCAGGTTATATTCTTTTTCTCAATGGTTGTCCCATACATTGGTACACTGGGAAACAAAATTTAGTTGCAACATCTACAACCGAAGCTGAATTTGTATGTTTATCAAAGGCTGCCAATAACCTCATATGGTTCGATGATTTATTAACTACCACATGGAATGAACCCAGTTACCCTATCATCATTTGTGAAGATAACAAAGCAGCAATAGAAATTTCCAAATCAGATGCAGTGGGTCAAAGATCCAGACACATCAATATTAAATATAAACATGTAAGGCAGTTGTCTAATATTGGATTTTAAAAACCATACATTGCGAAACAAATGAACAAATAGCAGACATACTTACAAAACCCTTACCTAATAAACAGCATTTGTATTTAAGGTCTAAGTTGAACATACAATGATCTTAGGCATTTAGAGGGGGTTCTGTTACATATGTAGATGCCTAATATATGTCTCTGTATATATCCATGGTTAACTCCCACCCCATCTATATCATTCCCCAAACCACTCCTACTTACCTCTGACCACTCCTCCCTTGTATATATATATCGAATCCTCCCTGATTCCTCGTTCTTCCTCTGTATCTCCTGCAAGAGTTCAGATATGAATAAATGATTTATTGTTATTATCATAAAAGACTCTGAGTAATCATTGGGCAAGATCCTCGAATTCTGACAAAATCTTGGCTTGCACAGTATAAGCAACCTTGGGATAAAATTGGTCGTTGGTTGCATTTGCGGCATCCTGACAAAATATGTATGAAAAAAAAGGATAGTTCTATCCGTACCATTAGCAAGAAATGCTGCTTATGTCATGGGCTTGGTAATTAACCTGCTTCTTCTATTTTACTGAAAAGACTTAAGACATAGTAACTGTGATGCATTATGGAGGTTAATATTAATGGGTTTATCTGCTGATAACTATGTTATAGAAAATTGAGACTTGGAATGTAATGTGAATAAATAGGTACAAATGGGAGGAAGGAAAGGGAAGAGAACTATTTGTGAAATAAAGAAAAATGGGTAGGCTGTAATAGAATGGACTTGACAGGAATGTCTGAGTGGGAATAATACTTTCTAACTTGGACCAAAGTCCTAAGAATTCATAAAGTTCTGATTATTCAGTGAATATTTGTTTAGAAAAAGGTCAGTTTGTTTTGAATATTTGTTCTGAGTATGCTCAGACCAGTAGTGAATCAAAAGAACAATTGATTTGATTATTTATGGGAATAAAGTGAAAGAATTAGTGAAAGATGCAAGAGCTAAAGTGAAAGTAGAATGCCTCCAATCAGAGAAAGTATAAGCCATGTATAAAGAGGTATGTAGAAGACAACTTAACCTTGCAGCAAAATGAATGGAAAGTGGAGAAAGAAAAAAACAGGGGGAAGCAGAATAAGAAGCATCACCAGTGATAGAATTCAGCTGGTTGGCACTTATTCGGTAAAACTGTTTGTTAACTTTCTAAGCAGTTCCGAGAACCGGTTGTTGCAAGAAATCTCCTTCTAACAGCCTTTTGGTTTTTTCCACTTTACAGGGCTAATCCTGTCAGGAAGGCAGGAAGGAAATATTCTGGTGTTGTTTTTAGCCTAATCTTTATCTTTATTGCCCTGCTTACAGAAACTGCCTCTCTGGTTAAGCCTTATTACATTGTAGCAGCTAATGGTGGTACACCCAGACTTTCTGTCGCCTGAGCCGCTTCTCTGGAGGGGTTTGACTTTCTTAAAGGGGAAGGATTGTTTTAAGCTTTTTACGTTGCTTTAGTGGTTCCGGGCACTGTCATTTTGGGGTGTACTTCAAAGAGGCAGGATGCAAGCTTGGCACTGATTTTTTTTTAATTGCCTTTCTGGGGGCATGTGATCCTTCCTTAAATCTGGATGATTTCCTTAGGATATCTTGTGAGGTGAGTGAGACCAGCTGGTATCTTTAAATGGTGCAAATGGATCTAAGGATTGCTTCTCTTGGGTGTGAAAGGGTGCTTCTTCAGCGCGTTGCTTGGAGAATCCAAATGTTGGGTAGTTCCTCAGCTTGATTGCCAGACTGGGTGAATGTTTCTTTAAGAAACGTCCTTGGCCACTCCTCCCTCGCTTGGCTGAGCTCCAGTTCATTCACCCAGTCAAGCAAGATACTGGTGTTTTCCTTGGCTCTGGCAATTTGGCTGAAGAATTATCCTCATTTGGTTTTCCAAATTAGCTCTAGCTAACCTCCTTGCATCACAAGTTTCTCCGAGCGGTGTGGATAGTGTTTTTTCTTGCAATCAGCTGTTCGTCGGATCCATTGTCAAGCTCCGGAACTGCTGCGGTGGGTGAGTCGGCCCTGGGCTTGAACCAGGGGGCTCCCTCCCGTAGCTTGTTTAATTGATTATTTCCTTGGAGCAATACCTTTTGAGGCATCTTCGAGAGATTAAATTTGCCGCCGGCGGTTGCGTTGGTCTCTGGATCGTCGGAAAAACCACCACCGCCATCCACACCGCTCCAACGTTGATTCTCGGCGGCCAAGGGTCCCTGCCTCTTATTACGGCAAACTCCTAATTTCCTGAGCTTCACTGCGCCGATTCAGCAAGTTTAGCTCAGCGCGCTGTCTGTCGGCTTCCTCACACTGCTACAGCGCTGGGCGGCTAAATCTCGAGCCGCGCACCATTTTGAGCTCCCTCATCGCTGCCCGCCATTTTCCTTCGTACTAAAAAAACCGTTGATTGCGGCAGCAAGGAGTTTTTTTGAACATCGCCTGCCTGGACTTGCTTAAGCTGTGGTATTGGTGAGGTGATTTGCGAAGAGGCTATTTGGGGTGTTCTGACACCTAGTTTGACACCTTTTGAATTTATTTTATCATTTTGCTGAGAGTTAAATTGACTTACTTACCTTCAAAGACTCAGTTGTCTGCCAGGTCCTATTGTCTCGGCCTTCCATTGTCATGACTGTATTTAAAAAAATAAATAAATAAAATAAATAAATAATTAATTCCCTCACCATCAATCAATCAATTTATTATTATTGTTCACTTCATTGACTTACCTTTGACTGATTTGTTCACATGGCAGAGTCTGACTTGTCCTCTGACCTTGAACAGGCCTACAG
Organism: Pantherophis guttatus; assembly: GCF_059756535.1. Taxonomy (NCBI): domain Eukaryota; kingdom Metazoa; phylum Chordata; class Lepidosauria; order Squamata; family Colubridae; genus Pantherophis; species Pantherophis guttatus. The sequence continues at coordinate 103,054,315 of NC_142064.1, forward strand.
TCCACCTGAGGTCAGAAAATGCTCAAAGGCCCCCTCCAAGGCTTCTAAACACCGAGAGGTCAGGGCACGGTCTTCCAGTCCTCATCCTACCACACGCTCTGCAGCTGCTGACAAGGCTGAGGAGAGGAGGCGCAAGGCCTTTGAGAAACAATACCTTCTTGCTCAGCAGAGGGCCCAATCTTCTAATCACCAGATGTCCCCGGACAAATCTCCTCCGGCACCTCAGGACCCTTCTGCTGCCGCTCAATGTTCGTCTGAAGTTCAACTACTCAGAGAGTCCGCCTTTCCATCTGCTGCCCCGGGGCCCAGTGTTCAGGCTACTCATCAGCGGGGTCGGTCTGTTCCGGAGGCTACTTTCACTCCTATGGCCGCTGGCCTCCATCCTTCTGAAGGCCTTCAACCCACGCTATCCAGAGATATCCAGGACCTAGTGTCTCAGACTATATCTTGAATCTTGACTTCAGCTCCTCACCAGGGACCTCAAGGTCTTTCCATGCCAGACTTGCATCCACCATTGTCTCAAGCGTATGGCAATCCGTGTCGTGGCTATTCATATCGATCTGAATCTCTTCTGGCTGAGGATTCAGTCTGGGATGAGGAGGAGCCTGAAGAGATGGAGTTGTCTGAAGACAAGGATCTTGCTCCTGAGAGGCCTTCCTTCAGGGGCCTTCCATGTTTAAGTCCTTGCTCCACAAGGCAAAAATTACCACGAATATGGGAGTGTCGAGCACACAGATATCGCAACAGTTGGATCTTCATCCTCATGATGACTTGTTTCAGCTACACAAGCCTGAACAGGACTTTATTCCGTGTCCTGAACTGTTCATGGACATGGTCCAAAGATCATGGTCCCAACCTGCTTGCATCTCTGCTCCTAATGGATTAGATAAGAAATTATATTGCTCGGACCCTTCCTTACAAGATCTGATCCAGTTGCCTTCCGTGGACGCCCCTGTGGCTCAGTTGACTACTTCTTCTGTCATTTCTAACGATGTGCTTGACGGTCTCAGGACCGAGGACAGGAAGGCTGAACTGTCTCTCCGTAAGACACATCAAGCGGCTGCCTGGGCCATCAGGTCGGCTACGTCTACGTCATTCTTTGCTTGCGCATCTCTTATTTGGTTGTGCCAACTGCAAGAGCGGTTACCACCTGATGACAGCAGGCTCCACCAGGACATAAATAAAATAGTGGCAGCCACGGAATACTGTGCAGATGCATCCTTGAATGCAGCCAAGTTTTCTTCATGGGCCCTTGTCTCCAATGTCACTTCTCGGCACCTCCTTTGGCTCCGTCATTGGCGAGCCGATCTCAAGTCAAAGTGGAAGCTGGCATCTGCTTCCTACAAGGGTTCCCTTCTCTTTGGAGAAGCTTTAGACCCTATAATTGTGGACGATAAGGATAAACGTAAAGTGATGCCATCCTCTTCAGACTCCAGGATAGGAGATTTGCTCCTTATAACCAGAGACAGCCCTTTTGGACTGAGTCTGGGCCCAGTGGGTCCTATTTTTCCAGACACTATTTTCACGGCGTCGATCGGTCCTCTGAGAGACCTGCCTTCCGGGATCGGGGCAGAGGTCAACCTAACGCCAGACGACAGTTCCGTGGAGCTGCCGGCCGGTCATTCAGAAGGGGCAAGTGACTACCATGCAGAGCTACCCATTGGTGGTCGCCTTCTCCACTTCTTGCCCCAATGGGTTTCCTCCACGACGGATGCCTGGGTACTCCAAACTGTGAGGTTTGGCCTCACACTGGATTTCCTTTCCAGCCCCCCGAACCGCTTCATTCTATGCCCAGTACCTGGCAACCCGGAGAAAAGAGCATTGATGGATGCAGAGATTCAACATCTGATCGACATCTGCGCTATCGAACCTGTGCCGGTGGAACAATGGGGATCCGGGTTTTACTCGCACCTCTTTCTCGTACCAAAGTCTTCCGGGGACTGGAGGGGGATTTTAGACCTGAAGGCACTAAACAAGTTCGTCAGGTATCACCACTTCAAAATGCAGTCGCTCAAGTCGATTCTGTAGGGCATCCGATAGGGGGACTTTATGACGTCAATTGACCTCAAGGAGGCTTACCTGCATGTCCCGATCCGTCCTTCACATCGACGCTTCCTTCGGTTTGCCTACTCAAAACGACACTTCCAATATCGGGCCATGCCATTTGGCCTCTCGTCCGCCCCTCGGACCTTTACGAAGCTGTTAGCGACTGTGGCCGCCTCCCTACGACAGGTTCCAATCAGAGTCATGTGCTATCTGGATGACATCATCATTCTATCTGCCACTCGGGATCAAGCTGTGGCCAACCTCAGGACAGTTTCTCGTCTCTTACAACAGCACGGGTTCTCCCTGAACCTCGACAAGAGTCAGCTCCTTCCCACCACTCGCATTCTCCACCTTGGGACTGTCATAGACTCGGTCAGCGGCCATGTGTTCCTATCTCCCGACAGGATTCGCAGCATAAGATCCCTGGTGACTCAGGCATTGTCGCTCAGATACGTTCACCTGATCACATTGTCCCAGTTGCTCGGCAAACTAATTTCTTGCATCGCAATTGTCCCGTGGGCCTGTCTCCACAGTCGCCCTCTTCAGTGGTTCCTCCTGCCTTATCAGAGGTCTCTTCGAGCGTGCTCGAACACCACGGTCGCACTCCCGGTGGCAGTCCGCCTGTCTCTGAGGTGGTGGCTCTCCCCGTCCCCTTGTTCAGGGACCTGTCGAGGAAGTTCGGTCTTCCAACGGTTGATCTCTTTGTGCACCCGTTGAACGCCCAGCTCCCTGGTTTCTTCTCTCGATTCCCCTGTCCCGGAGCAGAAGGTTGTGATGCACTTCGAAGCGAGTGGCCCCCGGGCCTGCTCTACGCTTTTCCCCCTCTGCCGCTCATCCCTCGGGTGATTCACAAGCTGTTGGTGGAGAAGGCGGATCTCATCTTGGTCGCCCCCAATTGGCCACATTGTCCCTGGTACGCGGACCTCTTGAACCTGTCTGTGAAGCGCCCCGGCACATTCCCAATGACAGAATATCTCTCAGCCAGGGGGTCATACTGCACCCAGACCCGCAATGGTTGCAGTTGACCGTCTGGCATTTGAGAGGATCCGTCTAAGGAAGGACAACATCCCTGCGAGCGTGATTCACACTATGCAATCCGCTTCAACAAATCGTATCTACGACGCCACATGGCGCTCTTTTTGCACCTGGTGTTCCAAGACCCATTGGGACCCTACGATGGCGTCTCCCTCGGATGTTCTCATGTTCTTGCAGGACGGTTTGGACTGGGGTCTTGCTCCTAACACCCTGAGGCATCAAGTGGTGGCCCTTAGCACAGTCTTATCTTCTGTCGACGATCGACCTTTGACTCAGCATCCCCGTATACGGACCTTCTTGAGAGGGGCATCCAATCTCCGGCCTCCTACTGTCCACCGATATTCAACTTGGGACTTGCCATTGGTCCTTACCGCTCTAATGTCACCTCTGTTTGAACCTCTGGCGTCTGTCTCCCTTTGATGTCTGACTCTCAAGGTTGCCTTTCTTGTGGCAATTACCTCGGCAAGACGGGTTTCTGAACTAGTGGCGTTGTCAGTGCGAGCTGACCTTTGTGTCTTCCATCCTAATAAGGTTGTGCTCTGAACGGATCCTTCTTTTCTGCCCAAGGTAAACTCTCTATACCACCGGGCCCAGGAATTGATTCTACCTGACTTTTGTCTGGCCCCTAGTCATCATCTCGAACACCAATGGCACACCTTGGATGTTAAGAGGGCTCTCCGTTGGTACATCAAGCAGACAGCATCTTTCCCTAAGTCTGAAGCCTTATTCCTGTCCTTCAATCCATCTACGTTGGGCATGAAGGTCTCATCGTCCACTATTGGTTGTTGGATTAAAGCCTGTATCACGATGGCGTATCACACCCAGAAGACACCTCTGCCAGGGAGAATCTTACCACATTCTACCCATAGTGCAGCCACTTCAGCTGCTTGGGCTACCCAGGCATCCATCTTAGATATCTGTAGGGCTGCAACATGGACTACCTTGACACCTTTTGTTCGACATTACAAGATTGACTCCTTTGCCTCGGCTGAGGCTTCCTTTGGTCAACGTGTGCTGCAGTCAGTTCTAGCTGTCCCCTCCCAGGTTAACGCAGCCGCCCTCCCGGCATCAGATTAGCTTGAGTATATCCCAACATTTGGATTTTCCAAGCAGCACGCTGGAGAATGGACATTGTCTTACCTGAACGTCCCTTCTCGGTGCGTTGCTGGAGAATCCAACCCATCCTTTCGGCTGCGTTCTGTGGCCTGGACAGTTTGTTTCTTGTCTTTGTTTGTTTTTGGCAGCACCATCTTCTATTTGTCTTCGTGAATGAACTGGAGCTCAGCCGAGCGAGGGAGGAGTGGCCAAGGACGTTTCTTAAAGAAACATTCACCCAGTCTGGCAATCAAGCTGAGGAACTACCCAACATTTGGATTCTCCAGCAGTGCGCCGAGAAGGGACGTTCAGGTAAGACAACGTCCGTTTGTCCCAAAGGTGCTTTTTTCAAGAGGCAACTTTTGGTTTCCAGAAAGTCCATTTGCCTCTTGAAAAAGCACCTTTGGGACAAGAGTCTCTTGCATTGCTTTGGAGTGGCCAAGGCACATGATTGCTCACTGATAGTAAGATTAAAAAAAAAGAGGTAGGGGTTTCTCTCATGATAATAAGGCTTAGTAACAAAGCACCAGGCTTGAAGTTTATTTAGATATCTGTGGCATGTACTAATTTTATTGTGATCCTGACAAGCTTGGGAGGCTTGAACCTGGGTCCCCTATATAATTTGTTAATTAACTCTTAAGCTCAGCATTTTGTAGCCCAAATATGCCCACCCACTTTCTGACAAGCTTAAATGACCTCTCTACTAAAGGGTTTCACTTTATGAGCAAGAGTTGGCTGCTGATAGTTATCATTGCATTTTAACTATTTTAATTCCTCAATATGTTCTGGCACCCTGCCTGATTTGTAACTCCAGCTTGCAGGTATTTCTAATCTAATGATTGGTATTTAGGGCAGCTTTTTGCAAGCAAAGAAGCTTTTTGTATTTTTTGATAGGTAATCCTTGATTTACAACAGTTCAAAAGTGACTTATGACCGTTTTTCACACTTACGACCATTGCAGCATCCCCACGGTCATGAGAGACTAGGCTGGGCGAGGCGAAGCACCCTCGACGTGAATAACGTTGAGTTGGCCACACCCACCCAATCACGTGACCACCCAGCCATGCATACCCAGCTGGTCATTAGGGCAGAGAACCGGTTGTTAAATTATTTTAACAACCGGTTAACAACCGGCCTGTAGTACAGTGGACCAAAGCACTGTTATTAACATCTGCTGCTTGCAATTACTGCAAGTTCAAATCTCACCAGGCTCAAGGTTGACTCAGCCTTCCATCCTTTCAAAGGTAGGTAAAATGAGGACCCAGATTGTGGGGGCAATAAGCTGACTTTGTATAAATATACAAAAGTATGAAGGCTATTGCTTAACACATTGTAAGCTGCTCTGAGTCTCCGGAGAAGGGCGGCATATAAATTAAAGCAAAATAAAATAAAATAAAATAAATTTGAATCCTAACACTGAGCATTACGTTATAGTGTGTCACAGCAATATGTAGAGTTACGCTAATAGGATGTATGAAAAAGAACCTTTAGTAGAAGATGAGGGAAAAGGAGTGGATAAAGAACACAGATAAAAGAATTATTGCAGAATATGAGGACAAGAGAACAATACTGTACAATGTATATACAGAGGAAATAGGTATTGAAGAAAACAAAGAATAATTAGGATTAAAAGAGGCAGAGAAAATGCAGAAAGTTTTGAAGGGGAAAATAATTTTAGAAGTAGATGAAAACTGCCTATAGCAGAATGAACAAAATTTAAGAATAAATGTGATTTGGAATGAAGATAAAAATGAGGAAATCCTAAAAGGAGTCTTTTAGAGATCTGTATAACAAAGACATTGTTATGTCAAGAAGACAAATTAAAATGAAGGTTATAAACCTTAGTATCCAAGGAGAGAAATGATGGAAAGGAGCTGAGAGTTCATGAATTTACTTCTAGGCAGCTCATAGCAATCTCTAACAACAGTTTTGGAAGAGAACAGTTTAATACAGGATATCTCTTCCCTTTCCCATTCAACTACTGTATTATGCTTTTCAGCCTTGCAGAAAACTGGAGAACACATAGATAAATGCAAGCTAAGATAGTCTAGTACTCTTGTACAAATCTAATGGAGAATTTACCCCGTAATAATACTCCATTATGATATGTTGTTTATATTTTAAAAATAGTACCACATTTTCTTCAAAGTGTTCTTGAATCTTGATGACTCCAAGGACCATCCATGTTGTTCTCATGGCAACTACCTCCATCCCACTTACTTTCTTTTCTTGAAACTCTGCACATCTCCTGACATTACTTTTACCCAATTGGAAGCAGGATTAAATAGAAATTCAGAGTATGCTTAATATGTTCCTGTAGAGAAACCTGAAGGATTTCCACTTCAGTGGGGACAAAAGAGCCTGAAATATCCTATATAGGAAAAACCTCTTTGAATACTTGACTTTGCCTTCTCTATAAAATAACTTGTGATTGCATTAAGTGGTATTGTGTGAGAAAAATAGGAATTATTCCTGTAAAAGCATAACCTGAGTTACGCCATTTTAAAATCATGTTAAAGTTTTGTTTTACCTTGTATAACCTGATTATATAATTTAGCTGACATTTAAGAACATGAGAAAGGAAATGTGTAATTCCTGTATTTTTTAGAGGATGTTTGTCTTGCAGGAAATATGTTCTTGGGTTAACTTGCCCTTATTAATTAAAGGAAGTACGCAATTGATGTTTTTGAGGGGTATTTCTGTTGGGAATTGGGGAATTTCCAGGGTGGAATTATGTACTGCATATGTTATATAAGATGTTATGTAAGATCTGGAACTGATTCCCAAGGTACTTTATTGACGTGTATTCTGAATGTCCTGAAGACTATAAAAACTTGTGTAAATTGTTTTATTTTCGTCTTTCTCTACTTTAGAGAGAAAGGCCCTTTGCAAAGAATAAACTTTGTTCCAGGATTATTTTGGTCTTTGTCTCTTTAAAACGATAATGGGATTTACCTGTCGACCACAATTGGCGCCCGAACAGGGACTGAAAACATTCTGTCTGGAAGGGATTTCCCTGCGTGCGCACATAACACTGATTTCAGTGAGATGGGGTTATTTCCTTTCCAGCCGGAATTGCTTTTCTATGAACCTTGAGGCAGAGACCTGAATGCCTGGACAGAGAGGAACGTTCCTGAAGACTTCGGTGCACCAGGAGTGAGTATATGTTTTCTTTTTGGTGGTTTGGATTTGTGTATGTTTGTGTGTGTATGGCCTGTATGATTTGTGTGTATAATTAGTGTAATACAGGTTGGGGAAAGTATGGGGACTTTACTAGGGAAAAGTGCTGCTGAGACTGAAATATCCTCCATCCCCCATATCTCCATTAGTGGTTAGAGGATTGGTTGGAAGCTTGTACAAAGGTATTAGATAAGGTGACTATGATTAATTATTGTAAGGAGGTTTGGCTGACGTTTGTGTTGATACAGCCTAATTATAGGTGGAGTAAGTTGGGGAGTCAGACCCATATTGGATCAATGCTTTGAAGAAAGTTTTGGTGAAAAAAGAAGTTGAAAGTTCAATTGTTATATGTTGAACCTCAGTTCCATGTTCAGTAGTTTAACTGCTCTTCCCCAAGAAGTTCTAGAGTTTTGTATGGGAAGGAAGAAGAAGAGGAAGGTTGGGATCCTTTAGCTTATGCTACATGCCCACCTCCCCCTCCTTCGTATAATCCAAGTTGTGGGTGAAATTGATGTTGTTGCTGGGAGCAGAAAGGAAGAGACTTCAGCAGGGCAGTAATATAGGTAGCTGGAGAAGGAGTTGGGTGAATTGTTAGTAACTGTGAAACAGAATCCATCCATTTCTCCTCATGTTACATGTTCACAAACTAAAGGAATGTTTCCTTTAAACTGAATGGTATTGCGGCTTTTGTGAATGAGTCTTTGACATCTTCTGATCTGGAAGATTATAAAAGAAATATGCTGTCTTTCTAGGCGGATCTGATTAAGTTGTCTGAGTCATTGGATTTATTCCTGAGACCCAATCTGTATACTTTTGCAGAGTTACAGCATATATTGGGTTATTTGTTCTCCCCTGAGGAGAGGTCACAAATTCGAAAGGCAGCTATGGTTTTTTTTTGGGATTAAACCCAAGTGGGGGCTGTTCAGCCCGTTGCTGCAGATGTTAAGTCTCCATTAGTTGATCCTGGTTGGAATAATAATAATTTAGCTGATCGGGAACAAATGGAGGGAGTTAAGACAGCTGTACCTCAAGGAAGAAACAAAAGTTTTTGAGGTGGAACAGTTGTGGGAAGAAACACCGTCTGTGTTTCTGGAAAATATTAAGGACAATTTGAATAAGCACACTGGTCTTTCTCCTGAAACGCCGGCTTATGAGTCCTTAATGAAAATGACATTTGTGACGAAATCATGGCCAGACATACAGAGGCTACTACTGATATTGCTGCTCTGTTGAAAGAAGCTAAAAAGGTCTATGTGAATAGGGACGAGGCCAAGACTAGAAGAGAAAAGGAAGGAAAGAAATGATGAATGATGGTGTCTGTGTTGAAACAGACAGGAGAGGGAAAGGAGTTAGGTAGAAGAGGAAAAGGTTTTGTGAAACTTTGGTTGCGATGTGGCGACAGTGTCCTGGAATTGGGAGAGGATTACACCAGTGGAAAAAAGTCTAGTGTTGGTGGATTGGAAAGCAAAAAGTGAAGAATGTGAACTTGAGTTGTGGAAAGTGTATTATACGTTTGGATGTGATATTTGTTCTAGAAGTAGGTCTTAATCTGCTTGGGAGAGATGCATTGTCTCTTCTGGGATGTGAGCTTGGTATACAAATCTTTATTGTTCTTGGATGAGGCAGAAAACTCTGTAGGAATGTGGTAAGGAAGGTTTATTGTTCTTCTTACCTGAGGTTGAATGCGAATATTTTGTCTTTGATTAATGTGATGTGATGGTGATATGTGTGTGCCGGCTAATTAAGTGACCTTCTTGGCTTAAGTCTGGAGCTGTGGAGGACAGGTGTGGTTAGGGCCCAAAATCAAGTTTTTGATTAAAAACCGCATCCTGAAGTTTTCCACTGCTTGAGGAATGGGCTACAAGATGTTAAGGATAAAACTGAAATGGGTATCTGAAGGGATGGAACCTTTCCAGGTTTTATTCCAGGTTTGCAAATGTTGTTAAATGGTATGTGTGTGTAATGAGAGTTGTTTAGGCAATAGAGCTCATTGTCTTGAAAAATAATAATATTGAGAATGATAATAAAGCTCCCTGAAGTATTTGTATTGGTAGGGAAAAGGCATGTGTGTGTTGGAATACACTAAAAGGTCTGATTGCAGAATAAATATGAGTGTATGTGGTAAGCCCTTAAATGGGGGTGGTAAGGTGATCCTGATATTTGTGAATGCCTGTGCGTAGAACCCCTGAGAAATTTCCTTTTGTATATTGAAATAGTGAGTGGCAAGAGTTTGTTGTTGTAGTTGTTGTTATGTTGTAATAGCAAGTGTTTAAATGAGCAAGTGAGAGATGAGAGAGATCCTATGGAGAAGTAGGATTAGGTAGAGGTATTTGCGATGTTAATTAGAGACAGGAGTAGTATTTTTCTTCTCTATATTTCCCCCGTCTTTTTGTTCTGAATAAGAGAAGTAAGAAAGGGGGGAGGGAAGGTGCGGTTTGTTTTCCCTTTTACACATTTTTTTTCCTTTGTTGAGTTTGTCTGAGAGAAAGGAGGGGCGAATGGGTGATTTGATCCTGCATTGTTTCTGACTGCATTGGCAGCTATGCAGATGTATTTCCTGTCTTGCTTTAGAGAAGTGACATTGAAAGTTTGAAAAGTTTTTGGGAGTAGAGATCCGGAATACCTCTATTAGGTGATTTTCTTTTGCTTTTTGAAGTTTTTTATTACCCTCTTTTATGTTTTTGTGTCTGTGTATTTTGAATGATTTTGAATGCTGAGAAGGAGATTTCTAGATACTAGATACTGGATAGTCTGGGGAATAGTTGACTATGTTATTTTAGCTTAGTGTTGTCTAGGTAAAGGATGTTTCCTTGAGGGAAGAATTACTGGTAGAAGGTAAAGATGACTTTTGGTCTGGTTAGCTAGGAAGTTACTTGTAAGTTAGTCTGTATAGACTAGTGAATTTAGATTAAGCTTTGCATTTCTTTGAAGCTTGTGGAAATAGTTTAGCTAATTGTGATAGAAGTGTGGTGTGATTCCTCTGAAGTGGGAAGAGTTGAGTATTTATTGAGACTCTATTGATTTATTGATAGTTAATTTTAAACTAAGTTGTTTGGAAGAAAGGTTGAAGAGTTGAAGAAAGTAATAATATAGTGTTGCTCCAGTGTTATGTTTGCCTGGTTTAAGGAAAAATTTCCACTTGTCTGTAGTAGTGGAAGATGGTATAGCCAAAGGAATGTTGGTTCGCATGTGAACTGGGAACTAAAAGGTGGTGCACAAATGCTAGGTTTTTAAAATTGTTTCAAGAGAGTTTGGTTCTCTTGACCAATAGGAGAGAGAGATGGGAAGATGTGGAATGAAATTGTGTGGTTATGAATAAATGAATTGAGAATGGGATGAGACTGGATGAGATGCAGTTGTGAATGGAGACACTATTGAGATATTGGAAGGTGGAAAGTTACCGTTTGAATGGTCAGTGCAGATATGTGAGGTTTTTGCTTTATTGTAAGCATTGCACATATTAATTAATGAGGTAGGGAATATTTATGCTGATTTAAACTATGCTTATGGTATCTTACATACTTTTGGGATAATCTGGATTGAAAGGGGGTTGATATTTAGTAAAAGGAATTGCGATAGGTGGAACTTATCACAGCTGTTTTAAAGGCAGCTGGGGATCCTTCTAAACTTGATATTATATAAATAGTGGATGAAGGGGTGTGTAAGTGAATGGGAAATGGATTACTAAAATGGAGTGCAAATTTTTACTAAAGTTGTGATGTGGAATGTGATTGAATGAGTGCATGAGGGAACCTATTGGGGAACGCAAGCACTTATTGATTTTATTAAATGTATATGCATACATGTGTCTAGGGGTGTGTATACAATAGTTATATGAATGGTACAGAAATGAATACATTGTGTATAAAAAAAAATATGTAGAGATTTGACCATTTGGCCTTTTCAGTGAATCTAAGTAGATTACATTGAAATGCTGGTGGTGTGACCATTGATATATGTAATAATAATAGTGGATTATTTTACTGGATAGGTTGAAGCCTTTCTTTGTGTAAAGATAGGTGTTCAGAAGATTGTTAAATCATATTAGAGCGAATAATACCCAAATATAGTGATAGGGGTATACATTTCATTGTCCAAGGTGATGAAGGTTATGGAACAATTAGGAATTGATTGGCAATTACATTTATTGTTTAAGCAAAGTTCTATAGGGTGTTGTGAATGTGCTAATCAGATAAGTAAATCTATGTTATAAAAATTAATGTTAGAGTTTCAACTACTTTGAATGAAGTGTTTGCCTTTAGCTCTATTAAGAATAGGAACTAGTCCTAGGAAAGATCTGGGATATCTATGTATGAAATGATGTTTGGATTGCCATATGTGGGGAAAGTTGAGATGCCTAGGATAGAATTGAAGGATGTTTTTTCTGAAAATATATATACAGGGACTGTCCCAGTGTTTTTCTCATTTAAGGTAAAAAGGACAGAATCCACCTCTTGATTTCCAAGCACATGAATACAAAAGTGGAGACTGGGTCCGATAAAAGCCATTACTGAGAAGAAGTTGCAGCTGGTGTGGAAAGGACCGTTCCAAGTTTTGCTGACTACTGAATCGGCTGTAAGGACTAAGGAACAAATTTGGGTATGCTATTCCAGAGTCAAGGGACTGGTGGCTTTGCCTTATGGAAGGACAGTTGCTACGGAACCTGCAAACCCTCTTAAATTGACTTTTTGATGACAAACCTTTAGATGATTGATGACCAATGGATGGAAGAAGAGTTTTATGAAGAGATTTGTATTTGGCTAGGAGTGGTAATAATTCTTGTTGTGTTTTTGATTGTATTGAGGAAAGATATTATTGATTGGTGTAAATCTATGTTTTGATATCCAGTGGATGTAAGTTCTCCTTGATTGATTGATGTTGAGGGAGCTAGTTCACTAGGAATAATGGGGTTTTTTGTGGTAATGTTTGTTATTCTACAGGTGTGGATAGGAATGGGGATTTTGGCTGTGTTGCCTAGTTACCTTATAACATGGTAGCAGCTATGTTTCCATACTGAATTCGAGCACCGTTATTCTTTTATAGAAACACCACTAACCCTAATAGACACCACTGAGGAAGCTGAGATATGTATTAAGTCATCTTTTGAAGATGGTGTGTGCCAAGTGCAAACGTACATATGAGATAGTTCCTCAATACATTGGCCTTACAAATAGAATGGAATTTTTATATAAGCAATGCACTGAGCTATTTGGTAATTATATACCTTCATACAAGAAGTTTTGGATTTTGGAGGAAGGGTTACATTTTCTATGTCTAAGGATACAAGTTCCCTCCAAGTTAATGTTTTTTTGTGGTAACATGGTATTGACCAAATTACCTATTGTATGGAGAGGAGTTTCTATACTGTTACAGGATATTCATAGTTTACAGGAATAAAAGATAATGAAGAGGAGAATTGGGGATTGTGAGAAAAATAGGAATTATTCCTGTAAAAGCATAACCTGAGTTACGCCATTTTAAAATCATGTTAAAGTTTTGTTTTACCTTGTATAACCTGATTATATAATTTAGCTGACATTTAAGAACATGAGAAAGGAAATGTGTAATTCCTGTATTTTTTAGAGGATGTTTGTCTTGCAGGAAATATGTTCTTGGGTTAACTTGCCCTTATTAATTAAAGGAAGTACGCAATTGATGTTTTTGAGGGGTATTTCTGTTGGGAATTGGGGAATTTCCAGGGTGGAATTATGTACTGCATATGTTATATAAGATGTTATGTAAGATCTGGAACTGATTCCCAAGGTACTTTATTGACGTGTATTCTGAATGTCCTGAAGACTATAAAAACTTGTGTAAATTGTTTTATTTTCGTCTTTCTCTACTTTAGAGAGAAAGGCCCTTTGCAAAGAATAAACTTTGTTCCAGGATTATTTTGGTCTTTGTCTCTTTAAAACGATAATGGGATTTACCTGTCGACCACATATTGGAATAAGGGGAAAATATTGTTTTGAACAGCTAGAGTTGACTTAATGGATCTCATAAGCTCATAAACTGCAGACAAGGTATAAAAACATCCTGAAGGCAAACAATTACAAACAAGAATGACCATGACATAATTAAAGGCAAGGAAAGTCATGCTCTCTGGAGACATTGAATAGGACATAGTGTTGTGATGGATTATTTATATTCTTCCAAATTTCTGCCTCATTCCATATTTTATCTATGATTTATGACAGGTTTGTGGAAGGAAGATCAGAGAGCTCAAGGAGGGAAAAGCAGGTCTGATACAAATTAAGCTGGCAAAAGATTACTAGAAAAGTTGAGAATGCTATGAAGATGGTCTGAGCAAGCAGTTCTTTGGTCAAAAACAGGAGTATCCAAACTTGGCAACTTTAAGATTGTGGACTTCATCTCCCAGAATTCCCTAGCCAGTATGGGAAGTTCTAGAAGGTGAAGTCCACAGTTCTTAAATTTGCCAAGGTTTGACACCTGTGATCAAAAAGAAAAGATGGGTCAAGCTACCCCTGTTGGACCACATTGTATTCAGAAGAGTTATCTACTAGTTTGTAAAACACAATGGTTACTGTTACCTAAAGGAATGACCGGAAGATACTCAGATTGGATTTAAGGAGAGCGGCAGAGAGCCAAGTATCACTTTTTCTTGCCACGTTCCATTTTTCTATAGAGACTTGGAATTTATAGTTTTTGGGGGGACTTCCAGGAACCAGGTCACAATCATTACTCAGTCAAAGAAGGCAAAGAAAGACATGTACATCTTGGATAGGAGGATGGCGGTTAATGCCGTGGTGCTCAATTCTTCAGCTGTCATTGTTCCTGCTGCAAATTCTTCATTAAGGTCCCAAATATACCAGCAATATGTTCATTATAGTAACTAATTATGCAAATTACCCTCTGGAGGAACTACACTTTTTCATCTTTCCCCTTCTGTTCCTTCAACATGTCATTTATTTATTAAATAAGTGTTATTCATTGATTACTTTTGTTTCTCTAAGGAATCTAAGTGATTTACATATGACTCTCACATGGAAGCCACTTACAAGAGCAAAACTTTGTTTGAGGAACAGAACTGGGATGTGTGCCTTCAGTTCACACTGTAGGTCTAAGTAGGAATCTAAATGAAGAGAAAAGGAATTAATTATACAAAACTGGGAAACAAGGGTTGCAAAACAATACAGTCTTTTCAAAAAGAAAATAATACTTTGTTATTGCTATTCTTGAATTAGGATATTCATTTAAATCAAAATATTATAATTTCTTACAAAGATTACTTATGGGAAAAATGAATTTACAAGTGATCACATATATATAAAATGTATAGTTTTTTTAAGATAAGTTCATCTACTTGATGAAAAAAGTGGAAGCTTCAATTTTCAGGAACATCAAAATATAACCTATACTCTAAATAAATTAGCTGCCCAAAGAAAAATTCATTTAATTCAGTTGTATATCATATTATATTATTTATATTGTGTATAGTATAGTATACATGTATATGTATAGTATACATAGCCCAAGTATTTGAATGAATAGGCCTAGACATTCTGGCATATTAATAACCAGTACACTTTTTTTTTTTTTTTATTTGATTTATATGCCGCCCTTCTCCGGAGACTCAGGGCGGCTTACAATGCGTTAAGCACTTCATTGATGTCATCTAGTTTCCAATGAAGCTTCTTTGTATCCTGCCTTTGAGACTTATGTTTGTTGTTGTTGTTATGAGGAAGAATTGAAAGGTCTTTGTAGTACAAAGTAGGAACAAAAACATTTCTGATTCAAATTCTACTTGATCATGATGGGGTTGTGTTAAATTAGCCATAACTCAAGAGTTCATCAGGCACCTATAGAGCAAATGAGAGAATGGGTCTATCCATTTTTTTAAAAAAACTATTCACTAATTGCAGCAGTGTTGTGACTGGTCAGTAACTTCCCACTGGTTGGTGATGCTGAAAGAAAGGAAAGGAAGCCCAGCAAAGCCATAGGGTTTACCAATGGCTTCGCTTAATATGCTTTACATATCCAAAATCAGGATACTATCATCCAACAGCAAGCTAGAACTGAGGCTCCAATGATTGGAAATCAATATTAGTCAGGACAGTAAATATTATGGCAGTACAGTTTTCTGACAACTTGAGGATCAATGGATAGCATCTAACAGTGAAGAAACATACTAAAAGTGGGTTTCATGGAAATTAAATAGTTACATATTTTGCTTGAAAATTACACATACACAAACACACACATACTGTACTTAGTAACACTGAAGCAAGATAACAGTAGTGCAAGTTTGTTTGTTTTGTAATGTTTTAGCAAACTTTTCCAATGCACAGAAATTCTGCTATTTTGTTTTGTTCCCCATGAATATTATCTTTAGTTCTGTGCACCAAGCTTTATGAAGGGTTCAGCAAAACTGGAAGATATCCAGATAAAAGCAGAAGGAGGGATTAGGGACCGTAAGCCAACATCTGTGAAAATGGATGGAATTAACCCAGTATTTTTGTCCTTTTGAAGATAAAGATAATAATAATAAGAAAGCAGAGTAGTATCAATAGTAATAGGTGTCTGGGGTGCAATCCCAAAACATCTGGAGCATCATTTGAACACCATAGGCATTGACAAAATCACCATCTGTCAATTGCAAAAGGCAGCTTTACTTAGAATAGTGTACATCCTATGTTGATACCTTTAATATTGTTAAACATTGACTGCCTGTCCCAGGTCCATGGAAAGGACTTGATAAGTGGATAAAAATGCCAAATCCAATCTGAACATCCGGCAGTCTGTTTGACAAACCATAAAACCTGATTCTCAGTGACTGATAGTTCATAATGAAAACCTAACAAGTAAATTACAATACAATCAATGAAATATAAAAAATAAAGATAAAAGATGTTAAGCATAATGAAATAAGGGAGCAGCAAAGTTGGGGGGGGCACCAGGATCTCAGGGTGAACGTCATTCCAGAAGGCACTGCTACAGCAAAAGTGCATTTCCGGTGTCCTGATGGTATTGTTTAAAGAAAAACAGAGCATACCATTACTGCAAGAATGAAACAGGTGATTGCTAAACTAACCAAAGTCTAGGGCTTTATAGGCAATAATCAACATCTTGAATCCCTATGCTTTAGTATCCTAATCTTTCTCTCCCTCCCTCCCTCCCTCCCCGCTCTCTCTTCTGTGTAAGAAGAAAACCTACTTAGATGGTGATACAGGATACAGCACTTAGATGTACCGAATTGTTGAAAGGGTCTGGTTAACATCGATCCTTCTTTAATTTCCTTTCAGTGGGGACAGTGTGGTGATCTGAGATCTCCAGAGCCTGGAAGCATGAATGCAAATATTGAATTTTCAAGTAGCATTAGGGACATGACAGAGATATGCACTTGTTAAAGTCTGATTCTGTTTAAACCAAAGTTCATTAGCTCCATTCATTATAAGAAAATAATGTCATTTTAAAATTTCTATTCCTTCCTCGTCATCATCCACTCCCTCATTGTGGGAACTAAAGTATATTAAACTTTCCTAAAACTTGTATTACAGTATTCAAGTATGTCCACAAAACATTCGTTTGCAAGATGTTTGATTAAAGAAAGCTGCACAATTGTTTATACAATAACATGCTTGTATCATATCTGAAATGAAAAATAGAGCAAAAATATTTGCAAATTTGGAAGAATTTAGTTGTTAAAACACTGGCTTCCATCAATAACTTAGTTAAATTTGAAGAGTCAATGTTATATTTTGGAAAATGACAAAGTTTGTTGTCTTGAAAATTATCTCAAGCAAATATCCTAGTGTTGTTGTTTTTCTGCTCTTTCACTCTATTTAATTTACCCCATCCATAAAAGTGTTTAAAAAATGTTTTAGTTAAAAAAAATCATTTTGTAAAATTTCAGCTGGTAATTTTTACCATTGTAGAAGGATAGCTAATTTTCATACAAAACAGGCTTTCGAAATTATCCTAGGAAGACCTAATGCCAAGTTAAAACATATATTCTGGAGTTTCTCTCCATTTTCAACCATCTTAGTGCTATTCCCACAATTCTTGTCTTATAAAACCTCACAGGTTGCCTGACCTAGAAAGATTTTCACTGTAAAATATACCACTGAACCTCATTTTGAATGAAAAGGGGAAAAAAGATAGTTTCAATTATTTTCTTTACCTTGACCTCCACACATACTTCAGCTAACTAGGTCAAATACTTAGAAACGCATTTGCACATTGGAAAAAAAAACTACAACTGTTCTAATAAATTATTTTGCAAGACATTGCAGGAATCCTTGGGGTTTCTTCCCCAAGGTCATAATTTTGATTTTGACATAATTAATTTTCAATTGCGCCTTTTTACAGGAGAACTATCCAAATGATATTTCAAATCCCTGTCAGGTTAATGAAAACAGTGCTTTAAAGTTAAAGGTCTTTTATCTATGTTAAACCATTGTAATTCCAAGAGATTTTTTCAGTGCTTTTTTATATAGGGATTTAAATTGAACTACTTTAATAATAGTTTCCTTATTTTTCTTCTCATTGAATTCATACCTTATATTCAGTGTAAAATCATTCACTATATACCACACTTTCTTTACTTTTAAGTAGAAGTCTCTAAAAAGTTAAAATTATTTGATGAACATAGTCAATTGATCAAGACATCCTAGATGCTGTTAGTCAATCAAATCATTACAGAAATCAGCTAATTAGAACAGAACATTCTTAGATCATCTCCTTCAGAAATATTATTTTTAGCAACTTCCAGATAGGCTACATATAATATGCCACTTGTTCTAAGAAAGATAGTCAACTTCAGTTTCATTTTAAAATAGCTATTGTTGATATCATATTAGTTATTCCTTACATTGTTTTTTTTTAATTGTTATGGAGAGTCTTTGTTCTGAGATCATTTGCTGTGAAACTTGATACTTTTAAGATTTTTTCCCCATGTATGGTTTTTACTGTTGTACACTGCCAGGAGTTTTGAAGAATTTGATGGCCTACAAACGGAATTATTGTGACATACAGGTAAAACCAAGCACTTCTTTTGCAGTATAAAGTAACATCTCATTAACTGAAATGAAAGTTGTAAAGTGATGTAATGGGTTCTGATAATTGAAAGAGATAAACAGCAATAAACCTATGGATGATTGGAAGAACTCCTTTAGATGCCTAGTTATAAAATAATTTATATCTCCCTAGCTGTGCCATCTGTTTTTGTTGGAGACAGACCACCTTATCAGATGTTGCTGAGTGTACAGATATGGCCTGGAAAGAGTTTATAAAAGAGCTAACAAGCTTTGTGAATAAAAATAAACTCATTATGCTGAGTGTGTGAGATTTGAAGTAATAATAACAGAGACAACCAGTGGCCGAGTGCAGCTTTGTTAAAAGCCCTAGTGGTTTATCATCTGGATAAAGAACCTATGACATCTGGCACATCTGCAGGAAAGAAGACTAAGCATGGGAATAAAGAGAAACATTGGCTTCCCTAGCTCAGGATGATTCTTGAAATCAAACTACTCTCAGATGCCTCGCCATAGTATTTTGAACAGGTGGTAAGATCATGGGGCTGAACCTCTCAAGCAAGTTCTGGACAGCAGAAGGACTAACCAGAATGACTGTGGATAGGCACAGCAAGAATGGATCTCAATCAAATTGGTTTTAAAAGTATTGTTTGGAGCTTTGTTTGTGGAAATGGTGTGGCTGCTTTGATTAAAAGGCAGAAAATAAAAATGCACCACAAGAGATGCTTATGGTGAGTTGTGATTTATGGATTCTTATCTGGATTGGAGGACACCGGGATCATTGTTGCCAAGAGGGATGGTATCAGAAGCATTGTTAGGCTTTGAGAGATGAAGGTGAACCATGTCTCCATCCATATGCAAATATCCAGCCTGTTCTTCTTGCTATAGATGTAGAAGCCTCCTTTGCATAGTCATCTAGTTGAGGAGCTGTGTCATCTTGCCTTTGTATAGAATTATTCTATTCTGAAAAGTGACCTGGTTACATTGCATCTAGATCACAGAGACACAGCCCCAAAAGGTATTTTTTAATTACTCAAGTAGAATCACCCCAGAGTATGTAACTCTGTTTTCCCAAATAACACCAGATTCAGAAATGAGATATGACATGATGACTCCAGATCAACTAAAGATGGGGTAGTTGACAATCAGACTGTCTCTGTTCAGTTTTATAAGGCAGCAATATCTCAGTCTAAGCTTTAAAATTGCCAAAAATGTTCTCATACTACTTCATAAATTCATTGAATTATAGAGTTGGAAGGGACTTAGTCCAACCCCATGCCTAATGCAGAAATCCTCATATCATCCTGCATCAATAGCTGTCTATTTCTAATTCTCAAATTTGTATATATAAGATTTGTATACAAAGGCAGAGATCTCTGTAATGGTAATACTCTGACGATGTCAGCAGATGGCTGACGAAAGCTTAGTAAAATAAAATTTTAATTCTTTTAAAATTTTAAAATCTTAAGTTCCGGAGTTCGCAGTATGTCTGCTTCTTTTGTTACTAATATACCTGGAACTCATATTTTTAGAATAGTTTGTAATATATATATATATATATATATATATATATATATATATATATGTACATGTGTGTGTGTGTGTGTGTGTGTGTAGGTCTTTGGTTATTCGGGTTTTCTCCCATGTAAAATTGGAAGTGTCTTGGCGACGTTTCGACGAAGTCTCATTCGTCATCTTCAGGCTGGTGTTTTCGGCTTCGTGCTTCTAGGAGCAATGTGAGATCGCAGCTGTTTCTTCCTTTTAACTGCTAGTGGGGGTGTGAACTGATTGGGTGGGAGCTTGGCTGTGTTCTGATTGGGTGGAGGTGTGTTCTGATTGGATGGGGGTTGGCTGTGCTCTGATTGGATGGGGGTGTGTTCTGTTTAGGTGGGGGCTTGGTTGTGCTCGTGTTAGTCTGAGTTGCAGGGGGATTTGAGCTGGTGAGCTGCATTGCTGTTGTTTGGCTTCGCGTTTGTGGTCATGCCACATCTTCATGGTGGGTGTCAGTTTGCTTTATGTATGGATTGGAGGGATTTAAAGTGGCTAATGATGCAGCTGTGGTCTGGCTTCTGGTTTGTGGCCGTGCTTCATCGGTGTGGGTTTGCTTTCTGTGTGGATGTGTGGTGGTGACATCCTGTGTGGTTTTCGTGAATGTGGGTCTGGTGTCATTCTTTGTGTTAGGGACTCATTTGTCAATGAGGGCGGGTTTCCAAATGGCTGGTAGGCAGCAGGTATCATCTCATTTATTCATGCTGCGTGGTTGTTTTTCTATCTCGATGGCTTCTCTGATTATTCTGTTGTTAAAGTGTTCAGTTTTGGCGATAGTTCTAGTCTTTTTAAAGCCAATATCATGTCCTGTGGCTTTAAGGTGTTGGACCAGGGAAGAAGTTACTTCCTCTTTTCTGACTGAGTTCTTGTGTTTTTCAATGCGAGCACTTATTCTTCTGTTGGTTTGTCTAATGTATGTGGTGGGGCAGGCGGTGCATGGGATTTCCTCACACACCTCAACAGACTGGTCTGTCTCCCTTAAGTCTCACAACAGACAACACAAAATGTCTGATAAAGCCTGAAAGTGGTGATTTGAGATATCACCCCACTATGGCTATACAAACATCTTGAGCTATGTAGGAAAAAACCCTGACTAGAAAAGTATTATACATATGAACCTACGAATTAAAAGAACAAAATAAAAATAAATATTTGACCTTTACAGGGAGGAGTCATAAAATAAGGGTGTGGCTGGCTGAAGAAGTCTCATAAGACAGAAATAGTACTATCCCAGTCTCCCTTAAGTCTCACAACAGACAACACAAAATGTCTGATAAAGCCTGAAAGTGGTAATTTGAGATATCACCCCACTATGGCTATACAAACAACTTGAGCTACGTAGGAAAAAACCCTGACTAGAAAAGTATTATACATATGAACCTATGAATTAAAAGAACAATATATATATGTATATATATGCATATTCTTTCTAGCCAGGTTTTACCTATGTAAACTAAGTTGTTTTACAGCCCTGGTTCTGTGAAATCTCATTCACAAGTTTCTGGGCCTTTTTTCTGCTGACAAACTGCAACTCTGTGTTGCTCTCTGGGAGACTCAGATAGCTATTTCTGCCTTTTAAGGCGTCATCAGTGAGCCACACCCACTTCTCAGATATCCTCCCTGTAAAGGTACAATGTGTCTTTTTCTTTTTCGTAGGCTTTTATGTGCATATTCTTTCTAGCCAGGTTTTACCTACGTAAACTAAGTTGTTCTACAGCCCTGGTTCTGTGAAATCTCATTCACAAGTTTCTGGGCCTTTTTTCTGCTGACAAACTGCTGACAATATATATATGTATGTATGTATATGTATATATATAATGTAGATTTTCACAGGTAGAGGTATGCAAGTTTTGGTGTATTCGGGTCTTTTCCCGTGTAAGATTGAGAGTATCTTGGCGACGTTTCGACGAGGTTCCACTCGTCATCTTCAGGCTGGTGTCTTCGGCTTCGTGCTTGTGCAAGGAAAGCGTGATCGGAGCTGCCGTCTCTCTATAAATACTGGCAGGGAGGTGTGGGGTGCTGGCTTTGTTGCTGTGAGCGGGTTGGTTGCCTGTGTTGTTACATCTTGGTTGATGGAGTTGATGTTTGCAGATTAGTCAGCTGTTTCGTAACATCCTGTGTGGGTGAGGTCCTTGATGTGTGCCCATTAGTCTTTTGTGTTTTAACGACCTGGGTAATGGGCTGTGTGTTAACATCCTGAGTTTGAATAATTTACTAATTTGAATAATGCCATTATTTGTACGTTTCCCCAGAAAAAGACTACATATGTGTTTCATATTGAGAAACATTAGGGATGTTATAGCAGCTTTTTTAAAAATCAGTTGTGACTTCCGATAATTATTTTTTGTCCTAATATATTTACCAATGGGATAACAGTATTTTATTTTCCTCAGTAGATTAAAACAACGCAAGGGTGTTTCTCTATTGACCTGTATTTCCTGAAGTGTTGTACTAGAGGGACTATTATTTTTTGGATGATGATAAGGAAGAGGAGGAGCTGCAATCATTCATTTCAATGAAGTTCCCCTTTCCCACCAAGGGAATAAAGCATATGGCTCCTTTATGGGACCTGCACAGGAAATACCACTGCTTTGCAAAACCATCAACTTTATTACTTCTCAACCTTATCTGTTTGCATCTCTATCAATCCACAAACTATAAACTCTGAATAAAATCAAGACTGTAAATTTTCCTTGTCCAGGGGTATGGGTGAATATGGGCATAAAATTGGTCAATAGCTAGCTGTTCCCTCCCATCTTGTGGTGAGCATTTCAGGAATAATAAGAAGAAAAGGCAAGATAACAACAGCAGCAGCAGTATTTATAAGAGAAAGATGCTAACTATCAACCAGAGTTGTTGAGAATCAAGTGGCATACCAGTTCATCATCATCATCATCATCATCTTGCCATCACCAATGGCAGCTGGTCCTCAAGTTATGTGCTGTAGAAATTACAGCATCAGTAGCAATTCATTTTTGGTAGTAATATTTGTGGACATCTGGGATAGGTGACACTGTAGCTCAGTGAAGGAATCCAGGCTGCAATGTGGTTTTCTTTGACAGCTGCTAGAACAGAAATGCTCGTAAAGGTGCACAAGATTATGTGTGACATATTCCATGTAATTGAAAAATGATTCTACCCATTTACCCAATCTCCAACCAGGTTGTTATGTGATAAAAGGTATTGTATAATCTTAACAGCCATTTCCTTCTTGCCCTATGACAAGGCAAATTTTTCTGCCCCCTAAATATTTAGGCTTTAAAATCATTTTGACTTTGTGGGATTCAATGAGTATCCAAAGTAGAAAAGGAAAGTCTTCACTAAATGGTCTGCTGGACCAAAGGTTAATCTGCAAAGTTGATAACAGTTAGGAAATAATGAATACTATTCTTGGGCTCTTGGATATTTCCTTGCAAGAATAAAATCAAGTTCAGAAAACACCAAGAATCCAACAGTCCACTCTTGAGCTACTTACTGTATATTCTTCACTATTGCAAGTAGCAATATCACTGTGGAAATGTTTGTAAACTAGCCTTCAAAATCAGAAATGTAAGGCAATGGCTGTACCATTGGATGATTCTCCATGATTTGCACTACATGATTTGCACCAGAATTGAGGCCTTTGAACTATGGTACTACAGAAGACTCCTGTAAGTTCCTTGGAGTGCAAGGTGATCAAACCGGTCAGTCCTAGAGGAGATCAACCCTGTCTGCTCTTTAGAAGGCCAGATCCTGAAGATGAAACTCAAATACTTTGGCCACCTAATGAGAAGGAAGGACTCACTGGAGAAGAGCCTAATGCTGGGGACGATTGAGGGCAAAAGAAGAAAGGGACGGCAGAGAATGAGGTGGCTGGATGGAGTCACTGAAACAGTCGGTGTGACCTTAAATGGACTCCAGGATATGGTAGAGGACAGAAAGGCCTGGAGGAACATTGTCCATGGGGTCGTGATCGGTCGGACACGACTTCACAACTAATAACAACATGTCTGTCTGTCTGTCTGTCTGTCTGTCTGTCTGTCTGTCTGTCTGTCTGTCTCCAGGATTTCATAAATATTAGGGATAAGCAGATAAGAATTCTACAAACTCTATCCTCTCTCTTCCCATCAGGATCTTCACATTGATCTGAAGCCCTACTATTATTGTTTGAAATAATATGTTGTGCTTGTTTGCAAGTAAATTGGAGAGTAGACAAGGCAGCACAACTAAAAGATATTTTGGAGACTAATTTGACCGAACACTGGTAAGGTCTCATATTAAGACCTACCTGGTGGCGATAAAAGCGGCGAAGTATAACTATTTTGCCGCTCTTATTGCGTCATCAGATAATCACCCGGACACCCTTTTAGGGTGACCCTCTCCCTGCTCCACCAGGAAGCGCGGGAGGACCCCTTGGAGGGTAGAGCCGAGGATTTTGTACAGTATCTGCATGACAAAATCGCTCAGATTCGGGAACACCTGGACTCTGACTGGATAGATTCAGTGGGGAGGACATAGGCAGGTCTTGTGAGTATTATCTGGGAAGAGTTTGATTCTGTGACGCCCGAAGACATGGACAGGATACTGGGCAGACTGAGTGCAGCCACATGTTTACTGGACCCGTGTCCCTCCTGGTTGGTGCTGGCCTCTCGGGAGGTTACACGAGGCTGGCTCCAGGGGATTATAAATGCTTCTCTGAGTGAGGGTGTCTTCCCCGCCGCCTTGAAAGAGGCGGTGGTGAGGCCTCTCCTCAAGAAGCCTTCCCTGGACCCGGCAGTGTTGGCAAATTATCGTCCAGTCTCCAAACTTCGCTTTGTTGCTAAGGTTGTTGAGAGTGTGGTAGTGCGACAGCTCCCTCAGTACCTGGATGAATCGTCGTATCTGGATCCGTTCCAGTCGGGCTTCAGGCCTGGGTACAGCACGGAAATGGCATTGGTCGCGTTGGTTGATGATCTCTGGAGGGCTCGGGACAGGGGTTGTTCCTCTGTCCTAGTCCTATTAGACCTCTCAGCGGCTTTTGATACCATCGACCATGGTATCATGCTGTACCGGCTAGAGGAGTTAGGGGTGGGGGGCACCGTCTTATGGTGGTTCTCCTCCTTTCTCTCTGACCGGTCGCAGTCCGTTTTGACAGGGGGATAGAGGTCAACCCCGAGGCCCCTTGTATGTGGGGTGCCACAAGGGTCGATCCTCCCGCCCCTTCTGTTCAACATTTATGTGAAGCCACTGGGTGAGATCATCCATGGTTTCGGGGTGAAGTACCATCAGTACGCTGACGACACTCAGCTGTACATCTCCACCCCGGACCACCCCAATGATGCTCTTGAAGTGATGTCCCGGTGCCTGGAGGCCGTGTGGATCTGGATGGGGAGGAACAGACTCAGGCTCAACCCATCCAAGACCGAGTGGCTGTGGTTTCCGACATCCTGATATAGTCAGTTAGTGCCATCACTGACTATTGGGGGCGAGTCATTGGCCCCCACGGAGAGGGTTCGCAACTTGGGTGTCCTCCTGGACTCACGGCTGTCCTTGGAAGGCACATGACGGCCGTGGCCAGGGGGACTTTTTATCAGGTTCGCCTGATTCGCCAGTTGCGTCCCTTTCTGGATAGGGACTCGTTAAATACGGTCACTCATGCTCTCGTTACTTCCCGCCTGGACTACTGCAATGCTCTCTACATGGGGCTCCCCTTGAGGAGCACCCGGAGGCTCCAGCTGGTCCAAAATGCGGCCGCGTGGGTGGTTATGGGAGCAACGTGGCGCTCCCATGTGACCCCCCCTCCTGCGTGAGCTGCACTGGCTCCCGGTGGTCTTCCGGGTGCGCTTCAAGGTTTTGGTTACCACCTTTAGAGCGCTTCATGGCATCGGACCGAGGTATTTACGAGACCGCCTTCTGCTACCAATAGCCTCTCACCGACCAGTACGCTCCCATAGAGAGGAGCTTCTCAGGGTGCCGTCGGCCAAACAGTGTCAACTGGCGGCCCCCAGGGGGAGAGCCTTCTCTGTGGGGGCACCTACCATCTGGAACGAGCTCCCCCCGGAGATACAGAGGATCCCGGACCTGCGCACGTTTCGTCGTGCTCTCAAAACTTTTTTATTTCAGCAGGCTGGCCTGGCCTAACTCTCCTCTTTTAAATTTTTAATTTGTTTGATTTTATAAATTGGGTGGTTTAATCTGTGTTTCGGCCAAAATATTTAATAATTTTAAGGGACTTTTAATATTTGTATTATCTGTATTTTATCTTGGCTGTTCACCACCCTGAGTCCTTCGGGAGTAGGGCGGTATAGAAATTTGATTAATAAATAATAAATAAATAAATAAATAATAATTTGTTCAACTTTGCTAACCAAATGGTAGAAAAGCTTATGCTCTTTAATGCAGGGTTGACTCTTCTGTAATAATATACAGACACTGAACTTGTTAAAATGCACTAGAATTTTTCACTATGACTTAAAGTATATTTTTAATCTGGGTCCTACTCCTTATAATTAAGACATAAGAGAAGAAGCTACAGGTAATTAATTATTAGGGTGTTATAGATTTAAACAGATATATTATAAGCAGATAATGTTGAGTTTGTTTTTGGTTCTTTAGTACCTGTTGATATTTTCTTATCTGGATTCATTCATGCACTCTACTTATGTGCTGCCTTTCTACTTAGAAGGTTCTCACTCTATTGGTTCAGTTGTCTGTATTAATGAAAGTAGGCCATTTTTTTCCTTCCATGCATTCTACTGGGAAAAATATTATTCAGGATATTATCAAGCAGTAGATTCAGAACCATCTCAAGAGATCTAAAGGTGGGGGGAGGGAGAAAACTACAGTACTATTGGCATTAATAGTCTTTCTAAGGATGTGTGCAATTCAGCTGGGCCTTTAGTTTTGGCTGCACTTGTACTTGTCTCAGATCTTTGAAAGATGATGGGTGGGTAACTTTGTCATGCAAACCTTTATATGCTCCAGAGCAAGGAATACGTAAGCTAGTTCTGCTACTCAAAATATTAAAAGCTCTCCGAAGAAAGATGAGAAAGTCAGAGGGGAATTTGAAAGCGAGGCCATTGCTGACAATGCCAGTTCAAGTATCTTGGATAGGCTGTCAAATCTGCTATCTTAACACTAGGAATTATTTCTCCAAGCCATTGAAAGGGATTTTTGGTATAAAGGATGAATGTACCATTTTTGCAGCTGGAAATCAGTTTTTGTGTTCTCGCTCTGTTACCCTTGGAAAGTATAATCATTTTGCCAAGTTGAAGCTAGTTCCTTCATAGTCAGAATATTTTTTTTGTCCGTCCTACATCCCACTCTGTCAATTACTAATATTTTGCTTTTGCTTTTTTAGTGAAGCAATTATTAGATTCCTTTGCAATCCAAATAGCACATTCCCGTTGCAGCTCATTTGGCTCCATGGCAACATCTGTGTTGTGCTGAATCCTGTATCTTTTTGTATTTTCAGAACTAGACTCATTTATCATTAAAGACAGAAGGTTGGAACACAGTAAATTCTGCTGTTGTTTTAGATCCCAGTTTAAGGGGGAAGAGCTCAAAAACTGATTGAGATCCAAACAATTCATGAAATGTGGTTAACATACTCGCATGAAGCAGTTTTGCACTTTGAACCCTGTGGTTATTGTAGGGTGTGAAGGCTGCCTAGAATAAAAGACATGCCATAATTCTGCTTACAGCCACTAAATGAAAGCAGGATTTTTTTCATAGTAAAGACCCATTCAGAAGTAATGATTTTTAAAAAAATATTTCTGTTTAGAAGAGTCACAGAAAATATAAGCAGGAGCCAGCAAATATTAACATATTACTCACAAATCCCTCCTGGAAAATCAGTATTGATTTTCAGTTCTAATTTAATGTTTCCCAAATGCAATTCTTTGTAGAGCAAAAGAACCCAAACAAACAAACAAAAAACCCCAAAAAACAGACATAAAATCAGCCTGGATATCCAACTCATACATTTTTACAAAAAGGCAGGTCCAATTCAATTTAAAGGCACTTAGTCCCATTTGCAGAGGGACTTCATCAATTCATCTGCTAAACCAATATAGGTGCAGAAATATTTCAGTCATAATTTCACATATAAAATAGCCATTCGTGTAATACAACCTGCATATTGTTCAAAACCATGATTAGTATTATGGCTGATGTTTGACAGCAAGCCTAAAAGTCAAAGATCACAAGAGTGCTTCTTTCTCTGTATGTATACAAAACATCACATACCAGGAATAGCATATTAAGCAGGACTTATGCAACCTGATGTACAAAATAAACACACGCATATTTGTGCTCTGGACTATAGACTAGGGTTGCCAGGTGTCCACTGTGTGAGCGGACAGTCCACTTTTTTCACAAAATAGTGGACATTTTTTTTATTCAAAAGCTTTATGATGAAATGGTACGTAAGTTTTGCGAGTCAGAATTCCATGAAGTTTTGCGCCATGTTCCAACACGTTTGGTTAAGTTTGTTTAAAGTGGTCGAAAGACTTCTTTTAAACTGGATACCTCTAAAATCGTATTTTATTTCTCTTGGATCTGATGAGTGCCCTAAGGTTATCTGGAACCTTATTTCAGATCAGGAAAATGAACTCGCAAAGGACGATGAACCAACAATTTCAGAATTGTATTTATATTTCACGCACTTCTTCATGTCAATAATGCAAGACACCCTACTGAAGCTGGAAAGCAAGAAAATTCTTGCATGTGATCTTCACATTATCATGTGTAAGCTGCGTGATTCTTTGCAAAAAAAATATGATGAGCAGTTTTTTGGAATGAAAGTTTTATTTGCCTTACGTAAAAGACATTTGCCTGAGAATGCCGTGCAAAAGTTCAAGAAAGAAGCCATCAACGTGTATCAAAGAGCCATTGCGTACCTAGAAAAGTGGTATAATTTCACCGATTCAGTATATGAGACACTAAGTTGTTTCAATCTAATTGATCACAATAATCCTCCAACTTTAGAAGAAATGACGAACATCTGGTTATTATCACCATTGCGAGAAGACCTTCCACCCAACACTCTCTTCGATGAAATTTCTGCCTTAGAAGAAGTTTATGTTCATCTGCAGGGAGATTCATCCCTTGATAAGTGGACATGCATTTTCAAGAAAGAGCCAGCTCCAAGTTTACTGAAACTGTTCCAGTATTGTGCATCAATTCCGGTATCAAATGCAAACGTTGAATGAATATTCAGCATCATGGGAAATTTGTGGACTAACGAACGTAACCGACTGCTTGTACCATCAGTTCGAAGTGAACTTTGTATATTTTTTAATATTTCTCAATGTTGTACTGAAATTAAAGAATTATTCCTTAAACACAAAGAATTGATCAAAGCTGCGCAGTCAAATAAAAAATACACACGACAGCAAAGTAAAATGTAATTTAATATTTTCTATATTATTATAATATATTTGATGTTTTGAATTTTAAGTAAAGTTTTGAAGTGATTATTTTAATACGTGTTAAAATGTTTGTAAGAAAATATATTTATTTATTTATTTATTTTATTAAATTTCTATACCGCCCTCCTCCCAAAGGACTCAGGGCGGTGAACAGCCAACAAGATAAAACACATAAATACAAAAATTTAAAATAGATTAAAAACGAATTAAATAATTTGGCTGAATTTAAAATACCCCATAATTTAAGACAAATTAAAATTTACATTTAAAAGGGGAAAAGATTTAGGCCATGCCAGCTTGATGAAATAAAAAAGTCTTAAGCGTGCGACAGAAGGTGCGCAGATCCGGGATCCTCTGTATCTCCGGGGGGAGCTCGTTCCAGATCGTAGGTGCCCCCATAGAGAAGGCTCTCTCCCTAGGGGCCGCCAGTCGACATTGTTTCACCGACGGCACCTGGAGGAGCCCCTCTCTATGGGAGCGTATGGCCGGTGGGAGGCTATTAGTGGTAGCAGGCAGTCCCGTAGATAACCAGGTTCTAAGCCATGGAGTGCTTTAAAGGTGATAACCAGAACCTTGAAGCGCACTCGGAAGACCACTGGGAGCCAGTACAGCTCACGCAGGAGAGGTGTTACATGGAAACTCCACGTTGCTCCCATAACCACCCGCACGGCCGCACTCTGCGCCAGTTGGAGCCTCCGAGTGCACCTCAAGGGGAGCCCCATGTAGAGAGCGTTACAATAGTCCAGACGAGAGGTGACGAGGGCATGAGTGACTGTGTGTAGGGGGTCCCTATCTAGAAAGGGACGCAACTGGCGGATCAGGCGAACCTGATGAAAAATCCTCCCGGTCACGGCCGTCAAGTGCTCTTCTAAAGACAGCCGTGAATCCAGGAGGACGCCCAAGTTGTGAGCCCTTTCCGTGGGGGCCAATGATTCACCCCCAATAGTCAGCGATGGCACCAGCTGACTATATCGGGACATTGGAAACCACAGCCACTAATCTTGGATGGGTTGAGCCTGAGCCTGTTCCTCCCCATCCAGATCCGTACGGCCTCCAGGCACTGGGACATCACTTCAAGACATCATTGGGGTGGTCCGGGGTGGAGATGTACAGCTGGGTGTCATCAGCATACTGATGGCACTTCACCCCAAAACCACGGATGATCTCACCCAGCGGCTTTACATAAATGTTGAACAAAAGGGGCAAGAGGACCGATCCCTGCAGCACCCCACATATGAGGGGCCCCGGGGTCGACCTCTGCCCCCCTGCCAACACAGACTGCGACCAGTCGGAGAGAAAGGAGGAGAACCACCATAGTACGGTGCCTCCCACCCCCAACTCTTCCAACCGGTGCAGCATGATACCATGGTCGATGGTATCAAAAGCCGCTGAGAGATCTAACAGGACCAGGACAGAGGAGCAACCCCTGTCCCGAGCCCTCCAGAGATCATCAACCAACGCGACCAATGCTGTTTCCGTGCTGTACCCAGGCCTGAAACCCAACTGGAATGGATCTAGATACGACGTTTCATCCAGGTACTGGGGAAGCTGTCGCGCAACCACACTCTCAACAACCTTCGCAACAAAGCGAAGGTTGGAGACTGGACGATAATTAGCCAATACTGCTGGGTCCAAGGAAGGCTTCTTGAGGAGAGGCCTCACCACCGCCTCCTTCAAGGCAGCGGGGAAAACACCCTCACCCAATGAAGCATTTATAATCCCCTGGAGCCAGCCTTGCGTCACCTCCCGGGATGCCAGAACTAACCAGGAGGGACACAGGTCCAACAAACATGTGGTTGCATTCAGTCTACCCAGAATCCTGTCCACGTCATCTGGGGTCACAGGATCAAACTCATCCCAGATAACATTCTCAAGACCTGCCTCCGTCACCCTTGCTGGACCTACCCAGTCGGAGTCCAGACCTTCCCGAATCTGAGTGATTTTGTCATGCAGATATTGAACAAAATCCTCGGCTCTTCCCTCCAAGGGGTCCTCCCCTGCTTCCTGGTGGAGCAGGGAGCGGGTCACCCTAAACAGGGTGGCCGGGCGATTATCTGATGACGCAATAAGAGCAGCAAAATGAGTACATTTTGCTGCTTTTATCACCACTAGGTAATTCTTAATATGAGATCTTACCAGTGTCCGGTCCGATTCAGAAAGACTAGCCCTCCAACTACTCTCTAGGCATCTTTTCCAGCGCTTCATCTCCCTCAGCTCCTTGGTGAACCAAGGAGCCAGGTGAGATCGGCACCAGGTCAGAGGCCACAAAGGCATGACTCGATCCAGAGCTCCAGCGGCCGCCCTATCCCAGGTGGCCACTAGGTCTCCAGTCGAGGCATGTGCAAGATCCTCGGGGATTGGCCCAAGCTCCATCTGGAACCTATCAGGTTCCACCAGGCGCCTGGGGCGGTACTATCTTACCGGTTCCGCCTCCCTGCGGCGGGGTACCGCAGTTCGAAGGTCAAGGCGAAGGAGAGAGTGATCCGACCATGACAAGGGCTCAATGACTATGTCCCCTATCTCAAGATCACTCAACCACTGTCCAGAGACAAAAACCAGATCCAGTGTGTTTCCCCCCATGTGCGTAGGACCGTGAATTAGCTGGGTCAGGTCCATGGCCGTCATGGAAGCCATGAACTCCCAAGCCACCTCAGATGCCTCACCCACGGACGGCAGGTTAAAGTCCCCCATGACCATAAGTCTGGGGGTATCAACCGCCACTGTGGTGATAACGTTGAGTAGCTCGGGCAGGGCTGCAGCCACGTGGCAGGGAGCCAGGTACGTGATCAGCAAATCCATCTGAACCCCATGGCCCCACTTCATAAGGAGGGACTCACAGCCGGCCGTTTGAGGAACAGTGGTCTCCCTCGGCCTAAGGCCTTCTCTAATAATAACCGCTACTCCCCTGCCCTTCCCCTGTGGCCTCAGCTGATGGAATGCATGGAAGACTGGTGGGCACATTTCTACCAGAGGGACCTCTCCCTCCGGGCCCAACCAGGTCTCCGTAATACCCTCCAGGTCCGCTCCCGCCTCCTGAACAAGATCACAAATGAGGGGGGCTTTATTTACTACAGACCTGGCGTTGCACAACATCAGTCGGAGGCCCAGGCCTTGAGGGTCTGTGCAACCTGGAAAACGAGTAGAGCTTTGGGGGCCGGAGCGCCCTACCGCTTGAAGACAGCGGGTGCGTGCTCCCTTAACATGATATGGCCCCCTGCTCCTGCCATATCTACCCCTCCCACTCACAGTACCAATGGTGGAAACACAGTCTGGACAAGCTTGACCCCCGCATTACCCCCGGAACCCCCCACCCCCCGCCGCGCATCCTGGCCTGGCCCGACCCTCCCCTAGTTGGGTTATCCCCCAAACCCACAGCCCTAGTTCCTATCCAACCCCCTCCCCCCTCCCCAGACCCCTTAAAAGTTTAGACAGAGACAAGTCCCTCTGGTAGAAATGTGCCCTGACGTGTTTAGCGAGGGGCTTGGTTCCTATGTCGGTACACCAGTCTCATTCAATTTAGATCCGGGTGTCACTCCCATCTGACTCAAACCATGGAGAGTTCCTCTCGCACTCAGGCCCCAGATAGATCAAGAGTTGGATAAGTTAATTGCCCAAGGGGTCCTGGAGCCAGTGGACTACGCAAAATGGGAGACGCCTATCATCATTCCCATTAAGACAGATGGCTCCATTCACATTTGCACCAATTATAAGGTGACATTAAACAGGGCACTACAATCTAACCCCTACCCCATTCCTATCGTACAGCAATTGCTGCATTTGTTGGGTCGTGGTTCAGTCTTTGCCAAGCTTGACATGGCGCAGGCCTACCAGCAGCTTCCAGTGGACAGCGTCACTGTGGAGGCGCAGATGATTGTCATACAATGCGGCGCCTTTAAATGCAACCGCCTACAGTTTGGTGTGTGTGTGGCACCCGGCATCTTCCAGAGCCTGATGGAACAGCTGTTACAGGGTCTTCTGGGTGTAATCCCGTATTTTGACGACATTTTCGTTTCAGCGAAGAATGACCATGAGCTCGCCAGTCGTCTCCGGAAGGTCCTGACTCATTTCCGCCGTGCTGGACTTAAGTTAAAGCGTAATAAGTGCCAACTGGGCTTCACGCGAGTTGAATTTTTAGGCTTTCTAATTGATGCCACGGGAATTCATCCTACCCCAGAAAAAATTCAGACCATAAAGGAAGCGCCCCCTCCAACTAATAACACTGAATTGCAAGCCTTTTTAGGCCTTTTGAACTTTTACAGTATGTTTCTGCTGCATAAGGCAACAGTCGCGGAGCCTCTTCACCATTTGCTTAGCTCCCAAATGCCATGGTCCTGGGGCCAGAGAGAAGCAGCCTCATTTGCTGCTGTCAAGGACTTATTGACTTCCTCTAGTGTGTTAATACAATATGATAGCCAACTCCCCCTGATTCTTGCTTGTGATGCTTCCCCGTACAGGGTCGGTGCTATTCTCAGCCACTGCCTGCCTAATGGCACTGAAGCCCCCATTGCTTATTTTTCCCGAATGTTATCGCCGACTAAGAGGAAGTACGGTCAAATAGACAAAGAGGCTCTGGCAGCGCTGGCTGGCGTCAAATGTTTTCACCGCTACATCTACGGCCGGTTCTTTGAACTTATCACTGACCATAAGCCCCTCCTGGGGATCCTCACCGGGGACAAACAAACCTCCCAGATCATCTCCCCTCGTATGGCTCGATGGGTCGAGTTCCTGGCAGCCTACAATTACAAGCTCCTACATCGGCCTGGGAAGGCATTGGGCCACACGGATGCCCTCAGTCGTTGCCCTCTTCCCTTTGGAGTGGATGACCCTGCGCCAGTGGTGACTGTCCTACTGATTGATGACCAGCGCCTTCCAGTTACGGCCATGGACGTTGCCGGGCATACAGCAAAGGACAAAACACTGATGCAAATTCTGGACTGGGTTCGGAGGGGATGGCCTCTGGGGAAGGTAGCCCTGGAGTTCCAGGTGTACAAGGTCTGGCAGCATGAACTGGCTGTGCAGAGGGGTTGTTTGTTGTGGGGCACATGAGTCATAATACCCCCTGACTTGCGGGGACCAATACTAACCGCATTGCATGAGGGTCATCTGGGCATCGCCTGGATGAAAGCGTTAGGCCGGAGTTACATTTGGTGGCCGGACTTAGATCAAGCCATTACTAACTGGGTATCAGGTTGCCTGCAGTGCCAACAGTCTAGGGTTGCCGCATCTACTGCCCCTCCCAGGGAATGGGAAACCCCCCGGGCTCCTTTGTCCCAACTGCACGTTGACTTTGCGGGGCCAATCCAGGGACGGACCTTTATGGTTTTGGTTGACCCACTCGAAGTGGGTCGAGGTGATCCCTATGTCATCCACCACCTCAGATGCAGTTATCCAGGCCCTATGCCTACTGTTCGCGACCCACAGGCTACCGGATGTTATCGTCTCCAATAACGGACCACAATTTACATCGGCTTCTTTCCAAGTGTACTTGGCGAGACATGGCATTCGTCATGCCACGGGGGCCCCATTCCATCCAGCCAGTAATGGCCTTGCTGAGAGGGCCGTCAGGTCAGCCAAGGAGGCCCTAAGCAGGTTAGGGACAAGGGATTGGCAGATTAGAATTGCTAGCTATCTATTAACCCAGCACATTATGCCTTGCCCAACCACTAATTGCAGCCCAGCTGAGCTACTAATGGGTCACCGGTTGAGGATCGACCTAGACCGTTTACACCCTACCTATTCTCCCGAATTGCCCCCTGACTCTATGGGAGGGGTCTGGTCCTTCCATGACGGCGACCCTGTTTATGCAAGAAATTATGGGGGAGACCCCCGTTGGGTCCCGGGGAAGGTCCTAGAAGTAATGGGCCCACACTCCTCTAGAATTCTACTTGATGATGGCTGCACCTGGTGCAGGCATGTGGACCAACTATGCGCTTGTAGGTTACTGGGCCACAATGAAGCAAACCTCGGCACCTCGCCGCTTCACGCATACCATCCAGCTGACAATAGCCAATTGAACAACCCTGAGCAGCCTGCATTATCCCAAACTGTAAATTACCTGTAGTGGGGGGGTTGGAGGCACCAGGCAATCCAGGAGTTGTCGACTCTGCACCGCCTCCACTGGTCGCAGACAAACCACCGCAGAGTCAGTCTCAACCAACAGAAGGAACCAATCTGCGTCGGTCGGGGAGGAGTCGGCGCCACTCAGCATACTTAGACAACTACGCATGTGCCATGCTGGGGGAAAGGAATGTTACGTTCTGACTGATCTAGCACATGGCAAATGCGGCCCACCATATGAGGGCGCTGTGCTGGCAGGAAAAAGGGTGAAATCCCATTGGTTTAGACGCTGACAGCCGGTGGTATATAAAAGCTGTCAGATTATGAGGGAACGCTCGCATCGCCATGATAGCAGCCGAGCAGGTTAGAGTTAGCGTTATGGTTACAACAATAAACAGTTAGTTATTGTTATCCTGTGTCGCCTCGATCCTTGCCTGCCTGTTCTGGATATACAACAATTTCACAATTCTTTCGCTTTTCAGAAGTGGGGGATGTGTGTGTGTGTCACTACTCTAGTGACAACTGAAGGAAGGAGATTTTTAAGGACTACATCTACATGGGGATTACAAGAATATATGGAGATTGGGAACAGCTTGCTTCCCAAAGTTGCAGGTACACCATTACTGGAGGTTTTCAAGAAAAGATTGGACAACCATTTGTCTGGTGTGATATAAGGTCTCCTACCATGGGCAGGGGGTTGGACTAGAAGATCTCAAAGGTCCCTTCCAGCCTTACGACTCTGTGATTCTAAAGAACCATGTATCCCTCATCCAGATAAGATAAAGGCATTGTTGATAGGTGCTTGGTCCAATCTAATAATTGGTCTTGTTCTGGATAGGTTGAAGTCATTTGTGGATCCACTTCTGTTTCTTAATATGCTGCCTGTGTGACATAGAATGCCTGGCCAGTTGCAATTCCACCTGATGCAATCTCATCACTTTATCCATGGTTTGCTAACCTCTAGTACTTTGGAAAAGTACTACACATGGGACATCATGCTAGGTGTTGACTGGAATGGGATTTTAAAATAGCTTCCTCTGCTTTCCAATTGGTTCTATGTATAGCTCAAGATCTTTAAAGTCTTATGGCAATTTCAGACGTGAGACTCATGAACTTGCTTAATAATCAGAATTATCATTTGCCTTTTTCAGATCTGCCATAACAGATCAGATGCACCGTAATGAAACCCTTTCCAGCTGTGCCACTTTCCCAGAAGCTCAACTGATTCCTAATATTTCAGATTGGGCTATAAAGGTAAATGTCTTGCACCTTGTTTGCCACTGATCTTTACAAAACATTTGGAGCCCTGGTGGCACAGTGGTTAAAGTACAGTATTGCAGGCAAACTCTGCCTACAGTTGGCAGTTGGAGTTTGATTCTGACGGGGTTGGTAAAATGAAAACCCAGATTGTTGGGGCAATATGCAAATAATGCTTCTTTATTGTAAACTACCCAGAGAATGCTGTAAAGTGCTAGGAAGTGGTATATAAGCCTAAATATTATTGCTATTGCTAATGTTATTTAGAAAAAAAATTAAAACTGTTCTCTGTGTATTGCGGGGTATTAATTAGATTTCTGTAGGATTGTAAGAAATGCATATTCTCACAATACAGCTATTCCCCTCTAAGACATTCTCTGTCATTTTTTCAATAATTGTAAATCTAGATTTTCAGTCTGGAGCAAGCAAGGGAACTAAATGTTGTTCTTGTTCCTAGTCAGAGCAATTTGATTTGATTTATATAGCCACCAATCTCACATTAATGACTCTGGGCTGCTTATAACATTTAAAAACAATGCAAAACATAATATACAACATAACAACACATGTAGCAACCAAGAAACTGAACACAAGCTCCCACTAACATTCCAGTTCCAGTGGCTGGTAACACATCTTAATTTTAAGGGTCTACCAAAAGGCTGGCAGGGTAATATTGCTGGGAATGGTGTTTCATATTTGAGAGGCAGCAAACCAAAAAGGCCTTTCTGCGTCCTGGTGATGATGACTTTTAGTTATATATGAAAACAATTCAGAGCTAAGCCACTAAACTACTACCAGAACAAGCCAAAATCAACAAGCCATGGCTTCCAATTGCAGTTTGTTGTTTAAAGAAAATCATGGTTTATTTCCTAGGATTACTTTCCAAACTCCAACTTGTTGCTTAAAAATCAAATCATTGTTTGTTTTTTGGAATGAGTTAGGGCATAGCATTCCGCCATTCTATAAAACTGCCCTCCTCTGCTAGGAGAAATTTTGATTTAGAATTGCTTATCAGCTAAGCAGTCTAGTATTGAACAGAGAGAAAATGATACTGGTTAAGCAAAGACTAGAGTCAGACTAAATAGCTCTGTAAGCTTTTTATACCACCTCTACTTGGCTTCTTATTAGGACCCTGATCCAGAGCATTTTTCCCCCTCATGTTTATGATTCAAAGAAAATGAGCATGCTGCCAACTGAACTTCCTATTGCCTTTGTTCTCGAGGTTCTGGAATGAAGTTAGGGGATGGAATGAAACAGGGCACTTGGGTTCTTCCAATGCTTCAAACCCTTGGATTAAAATGTCTTACAGTGTGGATGCCTTGAAAAGGTTATTCCCATCCCTTCACTCTTCAAGAATGTCTCCTGCAATATAAGTCCAATGGAAGCATCAGGTTACTTTTCTGCGAATTCGTCTTCTGAGATGGTCCAACTAAGATGTCAGTTACAGTTCTCAACAGAAACATTCACCTACACTTCCTTAAGGTCAAGAAAGACAAATATTCCCCATTCAAAAACCAACCAAAATTCATCACCAATAATTATGTTTGCATGATTGTTGTATAAAATCATAGATCAATGCCAACAGATCACATGAACATTTTGTAGTAATCCTAATTCAAGACATGCATTCCCTGAAAAATAGTTATGTATCCTCTCATAGTTGCATGTAGAAAATAATTAAAAATTTGGAGGCGATATACTATGAATCTGTTAATTTCTGCGATCACAAGTTCATTATCTGCCTTATCAAATAGCTAAATGAATGTTGATGAGGGTGGGCAATTGGGGAGTTCCTGTCATTGTATTTGTATGCTGCTTTTTCAAGTATTTGTACAGAGCTGCATTTCCCCATCTTCCAAGGTCTTCTATATTTCATTTGTATCCTGAAACATATGACTGAAAAGCACTATGTGGACATACCATTAAAAGTCAATGGCAGCACTCATCATAGTCAAGAATTCACCCACTTGTCTCTGTGAATTTCTACTTTAAGGTAATAGAAAACAAGATTAGTAACATTTACACGCAAACAAGAATCAAAACGAGGAAATGCATTTATATTTAAATTGAATTTAATAGAAATACTTTTTTGTTACATGAAGAAACAATGTATATTAATTACTTAAATAAAATGAAGTAAAAAAAATGAGCATCCAGTCTGATAAAATCCTAAATTAGCAAGTCCTTCCAGCCATTGTTTTATCGGAAGAAAGGCAAATCGTGGCAGTGGATTATCAGACATCTGTACAGGTCAGGCAGCTGTGGACTAACTAAAAATCCAGCAATGATTTTCTCAGGCAAGGAAGCAATTTGTTAAGGGTTAGTTCTGGCTCCCTGCAGCTTCTTGAACTGTTACTACAATGTCCCACGCAGAGTTTGAGATATATGTCAGGCAATGGCCAGCCATAGAAGCCTCAGATCATATTGGCCTGTGATCTAAATCACTGTAGATTTTATTCTTTTTGTGAGAATCATTCCAGATCCCAGTGAATGAACTGGATTATGGTCTTTGGTTGTAAAAGTAGCCATATGTAGAATTTATATCTTATATCTAG
Organism: Pantherophis guttatus; assembly: GCF_059756535.1. Classification (NCBI taxonomy): domain Eukaryota; kingdom Metazoa; phylum Chordata; class Lepidosauria; order Squamata; family Colubridae; genus Pantherophis; species Pantherophis guttatus. The sequence goes on from NC_142064.1 coordinate 103,093,471, forward strand.
AGCCAGTTTGGTGTAGTGGTTGAGGCATCTGGATAGAAACCAAAACACTATGAATACTAGTCTCACTTTAGGCACAAGATCAGCTGGATGACCTTGAGCCAGTCACTCTCTCTTAGCTCTAGAAAGAAGGCAAAACCATATTTGAAAGGTTTGCCAGGAAAACTGCAGGGACTTGTCCAGGCAATCTCTGAGAATCAGAGACAATTGAACAGAAGAAAAAATATTTCAAAAAATATTCCACATTACTCACACTAATTCTAACTTTATTCCAATACTGTCAGGAATGAAGCCTGCCACTCTACAGTATAACTCAACAAAATTTGCAATTGACTTTTACTTGGATGACTCTAAGATGCCCCAATGACATTCTGTCTCCAGAGATCATCATTCCAGAAGACTGCAGTGCTACAAAAGGTGAAAGCAACATTTCCCAATTCTAGGAGAATTTGATGCTTGCTTAAATAAAATGCCTGGAAGGAATGGAGGGTAAAAGGAACATTGCATTTGATGATCTATTGGTCAGTCCTCAAACCACAGTGAATTTAATTTAATTTAATTTAATTTAATTTAATTTCCAATTTATATACCGCCCTTCTCCCTGAGGACTCAGGGCGGTGTACAGCCAAGATAAAAAATATAGAATACAAATATTAAAACATTTAAAAATATATATAAATTTTGGCCCGAAAGTTAAAAAATCACAGACTAATTAAAAGAATTTAAAAATTTCTTAAGCCAACCCGGCTTGCTGGAAAAGATGGGTTTTCAGGGAACGACGGAAGGCATTGAGGTCATGGATTCTCCTTATCTCCGGGGGCAACTGATTCCAGAGGGTGGGAGCCCCCACAGAGAAGGCCCTCCCCCTGGGGGCCACCAGCCTACATTGTTTGGCTGATGGCTCCCTGAGGAGGCCCTCTCTGTGGGAGCGCACAGGTCGATGGGAGGTCGTCGGTAGCAGCAGGCGGTCTCGCAGATAGCTAGGCCCTATGCCATGGAGCGCTTTAAAGGTGATAACCAACACCTTGAAGTGCACCCGGAAGACCACCGGGAGCCAGTGCAGCTCGCGCAGGAGCGGTGTTACATGGGAGCGCCATGTTGCTCCCATCACTACCCGCGCTGCTGCATTCTGGACCAGCTGGAGCCTCCGGGTGCTCTTCAAGGGGAGCCCCATGTAGAGAGCATTGCAGTAGTCAAGGCAAGAGGTGACGAGGGCGTGAGTGACTGTGCACACGGAATCCCGATCGAGAAAGGGCCGCAACTGGCGAATCAGGCGAACCTGATAAAAGGTCCCCCTGGTAACAGTCGTCAGATGTTCCTCCAAAGACAGCTGCCTATCCAGGAGGACTCCCAGATTGCGAGCCCTTTCAGTGGGGGCCAAAGACTCGCCCCCAATAGTCAGTGATGGAGTCAACTGACTATATCGGGATGCCGGGAGCCACAGCCACTCAGTCTTGGAAGGGTTGAGCCTGAGCCTGTTCCTCCCCATCCAGATCCGCACAGCCTCCAGGCACTGGGACATCACTTCAAGGGCATCGTTGGGGTGGCCTGGGGTGGAGATGTACAGCTGGGTGTTATCAGCGTACTGATGGTATCTCACCCCAAAGCCACGGATGATCTCACCCAGCGGCTTCACATAAATGTTGAACAGAAGGGGCGAGAGGACTGATCCCTGCGGCACTCCACAGATGAGAGGCCTCAAGGTTGACCTCTGCTCCCCTGCCAACACAAACTGCGACCGGTCAGAGAGAAAGGAGGAGAACCACCGCAACACAGTGCCTCCCACCCCCAACTCTTCCAGCCGGTGCAGCATGATACCATGGTCGTTGGTATCAAAAGCCGCTGAGAGATCTAATAGGACCAGAACAGAGGAAAAACCCCTGTCCCGAGCCCTCCAGAGATCATCCACCAACGCGACCAATGCCGTTTCCATGCTATGCCCAGACCTGAAACCCGACTGGAATGGATCTAGATAGGATGTTTCCTCCAGGAATTGCGGAAACTGTTGCGCGACCACACTCTCAACAACCTTCGCAATGAAGCGAAGGTTGGAGACAGGACGATAGTTAGCCAATATTGCCGGATCCAGGGACGGCTTCTTGAGGAGAGGCCTCACCACCGCCTCTTTCAGGGCAGCGGGGAAGTGACCCTCACTCAACGAAGCATTAATGACGCCCTGGAGCCAGCCTCGTGTAACCTCCCGGGAAGCCAGTACCAACCAGGAGGGACACGGGTCCAGTAAACATGTGGCCGCACTAAGTCTCCCCAAAATCCTGTCCACATCATCGGGAGTCACAGCATCAAACTCCTCCCAGATAACATTCTCAAGACTGTTCCTCGTCACCCTGCCCTGATCTACCCAGTCAGAGTCCAAATCCCCCCGGATCTGAGCGATTTTGTCATACAGGTATTGTCCGAAATCCTCCGCCCTGCCTTCTAAGGGATCCTCCCACACTCCCAGATGGAGCAGGGAGCGGGTCACCCTAAACAGGGCGGCTGGACGATTCCCTGATGACACAATAGAGGCAGAAAAGTAGTTAGACTTTGCCGTCTTTATCGCCACTAGGTAGGCCTTAATATGCGACCTTACCAGTGTTCGATCAGATTCAGCGAGACTGGCCCTCCAACCGCTCTCCAGGCGTCTTTTCCGGCGCTTCATTTCCTTCAGTTCCTCAGTAAACCAAGGAGCCGTACGGGATCGGCATCGGGTCAGAGGCCGCAAAGGCACGACTCGGTCCAAGGCCCCACCAGCCGCCCGATCCCAGGCGGCTACCAGGTCCTCGGCCGAGTCATGTGCTAGATCCTCAGGAAATGGCCCAAGCTCCGTCTGGAACCTATCAGGATCCATCAGGCGCCTGGGGCGGATCCATCTAATTGGGTCCACCTCCCTGTGGCGAGGGGTTGCGGTTCGAAGATCTAGGCGAAGGAGTGAGTGGTCAGTCTATGACAAGGGTTCCATGTCTATATCCCCTATAACAAGACCACTCAACCACTGGCCAGAGACAAAAATCAAGTCCAGAGTGTGACCTCCCCTGTGAGTAGGGCCATGAACTAACTGGGTCAGGTCCATGGCCATCATGGAAGCCATGAACTCCCGAGCCACCTCAGACGTTTCACCAACGGATGGCAAGTTGAAATCACCCATGACTAAAAGCCTGAGATTTATTGGTTGGATTTGGCATAGTCTTCTGAATAGGTAGCAATATCATAGGGACAAGGCCCTTTAGGACCAAATAGGGTAGTATAGGGGGAAAAACCCAGTTATAAGCAGACTTGGATCAGTTTCAGTCAAATAATACTCAAAAAAGATTACTGACAGCTTTGGGAGCACTGTAGTAGTAAGTAAGCTTTATTGCGGTCAGAGACCAAATTAAAATAGACAAAGAAAGGGAGCATATTTTACAAATATGGATAGATCATGGGACAGTACACCATCTACTGCCTCAAATACAATCTGTACTGTCAATACTAGTGATCCTCTGCCATTGGGCTTACCCGTCTCTTTTCCTGTTTTTTTCCAGCCACGACTGCAGCAAATTTTTTTGCCACCTTTAGAGTTATATTGGGGTCTGCGTCCTGGAGTAGGAAATAAAGGCTGAACATATCAGGTGAACCAGGGAATCTCTGGGAAATAGGAGAAATGAGTCTTGATCTTATATCCCGGTAGTGGGGACATACGAATGTAATATGGAACAGGGATTCTGGGGATCGGCCGTGGCATATACAATGGATGGATTTTATACCCCCCCCCAAAAGCCTACTGTTGAGGACATTTGAGGGGTCACATTAAATCGTGCCTTCATAAATGCGAGCCTGTGTTTGATAGAGTGTAACGTGGAGAGGTAAGGCGGAGGGTGAGACAAGGGAACAATACCAAGGGAAAACGGTGAGCATGTTCCCGATCCGTGGGAACACTGTAGGAGTGATCCATGCAAGTGGCTGCTATGCTCAAAGGACACAGGCTTTATAACTATAAACAAAGCTATGGCTTAAGATGCCCGAACTGTGTTAGATTGAACTAAAAATCATGGTTAGAGTCTGAGTAGGGAGGCACTAGGGTTCCTGATGTTTGAAGGAGTTGCTAAGAGAATGACTAGGTGGGTCTTTAGGGAAGGAATGCCAGTATTCTGTCTTAGAGCAAATGGCAAATGTCACAAAGTAGATCCCAATGGCCTTTGTGATAGCCACAACCTTTGGAGGCTCAGAGTTTCTGCAGTGTAGAGAGACAGGAAGATGACCTTGATGGGGATAGGCAGGCTCTGTTACTTAGGCAAAAGGGGCTGAAGTGGGTTTTTGAAAGTCCAGAACAAAAAGGGCCTGAAGTGGTTTTTTATAGTTCAGCTCAGACAGAGACACCCCGCCCCCAACTAATTCACTGAACTATAAGAAGGAGGAGATAGAACACAATCAGGCTTGCAAGTTTCTATTATTATAGTCAATCTCAATAAAAGTCATTTTAATTTATTTGGAGTTAACTTCCTGGTCTGGTCTAATTAGTGGGATTGACATTTGGCATATATATCTAGGAACCAAGATATATATTTGGATAGCTGGTGGACTGGAATGGGAGAGACAGCAATAGGACTTCTGAATTGGTGGGAGCAGATTTTCTTTTTTTTAATTTGATTTATATGCCGCCCTTCTCCAGAGACTCAGGGCGGCTTACAATGCGTTAAGCAATAGCCTTCATACTTTTGTATATTTTATACAAAGTCAGCTTATTGCCCACACAAACTGGGTCCTCAATTTACCTACCTTAGAAAGGATGGAAGGCTGAGTCAACCTTGAGCCTGGCAAGATTCAAACTTACTTTACTTGCAGACAGCTGGTGTTAAATTGCAGTGCCTTGTCTGCAGAGCTATCCAGATTTTGACTCGCTTTTGTTCTGTAAAGATATATATATATATATAGATATATATATATATACATACAGAGATATATGCAGAATAAAATGCATTTGTATGCCACTTACTTTCTTGATCCTACACTCTTGAATCAGAATTGAAGAGATATGACCAGTTCAGAACAAAGTGTTTGATTTCCAAAGCAAAATCAGTTGGATACCTGAACAGCATTAACTACATGGCTATGCACCTTCCAATAGACTGAGTTCACAAATAGCCAACTTTAGAGAGATAAATCTGAGATCACATAATACTGAGGTTAAACAAAGTCCCTATCAACAACACTCTCAGTGCCAGACTGAAATGAAATTTCAAATTCAACTCAAATTCCTGATGAGCAAATCAAGTTCTGCACTCTTTTTACTGAAAATGATACTCGTGTGTTTACTTCACCATCTTTACAATATATACACATTATGTTCCTAAATATATATGCCATTGATATGCCAATTATTTAAACAGAACAATTTTCTTTAGTTTGGGACTATGACAAGCATAGTAAATATGGAAAGTTTTGAAGTTTTGAAAAAACACATAAACAGCAAATACAAACCTAAATTCACAAGAATGTATATTGAGGCAGAATGCATATTAGTCGAGTAACTTTATAGACCATTAGTAGCTTTATAGTCCACCTATCCAAATATCTGTCTGGCTCATCAAGATGCTCGACCCATGCAGATTCCAGAAACAGTACACCAGTGCAACTGGTAACTGGTAACATATCACATATACAGTGAGACAATAAGAATCCATACTAATTATTAGTCATCTAGTTTCCAATGTCCCTGTAGTAGAATTGTTCTGTCCTCTTGAGATTTCTTGGGAATGATGAGCGTTCCCCTCCTCACATCTGCCACAGCACTTTTTGGAATATTCCTAAATACAGGCCTGCTTTTAGAAGAAATATAAACTTACTCAGAATAGGCAAAAGGCCCCTTTTTTTGCTATTGGATCTAACCACTCAAAGGACTAAATTTAACCTCCTTTTATTTACCATCACACAGTCTACCATTGTACTTAAAGAGCCATTCTATATAGATATTAAATTCGTACTGGGAACAAATTGATTCCTTGTAGGCTGTTGAAAAATAATTCTTCCAAAGCTGCCTGTTGTGATTACCCCTGCTGCTGGGAGGAACCAAGTCAAGTCAAACATTGTATTCTACAGGAGATGTTCATGAACAGCCTTTCCTAATTCCGCACCAAATTTGAGAGAAAATAATTTGGTTGATTTCTCCAAATTTATCAAGAGAGAGGATAAATTTTCAGCATTTTTCAAGGGCAAAATTCCCCATAGCAAGGCTGTAGCACTGCAACTGAAAAAGTTTCATGGGAAGAATGCCTGCCTGATAGGTAAAGGTAAAGGTAAAGGTTTCCCTCGCACATATGTGCTAGTCGTTCCCAACTTTAGGAGGTGGTGCTCATCTCCGTTTCAAAGCCGAAGAGCCAGCGCTGTCCAAAGACGTCTCTGTGGTCATGTGGCCGGCATGACTAAATGCCAAAAGCACATGGGACACTGTTACCTTCCCACCAAAAGTGGTCCCTATTTTTCTACTTGCATTTTTATGTGCTTTTGAACTGCTAGGTTGGCAGAAGCTGGGTCAAGTAATGGGAGCTCACCCCGTTACATGGCACTAGGGATTCGAACTGCTGAACTGCCAACCTTTTGATCGACAAGCTCAGCATCTTAACCACTGAGCCACCGCATCCCCTTCCTGCCTGATATCTTGCCTTAAATAGTGAAACAGGAATCTAAAGAAACTTCAGACTGCTCGAGAGGTAATTGTGCAATAAAAGCAGGAGATTAGATTCCTAATAATGAATGCCTTCATTTTCTTCTTTGAAAGTTTCTAAAGTACATTCTTTTTCATCAAATTCTGTGTAAACTGCAGGAGCAATTCAGTAGGGTAGCACAACAATTGGAAATAAAAGTCATCAAAAGATCAAACAGAAATAGTAAGACTGCATTCCTCTTGTCTCTCCTTAATAAGCTCATCCGGTAGGAGGCTGCTTCAATCCCAAAGTCAAACCTGAATCTGGACTGAAATGGATGTAAAGTCAGTTTCCTTCAATACTGCAGTGTCTTGAATGGTAGCACCTCTAATCACTTGAGTAGCACTCAGAAATGTTTATAGGTTAGGGACCAACAGCTGTCTTGTCTACTAATACTTGTAGGGCATGTTAATCAGGATAGGCTGAGATTAAAGTAATACTAATCCTATAAAATCAGGCCAGATGGTACTTTATCTGTATGTGTAGGAAATGCATCAGAATGAAGGTAATTTTTTTTAAGCACTCATTTGATTTCTCACAGCCCAGAAACTGGAGCTAATAATCATGGACCCCATGAAATATGTCTGCTGGACATAATTGAGGATATGTGGAGGGTCTATTTTTCAGTCTATGAACAATAGGTATAAATATATGCTCTGAGACATGTTAGATGGTTCTCATGGTAAGTTGCACAACATGTTCAAGTCATCATCAAACCTATTTCATCACCTACAACTTCACTGAGTATCAGTATGCAATATGGGCTCTACAGATCAGAGAGAGATTTAGGAGCAATTATCTCAACCATCTGGTTTATCTCACCATTCCGGCATATGATTAGAGACTTAAGTGGATTACTAGCATTAACTGAAAACCCATCAGCCATTCATGAATCCATCGGATTCCTTTTGGGAGAAGAAATCAGCTATCACTCTTGCAGTACTAATTTTTAAAATGAACAATTCAAACTTGAATAAAAATGTGCTTCAGAAGAGAGACCTTCTAGGTTCAAAAGAAGGCACTATGTTGTTATTCCATCTTTCCTCTTTCACTTTTAGGTAGGGGGGATATATTAAAAAGACAGAAGACACAGTGAATAAAACGCATGAGGATGCAAGCAGATTATAGTATCATCCAATCCCTCTCCCTCATTTGTGAATGAGATAAAATGAGTGATTAATTAAAAGTTTCATTTAAAAGAAATAATATTAGAATCCAACAAACAATTTCTTATTTCTTACTTGGAATATTGACCTTTATTATAAGATGTTAGAATTAACTTTGTGTGTGTGAGAGAGAAACAGATTTATTTTGGCTATCCTAACTATTGAAAGTCAAACAGAGATAACAGAATAACAAAATAACAGAATAACAAAGTTGAAAGGGACCTTGGAGATCTTCTAGTCCAACCCCTTGCTCAGGCCAGAAACCCTATACCATTTCAGAAAAATGCTTGTCCAATCTCTTTTTAAAAACTTCCAGTGTTGGAGCATTCGCAACTTCTGGAAGCAAGTTGTCCCACTGATTAATTGTTCTAACTGTTAGGAAGTTTCTCCTTAGTTCTAGGTTGCTTTGCTCCTTGATTAGTTTCCATCCATTGCTTCTTGTCCTGCCTTCAGGTACTTTGGAGTGATCTTACCAAGGCACTATAATGTTGTATTAACACTTCACGTGAGCTTGGTTCTATTCCTCTGTTAATACAGCCTAGGACTGCATTGGCTTTTTTGGCACACTGCTGGCTCATATTTAAGGGATTGTCCACTAGGATTCCAAGATCCCTCTAACAATTACTACTATTGGGCCAGATACCACCTATACTACACCTGTGCATTTGATTTTTCTTGTCTAAATGTAGAACCTTACTTTTTTCACCATTGAAATTCATTTTGTTAGATAGGGCCCAATGTTCAAGTCTGTCAAGATTCTTTGGTATCTTAAGCCTAATCTTCTGGAGTGTTGCCTACTCCTGCCAGCTTCATGTCATCTGAAAATTTGATGAGTTCCTCATCTATCCACTCATCTAAATCATTGATGAAGATATTGGGCCTAAGACAGAACCTTGGGGTACCCCACTGCAAAATTACCTCCATGTAGATGTAGTTCCATTGAGGATTACACATTGAGTGCAGTTGGCCACTGCCAGCAGCCAGTCAGTTATGAATCCATCTGGTGGTGATGCTGTCTAACCTACGTTTTCTATCTTATCAAGTAGTAGATTGTGGTCTACTTTATCAAATGCCTTAGGTAAAGGTAAAGATAAAGGTTCCCTTGCACATATGTGCTAGTCGTTCCCGACTCTAGGGGGTAGTGCTCATCTCCATTTCAAAGCCGAAGAGCCAGCGCTGTTTGAAGAGGTCTCTGTGGTCATGTGGCCAGCATGACTAAATGCCAAAGGTGCACGGAACACTGTTACCTTCCCACCAAAGGTGGTCCCTATTTTTCTACTTGCATTTTTTACATGCTTTAGAACTGCTAGGTTGGCAGAAGTCAAATGTATCCACAGTATTTCTCTGGTTCACTAATTTTGTTACTTTGTCAAAGAATTGACAAATCTTGTCAAAGATTTGTTTGGCATGATCTGTTTTTGACAAACCCATATCTATCTATCTATGTATCTATGTATCTATGTATCTATGTATGTATGTATGTATGTATGTATGTATGTATGTATGTATGTATCTATCTATCTATCTATCTATCTATCTATCTATCTATCTATCTATCTATGGCTGTATGTATGTATGGATGTATGTATGTATGGATGTATGTATGTCCCAGCATAACTCTGGAATGCCTTGAGCAATTTCAACCAAACTTGGTACACAGGTGACTTACTCCCTGGAAACAAATACTGTGGTGGTAAGACACCCCTAACACCCTAACAGGGTATGTGTTCTGCTCGGGGTGTGTGTTCTGTTAAGATACAACCTGTTGTGCCTATTGCTGAGCACATTGTAAGCCGCCCTGAGTCTTCGGAGAAGGGCGGCATATAAATCAAATTTTAAAAAAAAAATGGTTTCTACTGTATTGCCTTAAAATGGCTTCTAGTGTACAGCACAGTGGAGTTGCCATGGTAATGGCACACCCTCCTGACCCTGCCACAACCAGTCAGGGATCACTAGAGGATAAGGAGGGGGAGGAAGAGGAGGGCCACCGGGACTTAGTGCAGGAGCGAAGCAGCTCTATATTTGCCTTCATACCACATTTATGCTCAAGGCAGTCTTTGCCTCCTGCCACTTTGGGCTGGACCTCGTGCCTACTGCACTTGGCTGAAGAGCTGTGGGGGGGGGACACGGAGGACACAGCAAGGTGATGGACAAAGCCTTAGTGCAGGAGCGAAGCAACCCTGTACTTGCCTTCATGCCACATTTGCGCTCAAGGCAGCCCTCCCGTTGTTTCGGGATCAGAGCTGTAAGACACATCCTGTTGCTAGGGGCGAGTGGGGCAGGATCGCATTGTTGCTCCGCATGATAATGGGCTCCAGGAAGAGGAGGGGACCCCATCTCCCCCTATTGTGAAGCACGCTAAAGTTCACTGTGCTGCACAAGGCACTGCGAGAGTGCCTCATGGCCTGCCTGACACCTCATATCAGAATCAGAGAGGAAGGGGAGAGAGATACAGAGAAGGGAGAGGGGGGGAGAGAGAGAAGAGAGAGAGACACACACAGAGAGGGGGGGGGGAGCCAGCAATAAAAAAAATTCCCGGGAAACTCTGGGTTACCAGCTACTAATAAATAAAAAAACCATATAGATAAGTGAGGACTTTAGAAATCAGAAGAATAGAGAAGACTAAATAGTCTAAGATGTGATGGAAAGTGCATCTGGAAAATCAATGGAAAGGATTTTTGGAAAGGAGCTTTCCTAGAGAGAGGCCAGATAAGAGATTGTACAGTTCTGAGCTGTATGGGGGAAGGGAAGTTCAGTGAAGCCACACAAGTGCCTGTCAGTATGCCCATGTGTCATCATTGCTATGCAAGCATCATTGGTTGCAATTGGCTTCTGAGTGCAACTTAAGGTGCTGGTTTTTACCTATAAAACCCTTTGTGGCATAAGGCCTGGAAAACTGAGTGATTGCTTACCTCCAATAGTTTCTGCCCACCTGGTATGTCCCAGCAGAGTGGTTGTGCTCCAGGTTCCCTCTATTAAACATTGTTATTTTGTGAGGAAGCAGTATCCTGCTCTGTATCATGGCTCACACCCTCTGGAAAGAGAAGGACAACACCCTCCCTCTTAGCATTCTGAAAAGCTCTTAAAACCTAGTCTTGACCCCAGAGTTAATATATTTGGAGGTGGGACTGTTTTATTTGGTTTGTGTTCCTTTTAAGAAGGTTTTCATCTGTGCTGGGCTGTCTGTATGGTTTTAGGTTGTATCTTTTTTAATGGGATTTTTCTGGTTTTGCATACACCCAGAGTCTATTAGAGTTGAATGATCATAACAAATTTGAATAAATGAATGAATGAACATTGTGCAGTTTAATTTTCCTTCTTTCCTTCATTTTTCTGAGAAGTCAGCATATTATGCATTATTTATAATCCTAGTCAGAGAGGGTTAAAACTGAGAACCTTTTCTTCTTCTTTCCCTTCCCTTCCCATGTTCTTGACTCCCCCACAGATAGCTATTTGGATCCTCAACCCTTTTTTAACATGCAACACTACATCAAATATTGGAACAACTGAAGTTGGTTTATATTCCACACACCACAAAAAAAAAGAAAAAAAGAAAAAAAAAGAAACTACATTTAATGTGTCTTTTCCTGTTTCTGGTAAGCCGCAAACAGTTAGTCTGGGGAAATCAGGCAATTTGACTAGTCATGCTTTTTCTGGCACTAAGTGATACTCTATTATAACACTAGCAGCTTCTTTCAACTGACTTTCCAGAAAAGGGTTCCATATCTAGAATGATTTCATCTTCAAAACAGTACGGAGCATGCAATGGAATCCCGAGAGTCTTTGACAGAGGAAGGAAAGTTGACACACTTGATCAAATTGACTTAACTGGAGATGGATCTTGCATTAGACTTCCCTTGGTCTATTAAACCCCCATCAAGTGGCATGAAGTTCTGCTCCATGTCAGCAAGCTCTTCCAATTTGTGGCACCAAATTGTTGTTTTGTACATAAGGATTCATAATGATCCTGACGCGTCCTTTGTCAGTCTCCAAGCTGACCCATGTCCTGAAGAAACTGAAGGCTAGAATAGGCACAAGAGGATCTTGAGAAACAAAATGAAACCTTTCCTAATGATTGATGCATTGAATGTTAATGTGCGACGTGAGCTTTTAAGTCTCATTGAGTTCAGTAGAGCTTTCCCTTCAACCAGTTTGCATTCCAAGTTCTCCTGAATGTGATTTTCTTCCAAGTCAGTGTGGCCACTATAATCGCTCATATTTCGGCGAGCATCATTTCCTAGAATGACTGGCCGATCCAGCCATATAAATATGTTTCTCAGGCAGGAAGTTGGCCATGGAGTTATGATTGCTCCCACCTGTGGTCAGCCTCTGCTGAGGAGGTGGCGGGGAGAGATCCCAGGAGCTGTTGCTGGGGAAAGCCAAACAAGCCAGCCTGCAACTCTCCAGGCTTTGAAGACTCAAGCCAATGGGAGGAGTCTGGGCAAATGGTGCATTATGAGGAATGCTGCCTGGGATGGCCAGAAGCCTCTCTGAGGCCCCTCTGTAACCAGGTAGTTGTGTTGCATTGTTTGTCTTGGATGACTGAAATAAAAGTAGCATCCATCCAAGTATAGAAATTTTGTTAGCCTAGCCCTAGGCTACCTCAAGAGCCTAAATTTTAAATTGTTCAATTGTTTGCTTGCACTTTTTCTCACTTACTTTCCCCCCTCCCTTTTCATCTATGGTTTGCAATGATTTATAGCACGGCTGGAAGCTTTTTAATAAAAGGAGACATAAATGTTTAGCGTAGGTTATTTTTTTTCCAGCAACAGGTATGTATAATGTTTTCTTTTTGTTTGCAATGCATCTGCGTGATTTCGCCATCTTGCTTGCAATGAACAGGCAAATTGTTCCTGGTCACATTGATCTTAAAGATTTCCAATACTCCACAGTTGGCCACAAGGAGATGCATGCTGTAACATGGGGAGAAGCGGGGAACAGGCCCTTGGCACTCTCAACCAGGTTCCGAATGAAATAAAGGCGGCTGGGTTTTGTTTTTCCTCTTTGTGTCAGTTAAAGGGCTAGTGCAGCTATCAAAATATCCTCAGGAGTCAATTACTTCTGTCAGCTACCCAGGCAGGGGGTAGATGGTAGCAGACACACACAAGGGCTCAGTCACAATGTAATCACAGTTTGCTGTATCGGGTAGCCAGAACTGTGAACGTTTCCCAGAATTCAATTAACACAATTATATGATATAACTCCCTAAGTATTTTTTTTTCCTTATTGTCTTTAAGTAGCTCAGCAGTTTTGACGGTGACCAGGGCCTGGCCCAGTGTTAGTATTTCATTAAAGAGCAACCCTATACACATATTAGGCTAGGGAGGTAGAATACTCATGGCTACCCTAGCAGAAGGATGATTACTGTAGCTAACTGAGTTTAGTCGAGGTGGGTAGAAAACACATAACTATAAAAGAAGTTGTGCTTTAGAAGCAGACATGACCTTCCTTCAGGGATTGGAAAAAGTAGGACTGGGTTGTATGAATGGCCTTGTCCTCAAACTCTTTTAAAACATTTTTACCCTCAGGCTGATGCTTGCATATCAGATGGAGAATTTGTATAGGTTACTAATAGAGAAGATTCTGAACAATGAGATAGCAGTTTCATACTACACAGTAGTTGCTACACAGCTTGTGCGCCCTGGCTGAGAGATTCTAGCGACCCAAGGAAGAGGTTTCTCAGTCAGAACCTTTGCTCTGGAGGTAGGAGCACCCGGAGGTGAGGAGCACCCGGAGGCTCCAACTGGTCCAGAATGCAGCAGCGCGGGTAGTGACGGGAGCAGCCTGGCGCTCCCATGTAACACCGCTCCTGCGCGAGCTGCACTGGCTCCCAGTGGTCTTCCGGGTGCGCTTCAAGGTGTTGGTTATCACCTTTAAAGCGCTCCATGGCATAGGGCCTAGCTATCTTCGAGACCGCCTGCTGCCACCGACGATCTCCCATCGACCCGTGCGCTCCCACAGAGAGGGCCTCCTCAGGGTGCCATCAGCCAAACAGTGCAGGCTGGTGACCCCCAGGGGGAGGGCCTTCTCTGTGGGGGCACCTACCCTCTGGAATCAATTGCCTCCAGAGATAAGGAGAATCCAAGACCTCAGTGCCTTCCGCCGTGCCCTTAAAACCTTCCTTTTCCAGCAAGCCGGGCTGGCCTAATTTTTTAAGTGTTTTTAAGTGTTTTGTTTATTGTTTTTAATTAATGGGGCCAAATTTATATATGTATATTTTAACTGTATTTTAATATTTGTACTTGATGTTTTTACTTGGCTGTTCACTGCCCTGAGTCCTCAGGGAGAAGGGCGGTATACAAATTCAAAATAAAATAAAAAAAATCTGAATTCAAAGAGGGCAACCTGAGCCATGGATTGCACAGGATCCTCAAACCAGTAAGGATGTAGTGGACAGAGGGAATGGCCTTGAGGGATAGGAAGATGAGGAAGGAAGAGCCACTACCAAGGCAACAGATAGGAGCCTGGATAGCTCTGCAGACAAGGCACTGTAGTTTAATACCAGCTGTCTGCAAGTAAAGTAAGTTTGAATCTTGCCAGGCTCAAGGTTGACTCAGCCTTCCATCCTTTCTAAGGTAGGTAAATTGAGGACCCAGTTTGTGGGGGCAATAAGCTGACTTTGTATAAAATATACAAAAGTATGAAGGCTATTGCTTAATGCACTGTAAGCCACCCTGAGTCTCCGGAGAAGGGCGGCATATAAATCAAATTAAAAAATAATAAAAAAAACAGATAAAAGAAGTCTGAGTCCAGGACAACAATGCAATGTGCATAAATATCTCAGACAAACCCCTCCTCAGTTCACACAAAGATAAAGTGAGGGAGGGGGAAGCGCATTCAGACTTGTAGCATTATTCTGCTACAATAAAATTAGTATTGACTTACATGGCATTGTTTTACTAGTTTAGTCTACCTTAAATGGCTGATAAAGATACAACAACACTTCAGTAGTCCAAAGGCATATCCAAAAACATTGCTACTGTGAGATGCTAATCCTCTCTAAGGGATGCCAAAGAGCTAATATTATGCTACCCATTTCCTTTCCAAAATCCACATGAAGCTACTAGATGAGAATATCCATCAGCATAGGGCAAAATATCATCAATATATGGATGATCCTCACTTGTATATCTGTGTGCCAAGGTGACCAAACGTTGTGAGTCTGATAGTTTCTGGATGGGAAAGAACAGGTTGAAGCTTAATCCTGATGTGATTGAATAACTATGGAATTCCGCTCCCCTTGACCCAGAGATTTTCCATATTTATCTCTGAATGGAGTAGCACTGCCCCCGACAGAGTTGGTGCTTGAAGAACAAGGAGCAGCTATGGCTGGGAAACTTTTGTGCAAATCCATCTTCTCACCAATTGTGCCTGTTCTTGGATCAGGAGGCCCTGCTCATGATCACTCATGTCTTAATCACCTCCCAGTCATCTACCTGGGCAGGGGTGAAATCTACTTACCTTCCTTACTGGTTCGGAAGCGCATGCGCCATGCACATCATGTGCGCTCACAAACCTGCGCAGAAGGTAAAAAACACATTACTTCCTGGTTAAAACCAGGAAATAAGGACACCTGGGCGGGTGGATGGAGCTTTGCTCTGCCATTGCTACCGGATCGCTGAACCACCAGCCAAGATCGCTACCGGACTGGATGATCTGGTCTGATCCAGGAGCATTTCACTCCTGTACCTGGGGCTGTCTTTAAAAAGAATTTGGAAGTTATAGCTAGTCTGTACTAGCACAGGCAATCTTGAATACATCATAACATGCCCATATAACCCTGGTACTCCATGAAAAGCAGCGGCTTCCAGTGGTCTTTCATATGCAATTCAAGATGCTGGTTGTCACCAATATTGCCCATGACGTGGCTATTTGTAGAAGTACCTGCCTCTGACCATTCCTGTTCCTTCCATCAGATCTGGCAAGGTCAGAATGCTTTGAGTCACTTCTTTGAAGCAGTGTCACTTACCATGCCCCAGGTCTTCTCTGTTGTCATGCCTGCCTTGTGGTCTCAACTGTGCTGGCATTCCAGAAGGTTTTAAAACCTTGGTTATTCCCCCAGGAGCTGGACCAAGATGTAGGTGAGCCTGGTCAGATGGTTGTAAGGTGCAGGGTTTTTAGAGGACCTTAGTGTATTGCATCGTTGTAGTTATTTTTATTTTATTTGGATTTTGGTACTGCATTGTTTTAATTACTGCTATAGAAGCCCAGAATTGAAGAAGCAAGATGGAACTCCATACAATTCATTTAAATAGATAAATTTGGTGGCAATAGTACAATTATAGCACAATATGGATCAAGACAATACATTCACAGATCCCTACAAATATAACTGGTATTAACCTAATAAATTGCAAAGGAAAAAGTAATGTTTAAAATACCGTAGCCTTAGTTCCAGTCTCCATGAGTGTGGTATTAATGCTGTGATGCATTAATACATCAGTACAGAATGGTACAGTATCTCTGTCTTTCTCTTGTTTTTATTTCATATACTCTGGTTAAGTCCAGAAGAGCCTCTGCTGAAGATGGCAGGCATTTGCATCTATATTTGGATCGCTGCTATTTTTAGAGCTTTAAGAGTAAACAACTAACTGGAGTTTAAAACTAAGAAGCTTGTATTTAATTTGGAAATGACTAAGCGGCTAGAACAACTCAGATCACTTTTTACTGCTACTTTCTAAGCCAATTAAAGCTTCCAGCTCATCAAACTTTACACACAACACATTGTAATGTGAAAAGTTTCCAATCTGTGAATAACCACAATCAAATTATTCCTTTCAAGGAAACCAAACCAAACCAAACCATAACAGTAGAAGCTTTTAAAAAGCATTTGTGCTTTTTAAAGCAAAGAGCTACGGTGGCGCAGTGGTTAGAGTGCAGTACTGCAGGCTACTGCTGCTGCCTGCCAGCTGCCTGCAATTTGGCAGTTCAAATCTCACCAGGCTCCAGGTTGACTCAGCCTTCCATCCTTCCAAGGTCAGTAAAATGAGGATCCAGATTGTTGGGGGCAATATGCTGACTCTGTAAACAGTTTAGAGAGAGCTGTAAAACACTGTAAAGCGGTATATAAGTCTAAGTGCTATTGCTATTACTGAAGTCTAAGTAAACTATGTCCGCAGCATTTTCCCTTATTCACTAATTTAGTCACTTTGTCAAAGAAACCAGTAAGGTCTGTCTGTTTTTGACAATTCATGAGGCCTTCTAGTAATCGCCTTGCTTGTTTCTAGTTGCTCATAAATCTGCTACTTAAGTATCTTTTCCAGGATTTTTCCAGGTGTTGATGTCAGGCTGATTAGTCTCTAGTTTCTTGGATCCACTTTTTTCCTGTCCCTTTTTAAAAGGAAAATTTTATTTCCAATGTTCTATTTTCTTTCCAAATCTGATTTCCCAAAACCTGGCAATGGAACTGGCAATGGAAGCTGGAGGGGAAGAAACAGAAGCGGGAAAGTTGGCATCCAGTTTTCTCCTCTGAGGCAGAAACTACCTCAATTTCCTCAGCTAAAAATATGTGGCATCTTATGCTCCATAGGCTCCTGTCTCCCAGACTGCAACCTAGACAACAACTTTTAAGTCTTTGTTCTATATACGGTATGTTGAAATCAAATCTCTGCAATTTTGAGAGGAAGTATTGTGCCATCGTTTCTATGTTAAAGGTATTAAATTGTAATATTCTATGTGAGTCCTTCTAACAGCATTCCCCATCCTGGGCACCTACAAATATGCATTTTTAAAACTCCTAATATTTTTCCGTATGGCTGATTGTTAAGTTGCTTAATAAACTGAAATTGCTGCAAAGATTTTGTTTCCTGTTTATTTAACCCATTCTTTCTGGTGAAAGGAAGGCTTCATATAAACAAAACAAAAAAAATGACAACTTTGTGCAGCAATGCCACTCTGATGTTGGGTTCCATCTTGGTGGAGAAGGGGGACTTCATTTCAACCTAGCTAGAAGTTGGTATGTCTTCCCATGTGCTCAGATCGAATGTCAATTTCCTTGTCTTCAGTTCAGCGGGATCAAAATAAACGGAGGCTGTAACTGAAAAGACAAACAGGAATGCCAAATTCCACATTTTTTTCAGAAAAATATCCCAGCCCTGTTAGTTGATTTGGACTGTTATTGCTATTATTGCTGTCATTTATCAGTGCTTTGGAAGGCATTCTTCCCTGATAATCCAGGATGCCGATAATGCCAGCAATCTTCAAATGTGTCTAAAACCTTGTTGACAGTAATTAATATATTCTGTCAGCAGTTGTGTCTCACAGCCAACTGCTTTGTTGTAAAATCTTCCAAGTCTTGTGGTTGGAAAATTCTACTCTTCCTTTACACGTTACAAATCCTGCACATAAACATTGCTGATTGTTATATAACTTTCACTTAATGATTAGTGGCTTTATTCAATCTATCAACCTGGGGCAAAGGTTAATTTGGTCTCTTGGGACCAAACCAAGAGGGTTTGGTCCCAAGAGATCTATCTGGGATCTGATAGACAAACTTCTTCTGGCCCAGATGGTGTACAATGATAACAGAAGAGGTGCTGCAGAGGGAGAAATTCAGGAGAGAGGGGGAAACTCATTATGGGGGAGAAAGATCATTCCTTTTTCTGTACACAGAAAATGACGGCCCTCAGACAGGCTAGGAAACCACAAGAGGTAAATGGTAAGTATGTTCTATGAAGTGTTTTTATAATTTACTGCAAGGCTACTCTATCGTTTAAAATGTATACTTACATAGCCCAGCAGATGGCTTTAAGAACGCCATGAAAAAGCCTAGAGTTTTTGGAATTTCCCCAACATGGGGACATAAGTAACATGGGCATAGAGTGTGCCATCACATGACTGTGTCACTTAGTGATGAAAATTCTGGCAGTCCCGGTTGCCATTGATAAGCAAGGACCAGGTGTGTCATTAAAAAAGAACCTCACATGACCCAGGCTTCTGACTTCCTATAGGCTTCCCCATTGACTTTGGTTATGGGAAGCCAGCAGGGAACATCAGAAATCACAATCACTATGACATCATAATTGCAAGGTGGGTGCCAGGCGTCTGAATTAGGATGATGTAACATTTAACAGGCAGAACTAGGAGGACCTGTCATAAATGCCATTCTTTAAACACCATCATCTTATAAAAATCGCTGAACAAATGGTCGTAACCTGTACTCATTTGAGGCTCCAGGAACTGTTCCTAGCCTGCCCCATGAGCATTCATTGAAAGGACTGTCTGTGTAGGGAGAGGAGAGTAATTTTGGTAGCTGTGAAAAAGTCTGATTCTAGGTGTTAGGATCTAAGCAGGTAACAAAGAGCAAAACGAACAGCAGTCTTATATTGCATAAGCCTACAAACTCATAGCACATAGCATATGGCAGAGCTGCCACAAGACAAGTTGTCATAGGTTTGGATTGCCATAAAAAAAATTGTAAATTTGAAAAAGGTGCAGAAAACAAACAAACAATTCCATCACAGGCTTATGCTGTGTCTATAACCATAATATAGATTTATTTTGACTTGATTTAATTAGATTAGATTTGATTCATCAGAGGCTTGAAAGCTTCTTTCATTTCCTGTAATGAAATACTTTTTTTATAAGTAGGAAGAAGATATTTAAGAGGAGACATGAAAGCAGTTTGTAAAAATGATGCAGGTAGCAGAGAGAACGGGTTAAGATGGGAACACAAATAGGATCAGTTCAGTTTCATCCGCCTCTCTCACTCTTCCTCTTTGAAGGGGAAGACAGGATATGCTAGGAGCCATCCTGCCCCACCCCGTATTCAGAAAATGTGGGATGGCTCCTGTCAGTTCAGCAGCATCTATCCCTCCCAATGTAGGAAAGCACTTTCTAGCCAAAATCACTTCAGGAACCCATCCAGCGCATCAGAAAAGGGACAGGATATTTCCTGTTCTTGATGGTTTATCCAGGATGTGCCTTTCAAGGGAAGATGGATGCATTATTAAAAGAAGAAGACAAGAAGAACCCTAAGTTCCCATCTCATCCTTCCTGCATCCTGCGGAGTACTTAGAAATATAAAAGGGGGCCCAGTTTGGGACCTATGACTTACAGATAGAGGTGCAGCTTTTTTTCATAAGTCAAAAGGAATCCAATCATCAATAGCAGATCTCAGCCTTTTAAAAAAAGTTATCTTAACACTCTGGCCCTAGAATCAAGAACAGCCTGAGAATGCAAGCAGTCCTGCCGTTAGACCCTACTGTATGCAGAAAACCTTTATGAGACATAGGGACAATAAACACTTGTGCTATATGTTTTTTGGGCTGTCTGAGGTGCAGAATCTGAGACTGTAAAAGCAAATCTTTGTGGGCCAGGGATGGCTCTCAGCTGAGTGCAGTGGGATCGGAAGATATCTTGTTTAATGGACAGGGCAGGAAGGAAAAGGATCTTAATTGACATACAATATGCAAATTCTTCCATTCATTAATGACAGACTTGAAAAAGATTTTTGATATGATAATGTTCTTTATACAGTGACCAGTATTTCTAATATAATACAGGCATAATTTAGATGATGCATTATAATAATATTTAGCTAATAAGGAAGTACAAACAGACATGCCCTTAATATACGTATGTTCAGATTTATTATATCTTCAACATAGATGGATGAGAGCCAATGTTTTTAAACACACTTCGAAGAGTCCACAAGACTGAAATATAATCTGTAGCTGAATTCTTTTAGTGTTAGGGTTAAAACCTGAAGCTATTGGCTGGGCAATATTGGATATTCCAGTTCTCTATTCCAGGTTTTTGTAAACAGCCCCCAGTTTTGTTTTTTATTTTTGCATTTTTTAAGTGAATGGTAATAACCAGTGATTGTGTAATCTCTCTAAAGGCCTTCTGCATGACCTTCGGTGCTTCTGTAGCTTCAGAAGCTGCAAGGCACCTGGACCAAACAATGAACAAAAGAAGTGTTTTATCTGTAGATATTGTCATTCAGACATTTTTTTGGTAAATTTTATTCCTTTTATAAAATCTCAAAAGTTCTAAAGTTGTCATTACTTATAGCTGATTAAAATAAGAATCCCATTTTCAGCTCATTTTTTTCAACACGCAGAAAGTTATTACTCTCCCTACTTTTATACTCACTCTTGAGCTTCATCTCTTGACCTTAGAACTTCATAAATTTAGATGAGACCTACATTTTCTGAGGTTTCTTTCCCCTAACCCTTTTGATGGTACAGACACAGATGGAGAGAGAAAGAAACTTGGAGAGAAATCCCTGATTTTAATGACATTGTTACGAAGATAGTCAAAATTGTAGCATTAATGAGGTTAATTACATTTTAAGCAAAAGCTTCTGTTTGGCATTTAGCTTTAGGTTTTCTACAAATTTCCTCACAGCACGTTCCAATCTATAACTACTTTCTCAAGAGTAAATCCTCAATAATGGAATAGAGTTTTTTTTTCCTCTTAAATATCAGATTGTGGCATAAACTAAAAGTGCCCTCTGGTGGCACTATGTATTTATTAAGAAGAATAATGTTTCAATTGGTCAAGTAAATTAATTTAAATGTAAATATCTATACACACACAACAAAATAGTCTATAAATGATTTATATGAATCAAATTATTATTTTATTGGCAAACAACTAAAAGCGTGAAAATAATAGCAGTATTTTAAAAGAAAGGTGGGAATTACTTAAAAAAAAACACCTACTTCCAGAAAGAGCTTATTCACATCTGTTTTGTACTACTTGAGTTTCACTACCAAGTCTGGTGGATCAAACAGTTTGTTCTGGAGCAATTTATTCCCGATGATTGGTCCAGTTTATTGGAATCCACAGCAAAACTGGTATCTTTCTCTGAATTATTGTTCCTAAGCAGCTCCTGTATATGTTACATTTTCCTACTGAGGAAATTCTTGCCTTAGGTTCTTTTCCTGCTTGTATGCTAAAAACAACCATTACTAACCCAGAAAGATTCAATGTTTGGAATCTCTTGCCTGTTTCTTTCTTACACTTTGTTTCTTCTGTATAACTCTTTAAAACTTATCTATACCATCTTCCTGATGCCCCAGGGTTAGGAAGCTTTAGTAAGTTTGGTAGAAATAAGAACAGAATACAGTATGAGCACTGATGTTATGTTTCTTTGCAGTCAAACATCTGAACAACACAAACCTTAATTGTAAGGTTCATTGGATTAGGTTCATTGCGGCTTGAATTTAGCAAAAATTCAGCTTGTTTAATTGGGTTTAAAACATAGTTTGTAATGTATGATTTGTGGCTGAGTCTGTTGAGCGTTAGACTCAGCCAATTGTATTCAATTAATACTAGTTAAATAAACGATGACCTTGTGAAATGTGTGAATACCTTCTCTGGTTGTTGTAGCATGGCCAGGAAATTGCTGAGCAATAACCGAACAAATAATGCAAATTAATTATTTGTGTAATAACATTAGGATACATATGGCATCTCTGTACTGTCTTATTTATTCTGCTGAAAGCAGCAGGTGGGTACCCCAAATAAATAGCATCACTTTCACTTTGCTACCGTTCTGAGGTGATGTTCAGTTTCTGTAGATTAAATTTGGGCTGTTTTCTGTTGGCATATATAAGAAAACAAAGTAAAACAAGATAAATGCATTTCGGGGTGGAGCTCATGGAAAGTGAGACTCGAGAGCACTATGGCCATTCCATCCCCAACCCTTGATTGAGTCTTTCGGGCTGAAGCAAATGAATAAAATCATTATAGAAAGCTTGGAGAAGATTCCTTAGAATAACAGAATAACAGAGTGGGAAGGGATCTTGGAGGTCTTCTAGTCCAACCCCATGCTTAAGCAGGAGACCCTATACCAGACAGGTGGCTCCCCAGTCTCTTTTTAAAAGCCTCCAGTGATGGAGCACCCACAATTCCTGAAGGCAAACCTATCCACTGATTAATTGTTCTCTCCTTGATTATCTTCCATCCATTATTTCTTGTCTTGCCTTCTGGTGTTTAAGGCCAGAATACAGTGGACAGCCAAGAAAACAAACCAGTGGGTCATTCAATAAATCAAGGAAGATCTCTCACTTGAAATACAAATGATCAGGATTCTGCTTCAGGCACTCTCTGAAAAAGGCTTTGATGCTGGGAAAGGTGAAAGGAAAGAGAAGATGGGGATGACTGGTGCATGGATTCAGTTACAGTGGCCATGAGTGTACTCTTGAAGGTTCTGAAAGGCCACTTTAGGGATGGGTTATTATAGAGAAAATGTATGTGGTCACTAGGAGTTGAAAGTGATTTGTTATAATATAGTATAGGAATTGATGATTGATTTATTATCTCTAAGGGGAAGAAAAAAACAGCTGAAGAAGATGTCTATGGAGATTCTCAGTCATCCAGGTCATGGTTGTCCCAAAGGTGCTTTTTCAAGAGGCAACTGGACTTTCTGGTTTTTTTTCTTTGAAGATGTTTTGCTTCTCATCCAAGAAGCTTCTTCAGCTCTGAAGAAAAAACCCCCGAAAGCCCAGTTGCCTCTTTGGGACAACTGAAGAGGATGTTTCCAATCCTAGTTATGTGACCAGTGACAAAGGGGAAGAACTTTGGTGGCAGATTAATTCTCAAAATCATCAATGTCCAAGTGATCAAGGGAGACCATTTCCTACCTTCCTTGCTAATAAGATGATTAAAGGTACTCCATTAACTTGTAAGACATAAAAGAAGAGTTCTGTTTACACCCAGTATGAAATTCCACCCAGTGGATACAGTGAAATTCCACTCAGTGGCTGCCAGGGCAGCTAAATCAGATTTTACAGACATAACAGTCAAAATGGTATTTTTTGCATTGGATGAAAAAAACCTTCTTTTTGCATTATTCAGCATGAACAGCAGTTTCCATATCACATTTTTCCTAATGTATATCACTAGTTCTGGGTAAACTGTAAATAACATTTTGAGAAATTAAAATAAACTTTGTAAAACATTGAAATGAAAGAAAGGCAAGCAAGGAGCTGGAAGCCACTTTGCATGTGGATTTGGATAACTAATATGGACAAGGAGGAGGAAGAGGAATTTTTAAACATCTGTTCTTCAAGAGAAACGTTAAGTGATAGGTAAAAATCACCACAGAAAGTTCAAAGACTCACAGACCTTTCTCAAATTTCAGGAGTATCACTCTGCCTCTTCATATATTATTAAAAACATGAATTTAAGATAGCAGAATTTGAATATATAAGTCAATAGTTTTAAAGGCCTTTTATTAATTGGGTTTGCACTAAATTTGTTTGATTTTATCTGAAAATCAATTTGGTTATTTGTTTGATTTTATGCTGAGAATCTAGCAAGGAGTTTATGAGCAACACACATTCCTTCACTAATTAAGCACTTTACCTTCAAGGTAGCTTTCATTTGGGCTTTGGAAAGACCAGAAGCAAGCCATCATTTAAAAAAAATCTTGAAAGATATAAAATGTGGGACAGCAAAAATGGTTTTGTTTGGCACCAAATGCTGATGAAATTGGCATGAAACAGTGTGCTAGGAGTTCACTGTAGATGTATGAGAATCT
Source organism: Pantherophis guttatus (assembly GCF_059756535.1). Classification (NCBI taxonomy): domain Eukaryota; kingdom Metazoa; phylum Chordata; class Lepidosauria; order Squamata; family Colubridae; genus Pantherophis; species Pantherophis guttatus. Next base: position 103,117,806 of record NC_142064.1, read on the forward strand.
TTGTCTGTTTATGAAAATGAAGTTCCCAAGTTTTGCAAGTGAGAAGATGGATAAAAAAACAAAATGAGAGAAACCTCAAAAGCAACAGCTGTTTTAAAAGCACATGTGCTATGGTATCTGTCTATAAGTAAGTCTTATAGCAGCAATTATTTCCAGGAACAGCACTAGCATGAATTATAAGGTGCCAATTGTGTTCTGTGAAGTGATATTTTGGGACAAGGAGTTATCACTAAAGTCGCATTTGAGAGCATGGGCACAGATTTACTTCTACTGAAATAGCTGCAAAACATTTTCCCCCTTTTGGAATCTCTCTCTGTTGTTTCTCCATACCAGGCTACGTACATCACATTTAATTCAGACCTCAGAGGTCAATTAGATGATTTCAGAATTGCAGAAAATTTAGCATTAGGAATGGGAAAAAGATATTTTCAAGACTGCAACCTCTCAAAATGGATGAAAGGCTTGCAGATAATTGCTCATTGGTGATATTTGCACATTTTCATTTCCCCCCTGTTAATAAAATGTACTTTAAAAATATATTTTTAAAAATGTCCATGTTAGTAACATAATGCTGGTAATCTTACTGATTGACCTTTCCACTAAATAGGTACAATTTAAGTGGTGGCACAGGGGTGGCAGAAATTAAAACTTTTCTGAAGTAAAAAGTCTTTGAATGTTTCACTAATTCATTTTGCTCATAATTAAGTTGCAGTATGTTCCATTTTTTTCAATCATGATGCTTGACTGGCTGGTAATTGAATCTCCTTCCCACATCTCACAGTGAGAGGGGTATGTCAAACCAAGAGCCGTTGATCCTCACTCAGAGCTAAACCTGTCGCCCTGCCTTGGAAGGTGGCCTGAAGGCTGGAAAAAGCTTACTGCACTTAAGCGGTCGTGAGCTGTGCAGATCTATATTGGGCAGTGGGCAGAGGGATAAATCAAATGGCATCGCTCTTTGAAATAGAAAAGTGACAGCATTGGTGGGTTAAAAGTAGACTCCTTCTTCAGCTATTCAAAAGGGTAAAATGATGCCTCAAGCAAACTGAGGTGGAGACAGTTTCAGTAAGCCTTATGGCACTGAGCAGATTTTCTGAGGTGAGAATAGCAGAAATAACAGATATGGAGGAGGAAAATGAGCCAGGGGATGAATGAGGACTAAGTGAATTGCAGGAGAAACAGTTTTGTTGTTGTAACTGTTTCAACTTGCAAGACTTTGGCAACCTTTTCCTAAATGGTATAATTTTCTAGTAGCCTGTTGGATATTAGTTTGGCTATGGGAACCCTAAGGAAAAAATATATATACCAACTTTACTTCATAATTTCTAACATTATTTTTTTAAAAAGCATATACCCAACCATAAAATGCATTTTTGACTGTGTCAGTTTACTAAATTTACTAAGACTAGAATTATAGAATTCTTTAGGAATTATTTTGATCCATTCATTGACATCCTTCTTCAGATCTTCCAAAGTGACAAAATGTCCTCCACAGAAGAACTTTTCCACTCCTCCAAACAGGTGATTATCACTAGTTATTAGATATGGTGAGCAGGTTCCATTAGAGATCAGCAATCATGGTTTCTATAAGATGAGCTGTGTGGTGTCTGGCATTGTCATGATGCAAGAGTTGGCGGCGGTGCAACATTCGATTTCAGCCAAAGACTTTCTCAGTTCATGAAGCAAAGTGCTGGAATATGGGGCATCAATGATGGTTCCTTGTTTCAAATAGTTGGTAAGAATCACATCTTTACAATTCCCCCCGTCCCCCAAAAGCAGTAACCACTACTTTGTCAACTTGGCTTTTTCAGGGGCTCCTTCCAATTATGGCACTACTGTACAGGCTGAGTTTTTGTTATGGAGTTGTAATAGATCATGGTATCCATTCCTTTTCATTTCTGGCCCTAGCACCCATTGTACTGACCCTCCTCAGCTGTAAATTTCATATAAAATTCTGTACACGCTGCTGACGCTGAATACTAATTTCTTGGATAGTCACATCATGGCAGTCCTCCATGACATTCTCCTTGCTCCAGACAACATTTTCTGGCTTAGTAGATATGGGAGGTGCCCCATTGCTGGGAGCATCTTCAAATAGCTTCCTTCTTTGCTTAAATTGTGCATCCCAATTTCTCACTGATTATTAGGTATTGCCCTATAGATGCCTAGTGATTTCTGATACTTTTACAGCATCCTTTCATAAAAGAGAGGTGTTGGAATCTTGATTTTCTAGAGAACTTCCTAAACCTGGGGCATCAGGAAAATGATTTTAAATGTTGTTTAGCCATCACTAGAAATCCAGAAAGTTTAGCTTCAAAATACACCATCATAAACCAGTAATTTTAATACATTTTATTCCACAAATGGAATTAACTTCAGATTACCTCTTGTCTAATTTTTTAGAAAGAATTCTGAGCAACGTCTCCAATGGCGCAGAAAGCTGGATGCAGTTCTAGATGCTTTAAGGTTTCTCTAGTTAGGAGAGCTATACAAATATTTGCCTATATGAAAGCAGGAACCAACTCATATATGTTTGTTTTGTTGGTCTATCATTCACATTTCTAAGGTGGCCAACTCCTCAATGACTCTGGACAACATACAGAATTACAAATAAAGATATGAATCAAACAGAACAGAAGAACAAAATGGACTTCCTATTGGAGCAAATCTCCATTAGGAAAACATGTAAAATCTCTTTCCCAAAGGGAGTCTATATTCCATTCTACTCAAAGCCTGGGGAAGGAGCCAGATCTTCAAGGTACATTTAAACGTTGAGCAGGGTCTGGACCATTTGAATTTCTGGTGAGATATTTTTCCAAGGGCTGGTACTGCAGCAGCGAAAACACACTGCCTAAGCCCTTCAGATGGTATTGTTTAATGGATGGGACCAGAAGCATGGTGATTCTGTTTGATAGACCGAAACAGTGGTGAAATCTGGCCGGATCTATCCAGCTGGTGTGAACCGGTAACACTAGCGGCAGGAGGATCCACCCACCCATTGGGACATCATTATGTCCCGTTTTTTACCCTCTACACATGCGCAGAAGAGGCGCTCACATTCCCGAACCAGCAGCGAAGGTAAGTACATTTCACCGCTGGACCGAAACATTGAGGGAAACCCTCAAATAACTAGAGTCTGTGCTAGGTACCTGCTCAAGCCATTGCATTCTGGATTGGTTTCAGCGATTTTCATCAGCAGCTATATGATCAACACATTGCATAATCCATAAGTGACTAAGGCTGCTCCCCAATTCCTCATGCATGTGTCTTGATGGACTGTTGAAATTATGCAGCAGATATGAGTTTGGATTATGATCTGTGCTATAAACTAGATTGAAGGAGCACCTACTTTGCCATAGTAGAGTGCTTTGTAACTTGATATAATCTTCCACATTTTAACCACTATGCTCCCCTACACCCATCTAATGTTCCTCCCTCTTATTTTAGATTCTTGTCATCACTGTTCTGCATGGTCTTGTCTCTCTCAGTCAGACAATCACAAAGACTGGATATGGATACAAATTCAAGAGCAGAACTACCATCAGCCACCTCCTCTACAAGAATGACATCAAGTTGTATTGCAAAGAATGAACAAAACATTGAACAAAACAGTCTCAAACTCAGTGTCAAGAAAGGCCAGGAGGATCACAGAGAGATGGAAGAGTCTTTGGCCTTCAGCAAGTAGTCGGTCAGGGAAACTGCTTCATCTGATTTGGACATTGGTTTCTAATGAGATTCAGCCATTCTTACAATGCAATACATGGACAACTATCTCTGAAATTCACATCCTAATTCACTTCAGAATGTGGTGACCAGAATAAATTGCTGATAAAAAGTTTTTACTTTTATTATTTGCTTTATTCAATTTTATTTACAATGTAAGCAAGACCGTATCAAAACAAGATACATACTGTATAATACATCTTTCTATTAAAATGGTTTTTTAATTAAAAGTTTGCAACTAAATGAAAATGCTGAGTGCTCAGTCTTCGACATCTTGCTAAAAGATGCTGGTGGCCTTTGATAAAGCATCAAACACCTAGCTGTGCTCCAGGAATTTATGTGCCGCATGGAGGGGTCTCTGTTAATGGGGGGAAGAGGGTATCTTGGTCACCATTGTTAGAGATATTAGAGAGAGGGAGAGAAAGATATGGTAGACGAGAGAGAAAAAATATATTAGATGATTAGATAGGTGATAGATAGATAGATAGATAGATAGATAGATAGATAGATAGGGAGGGAGAGAGGGAGGGAGGGAGGGACAGAGATGCTTTATACGTGATAACCAGCACCTTGAAATGGTAACCATTGCAGCTCATGAAGCACAGAGGATACATGGCCTGATCATTGCCTGCATTAGAGCATTTCACTGCCTGCATTAGAGCATTTTGGACCAGTTGCAGCTTCTAAGTGGTTTCAAGGGCAGCCCCTTGTAGAATCCATTGCAATAATCCAATCATGAGCTGACTAATGCATAAATGATCATCTTAAGGGCCTCCTATACTAAGAATAGGCATAATTGATGCACCAGTTGATCTCCTTAGTCATAGAAGCATAGGCTCGTCCAGGAGAATCCCTAAATTGTATGCAGTGTTGATGGGGAAGTATCACCCCACACAAGACCAAAGATGATAAGTGCCCAGATCTCCAACTCCAGGGGATCCAAATAATCTCAGCTACTTGATCTAGTCAGGGCTGAACCCGTTCCTCCCCATGCAAACCCAAATAACCTTCAGGCTTGTGTCAGGACATTGACATTCCCATCTGGACTGCTCAGGTTGATATTAATTCAATAGACTCATTACACATTTAAAAAATCTGTTTCTGAAAAGCTTAGAAAAGGCCTCTAGTTGGTCTCTGAGCCCAGAATAGCATCTTGACTAACTTCCTCTGCATTACTTGGGTCCGGACAGTGTAAACAATGGGATTTAAAACAGGAGGAAAGATGAGATAGAAGTTGGCCAAAAGGATATGAGTTGGAGGAGACACCAGGTGGCCAAACCTATGGATCAGGGAGGAGACTGCTATGGGGATGTAGAAAGCTAAAATGGCACAAATATGGGAGCTACAAGTGCTAAAAGATTTTAATCGGGCTTCTGCTGTGTCCAAATTCATCACTGCCCGGAGGATGAAAACATAAGATACACCGATGCCCAGGGAGTCAATGATAAGTATCACAAAGCCAATTGTCACACCATAGATGTTGCTGATGGAGGTATCCTCACAGGAGAGCATCACCACAGCCATGTGCTCACAATAAGAGTGTGCAATGATATTGGTGCGGTAGTGAGTCAGTCTTCTTACAAGCAAAGGAAGGGGTGAGATGTAAAAGAAGCCCCTCAGAACAGCAGCCACCCCAATCTTAGCAACAGTTGAAGGGGTTAAGATAGCCTTGTGTCTCAAGGGGGTACATATCGCCACATAACGGTCATATGCCATAGCCAGGAAAATCCCTGATTCAACTGTGGCAAAAGAATGGATGGTGAACATCTGGAGGAGACATGAGTGGAAGCCAATCTCCTTGTTGTCGAACCAGAAGATGGCTAGCATTTTGGGCAGTGTGGAGGAGGAAAGCACCAAATCAGTTACAGCCAGCATGGAAAGGAAGAGATACATGGGCTGGTGGAGACTTGGCTCTTCCTTGATGATAAAGAGGATGGTGCAATTCCCCAGCACAGCCATGACATACATGGAGCCAAAGGGGATGGACAGCCATACATGGACCGCTTCCAGCTGAGGTACACCCATGAGAAAGAAGGTAGATGGGCTGAGACAGGCATTGTAGAAAGCAGGAATCATATCATCTGCACACCTTAGGGCAGACCATCACTCTGCAGTTGGAAACATCAATGCATAAAGTATTATTTATTTCTTTGTTTAACAAATTTATACCACCAACAGACCTCTGGGCTGCAAACCATAATAAAAACATATTACAACAATAAAAAGAAATTTAAAAGAAAAAAAATCCCCAAATCTCAGTAACCACCTTGACAAGTATGATGGGTTTCTTTTTGAGCTGGAGGTCAATTTTCCTTTGCAAGGGTGGCAATGGACACAGACAATCAGACAGTGGAGGCTCTTATGCTTTTTGCTCTTTGCAGCGAAGTGATTTACAAGAAGTATTTACAACAGGTATACACATTTCCAGGCTTCATGTGGTGACTGGTTTCCTCCTAACTTCCCCAGGAGACTATCCCTCTCTATCTCCCCTACTGCCGTCCTTTTTCTCCATCTCTATGGAGAATCCCTATTTTCTCAATAAGCCCTTTTCTGGGCTTATTGAGGGAGAGTGAAAAGAAAGCCACGGGCTGGGATTTGGCTCTCTTGCCCAAAGGTTTGACTTCTTCTGGAAACCTTCAGAGAAACACTTGCTAATTATCCATTGGTGAGAACCTCTCTCAGGGTTTTCTGCCCAATTCTTCTGCAGAGACCAAGGCTTCACCAATGACCAATGGACCTTTCCTTCCTTCCTTCTCATCTTTGATGAAGGTGTCATTTCTCTGGGTCTTTGCTTCCTTTCTTCAGGGAAGCCACCTATGGACCTTTCTTCTTTTTCTCCAGTCAGGAGCAGATGACTGCTCTGTGCTCTCATTTAACTTAACTTCACTCTACAATTTTTCTACTCTGCCAGTTCTGTATTACCTTCTCTCCTTTTCCCTCTTTCCAATTTTGAATCAGACAATCCTGGCTAGTTCGTTAGCTACCCTTCAACTGAGCTTCTTCTCCCCTTTTCCCTCTCTGTTTGCTGACATGCCAGCAGAAGAGCAGACAGGTCAGGCCAGGCCAGGCCACGAAAATCCATATGCCACATACCTATCACATACAACCACACCCAATCTCCACGAACCCCAGTAATGCCTGGGGCAAAAGCCAGACCTTTGTGGCCTTCCATGTATCTCCATATCCTTCCATCAATGAGTCTACCATCTACTCAATTTGGTAACCGCATCTTGCTGGGAGTTAAGGAGAGGCGAATAAAGAAGAATTTCCGGTGCCTGGCCTCACATTCACCTATATTAAGTGCTGAATCAGGAGGCTTCTCTTTGCCCTCTTCGCACTCAGTTCCTGCACTAAAGCTGAAGGCAGGAGAAGACAACCTGGGAGTCTGAATCCCTTTGTGGCCACTCAGATAAGATTCAGACAACAGAATCTTCCAGAGATTCCAAAGGTGGAGATGTATCCAAACATTCCCAGACATTAAATTAACAGAAAGGAAGTCAACGTCAAATAAACCTTTTCTGTCCAGAATCCACTTAGAAACTCTTGCCCTGATACTCTGCTGAGCTGCCCATAACTCTACATCCAGGTATTGATTACCACCTCAAGGAAGTGTATTGTTAACAGTCCTTATGCCCTCATTGTCCATCAAACACTCCACAAAAGAGTCTTGTAACAAATGGACTCTTATGCCAATTTTCTGGCTGCTAAATAGACACAGAGACCCACACGAGGCAGGGAAGAAATTAAGTGAAGGACCATGACATGCCCCATACCTTACCCCAATAAGGTTACAAAGAAGGAGGGACTTCTCCTAACCCTTTGAAAAGGAGGCTGAGTTCAATCCATGGGCTTCCTGTTGGGATCTCTGGGTGCCAGTCCTGGAAGCAACCAAGTAGGCAGACATTAGCCTGCTTCTTCTTCAGAAGGTGTTTTCTTATATTACGGTAAAACTTTTTAGGAGGAAACTTAGTTAAGAAATTCAGAGGCACCTAAAAGTGAGAGCCAAATTTTTCTAAAAAACATATTGTATTCATAACTATAACCCAAAATGAAAGACTATATGAATGAATTCATGCCATAATTCCCTGGTTTTGAACATCTTGAGGAGTCCCTTCCTTGAAAATATCAGGTGATGGTCTGTTCAGTAAACTGGCTCTAAGACTGCAGACCTGCTGCTTCAGAGGACAGCCAGCCTTCGAGTGCTGCCCCAGATCACTTTGTCCCTTTGAGACCTGTAGCAGTTTCTCCTCTCCAGCACCACAAAAGAACCCAGAGCAGGGAGCAAGGCAGTCAACCTGGGCAACGTGCCATGGCAGCAAGACCCAGCTGGGCAGTGCCTTTGTTCAAACAGAAGCTGGTCAGGATCCCTGCACTTTCGAAGGAGACCCATCACTCCAATACTCGCCACCCCACCCTCTATTCTGTGGAGATCTGAGCTCTGTTGCTAAAACTCCACCCCACAAAGTCAGTCATTTAACTTACCGAATTAGCAAGACAGCTTGGTCCCTTCTGCAGAAATGTTGGCTGGCACTTCTTGCTGAACTATTTACGCTGCTATTTCCAAAACCTCAAAGGGTTTTACAAGTCAGCAGGGAACAGTGGCAATTAAATGGTGGCTTGGCTTGCAAACTCAAGCATCGATAAGACCTAAAAAATATTTGGGGGGCAAATCATTCTTTTGCTTAAACCCATTGAAATGGGATGTAGCACTCCCATAATTCCCCTGGGTCTGGGTGCAACCCCTTGGAAAGCAAAAACCTTTTTAGCAGAATCTTCTGGGAAGGTTGTTCACCCAGGTCCGCTCAATTGGCCACCTCACTCCTGACCATTCTGTCTTTTCACCTTGGAAGATAAGGAAATTATATTAGAGGGTCTCCCACCACCCCAGAACAGGGCCAGGTGGAAAGGAGTAATTGACTAAGCACTTCAAACCTTCTGAAACACATGTGGTTGGTGTCCCATTAATGTCCATTTTTGAAACTGTCTCACATATTGCAGGGATGTTCTCTTGTCAAAAGTCTTGGTTTTATGCCACTCTTTCATTTATGGCCTTATTCAGGATCAATTTTTTTACTCTCCTTTATACTCAAGGCAGCTTTGTTATGATCTCTTCAGATATGTGAGTACAGGAAAGCAGCATAAAAATGAGACAATATTTTCCTTCCTTCACCCCTTGGGAAAGGTTTGGTGTAATTACTCCAAGCACCCAACCCAAAAAGACAGAACTGCCCAGTCCCACGTTTCACCTGCCTAGTTCCACAGTCATTTCCTTTCCTTTCCTATACAGTACCTCTAACCTCCCCTGATAAAGAAGTCTGGAACTCCAAAGCCCCCTTGCTAAGGTCTCCTAGCCTAGGAAGGAATTGTCCCCACACAGTCTCAGGCCTAAGTTTCTACTGAAAGGGATTTAGGAAATCCAGGCACAAAATCCAGTCACTTGCCCAGGAGGGAGGGAAGTCTAAGCCCTAGGACTCAGTGAAGCTCCCTGTTTCTTCCTATCACATGTCCCAAGGAGGCTGGGAACCCAAAGTTCCAGAGATCCTATGAACTGGGAGGATGCAAAGGTGGAAGAGGACAAATATCTTAGCCTCATCAGCACCACAAAGTATGCTGGATAAGCCCCCCTGCTTAGAAATGTGTTCTCCTCCACTGCACATTCTCCACCCGCCTTCTTTGTCTACCAAGAGGCTGAGCAGGTTCTGCAAAATGGATAAGGTTGTTCACAAACAATAATAATGTCCAAAAGTAGATTGATGTGGAATTGCTCTGATGTTAAATATCTTAATATTGTGTTCAGCTGACTCCCAAAATATTAGAATCTGACTGTTTTTGAGGAGTTATGGTTCTAGCAGGCTTGGAGCCCTGATAAAATTCCTTTGAGTAATTAGGAAATAATAATATTCTTGATATTAAGAATTGAATTTATGGCACATGTAATTTAACCATTTTGGAAAGGTAATTTTATTTACTGATCTAAAAATGCTCTTTTTACAGTGCCAGACTTAGACTGGGTGAGGCTCTGAGCTATCTAAAGTTTGAAGCCCCTTGTTAAAAAGTTACCCAGAAAGTCTCACCAAGGTTATGTACCAAAACAGGTTGCCCCAAAATTGAAAACATATACCCGCCCCACCTCCACATACTGTCAACTTTGGAAGCCATATTAGGCCAAAAGCTCCAATTCTGCCACCTTCTCGTCTGTGGGAAAGTAGGAGGGGGGATTAAGGAAAGGGGTTGTTAGTAGACATAATAGCATTCTTCCTGTCGGTCAAGGTCAGGGCGATCCAGCATCTGGAGAAGGAGTGGTCAGGGAGCTGGATCGAGATGGAGCGGACATTGATTGGAGCATGTGACCGACTGGGGGGAAAAGGGGATGGTTTTGGAAGCTTTGACTTACTGAAGGAAAATCCAGGCTTTTCAGATTCAGGTTTTCCCAGATGTGCCAGTTTGCCTATTCTAGTAAAGAGAACTTTGGAAAATGCTTGCTTCCGCGTCTTTACTTGGAGTTGGGGTTTTTCTGGAATGCTGACACATACAGAGAAAGAGAGATCTAATTATTTAACAAGGTATTTAAAGTGAAAAATAGGCAATAATTTCCAATGATTTACTGATTACATATTTATAATTTATCTGATCTGATCTCTTTCATAGATTACAGTACACATAAAATGCCACATAGATTTCTAAAAACCGTGGGGTGGGATCTTAGAGCCCTAAACTAGAGCTTGTTTAATTTGTGCCTAAATCTAGCAGTTTTATGATAAAGATTTTATACTTTGTAATGTTATAGAAACATAATTGTTTAATTTTTCTGTTTGTATAAATTTGCTTGATTAATATGTGACATACACATACTTTTCATTTTTCTCTTTTTTCTGCTTCTTGTTTTGTTTCTTGGATAGCTGCAATTTTGTATTTTTTCATGAATGTTTTTTGTGGTAGTGTTGTTATTTACATAAATCAAACCTGCCTGTTCTTTATCTGCTGTTGGCTTTCCTTCTTTTTGAGTTCTTTTAAAATTCCAGGGATGTTATAATCAAATTGAAGCAGTATACCGTATGTGTGGATCCAAAGCAGGGTGACCTTTTGATAGAAAGAAATTTTGTCAATGCAGATTTTCTAAGTGCTGCCCAAGGTTTTTTGGTATGGCACCTGGTGTGCTGATAATCACTGGGACAAGCATGAAAGGTTTATGCCATAATCCTTGATTTTCAGATCTTGATGCTTTAGAATTATGGTTTTCAGTTTTTGTTGGATTTGTTTATTTATTTTGGTAAAACAAAGAAGTAATTGCATCAGATTCATAGATCATCATCATATCCCACAAAGAAACCAAGATTGGTACAGGTAGTCCTTCACTTATGACTGTAATGAATTTTGGTCATAAGACATGATAGTCATAAAGAAGGTCACCCATGTGATCGACCTAATTCTATAACTATTTTTGCAGCAATTAAGCGAATGCAGCAGTCGTAACAAGGACGTAGTTATCATTAAGCAAAACCATTGTTCACTATTGCACATTTTTGTTGAAAACCAGAAGTAAACACCAGTTTTTAGCAAAAATATCATAAATCGCAGTCACATGACTGTGAGACACTGAAAATAGCCATGAATGTGGGCTGGTTGCCAAACACCCAAAATGCAGTCACATCAACACAGGGGTGGAGGCCAGCACTTCGGAACTAGGTTGCAAGTATTTTTGGTGGTCTGTCGTCATTTTGAAAGACCACTAAGTGACCGTTGTAAGTCAAGGACTAGCTGTGGCTGGAAAATCCCCCAAACTCTTTTGGACTCCCCTGAATCTCAGTAGGATTTGGTGTGAGTGGGTCCCCCACAACTGCAGAGAAGTTTGGATGCAGTTGTGGTTGCAATTTAAACAAGAAGAGCATGGGAAGGGATTTGATCTTGAAAAGAAAAACAGTTCTAGAGCACAGTCAAGAATAGCAAGTCCAAATATGACTTTTCCATGTGCTAAAACAAAAATAGGTTTGCATTGCTCATGGTAGTGATAGGAACTATGAACTACTCCAGTGTTGGTGGCCTTTCCATAGATGTTGCAATACCACTCAAGAATTAGATTTGGCTTGGAATTTTAAACTTAAAATGATCTCTCAACTCTAGGCAATGAAACTTGGGAACCACAAACTGGCAAATAGTACCCTCAATTGATCTCAGTTGTCCCAGGAGGGTGAGAAACTTTTTTGTGAATCTTCTATAGCCTACACAATAAGAGAAAGACAATTTGTGTGACACCCCCGATGCCTAACCCAGCTGCAAATCAAGGCAGCTTTAGTAATACCTTTCTACTTTACTCCACTTTTTCATTTATTTTGATGAATGCAGAAACCAAGATGTTATTCTTCTGGTCCTCCACCATCAGGGACCTGTCTTGGCAGCTCCTTGGAGGCCAGCAAGTTCTCTTCTTCCATTAAGTGGGACTGCCAAGAGACAGTATGTGGTTGTTGGTTTGTTGCAAGAGTTAATTGCTTGGCCTTCCTTAGGACTGCTGGACCTGGTGGCCACCACCAGAGAGTTGGGTATGATAGCCAGGTAATTAAGCCCTGGATATTTAATCTCATTAGAAATTGGAGAAACTTTACACACTTTTAATGGAGGATGGGAAGGGATTTGATCATGAAAAAGAAATAGATGTTTAAAAAGAAAACAATTGCAGAGCAAAATCCTTCTGTTGAGAAGAGAACAGCAAACCAAGGTGTGACTTTTCTCATGTACTAAAACAAAAATAGGCTTGGATAATGCTCATGATAGTGATAGGAACTATGAACCACTTCAGTGCTGGTGGCCTTTCCATAGATGTTGCAATATCACTCCAGAACCAGATTTTAAAGTTAAGGTGACCTCTTAGCTCTTAATGAAACTTGGGAGTTCTCAACTCTAGGCAATGAAACCTGGAGGCAACAGGGTGTCCCAAGATGTTCCAGGAGGGTGAGAACCTTTATTGTGGACCTGGACAGCAAGAGAAACAAAAGGAAGGAAGGAAGGAAGGAAGGAAGGAAGGAAGGAAGGAAGGAAGGAAGGAAGGAAGGAAGGAAGGAAGACTTCAAGAAAAGTACCAGCAAATAATTTTAAAAATAACTACAAATGCAAATAATTATTTTATGTGGAAAGACTTCTTTGCAAAGGTTGGGGTGGCTAGCAGCTCTGGAGCCTCAAAGATGGAATGGGACAACTCACAGCAGCAAACTTGCTACAGCCCACTCACCACAGGCAACTAGCCACAGGACAACTTGCTGCAGGACAATTCAACAATAAATTTAATTATTTAAAATAATTTTAAAAATATTTTAATTTTTGTCATTCATTTTTCGTTTTGTTCCTCCTTCCTATCTTTAATGATTCTGTTCCACTCTTTCTTCAATATTAGTGTAATTCTTGTCCTGTGGTGAGTTAAGCCATGGCAAGTTGCCCATGGTGAGTTGCCTGTGGCGAGTTGTTGTAGGCCTCCCAAAGAAGGCTGCTATTCACTGTGCCAAAGACCAATGGGGGGATTAGATCCAAGAGGTGTTCCCAGATCCTTCCTGCTTTTCTTTGGCAAAGGGTTTAAATCACTTCTCACAAGTGTGACAATGAAAGTGTGAGTCTCCAGCCACTGCACTCATTCTAGAGGTTCTGCATGCAAGTGAGTAAAAACATGTAATTTGAGTAAGAGAGGGGGAACCAGAAAGGGCTGCAAGTGACACTTATGCTGTTCCCTGCACAGAAAACTGCCTGTAAGGTATCAATATGATCCTGCCTCAGTTTCCCAGTTGTCATCTCCTGGTCACCCCCAGCCTCATCCATTTCCTTTCCCCCTCATCTGCTTGCAGACCTCACACCTCCCAGGCACCATTTCCCAGTAGGAATGTGAGACTGCAATCTCTTCTTGGCCAGGGGCAAGATGGAGGGAGGGGGGACACAAATATTAACTTAAATTTATAAATTTAATGGAGTGTGTCAGGGTATAGAAATGCTGTGCACTGAACACCCACACATACACACATCTAAATGGCTTCTATTCTATAATTCTACTTACTTAAATCTGTAACGATCTATTGCTCTATCTTTGTACATGCTCACTTGGCTGAAAGCTTTGGATATGTGGAGGAGACATGTATAGTACAAAAATCACTAGCAAAAAAAGAAAAGAAAAGCCGAGCCAGCCTTGTTCATGAGAACAACTCCTCAAGTGGAGAGGCCAGCTGACACAGCTCATCTGGTGGTTGCCATCCTTGTGGGAAATGGAGTTGCCAGAGGGGCTCAAAGAATGGCCGTGTCCTGCAGGGGTAGATGTGGCTTGGACCAGGGCCTTCAAGGACTGTTATGTGAAGGCGGGGAGTGGGAGACAGGTGACCCCTTTCACTAAGAGGCCACCCTTCTTTTATTTTGTTATTGTTCAACTCATTTGTTTTGGTGGACACAGAAAACATGATCATTCCCTATGTTATTATTCTGGTCTTCTGGTCTTCCACCTTCAGGGACCTTTCTTGGGGGCTGAATGATTCCCTTGAGGCCAGCAGGTTCTCCTTTTCACCATGAAGTGGGACTACCAGGAGATGGTGTGTAGTTGTTGGTTTGCTGCAACTGTTAATTGCCTGGCCCTCCTGTTGGGCTCAAGGTGGCCACCCCCAGAGAGTTGGGTGTGATAGCCAAATAATTAAGCCCTGGACATTTCATCTCATTAGACATTGGAGAAACTTTACACACTTTTAATGGGATCCCTAGGCTCTTCATGCAAAAACAGATGCAGGGACTTAGCCTGGTCACTGGGGAACCTCTCCAAATCTAAGGGAGACATTAAGAAGTACTTGCCAAAGTAGCCAATCCCCCTCTTCTCCTTCTAACAATTTGAGTGGGGGTAACACAGAGGCAACTGCAAATACCAGCACATCATCTGGACTTCCCTGGTGTTGCTGCTGCTACATCTTCAAAGCCTGCATGTGGGCTGTGTCTAAACTTAACCAGAGTCCATGCAAAGACATGAAGTTGGAAAGGTTAGGAGACTTATGAATAAATTAAAAAATGCAACATTCTCCTGGAAGGAGGAGCCTTCTTTATCATTTTGGATCGATAGGAGGCGTGCAGCTGGATCAAGCCTTCAACTCATCTCTTGTCCAGCCTTCTAGGGTCTCCCAGGGCTACTGGATGCACTTGGGGAGCCTCACCCTTCTCTTCCCAACAACTGCTAGTATGGAGCTATTGCTGCTGCTGCTGCTTGGGATTCAGGAGCTGGGAAAAGTCTCAGTATAGCAGCCAATTGAAGGCCTGATTGATGAACCACCCCAGATCCTCTTTGCTCATCCACTCCATCTGGCTACAGTTCCCACAACTGCGGATCATCAATTCTACTACCCCTGAGCTCTCCAGACCATATCAATTCAGGCAGAGCAATATTGAAAACCATGTTCCGGGGCACAGTTTTTCAAGCTGAAGGAAAGGCTGGCAACACTGGTACCTTCATGGGGCATTTCACTTGGTATTTTTATGTTGTTTCCTTTCAAGGGAAATGAAGGAAGTTGCTGGTGGTGGCACATTGAGACCTCTCTGGTTTGAGCATAGTGTGTTATTTGCATCCTACCATGTTTATCGTTTGTTCAATAAGCCATGACTAAACAATGGCTTAACATGATGCATGAACTCAATTAACTAATAATACAAGCATTGTCAAGCTTGTGTGCAGAAGCTGCAACTTTCAAGGTCTCATATCAAGTACAGATACTTGATGACTAAAGAGACTCTCCATTAAGAGGGATTGATTTCTTGTGTTGCAATTGATCCACTCATGATGGTGGGTGACCATCAGCCAAGTCCTCCTTCAATAAGCATATGCTTGACGTTTCTACTGGCAGCTATTTTGGCACTAAACAAGGATGCAGGGACAATAAAGAAATAAGGTAGATGGACACCAACAACCTCTCAAGAACCAGGCTCTTGAGGGTACTCCATGACTCTTTTTTTTAGGACAGGACAACCTGCAGATGTGGTGTTGCCAACATGTCCTTTCCTATTACGATGTGAAAATGGGGTGAAAGAGGCAGGTACTTTGAACTCCCAGGCATTTGTCATAAGATCCAAGAGCTGCATCACCAGGCCCCATAGATAAACCAGAGATGGGGTGAGAGTGCAGATGACCCACATGCTCTGATATGAATATAATGAATGCAAGACAGAGGAGAGCTGGACAATCAACTAGGCATCTTGATAGTAGACCAGAAGTACAGCAGTGATGGATATAGAGGTGCCAAGAGACAGCAACATTAGAAAGAAGGAAAAGGTGAAACTAATGAAATATCAGGGCTGAAAAAGGAATTGAAGAAGATGTGGATAGTAAACACCAAACTGGTCCCAATGGCGGTAGGAGCACTTGGGGCTGTGATCCCCTATGCTGGGAGAGTGGCTCGAATAGATCGAAGAAATGACGTCAGAGCTCTCTGTCCAAAAGATTGCAGTGCTGGGAACAAGCTAAGATCATGCCCAGAACCCTCAAATTCCCAGGCTTCTGCTAGAGGCCCTGAGATTGGGGAGAATTCCGACTACCCATAAAGATGAGAAGGGAATTTTGTTCATACATACATTTAATTTTTAATTTGTATATTGTTTATATCTTCTAACTTTTTTGATTTTTTTTTACTCTTGCTCTGTGCTTTACTTTTAATGACTCTATCCCATGTTAATAATACTGATCTATGACAATAATAAATATTTTATTTGATTGTTTGAAAAGCCAGAATATTGGGAAAAATGCTGTTATTAGAGGCGTGGAAGAACCTCTCATATCCTTCACTGCAAGGCTAGTGGGTATAAATAACAGAGGATTACTTCAGCAATCTGTTAGTGATGTGAATTGAATCTAGGGGGACGCTGGGCTGTGGAAGGAATCCCTGAACATTACTAACTCAGGATCAGTTCTGGTCATAGGATGTTATTTTGTTATTAAACTCACACCATGTTTGTCAACCTTCAGACCAGTGTACAGGAACTCTTGTTGCAAGTAGTGCAACAAGTAGCAATGCAAGTAGTGGAAAGCAATCCATGGTTAGAACAGAGCCAAGTGCCAGCATAGCAATCCATTTGAGTGAACCAAAGTTTGCTTGCTTACAACTTTTTATAGTTCTCTGAAAGTCAGATTACCTCCAGGGGCCTGGGTTAATGATCAAGGTTCATTTATTGGAAAAGCAAAAGAGAAAGTGCCAAATTGAATTTCAGACCACTAAAGTAATTCCTCTGGCCTTACTGAAGAAATTAATCTCTGACATTATACTGCACTGTATGATGGGTACATTTCAACTATTCCACAATAACCATTTTAGAAGAGAACTATAAAATGTGTGTGTGTGTGTGTGTGTGTGTGTGTGTGTGTGTGTGTGTGTGTGTGTGTGTGGTGTGAGATGGGGGAGAGAGAGAGTTACTTGCTAGACTTATGGATTTAAAGATTAAAGATTTTATCAGTTGCAAGAAGACCAACCCATTAAAGCAGCATTAATCAATGTACAGTTTTTGCTTTAAAACATCTTTATACAAGGAACAACCATTATTTGACAACTAGTTAGTTCTTTCCTTCTAAACATGAATGGGGTTTCTCAAGGGTATCTATTGTTCAAGTTCTGTAAGTAGATATAATTCAATTTATCTAATCAATCAGTCACATATTTAAATGGCTGATAAATAATAGTCTTTAGATGGTGATAAAATCTCAAACAAATTAGTTAAATTTGCTATAAAAAATTATTAGGAAGATATACATCTTCATAATAGAGCCGTGGTGGTACAGTGGTTAGAATGCAGTGTTGCAGGCTAACTCTGTCCACAGCCAGGAGTTAGATCCTGACCAGCTCAGGGTTGACTCAGCCTTCCATCCTTCTGAGGTGAGTAAAATGAGGACCCAGATTGTTGGGGAAATAGGCTGAGTCTGTAAACCATTTAGAGTGGGCTGTAAAGCACCATGAAGCGGTACATAAGTCTAAGTACTGTTGCTGTTAATCTGCAAATGTTTTTGCAAATGTAATCTGCAAAATACAAGCAAATGTTTTAAGAATGCTTCTATTAATATTGTACCACATCCTTCATGGTGTTATTTTTCCTTTTATTTTAAAATGTAGAGTTCGAATTGCCATCTCTCCACATTCACCCCACCCAAACAAATCTTCAAAAATCAGTGAATCCACTTTGCAAGTTCCTCCATCATGTTTAAGGTAAACGTTTTGTTTTATTTATAATATATTTATATTTAACTGTGTGGTAGCAACTTACCCCATACAATCAGCCACCAAAAAACATGGAATGTTAAGAATGATTCCCATGTTACATTCCTGGTTCACACTCAAGATTTCATGCTACTGAAAGCATTTTGGTGATAATCTAAACGAAAGGATTGATTATGCACATGACCAAAAAAAGTAGTAGCTTAGCCGTTGACTTGAAGGGTTTGTCCTATCATGAAGCTGAATAGTTGTCAGCAGAACTGTATATCCCTTCTCTGTATGAGTGAGAGAGATCTCTTTGCCAGCATGAGTCATATTTAGGATATCAGTTCCTACAACACATTTACCAAGGAGAAGGCTGTGCTTGGGTTTCATTTGTGCCCCTATAATAGCCTCTGGAGCTGCATACGTATTGCCCTTTCCCTCTTACTTTAAATAGCAATTATTATTTTTTACTGGCTATTAGGAATGGAAGTACTCTTTCCATCCTTAAATGTCCTTAAGGAAGTCTGACAGGTCAGTGTTAGACTATGAAACAGGGTTGCCTAAGTTGCTTAAAGAGGGGAAAAATGTTCCTCTCTCCTTGGATATAAAGTATGTTGATTTAAGTACAGGGACACAAATCAGAAATGAAACCAGAACAGAGTTTGCAGGCAGAGGCAGGAATTTTTTTTTAGCTCTTGTTATGAAGTCAAAATCAGTTAACAAAAAAGAGGAACACAAATCATCAAAGAGAAGAATCCAACCTAATAGATTGGAAAGTAAGACAGAAAATTTGCTAAGCATGAAGTTACGTCATTTTAAAATCAGAAAGGTATGGAACACTATTTCAAGAATTGTTGCAGAGAAGTAGAAATAAAAAATGCAGAATAACAGAGTTAGAAAGGATCTTGGGGGGGGGGGAAATAGAAGAGGAAATCTCTTTTACTTTACTTGTGATAACTTACTCTGGAACTATCTGCTGCTTTCTGAAGTGCAAAGGAAATAAATAATTACATGGAAAAATAAAAATTTAGCAAGGTAATCAGCTAGCCAAACAAGAATTAGCTATAAGCTGATTTGCTCATAACTTGCTGTACAGCTGGTGAAATAGATCTGTCAACACACATATTACTGTGTCAGCCCAAAGCAGTGTAGTATCCTTGACCCTGAAGGTCACTTTTACCATGCCAATTTTCTTTGTATGGAAAGAAAATGCAAAAGAGGAAAACTTAAAATATCTGCTCAGAAATCAGCAATCAAGAGAAATTATTACATCACAAAGGAAGGAATAAGATGTACTGGTTTACCACCTCAGAGGACGCAATGTTTGTGCCTTTTGTTAATACCAGCTGTAAGTAGGTATTCTTCATAATGTTGGGTCTTTAGATGGAGCATTTAAAGAGTTCTAAGTAATGGTTAGCAATCTTTTTTTAAATATAATTTTATTGAACTCATTAGGGTATAAAATACCAATGAAACTAAAATAGTGGAAAAATATGGATGAGGAAAAAGGGAAAGAGAGAAGTAGGGGAAAGGGGAAAGAAAGAAAAACAAGCAATAACCTCTGACTCTTTTTAGTGAAGTAGAATAAACATAATATTGTTACAGTCTCAGCTTTTTACTTTGGATAGTAGTATAGTAGTCATTTCTATTTTTTTTAAAAAAAAAACTTGTCTAATTGGTAAATCCCAAAATTAAAGTTTATTTTTTTCCATCTTAAGCACAAAATCCATAAGCAGTTTCCAGATAGAAACAAAATTAGATGTATTCTTCTTTTTAAAGCATCTCTGCTAGTTCCATCAATTTCTCCACTATGGGAATTAATATATCCTTCCATTTTTGTTTATAAAGCATTTCTGCTTCTGTCAACAAAGTTTCATTTTTTGTCAAACTCTTTGTCCATTAAACCTAGGTCTGGTTTAATATGTACATTCATTTTAATAATCTGTGGAATTACAATATGAAACTTACCCCAGTATTTCTTTGCTTTGTCACAACTCCACCAAAGATAATAGAAATATCCTTCCTTACATTTACATGTGTGCCTTTATACATCTTTGACAATTTATCAGGTGTTAAATACCATCATTTTATTAAAAAATTATTTTAAGTTATAAATCAATGTAAATTTTAAACCCTTCATCCACATTTGTTCCCATTGTTCAAGCATTATATCATACCCTATATTCTTTGCCCATTGACTCCTGCCTTGCTTCACATATCCATTCTCCAAATTCAATTTCAATAACAGTTTATAAATCTTGGCAATAACATGCACATCATTAGCACACAATAAAATTTCTAATGTATTTTTTTTTTGCAAGGTCAAACCCAAAACTTTTTTTGGTCTAGTTTAAATCTTTCTTTTAATTATATGCATATATAAACCAATGACAGTCATGTTCTTCTAACTCCAACTCTTCTTTGGAGATTTAAAGAGTAGGTTCACTTTGAATGAAAGTTACTATTTGATGATAGATCCACAAGTCTGGAGTCACCATCATTTCTTTTCTCAAACTACATGTTGTAGTTTTTACATTGCAAATTGCAATGCAAAGTAATTAACATATAAGCAAATAACCAAGCTTAGAGAGCATCAAGGACTCTACAGCAGCGGTTCTCAACCTGGGGGTCGCGACCCCTTTGGGGGTCGAACGGCCATTTCAAAAGCCCTCTCTCGCCCCCCCCCCACGCCTTCACTCACCCTCACTCTCTGCTCTGTTGGATCGCCGGCCGTTCGCTTACCCCGCCCACTCCCAATCTATTGCTGCCTCCTGAGTCCCAGCTGATGGCTAGAGGAAAAAAACCTATTTAAATTCTTGCCGCGGGACTTCA
The DNA here is from genome assembly GCF_059756535.1 of Pantherophis guttatus. NCBI lineage: Eukaryota > Metazoa > Chordata > Lepidosauria > Squamata > Colubridae > Pantherophis > Pantherophis guttatus. Next base: position 103,138,541 of record NC_142064.1, read on the forward strand.
AAGGGCTGCCCTATAGCCAGTGGTGGGATTCTGCCGGTTCTAGAGGGTTCAGCCAAACCGTTTGTTAAATTGCTGGCTTGCCCCGCCCCTCCGCACCACTATTTATTGCCAATAATTTAACAAACAGTTCAGTGTTTTTTTGTAATTTTATTGGCCCGCGGAGCTTCAGCATAGGCTAATTAGCCCTTGATTAGATCGGCTCCCGACTCTCAGCTGATTTGCTCTCAGCTGTTTTGCTCAGGGCTCTGCTGCTTGCTGGAGCAGATTTTTTTTTCCCTAGCTATGCTGAAAAATGAAACTGAAAGTAAAGCAGGCTGTTGGCTTTACTGTTCTGCAACATTAGAAAATTAGGCAGGCAGATTTCTTTTCTTTTTCCTCACCAAAAAAGGTAGATGCAAACAATGGGAAATTTAGGGAAAAAGAGGAGAGTTCAAGATTTTAAAACACACACAAAAAAAGCTCTATTTAACTAGGGAATTGTAATAATTGAGATACTATTAATTGTATATTGTGTTGAAAGCAGAAATGGTTAAGTTGTGGTTTGGAGGAATATATGGGGGAAATTATTTGGTTTATTATTATTGGTAAATATAATTAATTGATTTGTAAGAAATTGGATTGCATGGAAATAATTGGAATATTCATGTTCATATTGATTAATATACAAAAAAGGTAGTTATATAACTAATTGATTTATATTAAAATGTTGAATTTATATTAAACAACTGTATATTACATAATTAACCAATGTGAGGATGGATATAAAAATAGATGACAATGGAAAGGGGTATAATATAGAATAGAAGGGAAAAATTGAATTTGATTAAGATTAGAGATGAGAATGAAGGGTAATACTGTTTTTTTTTAAAAAAATAGATGAGGAATAAATATGACAAAAAGGAAATATAGAAATTATAAATTTAATTGAAATGACTAAACACTGTTTAAATTTGTGAACCGGCCAAATACTCTGTTCAAAGAAAATACATTGTATGTTTGTATGTGTGTTTCTAATTATTGTTATTTATTCATATTTGTTCTCTTTTATTCTTTAAAGTGTAACAATTCATTCTTTATCTTAATATCTTTATATTTGTTTGGGGTTGGCTTTCTTCCCTTTCATCTTTTTTATTGTACAGCAATTTTTCTCCTCAAACCTACCACCTCTCTCTTTTCTTTCCTTCTTACTTTCTCTTCCTCCCCCTCTTCTTCTCCTCCCTACTTCCTCTTCCTTTCTCCTTCTCCTCCTCTCTTCCTCCCTCTCTTACCCTCACTCCTACTCTAATTTCCCTTCCCTTCCTTCATCCCTCTCTATTGCTGTATCCTTTTATGCATATGGACTACTGAGAGGGCTGAAAAAGTTATTTCTGACTGGTCCTTGCACTTTTGACCAGTCCTCGAACTTACGACTGTCCTCACATTTTACGTTTTTTGCCCTATCTTATCACCATGGTGAAAAGAAGCAGTTGTGAAATGAGTGACATGGTTGTTAAGAATGCTGCACGGGCATAAATGTGAGGATGGTCATAAGTGTGAGGACCAGTCAAAAGTGCGAGGACCTATCAGAAATGACTTTTTTCAGCCCTCTGAGTAGTCCCTATACACATAGCCATGGCCACCCGGTCACATGACCAGCTAGCCACGCCCACCCAGTCACATGACCTCCAAGCCACACCCACAGAACCGGTAGTAAAAAAAATTAGAACCCACCCCTGGTTGGGGGTCACCACAACATGAGGAACTGTATTAAAGGGTCGCGGCATTAGGAAGGTTGAGAACCACTGCTCTACAGTTTTAACCTTTCTAAGAAATATCTGAAATAACAAATGCAAAGTAAGCAATTGGTATAGTTAAGCTATCTTCTTTCAAAATATACAGTGTGTTGCAAAATTCTCTAATAATAATTAATCTTTTTAAATTATGGGAAGATTATGGGAATGTCAATTTTATGGGAGTGTCAATTTTCAAGTAAATGTCATGGTATTTAAAATGATTACTCAGCAACAAATCCATTTTATTAGCATTTTATTTAAATCTATAGATAATTGGGTTCGAATACCTTCACTTCATAAGATATAGACAATGGCAGAAAAGAAACAAGATAATAGCAAGTCAGATTCATATAATCAGATTCATTGAAGCAGACTCAGGACGTAAGGAAACAGTAACAGTAATCTACTTCACTAAAAAATAATCACCCAATAATAAGTTTATCATATTTTTATTGTGTATTAAAATCTGGTAGCAATTATGGGTCACTACTGTGTGTGTGTCCATTGCTATTAATCCTGTTGCACTGCACTGTGCTTGAGTACAAGCATTTAGGAAACTAGCCAGGCAAATGAATTGTAACTGCATCACTGTGTATGTAAACATAACAAAGAAGATGTCATAAGACCACAATAAAGGCAATGCATTGTCTTAAAATTAAAAATATCTTGCAGGCTTATTTTCATACATCAGTAAAAAACTATCTAGGTTGGGACATAATAGGCATTTCTTGAAAAAAGATTCCTCAATCTGATGAAGATTATACAACAATTAAAAAAAAAACAAAAATGTGTTTCTGCATTAGTGTTTCCATTGAATAAAATTCTTGGTAAACCTATCATTACACTCCACTAGGCATCATAGAAAGTGAGATGGAGAGAAACTTGCAACAAATGTCCCTCTGGTAGAAATGTGCCCACCAGGTTTCCACGCATTCCATCAGCCAAGGTCACAGGGGAGGGGCGGGGAGTAGCGGTTATTATTAGAGAAGGCCTTAGGCCGAGGGAGACCACTGTACCTCAGACAGCTGGTTGTGAGTCCCTCCTTGTGAAGTGGGGCCACGGGGTTCAGATGGGTTTGCTGATCACGTACCTGGCTCCCTGCCACGTGGCGGCAGCCCTGCCCGAGCTACTCAACGTTATTGCCGCGGTGGCGGTTGATACCCCCAGACTTATGGTCATGGGGGATTTCAACCTGCCATCCGTGGGTGAGGCGTCTGAGGTGGCTCGGGAGTTCATGGCTTCCATGACGGCCATGGACCTGACCCAACTAATTCATGGCCCTACGCACACTGGGGGAAACACACTGGACTTGGTTTTTGTCTCTGGACAGTGGTTGAGTGATCTCGAGATAGGGGATATAGTCATCGAGCCCTTGTCATGGTCAGATCACTCACTCCTTCGCCTTGACCTTCGAACCGCGGCACCCCGCTGCAGGGAGGCGGAACCGGTAAGATGGTACCGCCCCAGGCGCTTGATGGAACCTGATAGGTTCCAGATGGAGCTTGGGCCAATCCCGGAGGTTCTGGCTCACGCCTCATCTGGGGACCTAGTGGCCGCCTGGGATAGGGCGGCTGCTGGAGCCCTGGATCGAGTCGTGCCTTTGCAGCCTCTGACCCGGCGCCGATCTCGCCTGGCTCCTTGGTTTACCGAGGAGCTGAGGGAGATGAAGCGCCGGAAAAGACGCCTAGAGAGCTGTTGGAGGGCTAGTCTTTCTGAATCTGACCGAACACTGGTAAGATCTCATATTAGGAGTTACCTAGTGGCGATAAAAGCAGCAAAATGTACTCATTTTACTGCTCTTATTGCATCATCAGATAATCGCCCGGCCACCCTGTTTAGAGCGACCCGTTCCCTGGTCCACCAGGAAGCGCGGGAGGACCCCTTGGAGGGAAGAGCCGAGGATTTTGTTCAGTATCTGTATGACAAAATCACTCAGATTCGGGCAGGTCTGGACTCTGACAGGATAGATCCAGCAAGTGTAATGGAGACAGGTCTTGAGACTGTTATCTGGGATGAGTTTGATCCTGTGACCCCAGATGACGTGGACAGGATTCTGGGTAGATTGAACGCGACCACATGTTTGTTGGACCCGTGTCCCTCCTGGTTAGTGCTGGCTTCCCGGGAGGTGACGCGAGGCTGGCTCCAGGGGATTATAAATGCTTCGTTGGGTGAGGGTGTCTTTCCCGCCGCCCTGAAAGAGGCGGTGGTAAGGCCTCTCCTCAAGAAGCCTTCCCTGGACCCGGCAGTATTGGCTAATTATCATCCAGTCTCCAACCTTTGCTTTGTTGCGAAGGTTGTTGAGAGTGTGGTTGCGCGACAGCTACCCCAGTACCTGGATGAAGCGTCGTATCTAGATCCATTCCAGTCAGGCTTCAGGCCTGGGTACAGCACGGAAACGGCATTGGTCGCGTTGGTTGATGATCTCTGGAGGGCTCGGGACAGGGGTTGTTCCTCTGTCCTGGTCCTGTTAGACCTCTCAGCGGCTTTTGATACCATCGACCATGGTATCATGCTGCACCGGCTGGAAGGGTTGGGGGTGGGAGGCACCGTTTTACGGTGGTTCTCCTCCTTTCTCTCTGACCGGTCGCAGTCTGTGTTGACAGGGGGGCAGAGATCGACCCCGAGGCCCCTCATATGTGGGGTGCCGCAGGGATCGGTTCTCTCGCCCCTTTTGTTCAACATTTATGTAAAGCCGTTGGGCGAGATCATCCGTGGTTTCGGGGTGAAGTACCATCTGTACGCTGACGACACCCAGCTGTACATCTCCACCCCGGACCACCCCAACGATGCCCTTGAAGTGATGTCCCAGTGCCTGGAGGCCGTACGGATCTGGATGGGGAGAAACGGGCTCAGGCTCAACCCATCCAAGACCGAGTGGCTGTGGTTTCCGACGTCCCGATATAGTCAGCTGGCGCCATCGCTGGCTATTGGGGGCGAATCATTGGCCCCCACGGAAAGGGCTCGTAACTTGGGCGTCCTCCTGGACTCACGGCTGTCTTTAGAAGAGCACTTGACGGCCGTGACCGGGAGGATTTTTCATCAGGTTCGCCTGATTCGCCAGTTGCGTCCCTTTCTAGATCGGGACTCGTTACGCACAGTCACTCATGCCCTTGTCACCTCTCGTCTGGACTATTGTAATGCTCTCTACATGGGGCTCCCCTTGAGGTGCACCCGGAGGCTCCAACTGGCGCAGAGTGCGGCCGCGCGGGTGGTTATGGGAGCAACATGGAGCTCCCATGTAACACCTCTCCTGCGCGAGCTGCACTGGCTCCCGGTGGTCTTCCGGGTGCGCTTCAAGGTTCTGGTTACCACCTTTAAAGCGCTCCATGGCTTAGGACCTGGTTACTTACGGGACCGCCTACTACCATCAACAGCCTCCCACCGACCAGTACGCTCCCACAGAGAGCGGCTCCTCCAGGTGCCGTCGGCCAAACAATGTCGGCTGTCGGCCCCTAGGGGGAGAGCCTTCTCTGTGGGGGCACCGACGATCTGGAATGAGCTCCCCCCAGAGATACGGAGGATTCCGGATCTGCGCACCTTCCGCCGCGAGCTGAAGACGCTTTTATTTCATCAAGCTGGCCTCGCCTAAATCTTCTCCCTTTTAAGTGTAAATTTTAAATTTTTAATGTATTTTAAAATATGGGTATTTTAAATTATGGGTATTAATTCAGCCAAATTTATTTAATTCATTTTATTCGATTTTAAATTTTGTATATCTATGTGTTTTATTTCATGGCTGTGCACCGCCCTGAGTCCTTCGGGAGTAGGGCGGTATAGAAATTCAATAAAATAAAATAAAATAAATAAAATAAATGTCATTGTCAGTTATTGTCAAGAAGTTCCAAAACCTATTAAAGTCTCCACAGATGATGAAAGCTTATGTGCTTGAGAGAAAATTACCCTAAACTTAGAGAAGAAGATGTGATCGCATCTTTAAGTAGATTACATTTTGGAAGCAACATTAATTCTCTTCTCTAGCCTGGTAATTACTTTTAAAAGCTCTCCTTAGGAACGGCATCCACATACTTGGCAGAAGGGAAATGGCGCCCTCTTCTTTGCCTTGGGGCTAAGTAGCTATCTTAGCACTCCAATCAGGCAAATCTTCTGCCATGACTCTGCTCTCTCTTGACCTTCCGGTTTCTATGTGCAGCCCACACAACTTTCCCGCATTTCTCCCCATTTCGTTTTTCTATACTGAAAATGTTACCCTTGAAATGTGACCTCCTACTTTCCTGTTCCCACCACCATCTTCCCTATCAAGTTCCACTTTAGGAATTCAGGCTATGAGACCTTTATGGTGCAGAGGGCCTGGAGCTCTCTGTCTCAGGAAATCCTCCCCTTCAGCAGGGATGGTATTTTTGAATTGTGTTTATTTGTTGGCACCCTGGTGTGAAAGTGCTTCCCATCAACTGCATATTAATCTTGTCATCAGTTTGGAACTTAATTTTCCTCCTGCGATGCTCTGGCTAATTTACAGCTTTTATATCTATTGCCATCTCATTTTTAGATTGAAGGGACCCCTGATGGAAAACCCCCCCCCCATGTTTTAAGAAAATAATCCCATCCAAATATAAATATTTTATACATTAAAAGTGATTCTGTTGGCTTCTTTGGAACATGGATAAAGTAATATTAACACCTCTTTGCTGAATAGTTCCAAGATTCCCCCCTCCCCTTTCTGGAACAAAAAATTGGGAATAAAATAAGCAGCAATTTCAGGGTTGCTCCTGGGTTGAGATGCAAGAACTACACTCCAAGATGCAAATTCATTAAATAAGGCAATAAAATGATATTATTTTACTTCTCTGTTGTGAAACATTTAGGGACCCAACCACTGCAACACCATTATCTCTGCACTCTTTCTAGAGTCTTAACATCTTTTTTGTATAGTGCTGGCCAAAAACTGGATGCAGTATTCCAAGTTTGGTCTTACCAGTATAAAGTAGTACTAAACTTCACAAGATTTTGATACTATTCCTCTGTTGATGCAACCTAGAACTGCATTAGCTTTTTTTGGCAACTGCAGCAATTCCTAGAATCTTTCCTAGAATTGTTATCCATCCATTCCTTTTGAAACCGCAACTATCAAGTTCTGCCCTAGTAAGGTTACAATATCTTGACAAGAAAAATCCAGACAACCACAAAAGGGCTGAAAGGGAAGAAGTTGTACCTCTTTACAACCTCTAGTGGCTTGTCTCAATTTTTACAACTAACGTACAGGAGTCATCCTCATTTTATCTATGCAGTAAAGTCATTGTAAATCAACGATTCAAATTTCATTTGTAGAATAAGGCAAGATTTTTTAAATATTGTTGTTTAGTGTAATGAGTGTGTGAAGTTGAGCATTGGCTAGTGAACATAATCAAACTGAGTTGAAATTTTCTTCACAAATATATTTTGAACATGAAGAACTATATCATGCCAATAATTCACTCCATTATTTCATGTGATCATCAATATTTCAAAAGACGCCTCCAACTTTCTCAATGGCCACATTTTAGAAATGTGTACCAGATTTGCCTCCTAGGGATAAGTACTGTATCCTCAACTTCATAGCATAAGATTTCACAAATCTAAAATAAATAATTGTAATTTTATGAATGATACAATTTTCAGAAAACAAATGCTAAAAACCTGCCCCTCTTTTTTTTTTTAACTTCTGCTAGAAAGGAAAGCAAAAGAAAAGAACCTGACAATTTTTAGGAGTAAACTTAGGACACTCCTTGTCAGTATTGTATTGTTCTCAGGAAGGCTGCTGAACTGCCAGGTGAAATCCAAAAGTTGCTTGGTTGACTGTTTAAAACTGATTTGATCTTTGCTTGCAGTTTCAAATAATTGCTAGAAAAAAGATCTACAAAGCTAAGTCGAACACTCCAGCTTACCACTAGTTTAAACATGGATGTATTTTGGTTCTCAGTCTCCAACAGTGATTGACTAATTACTGCAAAATGGTAAAAGCGAATAAAATCCAATGCTAAAAGTTGGTACATATGGTGGCCTGAAATCATATAACCACTTCAACCTGTGGAAATCCATAAAAGAAAACTTGAAAAGAGAACAGCCAGCCTGACACAAGCTCAGTTTACAGGCTTGTGGTTCTCTTTCTATATAAATACTTATAAAAATATGACATAAGGTGTACTATATTTGGTGATAAAGCCGAGGTGAAATTGGGTATGATCATTTCATTATGTTCAGTATACCAGACTAATTTTAATGCAGCCTTTTCCCTGTATTACCTAGCTCTAACATTTTCATTCTGCATTAATTTTCTTCCTTACCAGCCATAATTCAGCTAACAAAACCATTCCATTCAGCTCATATTTTATCTATGCAATTTGCATTTCATTTCGTTCTTGAAAGAAAGGGAAGGCTTGGGTGTGCTGTGGTTTCACACATTACTTTCTATTCCTATTAATCTCTGATCTTCATGACTGATTTTATTTCAAGAGGACCTGAAGTGACATAATTATAGTCAAACTGGTGGGGATATTTTAAGAAAATAATCTATTGCGAAAAAATCAGGTTTTGGGGATAGAACTATCGAGACAGGAGTGTTTTCAATTAATTTCTAATTAAATAAGGAAAGCAAGTTTGTGAACTCGGAGAGATCTTCCCAGTAAAAGTTTATCTCATCAATCTCAGTCTTACATTCCTCCAGAACAGGATCATTGTTTAAATCTTAGGCACGTTACACGATCTGAACTAGCAGAGTAATTTAATAAAACATAAATATTTTTCTTCTATTAGTCCACAGTATCCTAATGAATGAAGAAAACTCTTTCTTCCCAGCAGAGGGTGCGTGCTCCATTCCTCTGCCTCTCCATCAAGACCAGCACAGATGTTTGCTCTAAACATAGGATTCTTTTGGAGAGAAAAGATTGGCCTTTCTTTGATAGTGGAGTGCTAACTTTGCCCCATGAAAGGCCAAAATGTTGGAACAGATACTGTATGACTCTGAGATCTGGATAAAATAAAATAAAATAAAATAAAATAAAATAAAATAAAATAAAATAAAATAAAAAATAAAATAAAATAAAATAAAATAAAATAAAATAAAATAAAATAAAATAAAATAAAATAAAATAAAATAATAAAATGTTTGGTGTGGTGATTAAGGCAGCAACCTAGAAGCTGGGAGCGTGTAAGTTCTAGGCCCATCTTGGGCACGAAGCCAGCTGGATGACCTATGGCCAGTCACTTTCTCTCAACCCAAGGAAGGAGGCAATAGAAAGCCAGGTCTGAAATATTTTGCCAAAAAAACTGCAGAGACTTCTCCAGGCACTTACTGAGATTCAGATACAAATGAACAGAATAATAATAATAATAAAATATTGTAGAAACATAATGAAACAACTGACATGCCTGTATCTTCAAAGTTTAGCATCATTCATTTATAAAATTATGTACTATAGTACATGTCCCTAGAGAGATTATCTAAGATGTATAAAGTTACCTGTAAAATTATTGTTGAAAATGTGAAAAGCATGAAGGGACATTTTACTATGTATGGTGAACTTATGAAAAAATAAACATATACTAGATATAAATACATATGATGATGCAGGGAAGAAGATGATAACCAGTGGCGAGACGGATGGACTCAATTACAGCAGCAATTAATGTACCATTTAGAGATCTAAAGCTGAAGAAAGACCATCTGGAAACAACCTATGAGGTCACTAAGAGCTGACACCAATTTGATGGTACTTAATCAATACATTTATTTGCTTTATATTACCAGGTTAACTCCAATAACATCTTGAAAGTAGTGAAATTGGGGAAGGTATTAAGCATACCCTATTAAAGACTGAATTGCAAGACCCATATCTAAGATGGAATTTCAAAGTCTGAGCCTTTTGCTTATGATATTTAAGAGAAATAATTAAATCTGTACTTAAGAAGCTGGAACCATGGGCATTCATTCCATAGAATCTGCCAATCATAGTTTTATCTTCCGTTCTGGGAGTTGTTCACTAGATTTGTATCACCTGGTTCTATTTTGACTTTGACTGAGAACTTCTGAAACCCTGCCAATTTTATTTAGCCCAATATGAAAGTTGTCCAAGTTTAGCCCAAGATGGAAGTTGGGGCTGAATCTCAAAATGATTATCATGAGACATCCGCAATCATTACCTCTCTAATTAAATTTAATCAAGTAACAACAACCCCCCAAAGGTGTTTTTTCAAAAGGCAACTGGACTGTCTTTTCTTTGTTTTTCCTTGAAGATGTTTTGCTTCTCATCCAAGAAGCTTCTTCAGTTCTTCAGTTCTTATCCAAGAAGCTTCTTGGATGAGAAATGAACCATCTTCAAGAAAAAACAAAGAAAGTCCGGTTGCTTTTTGAAAAAGCACCTTTGAGACAATCATGACCTCCATAGACATTTAACAATAACAACTTTGCACTAAATTGGTTGACATTTATAGTTCTTTCTGAAGGAGTGATGCTAACTTTCTGATTATGCAGAATTTTAGATGTTTGCCTCCTTTTAATTTTGTGTTTTGAAAAAGTTAATATAATTAGGGATGCTTGTGTGTCAGAATTAGATAATTGTACCTTCCATGTAGATGAAATTTGAAAAAAAAATCCACAGTGAATAATTTTTTCAAGAGTGATATTTTGTTTTCTGAGTGATCAAGATAGAAGGGAAAAAAATGCAAATTTAGCTGATCTGCATAAGCAAATAAAAAATTCAGACTGTAGACAATAATTTTTGGGAATGAGCAGTGGTGATGGTAGAAAAATTTCAAACATGCATAATTCTGAACTATTTCCAAACTGCAGCTCTGTGAAGATTTTGCTACAAAATGAAGACAGAAATCCCAAATCTGTCAACTCGAAATACCTCTGGCACCACTACAAAACATCACGGAGTTACTGATCCCACCCTTGTTTGAATGTGACAATCAATAAAATGAGTTAATCAAATTAAAGCCTAATCTAGGGTGGGCGTTCTCTAGAGGTGAAGAAGGATTCCCTAACCATCATAGTCATTACTGAACTTTCTGGATGCTGAACCTAACACATCTGGAAAGCACTGAGTTAGGGAAGTCTAATCTAATCTACAAAAGTCCAAAGATGGAAGAAAAAACATACCTCATGCCAGTGAGTATGGTATTACCACATCTGGGAGGCCTGTACTCCATTCGAGTATCCAGAGGGAAGACAACTCACTGGAGAAAGAGTGTTTCCATATGGGTACAGATTGATTCTCTACTAGCTGTGAGGCACCATACTAAAATCTTAAAAGATCTGCTTCATGTTGGTTAAGTTTGTAAAGATGGCATGAAATAGTTATGGCAGAAATCAACACAATGAAGCCGAAATGATTACAGATGCAAATATGTCACAGACTCAAAAGCTGAAATATATCGAGTATTATATGTGCTCAGTAGGAATTGCTTAAAAACAGGCATAAATCTAGCATTAACACTGAGTACCACATTGACAATAAGAAAAATTCTCTACACTCAGAGTTAAATTACAGTAGTGAAAGAACACAGCAATAGTCTGGAGCACACATGTACAGGTCAGCACAGGTGCAGGAAAGGATTATTTAAGGTCCAGACTTAAGGCATTGCATTGTATGTTTTTAAAACCAGAGTTGAGTATAATGCACTAAAAAAAAATAGATTTCCAACCAAACTAACTGAAGAACAAGTAGAAGAGAGCATAGAAGCTAAAAAGTAGGAGGTTTTATGTTTCCCCTCACTTCATAAAGTAATTTCTTAAAACACTGAATATTTTCAGTGTTGAATGGAAATAGTTCTACAACCTTCCAGCATGTTTCAAGCAGATTGTGGGCATCAATGGAACAGACTGGAATTTCTCCTCCCAGTCTAAAGCCACTTTCCCAGCCTGATGGGATCTGTTAATGATACAGCTAATATTCACAGGTCTTGATTCATGTTGATACAATCCAAGTATTTGTCTTCCCATCAGAGATGGCTGAGGTGAACTGATGGTAATCTAGCTATCTATCTACCATATTTATTTCTGATGCTCTATAGGACTTCTGCTATTTTGCCCAAACTTCCCCTAGTGCACTCAACATCTCTCCACAGCTCTACACCCTGGTATTTATGGTTTGAAAACAAAAGCAAAATTGCAAATTTTGGCAGACATGGTGTCTGCTATTCAGCCTCAAATTGCTATTGCTATTCAGCATCAAATTACTCATGAAGATCCAGGTTTGTTTTTGATCACATTAGTAGGAATCTTGTTTCAACTCAGGCAGCCACAAAATATCTCCAAGACAACAGGGTTCAGCTTGGAATCTGGGATGCAATAAAAAAGAAATGCACAAATTCCTATTTTAAACCATTCTGTTTTCCTACCAGGTTCTTCAGTATCTCTTGATGGAAAAAAAGTGAGCACAAAAGACAGGCAGGCATGAGGCATAAGGAATAGATTCTAAAATTACACAGGATAGAAGGAAATAATTGTGCTGCTGTATCTTTATAGTCTTCAAGAGTCATAGATAACTCAAGAATGTCTTTGCCTTTACAAAAAAACTGTTATGACCTCCACCACAAATTTCTTTTACTATTTTCCACTAGCGGATAATCTAGTTTAAGAGAGTGCTTCTAACATCTGAAGCTTTTTCAGGTGAGAAGAGAAAGCAAATTATGTTCCCGGAGCTCTACCCCTATCCAATTGATTGTGGGAAAGGACTAAAAGGACCAGTTCCTTCCTTTTCTCTTTCTTAGGCCAACCACTATTACACTGTGCCTTCCAATAGGCAAGTGATCAAAACTAACTTGAAAAAGAGCCAACATGACAAAAATGTAAACAAAATTATCGAAACTTAGAAAAAAAAAACCCAACCCAAAATGTGAAACTGCCAACTTCTACCAGCATAATATTTAAAAGTCTGCTTATTTTACACAACTCATGATTGTGGGATTGTGGGTATTTACGAGACCGCCTTCTGCCACCGATAGCCTCCCACTGACCAGTACGCTCCCACAGAGAGGGGCTCCTCAGGGTGCCATCGGTCAAACAATGTCGACTGGCGGCCCTCAGGGGGAGAGCCTTCTATGTGGGGGCACCTACCCTCTGGAATGACTGCCCACAGAGATACGGCGGATCCCGGATCTTCGCACCTTTTGCCGTTCCCTAAAGACGTTTTTATTCCAGCAAGCCGGGCTGGCCTAACTCTTTTAAATTGTTTTAATTCTTAAATTGTTAATTATCGGTCTTAATATAGGGGTGTTTTAATTGTGGGCCAAATTAATTTAATTGGATTTTAATACTGTTTTTAAATTTTGTATTTTCTTGTGTTTTATCTGTTGGCTGTTCACCGCCCCAAGTCCTTCGGTAAAAGGGCGGTATATAAATATAAACAAACAAACAAACAAACAAATAAATAAATTGGAAACAGAATAAAGGAATAACAGAGTTGGAAGGGAGTGTAGAGGTCTTCTAGTCCAACCTCTTACTCAAGCAGTGTTATATAGCACCCTATATAACATTTCAGACAAGTGACTGTTCAGTTTATTCTTAAAAGCCTCCAGTAATAGAGCATCTACAACTTCTGAAGGCAAGCCATTCCATTGGTTAATCGTTCTCACTGTTAGGAAGTTTCTCCTTGGTTCTAGGTTGCTTCTCTCTTTAATTAATTTCCATCCATTAGTTCTTGCCTTGCCTTCTGGTGCTTTGGAGAATAGGTTGATCTCCTCTTCTTTGTGGCAGCCCCTCAAATATTAGAACACTGCTATCATTCTAGCCTAGTCCTTCTTTTCACTAGACTAGACATACCCAATTCCTGTGACTGTTCTTCATATGTTTTAGCCTCCAGCCCCCTAATCATCTTTGTTGCTCTTCTCTGCACCCTTTCCAGAGTCTCAACATTTTTTGGTGACCAAAACTGGATGCAATATGTGAAATGTGGTCTTACTAAGACTTTATAAAGTGATATTAATACTTCACATCATCTTGATTCTATCCCTCTGTTAATACAACCTAGGATTGCATTGGCTTTTTTGGCTGCTGCTACATACTGCTGGACATATTTAAATGACGGTCCACTTATTTAAGAGATTGTCTTCAAGATTCCTCTCACAGTTACTGCTATTGAGCCAAGTTTCACTTAGTTTGCACTTGTACATTTGGTATTTCTTGCCTAAGTGTAAACCTTACTTTTAAAACATAATTGAATTAAACCATCATCATACTAACCCCATCTGTTTCCCACTCATCTTTTATTTCGAATGCTGACCCTTTTCCAGCCACTCTTTGGTCAAACTATTCCTTAGCATCTACTGTAGTGCTACATCCTTCACTTCACTACAGCAACAAAGAATCTTATTACATCTTAAAGACTAATATATCAGGACTGCTACCATCTCATATTTACTTTCTGCAGTAGAAATTCAGTTCCAGATCCCCCTTTTACATGTTGTAAACTTCAAGATGGGGACAGAACATTTGAAAAAAGAATGATTGTTTGATCCTATGGAAATTTAATTGCTAGGAAACAAAACTTTAGAAGACTTTAACTGAAGGTAGGGTTTTTTCCCAGTGGTAATTTTAATCTTCAAAATTTCGTCAATGTGAGAATTTCCACCATTAGGAATTAAGGCATTTGGGATCATCTAGGCAGTTCTTTTAATTTAGACCCTATCTTTAATAACGAAATGTAATTCACAAGAGTCCCTTAGAGAGATAAAGCCAGAAGTCCCAGAAGTCCTCTTTACTTCTTTCTTTCCATAGCACTGAATTTTTCCTGCTCCTTCCCTTAGTGGACCAATCATTTTCTTGTTTCTTCCATGTTGAAAGAAACGTTTTCATTATTGTTATTGGTATTTGTTTCAAGTCTTAGTTCATTCTTAGCCTTAGTTTCCTGACTTCATCCTTGCAGATTTGGGCTATTTGCTGGTAATCCATTTTAGCTATATTTTTATACCTTTTCTATTTTTAGGCAGAAGAGGGGATCCTTGTTTGAGAATGAAAACAAGTAAATAACTAGGCTGGCTTCCTCTACTGCTGACTCCCCTGGTTTGCCTCTACAGTTTGAGTTACTTTTGGAAGGTTTTGATTTCTTTGCCCTGAGTAGACATTTGTAGTTTTCCCAATTTTCCTTTCATGAATACTTTATTTCATATTGTAAATTGACACTGATCTGCTAAGGTGAAGTCTAAGAATCAAGAACAACACATGGAATTCTTTCCGGGTAGGTTTTTTTAAATTGATGTTTGCTTACAGACAAAATCTTGCCAGACTAAAGCAACTATCCGCACACCTGTAGTTATACTCTGTGAGTTGCTAGGAAGGGGTCGTCTTTGCCCTCTTCCTGACTACCAGACATTCCAAGCTCCATTGCCTCTTTGCCATTTGGAAGGCAGCCCCTCCTGGGATTACAGACTGCATTCCACCACATCTAGACTCTGTTCTGTTATTTTTGATTCTGACCGTTTTTCTTTCCAGAACTGGTGCATTCTTTTCTGATATTTTCTTCTACTTGGACTTATTTGTAATAAAAGATAATTATTTGTTATCAATCTTTGTATATTTGTGATGGGTAAACAATTTTTCTTCGACTATCATTATTGTTATTATTCAACTTTACTGCCTAGGTGAGGAATATTCTTCTTTAAATTAATATTACACTGTACACATCTCTGATTTTTATTTAACAAAATGATGGAAGCTTAGGGTTCTATAAAGAATAAACAGGCCACTGACTGTAACATGTACTTCAGTTTCAAAACATCATAATATTTTCAGCTTAACTTCATTTGTTTCAATTTCTTCCTGTTCCAAACCATGAAAAACATTTTAAAATATGAAGTCATTATAAATATTGCCTTGGAGATTGATCAGTTCCCAAATCAGAGTAGTACTTAAAAATTCAGGGTATTTACAATTAAATAATAGACAGAAAATTCAGTGCTGAGTTTGTCCTAATAATAATAACCTAATACAAAATGAGTATTTGTTTATACAATGAGCAGTTTCCTAAGATTTCTGCTATATTTACTGCTTATACGAATGAAAGTAGAACCAGAGACCTAGAAAATGAAATCTGATCCTGATCAGAGGTTTGCTGCAAAAATGGAATACTGATAGGTGACACCTAACAGCTGAGAAGGAACTGAAAGCAACCAGATGGAGATCAGCTGTTCAGAGGAGAATGGGGGGCTTCAGGCTGCCTGGGTATATATGCATGAGAGAGAAAAAAAGAAAGAAAGGGGACAGCTGTCTCCAAGAGGATTGGTGGGAGGAATATTATGGAGCAGGTATAGCCATTTTAATAATGCTTTCTTAAATACCTCATTCAGTTATTCAACACATTCTGAATTATACTGGTTTTGTACAGTTCATTTGCATTTCATAGGAATTGACAGGTAAAATGTTTAGCTGATGCTGGGTTCAAACAGGAAGATGCTCCATCATAGAGATTTTCAAGAAAAGATTGGACATTCATTTGTCTGGGATGGTATAAGACAACCTCCAGTCTGTGGACCAGTACCAGTCAACGGCTGTTCTGCCCCAGCTCTGGATTCCCAAGGATTGTGACACACACCAACGGTCCTTATCAAAGTTATAACATACCAAGAATAAACAAAGTCCGGCAAAGATTGGCAACGAGCCCAGAAAACAAGATATGATAAGACACTCACTCTCCAAAATGCTCTGTAATAATTACACGTTGTTTCCAGCAAGAAATTACTAACTGCGTGTGACTTAAATAGGCTAAGGGAGGCCAATTATTCTCAAACCTTACTCTCGAGGAGATCTCCTCCTCCTGAGTAGCCACTCCTGCCTTTTGGCAGCCCTGCATGCTCGAGGATTGAGGAGAGGCTCCTCCACTTTGTTTTCTCCACTTGAAGGAGCCTCTGGAGGTTCTGAAGGCCCCGGCTGAGTATCTGCCTCTAGCACCACATCCTCTTCAGCCTCCTCGCTGTCCGACGTGAGCACCGGCTGCGCAGGCTGCCAGCGCGACTCCACACCAGCCTCCTCGTTGTTGGGATCAGCCACGATCCATGCAGGCTGCTGGCAGGCCACAACAATGGCCTGTTAAGGAACTGGTCCTCACAAGTGGTGGATTTGTGAGCAAAGCTTCATCTGCACATGTGCAGGTTCTAGGTTGTAAGCGAAACCATCTCCCTCCCCCACTCCCAGTCTGTGAAAGACCATTTTTCTTCTGAAACTGATCCCTAGTGCCAGAAAGGTTGAAGGTCACTGCTCTAAAGTCTCCTGCCTTGGCAGGGGATTGAATAAGAATGCCCCTTCCACCCTTATGATTCTATGGGAAATGATCTGGATACTAGTGACCACATAAGGTAGACAGATTTTTGTTGAAGTCCTCCACTGGAGGACTGGCCACTGTAATTGGCTCCATCCATCTTGCTGATGGTGATCCTCTTCCACCCTTCCCAACATTAGAGCCTTTTCCAAAGAACTGGGAATACTGGTGCAGCAAAGGACAATATATAGGCTGTGACTGAAGATAAAGTTATGGGCATGTGGCCAGAACTTATTTGAACCATGATTAAGTGGGGGCACAGCCCAAGGCTGCAAAGCTAGCAGCTTCATACAAACTTTTAAAGGTGCTTTTAATTTCTAACATTGCCCATGCTTGCTCAGAAACTAATCCCACTGAGTTCAATAGGGTTAACTCTCTAAGTATTGCACGAGAGTGCAACTTCTGCTTTGAACCTTTCACCAGAGATGCATTATTTATCTTATTTATCTTCTCCATAATAGTTGACTTGTCAAATTGAAATGCAAATCATCAGTTCAGGAAAACTTTATATAGTTGTCTCTGAGCCTTCCTTTCAATCTTTTCCTACATTGAATCTGCAAAGACAGAGTCTAATTTTACTACATCGTTACTGCTGTCTGAATGGGTAATGCCAGAAAAAACTAGTCAGATCTTGAAAGTGGAACTACACAGACTGCAGAGACCACAGAGCCACAAACAGCAGGTGACACAAGATGAACATCTGAATTCTGAAGACCTATCAATAAGGTAGCCTTTTTAAAAATCTGACAGCCAGTACCAGCCTTGATATTGCAGATACTACAACTCCAGTAGAAGTCTGAATGGCAGATAGATTCACAAAGAGTATTTTGTGAATATTTTCAGCTTTCTTGTTCATTACAATTCATAATCCCAATGGCCAACTGTGATTATTAATAGCTTTATTTCTTCCTTTTTCATCAGTTTATTTGCCTTCACCACCATTAAATCTTTGATTTTGCATTCTGAATCCTTCTCTAATGGCAGTTAGAAATCCTAGTCATGCCAGACCATCTGTTTTCTCCTTTCTTAGTCATGAAGAATTCACAGGCAACGTTCTTTCTACATTGACTCCCCACCATGTGAAGAATTCATTCCCAAATTGGATTGACTGGTTATGGGAACAGCTCTCAGGTGGAGATCCACATTAGTAACAGATTTAAAGAGTTTAAAAGAACCATAAAATAATTCTCAGAAAATTAAGGGGGTTTGTTGTTGAAATCCAGAAAGTGATACTTTGGCCTCCCACAGTCTTCTTAGATGAATATAAGTCCCTTCTCAGAGAGATCCTGGTTTAAAACAGCAACATAAATTTAAGACTTATTACATTATTTTGAGTTAACTGGTTTATTAATCTCAGTGGACTGAAAATATGAACAGGATGCACTAGGAGATGGAAAATTGCTAGCAAAAAATATTTTCAGTGTAGTAATTGAATATAAAGTGGGAATCAGAGAGGCCAAATAAAGGTTTCTTACATTCTCACACTATTTGCCTGCAGGATAGAGGCCTCTTCACTGAAGGTTACAGACTGTAATCTGCTCGTCCAATGCAGATTAGTAGGTTTTGTTTTTGTTTTTACTTCCCACTCTTGTGTTGAAAGAAGGAGTCACCTACTTAGTTGGTTTCGGTGACTAAGGGATGTTAGTAAATAAATGTTCCAAATATGATAATCACCACCAGTTTGGAAATTTTAAGGGAAAAAATTAACTCTACAATGTTCACTTTTGTGCCAAAAATTTTAGCAGCTATAAATTCAGAGATTCAAATTTCATATTTGTCCAAGCAACAAAAAGATCCATTTTTATGCACAATTTGATATTTGTCTGAACTAATTGTGTTTTTCAGAGATTGAATCACTTCTAACTGTTCCTTACCTGATCCACATCATTTCACCAGGCCTGCTTCTCTGAGTCTTTATAAGCCTATTCTTATGTGATCAATCATACAATCTAGCCCCCTTGTCTTCCGTCTGTATCAGTTTTGATTGCCTTCCATTTTTCAGAATATTAGGGCTTTCTCCAATGGCTGTTTTCAAAATGTCTGATATTTAGTTTCATTATTACTGCTTCCTGTGTTTTTTCAATTTTTTTCCCAGTAGCACAATTTAAAGGCATCAGTTATTTAATTAATCTTTCTGATGGTCCAACTTTCACAGCCATATTACAAGTGAAAAAAACATAGCCAGAAAAGGAAAGCAAAGAATTTGATCATGCAACATATTAATATTTGAATTCTGATATGGAAAATATTTTTTTAAAAAACATAGTTCTATGTTAAGAATAACAAAATAGATCAAATAGATCAAAAAAACGAAAAGGAAATGCTATATAAGGCCACTAGATGGTGGTGTAATATAACAGAAAAATGAAAAATATAGTTTATAAATATATTATGTAAATAAATGTGGGAAACAAATGTTTCAGAAATAGTTATTAAAATGTGCTATAAAAAGGAAAAGTAGCACATCTGAGACTTTGTCAAATGACAGCAAAAGGTTTTCAATTGCATGTACAGGAGTCATGGGTGTCCAAATGGGTGTCAAGAGGATATGCTTGAAACATGTATGACATATTTAGCTTGTAACTGTCATGACTTACATGCTTATGTTGACCTTCAGGACACAAGTGGATAGTGGCAGTATTTGCACAATGACATTACCACATGCATTGCTATCTTAACATTATCACAATCTTCTGTTGACACAGCGATGGGAATTTCCAATGGTTGGCTCTTTTGTTGATATGTAGTTATGTATTATTAATAGATCTCTGTTAGATGCTTAACTTAAGAGGTGATTTGAATAGTATTTTAAATGCAAGAGGACTTAATGTCTCAGTAATATTCAGTATTATTATTTTATGAAAAAGGTATTACCAGTATTATTATCAAGGTTCATCACAATCAGTCAGATGTTTAGACTAGATGTGGCATTTTTGTCCACCTACCAAGTCCTACCAAATCCCATCTACTACCTGGGCTGATTTGATGGTGATTTTGTCTATTATCATTATTGTTGTTGTTGTTGTTAAAATGAAGGTGGCTAATGAAAGCTGTTGATTGCTCATTATAAATTATTGCTTTTTCCTGAAAATGCAGAAATTGTAAAAGGACTGAAGAACTAAAATACACCTGCAAAAAAACCCAGTGAGTGGTTGTAGACAAAAATTTCACTGTTCTATTGTTATTTTATAGCATTATTATGTTATGACCTATGGTTCCACTAATACATTTATTTACATAGTTACAGACAGATGATAGCTAGATAGAAAATAACTGAAGCAGGCAATTGGGCTTTATTGAAAGCTTAGAGAAAAATCTAAAAACAAGCAGAATGATAAATATAGGAAATTGAAACATGATAGTGCTTCTTTTTTTCTGAAGGAAAAGGTGGAAGCTGAGAGGCACGGAGTTCAAATGGGAAATGAAGCTCCCCCCACCTCTTGGAACATATTAATAAGAGAGAAATCCCTCCCTCCATAAAGGAATGACAATATCAATTTTAATACATTTTCTCTTTTATAAGTACAGTATAGTTGGCTACTGAGGTAGGTTGCAGCATTTCCCTTGCTATTTTTATCTTCCCAAATCAGCCCTTCCTATCTAGTTTTGAAACTCTAGTATTGAAATTCATTTGTCCACTCTCAAATCAGATTTTTCAATAGTTTCCATTGTCTTAAAATCCAATTACAGATTTTTGTAATTAGATATCATATTTTGGGGGATTGAAAGTATACAGTGACAGAAATCATACAAAGGATTGTGTGCCTATGACAAAGTATTCCTCCCCATGTTGGACTCTGGCCCTACGCACTATTGATATGAGGCCACAATCTCTTTGCATAGAATTAATTTGGCCAATTAATTTTGAGACAAAACTGGTTTCCTTTCCCTTCCCATCTGCCTTCTCTCTCTATAATTCTATTTGATTAAAAGCTGTGGCCTTTGCAAAGCTCAAATGATCAGATGAATGATTCCTCGTCTGAAATATAAAGCAGTGATATCCTCGTATATATGTTACGCTAAATTAATAATGTAGCAAAAAGCAACATTTCAAAGCATCCTTGAAATTTAAATAAAGAGTCCTGGCCCTGAGCAGTCAGATGGAGCCAGGGTAGAGCTAGAGGTAACCATGTATTTTGGAATATTTTCACAGAATGTTAAATCACAGAAAACCACTTGTTTCCAGTGTAAGATCACAACATGACTCCCCCGTAATGAATTCTTTACCTTGGCTGTTCTCCTACTCTTTCTCAAAAAGCAACTCTCTCTCTCTCTCTTTCTGCCTTTCGTCCTAGCATGGGAACATATGGTAATATTTGAAATGTAATTTAGGCCTTGTTGCCCACACCTGCACAGACCTCCAAGTCACTGAGCCGTATTCATGCACACTGAAGTCATGCTCTGATACTATAGTGTCAATTGAGTTTGCTCATTTTTCTTCCAACACAAGCCAAAAGCTCTAGCATGCTGATTTCACATAAATTCCATTTGAATCTGTAATTTATTAAATGTATTTTAAGACAAAATTTTGCTAGACACTGCATCATTCATATTCAGAGCTAACCAACTATTGATTTTGGAGTAATGCAATAAAGAAACAACTCAAGTTTGGAGAAAGGTGATTGACCCTTACTTTATAATATAGAAGAATGTGCTGAATTCCTTAGAAAAAGGGCTGTGACATTACAGTCAAGATATTTTCTGTCTTATTGTTATGTTGTAAGCCACCCGGAATCAATTTTGAGATAGGGGGCACTAAATTTAAATAGATCGATAAAAATATGCAGACATCATGCAAAATATGCAAACTGAAATAATATAATCATAACAAATAAATCTACAGGTAGTCCTTGACTTATGACCACAATTGAGTCCAAAATTTATATTGTTAAACAACACAGTCCTGAAGTGAATTTTGCCCCATTTTACGACATTTTTTGCCACAGTTATTAAGTAAATCACTGCAGTTGTTAAGTTAGTAACACGGTTGTGAAATAAATCTGGCTTCCCTATTGACTTTGCTTGTCAGAACGTCACAAAGAGGTGATCACATGACCCCAGAACACTACAGCCATCATAAATATGAATCAGTTGCCAAGCATCTGAATTTTGATCATGTGACCATGGAGATGCTGCAATGGTCGTAAATGTGAAAAACAGTCAAAAGTCACTTTGTTCAGTGCTGTTGTAGCTTCAAACAGTCACTAAATGAACGGTTGTAAGTCTAGGACTACCTGTATTTAATTATGCATCTGTCTAGTTCATATGAAAAGAAGATGAGTGAATAAGAGGCCAGATGCTAAACTCACATTTCCATACAATTATCCTTTGTTTCCTTGCCTGCCTTCAAAGCTAAATCTGTGCTTTCTTTTTAAATAAATGCAGCAGATACGCAATTAAATATTGCTATAATTTGATTCAGGGTGACCCCAACTTTGCAGGTGGCATAACAACAATATAAAAAGCTTTTGAGTTCCAAGTTACTGCTGAACAGAAAATCCCCTGCTATAGCATGTCTTATAGGTTATTCACAAACCTCTGATTAACAAATATGTGTACTAGAGCATTTCCATGACAATCTAATTCATATTTATTGGGCCAGAGATTTCTGTACTCACTTCTTTTGAATCACTTTTTAAATCAATACCCAATTGCATATTATCCTTTTTGTAATCAGCTTCCTTTTGTGGAGTGACTCATAAATTTCCTATTCTGAATATAGCTTAACGCAGTTGACCTCTTGTGAATCTAAAGAATATCCCTAGCAGCTGGCAGCCTAATGCATTGCGATGACGTCTTTTATGATCTCAAACTCAACACAATCATATAAAGGGTATATTCATGAAACATCCTCATGACTGCGTCTTTTTTGTATTCCCATAGAAGCAAACTAATTATTCTGTTCAGGTAGTCCTCGACTTATTACTGTAATTGACCTAGAATTATGGTCAAAAGTCATGCCAGTCATTAAGTGAGACCTTGACCTTTAATGACTTTTTTTGCAGAGGTCATTAAGTGAACATTGTGGTTGGTAAGCAATTGCATTGTTTGCAATGGGTTTTTTCTGAGGGTGAAAGTTAGAAGTAAATGCCAGTTTCCAGCATGGTAAATCACGATTATGTGACTGCTGGATGCTGCAAATGGCCATAAATATGGCTGTTGAATGTCAAAAATGCAACCATCTGACTGCAGGTGGGGCCCAACTTCAAATCGAGGCTATAAGTAGTTCTGGGGATTTCCATTGTAACTTGGAACTTTTACTAATCAACCACGCATAGATCAAAGACTTCCTATATTAGCTTTCTTGTTTTGTATCTTAATCTATGCCTGTGCGATATAAAGATCAACAAAGATAAACCAATTTAAACTTAAAACAATTTGAAATGATTAAAAAAAAGCTATGTATATACTTTATATAGATGTAAGAATTTAATTCTTTAAAGCTACATTCAGTCATGAAAGGATTGAACCTTTTTTTTATTTTTTTACAGAACATCAGATTGGATTGTTGTTTAGAGCAGTGGTCCCCAACCCCCGGTCCGCGGACCAGTGCCGGGCCGTGGAGTACCTGGCACCGGGCCGCGCAGCGGCCGGGGGACATGAACGCTGCAGCGCAAAGGCTCCTGGGCCGTGCGCAAAAGCTCCTGGGCCGTGCGCAATGGGCCGTGCGCAAAAGCTCCTGGGCCGTGCCCCCACCCCTGCACGCGCTCAGCGGGCTGCGGCGATAAAAAGGTTGGGGACCACTGGTTTAGAGTCTGCAAAAGAATTGGAGGTTTGGAAGAAAAAAAACATTAAAAGATTTGTCATACGCTTAGACACTGCAACCTCCCACATAGATGGCTTCTGTTCATATGCTGCTTACTACTCTCCTGCTCCATTGAAACAAACCAGAAAAGGAATGAGCTATTCAGAACTTCTTCTGAGATTGGCAGATGAATTTTATTTTAATGTTACTGATAGGCTCATGTTTTCTGTATCAGAAAGCAATAAAGAAGGATGCAAGATCATCCACATTATGGCCCATGTAATACAGAAAAATATAGATCAGGTGAAACATCCTTTAAAAGAAATTTCAACAGAATAAAAGCAATTGAGATTTTGAATTGAAGAGGAAAAGAATAGGGAAAAGTAACAAAAAAGTGAAAAAGTAAAGAAAGAAAAAAGTAACAAAAAGTAGCTTCCAATTTTTCTAACAGCAATTATACGTACATTTACATTTTACCTTATCTCTGTATAATTTCTTTCTTTCTATAATTTACACTTTTGAATAAATCCAGAAACCACCAGTTCATTTTTTTTCTATTTCAGCAAAAGTGGTTTCAAGTCACTAATAATAATGCTTTATTTTCCTAGCAGCACCAAGAAACAGAAGGGCCTTCAACAAGTTAGGTCGATCAGTACAGTAATGCATATGAAGTTAGGACAAATTAAGGAGGCCATGTGAATATAATGACCATATTTGCTTGAAAAAAATAAAGGATAGGCCTGAAAAAAGGCAAATCTGAATGAGACTGATAAGGATAAAAAGTTACTTCGTTATAAATTTGCTTTACAAGAAAATTTAAGAGCAAACTCAAGAAATAAATCTAAAGTACAGGCTTTCTTAAATAAAGGACTTGTCTTTATAATACAGAACGTATGATCACTGTAGATACAGGCAACAGAATTTGGGGATGTTTGTGATAAATGGATCAAAAGCACTTTCTGTCCACACTTGTTTTGCTAAAGGAATTGAAAATCCAGATACAGGTAGTCCTTGAATTACGACCACAACTGAGCCCAAAATTTCTGTTGCTAAGCAAGACATTTGTTAAGTGAAATTTGCCCCATTTTATGACCTTTCTTGCCATAGTTAAGTGAATCACTGCTTTTGTTAAAATAATAACACAGTTGTTAAGTGAATCTGGCTTCCCATTGACTTTGCTTGTCAGAAAATTTGCAATAGATGATTACATGACCCTGGGATGCTGCAACTGTCATAAGTATGACAGTGTGATCATGTGACCATAGGGGTGCTACAACAGTCGCAAGGGTGAAAAACGGTCATAAGTCACTTTTTTCAGCACTGTTGTAAGTTTGAACGGTCACTAAACAAACTGTTGTAAGTCGTGGACTATCTATACATCGAAATCCCCCCTCCCCAAAAGTGGGAGAGTTGGGAAAAAGTTGAGAAGCCACAAGCAGACATACATTGTTTCCTGAACTCACTGACTGATCCAATCATGCCCGTTCCAGAGAAAAATGCAAGCTGGCAGAAGATGCTGATTTGATGTGTCTCCCACTTTGAACAGATCCAATGGTGGGATTCAAATAATTTAACAATCGGTTCTCTGCCCTAATGATTTTTTTCCAACAACCAGTTCACCAAACTGCTCAGAAGGTTAACAACCAGTTCTCCCAAAGTGGTGCGAACTGGCTGAATCCCACCACTGAACAGATCCCATTAAAATAAATCTGACATCAAATAAATATTTGATGACAGTACGCTGTTCATTAAGTATCTATGTAGTTTAAGGAAAAAAATGGTTAAATATATATTTTTTTTTAATTGCAAAAATCTCAAAGGGAGCTGGAGGATTTATGCAGTGGAGCCCTTAAAAATGTGAAAAGAATCTGTAAGAAGCTTAGAACGTAGTAATTCTAAAGAAAGAAAAAATGTAAACCCTCCTCCCCCCCCCTAATATTTATAATGCATGACTTCGGGGTGATTCATTTTCAGTACTTATTTTAGCATCCATGCCTTGAGGCGTCGCCCATCGCCCATAGTCGCCCATAGTCGGCTGCTAATAGGAGACCCCTTCCAGACAGACTTATCGGGTCATGGCAACAGGCCCATATTCGAACGCTAGGCTTCTCGGTTGCCTTGGCGACCGAAGCCGCGCGGAGGCGCGTTCCCGCGCATGCGCAGGAGGACGGCCTGGTGGCGATTGCCAAGGCAACCGGTCTTGTCCCACTCTTTCCGATGGCTCCCAAGCGACCCAAGAGCGGGGCTGGCGGCGGGGCTTCTGGTCCCCCAGGGGCAGGCGTCAAGAACTGGGAAGCGGGGCTTGTGGCGGTCCGCTTGGAAGAGGTGCGTTGGCAGTAGTGGAGGGAGGCACACGTTGGTCCTCGCATCAGGAAAAGAGGTGGACCTGTTTGACGGGATGTGGTCGATCTCAGTGTTTGCAAGGGGGGGCGGGGGGGGAGGAAGTCCTATATCTATGTGCATCGCAGATTGGGACCAGATATACTTTGAGACTTTCTCTGCTTGGCAGCATGGTCCCTAAGGTGGCTTGTGGCTTTGCCCTCAAGAAATTGCAACTCAAGACAACCCTCCGCACCAGGAGATGAAGCCACCTTGAACCTGGTGTATCTTAAGAGAAAAATCTCCTTCAATCAAATCCAAGTCCTGGTGGATACAACTATGCACTTTTCTTGGCGTCAATAGGAAATAGTTTGCCATTGTCTTGTTTGGGGATGTTTTTTCCACTTCATCTCCTAGCCTGAGATTTTCTACTGGTCAATTTACCAGACCCAGATTTGCTGAGCTTCCAAGCCTAAAGGGCTAATTAGAATTTCCATGTAGTTCCCTTTTTTTATAATACGTGGATTGTACTTCAGCCTGTGTTATAGGCTGACAGTTCTCAAAATGAAAGAGAATTAGTTCACTATATTAGAGTACATTAATAGCTTACGTGTTTTGAAAGCAGAGGGGGAGGTTATGGACATGAACATTGTAAGTAACTATAGAGGTAGTCCTCAACTCACAGCAGATCATTTAGTGACCGTTCAAAGTTACAATAGCTTTGAAAAAAGTGACACGTGATCGTTTTTCACACTTAGAACCTTTGTAGTGTCCCTGAGGTCATATGATCAAAGTTCAGGCGCTTGGCAACTGGTTCATATTTATGAGGTTGCAGTGTCCTGGGGACATGTGATCACTTTTTGCAACCTTCTGACAAGCAAAGTCAAGCCAGAGTCACTTAACAACTATGTCACTAACTTAACAACTTCAGTGATTCACTTAATAATTGGGGCAAGAAAGGTTGTAAAATGGGGCAAAATTCACTTAACGAATGTGTCATTTAACAACATAAATTTTGGGCTCAATTGTGGTTGTAAGTCGAGGACTAATTGTATTGGGTCATTTTCTTTGTAGAGAGGAGGGGAGGGGAGGGGAGGACCTTGGAAGTCTTCTAGTCAAATCCCTGCTCAAGCAGGAGTCCCTATACCATTTCTGACAAGTGGTTGTCAGTCTCTTCTTGAAAGCTTCCAGTGATGAAGCTGGTTAACTATTCTCAATGGCAGAAAACTTATCCTGATTTCTAGGTTGAATCTCTCCTTGATCAGTTTCCATCCATTGTTCCTTGTCTGGCCTTCAGGTGCTTTGG
This sequence comes from Pantherophis guttatus, assembly GCF_059756535.1. Taxonomy (NCBI): domain Eukaryota; kingdom Metazoa; phylum Chordata; class Lepidosauria; order Squamata; family Colubridae; genus Pantherophis; species Pantherophis guttatus. The sequence goes on from NC_142064.1 coordinate 103,165,934, forward strand.
AAAATAGGTTGTCCCCCTCTTCTCTGTGACAGCCCCTCAAATATTAGAATGCCGCTATCATGTCACCCCTGGTTCTTCTCTTCACTAGACTGTCCATGCCTGGTTCTTATAACAGTTCTTCATATGTTTTCGCCTCCACGAAACTCATATTGCTCTTCTCTGTACTCTTTCTAGAATCTCAACATCTTTCTTGTAGTGTGGAGACCAAAACTAGATGCAGTATTCTAGTGTGACCTTACTAAGGCTTTATAGAGCAGTACTATTACCTCACATGATCTTGATTCAATCCCTTTGTTAATGCAATTTAGGATTGCATTGGCTTTTTTGACTGTGGCCACACACTGCTGATTCATATTTAACTGATTGACCACTAGGTCTCCAAGATCCCTCTCACAGTTACTGCTATTAAGCCAGGTTTCACCCAGTCTATATGCGTACTTTTGGTTTTTCTTGCCTAAGTGTAAGACTTTACTTTTCTCTATGTTGAATTTCATTTTGTTAGATAGGGCCCAATGTTCAAGTCTGTCGAGATCCATTTGGTTCTTGAATTTAACATTTTGGGTGTTGGCTATTCCTGCCTGTTTAGTGCCATCTGCAAATTTGATGAGTTCCCCTTTTATTCTCTCATTTATGAAGAGTACTGGGCCTAAGACAGAACTTTGTGGTACCCCACTGCTTACTTCCCTCCATGTAGATATAGTACCATTAAGGATGACTCGTTGAGTATGGTTTGTCATCTGGTGGTGATGCTATCGATCCCATTTCTATACAATAAGTATAACTGTAACTGTAACTGTAAGTATACAATAACTATAACTGTAACGATAACTGTAGCCAATAACTGTAACTATTGATCTTGTGCTTATACATTTGTTTTTTGATACATGTGTGTCAAATTTATGAGGCCAGAATGTATGGTCTATCCTTTCTCCAGGAGAGTCCCACAGATACAACTTTTAGATGATATAGAGGAGTCACAGAACATATGTAGCCATTCGTTGAGTATGTAGTATGTAATCCAGTCTGTAATCCAGTCTGTAATCCAGTCTGTAATTCAGTTTTATTATTAGATAGAAATAGATTACTCAGACATATCTGTTCAATTTTAATGAGTTGTACATCTAATCAGGTAACTTTATTATTTTGTTTATGGAAAATAAGAAATAAATCAAATTAACAATAATATAGTATGTGTGTATAGTATAATATAGTATGTGTGTATGTAGTGGTGAAATCCTGCCGGTTCTGTCTGGCTCACATGAGCTGATAGTGTCGGCGGTGCGTGGTTTGGCAAATTGGTGGCAGCAGTGCGAGGCTTCGCCCACCTGCCCTGACATCATTACTTCCTGGTTTTTAACCCTCTGCACATGCACAAAGCCTTCTGCGCATGCACAGAGGGTCAAAAATCAGACATGACGATGACACAGCAGCGCGCACACTTTCAAACCGGTAGGAAAGGTAGGTAGATTTCACCCCTGTGTGTATGGTATAGATCCGTGATGGCGAACCTATGGCACGTGTGCCACAGGTGGCATGCAGAGCCGTATCTGTGGGCATGCGAGCATTGTCCTAGCTGAGCTCCAGCGTGCATGTGCGCACTGGCCAGCTAATTTTCGGGCCTTCCAGTCCCACTGGAAGTTGGGAAACTGGCCATTTCCTGCCTCCAGAGGGCCTCCAGGGGGTGGGGAAGGCCATTTTCGCCCTCCCAAGGCTCCAAGAAAGGGCGAAAAACGGGCCTACCTGGCCCACTGTGCCATCACATGCCAAAAGCAGGGGGAGTATGGAGGGACGGGGCACATTGAATTATGGGTGTGGGCACACGTGCGTGACCCCCCTCATTCCCCCCACTTTTGGCACGCGACAGCAAAAAGGTTAGCCATCACTGGTATAGATAATTAAAATTACAGCTGTTAATATATAGCATTTTAGATTCAAAGTTCACTGTGTCTGATATAGCAAAAGCAAAGATACTTATAAACAAAGAATATAACTCAGATCAAACAAAAGAAACAATGCACTAGTCATTATTTAATGATTTATCATTTCATAGCTGGTATTCCATTTGTCCTTTAGTCTCTTATGATCTCAATTATATACATTATTAATGTTTATAACTTCTACAGGCACATTTATCTAAAATTTGTTTTATTTATTTGGGCAAATATATCTGTATCTTACCGAATAACATTATAGAATAATATTTGGTTAGGATAAATAGTAGGAAGAGCTAGTAGATTTAGTATATAGTATAATATTGCCATCTAGTGGTAGAGGGCAATTGCATATAAAGAAACTTAATTTCTGAGCATGGAAAAATAAAATAAAAGAGAAGGGATGCCTTTATCCTTCCTTCCTTCCTTCCTTCCTTCCTTCCTTCCTTCCTTCCTTCCTTCCTTCCTTCCTTCCTTCCTTTTCTTTTCTTCCTTTTCAATTTACGTAGCTGCCCTCTTACATATGTGACTGTGAATGGCTTACAGAATTAAAATCACAAAAAACAATACAAAATAACAAAAACGCCATTTAAACATTAAAATTATTGAAACCATTAAAAACATAATCTGAGCGAAGGACAATCAGTATCTTTAACAGTACAGTCATTTTGCAGTGTCCATACCACCACTACTGGATTCTCAGGCCAGATGATAAAGCCATGTTCTTTAGGGCTTTCTGGAAGACTACTGAGGTCAGGGACAGTCTGAATCTGAGGAAATTATGTTCCAGAGGGCTGGTGCCATGGTAGAAAAGGGTTTTCCTTTTGGGCCCATTGACATGACATTAATTTGTGGACAGGACCCACAATATGTTCTTTCTGATGAACTTGATGGATCAGATAGATGGGATGGGAAAGACCTCAAAATAACCCAATCTCATGTCACGTAGGGCTTTATAACTCGTTATCAGCACTTTTAATGGTTTAATTGCTGTTTTTGTTTTGAATCAGGAAAATTGGATTCCCAGTACTGCCTTTGTTGTTGGGAGCAAACTTGAGGATGAACTTCACATAAAGGCACTAACTCTGGCTGTGCAGGTGCCACAAAGGAAACTCTTCAGTGTGGTTTCTTGGGAAGAATTATTAGCACAGGTATATTGTATTATAACTGTGGAGCAATTATATTCGAGAGGAGTCTAAAAGTAGGGTGCAGTTTTACTTATAATTCAGGGTGATATCTGAGAAACACTATTTGTTGCCAGATAATTTTGATCTGAATATAGCAAAGAGAATTGGCCCTAGAAGAGGCTCTTCTATGCTTGCAGTTGATGATAGGAGGAAAAAAAATCAGATTTGAAGATGACATAAGTGTTTATCACATAATTTTGTACAGTTTCATTGTATTGCATCAAATGCTGATAACATCATATAACTGCAAGGCAATATCTTTCTAGATACCTTCACACAAATATATATCCATCTGCCTTCACAAAGTTTACATGTGTTATTGCATATAGGACAAGCCTGAACTCAGTCTCTTAAAAACATATAATCCTTGTACTCTTTGGTTTCTTACAAACATCTTTTGAAAGATGTTTATTTTTATCAGCACAACAAAAAAGTTATATTTTTCAAGAATATTGAAAACAGCTGTTACACTATAGTTTCCATTACTATCAATTTTCTCTGCTATTGATAGGAGCTAAGGGCAACAATGTATTAATATCAGAGATAAAGTGTTCAGAGTAATTTTAAACATCAAGCACACCATGATTTTCTTTTTGTATATGTGAAAAGAACCTTAGAGAATAGTATTGCAAACTTCAGTATTATTCATAAAAGATTATGACTAGGAACAGTAGTGGGTTTCCCCCGGTTTGGACCGGTTTGCAAGAACCGGTAGTAAAACTGGCGGGAGGCCCTGCCCACCACCCCAGATGTCATCATCGGCAATCTGCGCATGCGCAGAAGCAAGGCGCACGGGCGATCCCGTTGCAAACTGGTAGTAAAGGTAAGTAGAACTCACCCCTGACTAGGAATCAAGAAACAATTATTTTTGTATCCCCGTTCTTTGATAGACTAGTCTTTCTCAAACAGTCCCCACTGCATATGGTAAAACACATTTAAAAATGGAATTTTCTTTTGAAAAAAAATCTTTTGGAATAATATTTTAAAGTTAAAAGAGCTCTTCCAAGGAATACATTTGAAAAACTACCTGTTGAGTGATCCTTCATTCCAGAGAGAACGGAAAAATTAATTAAGAATATAAGGATTGAAAGATAAAATATAAATGACAAAAAAACTAGGTAAGAATTCAGTCCACAAAAGTTTGAAATGAACCAAGAGACACAACAGTTTTGAAATATTTGACAATATTTGAAATACTGTCTTTTTCTCTTTTCTCCTTTTTTAGTACTTTTACTTTTTCTTTTTTATTTCAATTTATATTATTTTTTACTATTGTTAAAATTTCTAATAAGTATTTTTGAAAAAGAAAGTGGAATTTCATCTTAATTTCATTAAGACTATGTAGTTCATTGAAAATAGTGCTTCAGAATGTGCAGCATCATTACAAAATACATTTTTCAAATCATTAGGTAATGGAAATAACTGAATAGTTTTTGAATAAATTACAGAATGTGCAAAAAAATGAGCATGTGAAACCAGAAAGTTCATTATGTTACATTCGCTCCCTTTTTCTTTCTAGATAATGGAAGTTGTAGATGTAAAAGCAAAGAAGGTCAAAGACAAAGAAACACCTTTATTTTATGAAGTAAGACAAAGCATTTTTATTATTAGTTGGATTAATTTTTCTGATTTATTTCAAAAATTAATAATCTCGTATCTGATATTTTGACTTCTGTTTTTAAAGTGATTGCTGAAAACCAGTTACTTAACAATTAATATTTTATTTGTTTAGGCATTCATATATCTAATCTGCCCAGTTTTGTAAGCTGATTAGAAAATATTAATTTACTAATTTGAACACAAAAAAACATCAAAGTGTTAGTGCACCTAACCCCTAGTCCATATAGATCATCCAGCAATTATCACTGTATGATCATGCCTTGTGACAAGCCTTTGGGAGGGAAAATCAAGCTTTTTCTATAATAGAATCAAAGAGATGCCTGGAGTGAACTGATTGAATAGCCCAACTTCCCTGCGATAGGGCATTTGTGGCCATGAAGAATTCCCTGGCATTCAGAAAGTGATCTGACTGTGACAAGGGACTGATATTAATTTCCTCCATATCAAGATGGTATCACCACTGCCCTAATACAAAAGCCAGATCCAATATCTGACCTGGTCACTCTCTCAGATCTTTTGGAAGACTTGCTTTGTTTTTCGTGTCTGTTTCCATTTTCACTGTCTTTATAGAAATCATTAGATTGCTTCATGTCTCTTCTAACAGCTCTCTGAAATTCTTCATTAAATTCTTTCCTGAGATATTTCTCTTGTTTAGTTTTGGCTCTTTTTAGAAATTTCCAATGTTCTGACATTCTTTTTGCTTTCTTCTTTTCTTCATCTTCGTCTGTCTCTTTTCACATTCATCTTTAACACATTCTTTGATTTCTTTGAACCTTGGGCATCGGAGGCTATATGTCATGAGATGTCTCTCTCTCTCTCTCTCTGTGTTTGCCATACATAGTCACTTGTGTGAGATAGATGGCTGTATAAATCATATAAATAAATTCCATAGTTCGTCCAGTTATTGATGAAGTTTATGACTGCAAAATGATTCCTCATGTTCTTTGAAAATGGTGGATGTCAAGACTGTATTGTGGAAACTGGTTGACTTTCTTTTTCCATATTACCTTAACTTGGAACCTTATACATGAGCATAATCTGTACCTGAGTCAGCTGCTGTATATGTCTGCTATACCTGTGTTCTTCTATCTGCTTGTATCAATAATCATTTTGATTTCTGTATATTTCACTTGGAGACATCTAAGTATGTATATACAATAGATGTTATTTTGGTTGTTATAAGACTATTTTAGTAAGGAAGGAATTGACAGAAATTGTTACGTCATTCTTCATTTTGATTTCTCTAAGCCATACTATGCAACTACATTTTCTTTTTAATATTTCCAATTGCATCAATGGTTGAAGTATCAACCTGGACAATTTTATATTAAAGAATTGTCTGTTTAAGCTTAATTGATATTATTCAATCATTGCTTATTCCAAGTATTGTTCTTGCTGTATGCTTTGAGAAAAAACAACAGTATGATCTTCTGAGTAAAAGTGTCCAGTTCCTGCCCATTTCAATTTACTGATGCCTAAAATATAAGTGTATAATCGGTCATTCCATTTTTCACTGTGTAGAGCTTTTATGTGTGCCTGCTTTTAATATCTCATCTACCCACTGTAATTATTTCTTTACAGCTTTGGATTTTCTTTTCTTGCAATATCAGCAACCAAGGCTTTAATCTAGCCATATCTTAAACAACATTAGTACTATGAAAGATCCTTAGCTCTTCCTCATTTTAATTATCATCCATCCTGAAGGGCCCATCATTTGATACTATGAGGTTAATCATTTCTATCCTCTTTCCATGTGGTTTTCTTGGTAAAATACCAAAGGTAAAATACTTTTGCCTTCCTTCTCCCATGCAGTGTGAAATGATGCCTTTGCCATTGTCATTAAAGGGATCATTCATTCCCAAATCCCACAACATCTTCTTTATTGCTGCTGCCCAATACAGAGGTCTGCTTGCTTTAGCAGAACAGCTAAAGTGACCTTCATGCCTTGGTTGACCCTGTGGTTGGCATAAATTCTGGGCATTATTTGCCCATCCCATTCCCCCCCCCCTCCAGTTACTGTGACACAGCACAGCAAACTTTGAATTGGGAGGAATTAACACTTCAGATGTACAGAAATGTATTCTTTTTCAAATTAGAGGAATAAAGATATATGTACAATTGGATGAACAGTATATTGAAAAGGATGAGGCCTATTGGTTGGGTTTCTGAGTGAGCTACAAGATCCCTGACCACAAGTTGTTAGAAACTGAGAATATGCTATAATCTGTTCTTGTTAAATCCTTGATTGTACTGTGACGGAGTTTTATCCTTTCAAAATCTGTCCAGAACTCAGCAATTCTATGGACAGTTCTTCCCATATTTTCCAAACTTGTATGGCTTCTTTCAGTTGTTTAATGCTCTGGTTGACATTATCAACTTTGGTAATGTCTATCTACCATGTTTTTTAGGGGCCTTGTTGCATTTTACCACAGACCATTCTGAGCATAATTGCCTTTTCTAGTGAGTTTGATTGCATGACCTGGCTGAAACAAATAAGGCAGAGTTTTGTGAATGCAATATTTCTGGTTTTATAGGTCCAGTACTTGCTTGTTTATCATCTTTGTTGTACAAAAAATATGTAGGAGTCTTCTCCAGCGCCACAGCTTGAGCAACTCAATTTTCCTCCTTTCTTCTTTCTTTTCAACCATGGATAGCTATGGGAAATACAGTAATGAATAGAATACAACAGATTTTTTTATTGACCAAGTGTGATTGGACACGCAAGGAATTTGTCTTGGTGCATATGCTCTCAGTGTACCTAAAAGAAAAGATACGTTCAGCAAGAATCATAAGGTACAACACTTAATGATAGTCATAGGGTACAAATAAGCAATCAAATCATATTAGGAAACAGTCAATATAAATTGTAAGGATACAAGGAACAAAGTTACAGTCATACAGTCATAAGTGGAAGGAGATGGGTGAAGGGAACGATGAGAAGATTAATAGTAGTGCAGACTTAGTAACTAGTTTGACAGTGTTGAGGGAATTATTTGTTTAGCAGAGTGATGGCGTTCAGGAAAAAACTGTTCTTGTGTCTAGTTGTTCTGGTGTGCAGTGGTCTATAGCGTCATTTTGAGGGTAGGAGTTGAAGCAGTTTATGTCCAAGATGCGAGAGGTCTGTAAATATTTTCACAGCCCTCTTTTTGACTCGTGAAGTATACAAGTCCTCAGTGGAAGGCAGGTTGGTAGCAATTGTTTTTTCTGCAGTTCTAATTATCCTCTGAAGTCTGAGTCTGTCTTGTTGGGTTGCAGAACCAAACCAGACAGTTATAGAGGTGCAGATGACAGACTCAATAATTCATCTGTAGAACTGTATCAGCAGCTCCTTGGGCAGTTTGAGCTTTCTGAGTTGGCACAGAAAGAACATTCCTTGTGCTTTTTTGATGACGTTTTTGATGTTAGATGTACATTTTAGCTCTTGAGCTATAGTAGAACCTAGAAATTTGAAGGTCTCTACTGTTGATAGTGTATTGTCTAGTATTGTAAGATACTAATCTGCATTTGTTTATGAGACTAATATCATTCTTTTCCATATGCGATTCATGCTCATCATTGCAATGCAACTCAGTGTGATTTGATATTTCATTTCTGGACTGCATTCACTGCTTTGATCAATCTATGATCTTAGGAAAGTGAATTCTTGCACACGTTCTATCTCTTTATTGTCAATTGTTATTTTGACATTTCCATTCCTCACAGTGATCATGAGCTTGTTGTTGCTGTTGTTGTTGTTGTTCTGATGTTCAGGAAGAGGGCATATTTATTGCTTTTTTTATTCTTTTGATCAGATGTTTCAGGCCTTTGGTTTCTATCCTCCAATTTTTACTCCAATTTATGATTTTTCAGATTCTTGTTTCCTCATGATCACTTTGACATGTAGGTTGTTTAACATGAAAGAATGAAATGTTGCCACATTTTTTTCTCTATCTTGAACCAATCAGTGTCTCCATATCATGTTGTAGAGCAACTGCACCAACTTGACCAGATGTGTTTGCACCCCTAGGTCTTCTATAGGGCTCTCCACAGCTTGCCATAATTGACACAATAGAAGACTTAATTGTAGTCAATAAAGCAGATGCACTTTCAATGTTCTTAAGATTTTTCCATGATCCAGCATAGATTTGCAATGTGGCCACTAGGACCATGGTGCCTTCTGAGGCCTGCTTGAACATCTGGTAATTCCCTTTTGATGGTTGACATTGTTGTATGATCTTAAGGAGAATCTTGTTAGTGTAAGGGATGAAGGCAATAGCACAGTAATTGGAGCAATCCTTGGAGTTGCCCTTTTTTAGCAATACAATGAACATATACATTCCTGTAGCCATGTGTTTGTTTCCCACATTTTTGGCAGACATTTGTGATGGTTGTGGATGTCATAAGGTTGAGCAATTGCAGGATGGTATCAACACCTGGGGCCTTGTTTGGCAGTTGGCTCATTGCCCACACAACTTGAAGGGTTTTCTATTTCTATTTCTTTATTGCCGGTATACAGCTGTTCTGTATATTTTTGCCATTTGTCCTTGACCCTTTGTTGGTCAGATAGTTGTTTCCCTTGCTTGTTTTTGATGAGCAGTAAATGGTGTTAGAATCCTTTTGACTTGTGCAAATGCATTCCTAGTGTGGCCCTTCATGCAGTCCTCTTCTAGCTGCTTGCCGTGCTGGTCTCAGTAAACTTTGTTGTCTTTCCTTCCTACTCTGCATTTCATCTCATTGCTTTTTCCTGTTTGCCTGCTGCTTTGGCTGCTTTTCTTCACTCAGCTGTCCTAATGGATTTATCTGAGAGCCATGTGTGCTTTTTCTCTGGCTTCTTGTATGTGTGTGTGTTCAATTGCTGTTTCAATGATAGTCAATTTAAATTCTTGTCACAGTTTGTCGGGCATCTTTTCAGTTGTATTAAAACTAGTTTTCACCCCAGCTGCATACATGGAAGGGATTTGGATGATGCCAAACCTCTTTGGTGGTACTGTCATTTTGATGTTGCATTTTGTTTGCACTGAAACAAATTCTTAAACTGTTATTATTTGTTCCTCTTTGCAGGTGATAGAAATGGCAAAAAGCATTCTGGATTCTGGGGAAACACTTCCTGTAACTTTGATTGGAAAATTAATTAAATATCAAATGCTTTGCATCAAACAAAAAGATCTTCAGAGAAGGATTGCTGAAAAGAAGGTAGCTTAGTTTCCAGCCTATAAATACCTACCTGGGAATAAATCTTACTGGGTTCTTTATCCCTTACTTCTGAATAGACATGTATCAGTTTAGACTCTTATTGGGACAGAAGAAAAACAGTTTTGGGGAGAAAAGAATCTTTTTTGCAATGCTTTTTTTCTTATTGTTCCTCATATATAAAGCTTTAAGCTTAGTGTAGCCCTGCATTGCTGGAAATTTCCTGCTTGTATGATATACATTAATTCTTTGAATTGATTAAAAGTTACAATGAGTTGGTCACAGAGCCTTTTAAAAAACTCAAATAAATCGCCAAGATCAATAAACGACAGGATTTGGCAGCAGTGGTGTGCGCAAAGCCAATTTATTTCTGATAGCAAAACATCAGAGCAATCTGGTAGCAAACACATTTGCATATTAGAACTGATGGAAAATATTTGTAACTTGGGTGGTAGTTATTGTTGGGTGGTTTGTTCTCTGAGCTTGCTGTTTAGCTTCCAAATGTTTCAGCACCAAGCTAGGTAACTTCCTCAGTGAGATTTCACTTGAAGTGTCTTGTTTCAGTTCTTCACCACTTTTATTGATCTCATGTGATCATGTAGTCATGCCATATGACCTGTTGTGTGACTGGCTGGTCATTATATGTGAAGGCCACCAAGTGAAGAGGTGGTTGATACCGTCATTGGTTGGTCGTTGGATTGATACAGCTCCTTGTATCAATTAGAGCATTGAGATGGGTTTGTGAGCTACCATTATTCCCAGTGGTTGTAGAATTCTGGCCATCATTTCTGATTCTCCTCTGACGTTTGGTAATTTTGTTTCTATGTTGTGGTTGGCTTTGTGGTGCGGTGGGGTTTGGGTGATGTGCATCCGAGTATGAAGTTTCTTGGGTAGCCGTTGTGGAGAAAGACTTCGAAAAGGTGTTTTTCTTCTGCTTTTTTTAGTGTCTCGGTGCAGTAGTGTGTCCTGGCTCTTTTGAAGAGATTATGAATGCAGCTCTTCTTTTGTGCGGTGGGAGGCGGCTGCTGGCAAAGTTGAGAATTTGATCTGTGTGAGTTGATTTTCGGCAAATGCAGGTTTCTAGTTCACCACTGTCCTGCCTTCTTATGTCAGCATCAAGGAATGAAAGTTGTTGATCCTTTTCTTCTTTGTGTGTGGCTTTGATGCCTGTGAATATGTTACTGAGTAGGTGGTGTGCTTCTTCCAGCTTGGAGCATTCAGTGATGGCAAAAGTGGAAATGGTGGCTCACAAACCTACATCAACTCACTGACAAGAACTTTCTAAAACTAAGGACAAAATACAGGAGGAGAAGTGCAACAATTGTATCCAATTCTATGCTGGGCAAAAAGGATGACAACTGAAAATAAGAATCTATGAACACCGACTCAACTGACATGACCACAAATCCCTGATCTTGACCCATATTTACACCGAGCAGCACTAGCTCAACTGGGATGGAACAAAAATCATTGGCCATGCCACCACACGCCATGCACGTGAATTCATTGAAGCCTGATATTTCAACCAATTGATCTATCAACAAACATGTCGATTTGGAGGATACTACGAACCCATAAGCAGCCGTATCAATCAAGCAGCCAACCAACGAAGGCACCAACCACCTCTTCACTTGATGATCTTCACACATAACGACCAACTAGTCACACGACAGGTCACATGGCATAATCAGCCAGTCACACGACTCACCAACCACATGAGCACATAAGGCCAATAAAAGCGGTGTAGAACTGAAACAAGACATTTCAACTGAAATCCTGCTGAGGATGTCACCTAGCTTGATACAAAATGTTCAGAAGCTAAACACCAAGCTCAGAGAACAAACTATCACCAACACATCTGAATATATCAGATCATGAAATACTGAACTAAATGAACTTGTGACTTCCTTCCAGTGCCATGGTATCTTCTTATCTGAAGAAATAGAGAACTGGAAATTATTTTTGGCGTATGCATGTACTTTTAAAGTATGTGTGCATTTAAAGTATATTTTTAAATATATCTTTGGTTTTTTTCTGCAACAATTGGTCCTTTTTCAATTTTGCAATAAAATGTGTTAGAAATAAAACCTACATAGGCATCTTAATAATAAAATTGATATTATATACTAGCTGGAGTTATGCTCAAGTGATATTTAATATTTGAGCTAATATTTATTATGGGAATGAAAAGTAAAAAATATTTAAATTTGTCAGAGCGGGTGGAGAACTGTTAAATTTGTGAAACTTGTGAAATGAATATTAAGAGAAAAAGGAACACATAGTGGTTTCCAACTGTGTGTGTGTGTGTGTGTATTCAATAGTAAACATTTTCCATAACATTCCAACAAATGAGTCAACTGCCAAGGAAAGTATATTTCAGTATTCTGTAGGAAGAATATTCTCAGTGACAGTGAGCAAGATCTCAAACATTACTCATTTTCTTCATAATGGTTTTAATTTTTCATTTCTTTTGAGATACAGATGGTAAAATTACTTTTTCGGTATAAGCATCCTCTATGATTCCATATAGTAATTTGTCTCTCTGTGACTGTAAGAAAGGGCTGTAATTGAGATATGGCTTTGATTTCTTTTTTTAAAAAATGCTGATACATGGATTAAATTTTTATAACAACTTATTAACATTTACAGGAGCATAGTGATGCAATTTCTCTAATTTAACAGGCACTAGAAGAGCGAGACAAGGAGAAAGAAGAGAAGGGAAAAGGAAAAGGAAAAGCTAAGAAGGAGAAGGAGAAAGAGAAGCCTGTCAGTGCCAAGGCTGGAAAAGGAGGCAAAGGAAAGCGGTCAACTGATTCACCAAATATATCAGCAACGATTGTTAAAAAGGATACCAAACTTAAAAGACGTGGGGAAGAAGATGAACTTGATAAATTCATTGGTAGGTAAAAAGTGCATTATTGTATCCCCTCCTAAAAGCAAATCTTTACATTCCAGGCTTCTTTCAGATTGTTTCATATATTATACAAAACTCACAAGTCTTAAAATAGTTGCAAGTCTTTAAATTACTTTGAATTGTCCATTAGGCAAGGTGTTTAAAGTTGAGAGAAAAAAGGTCTTTGTGTGTGGAAGGAAAGGTGATTAGTAAATAACCATGTTTATACTCGTTTGCATTTTTACACTGAGTGAAAAAATCTCCAAATGTGCAAATTGGGCAATTATCAGGTAGAACAACTGAGTTCCACTTGGTAAAATCTTTTCTATCTTATCTAAGATACAGAGATCCCAGCAAAGCTTGCAAATATTATATAACTTTTTCTCTCATAAATAGCTGGTTGTGCTGTTGATGTTTCAGCTAAATCAGTAAATGACAGCATATGCTCAAAGGTGACATTTTAAGATTATTTCATAAAGTCCAAGAAGTACGTTCATGGTAGATACAGCTCTTGATCATGAAATTTCTGAATATGTGAATATTCAGTGAATTGAAAAATATCCTAAGCTTGCAATTTTATTCACTCCTTAATTTGGAGTTAGCCCCATTGAAGTCAGTGTGATTTGGTTTTGAGTAATATGTATAAACCAAAAATGATTTCATGTCTTTACTGAGCTGTTACATCCATATCCAAATAAAACTTCTTTATATTACCTTCCACTGGGTATAATGTAAATATGTTTGCAAGCCAACAAAGACATAGCCATAGCTTTTTGTGCCACATTTTGGGGGACACCAAGCATTGCATTGTAATAAAAATCCCCAGCAAGCTGTTCTACTGTCTCAGTAATTTGAGTTATGAATTCTTAAATTAGTTTATTGAACTTAAGTCTCCATTCTACTTTCTTTTCAGTTTTTAACCATGGCTGTTTCTATTTTTGAGAGTTAGTGAGAAGTGCCCTAACCATATAGCAACTAGAGTGATAAAATTTTTTATATGATTATTGAACAATAATATCAGTCATTTCAGTTGAATATGTTACCAGGTAATATCTGGTATTTATTATAAATGAAAGAAAAATGTGAATGAATGTAAATGAAACAATTGTACAGGTATGAAATGCTACCTTCTAACCTTCTTATGATTTGTAATAAAAATCTAGCCATTCTTTTGTGACATACAATTAGTGGCAGCAAGCCTCCTGAATGTCCTCTTCTCAGAGTTCAGACTTGCCCCTGCTTGCTGGCCTTTTGCATGGCATTAAAAACCTGGTTTTACCATCAATCCTGGGGCCTGATAGTATGGTGAGCCCATTTCCTAGTTTTATTGAGTGGAGGATGTTGTGAGTTACTATTTTACTCTCTATATGTTATTTACAATTTTGATTATTTCTTTTATTTGGATTTTGTGTGTTTTAAATTGGTAGCTGCCCCAAGTCTTACTTACTTACTTACTTACTTACTTACTTACTTACTTACTTACTTACTTATTGGTTTGATTTATATGCCGCCCTTCTCCGGAGATTCAGGGCAGCTTACAATGCGTTAAGCAATAGCCTTCATACGTTTGTATATATCTGCTTAGTAGGGCTTTCGCCCCCCCCCCAAAGCGGTGTTCTTTTTAATACAAAGTCAGCTTATTGCCCCCACAATCCGGGTCCTCATTTTACCTACCTTGAAAGGATGGAAGGCTGAGTCAACCTTGAGCCTGGTGAGATTTGAAGTTGCAGTAATTGCAGGCAGCTGGTGCTATTTAACAGCACTTTAGTCTGCTGTGCCACCAAGGCTCATACATATGATGGATGATCATATAAAAAAATAAATGTATGCACTATATGAATATATACTGTTTGTATATGTACATGTATGTGTATGTATGTATACATGTACACACATGTACCTGACCATCAACTGAAGATGCCAATTCAGATATTATCCCAACCATATATCTTAATTAAAGCATGGGGTCCTATGTGATGTTTCAAACAGATGATGAACCAGATGATGGCTCTCAGTATTATTTCATAATTACTGGTTTTTACAATCCTCAACTTTTACCTATACTGTCTGATCTGGGCATCAATATTGGAAGCATCATTCAGATTTCTTCCGACAATTATGAGCCACTCCAGACCTATTTAGAAACAACTACTTTGCAGGAAGAACCATCTCTTGCATCAGAAGGTAGGCTACTAATTATTACAAACATTTATATTTTTGAAGTAAAGTATTTATAATTTTTAAAAAATATATACTTATTATTGATCTTTCTATAGATTTAAATCTTTATCTTATTTTTGGGGTCTGTTTTCTTGGGAATGACAAATAAATAGAATTTAGTGATAGAAGCATGTCCTAAAGAGAGCAAAGAATAGGCATTAGTCATGTCTTAAAAAATAGTGAAGGATCATACTAACTCCTCATCCATTGATAAAATAACAGAAATATAGTCAAGTTATTCAAGTAAGGTCTCCTGAATGATTTACACTTTTTATCAGTTTTTTCCCCCAGACTCAATTCAAAGTGTTGGTGATGTTCTTTAATTGGAATATTCTTTATTGGCCAAGTGTGATTGGACACACAAGGAATTTGTCTCTGGTGCATAAGCTCTCTGTATACCTACAAACAACAAAGTGATAAGTCATAGATCATAATCATGAGATACTGTTGAATTTGAGATATGGCTTGGTAAAAATACACAAAAGAACCAGAGATTGCCTTTTAGATTACGTGTTTATTCAGCTGAACAAAGATGGGCCCCTCTAACAGAGAGGAAGCCCTGAACACACAGAGATTCTTATATTTATACCTTTTTTTACATTCCACCCAGCCAGGCTGGCAAATAAGAAATACAGGAATCACCCAGAAAGTCTGACACACAGTAGATAAGATATCAAGATGTTCTTAATACATATGAAGGTTCTTTAGGGACACTGGCTAATCCCTGGCATCTCAAAACATTGGGGGTCCCCCCCCAAAACTTTGTGGCTTTTTCTTTCTTTTGCCAGCATCTCAGTTACATTTTTCTTTCTCTTCTTAAAATAATTTTCACAGTATGCATTGTAGTCAGTAGCGCTAGTAGTGAGGTGAAATACAGGATGACACTGATGTTCTATTGATTCATTGGATGGAATAAAGCTGGGTTTCCATGCATACATTTTGAAAGTTTATGTGCCACTAAAAAAAAAAAAGTACTGCAGTACTCCAGGTGAGTGCATTCTAGTGGTTCATCTTTCTTTATATCATCTTTCTATTATAATTAAATGGTTTAAGACAATTTTTTAAAAAACTGAGTTTAATGTTAATAGGAGATGAATCTTAAATTAGTAGCAGGAGTGAATAAATCCTCATTTCTTTTTTACCAAAGTATATTTCATTTTAGCCATGGTCATACAAATATAGCACATTAATCTATTTCTGATGCAATTCAAATTGTAGAATCTGAAAACAAAAAGAAGCAAAAGGCAGATAAAGACCTAGAAACATTCTGGAAATATGTGGAGCCAATCCTGAACAATGGAAAACCAGGATCAAATATTTTTCAGATAGCTAGACTGCATCACAAAGTCCAGGAGTCTTCCTTTCCTGTGGACTGGAGCAACAATGACTTGGTGGTTAGTAGCCTGTTCTTATACACAAGGGAATTTAGTTGGGTTTAGGGACATAAAGTGTTTCAACGTTTGTCTGTAATTCAGGTCCATCATCCTAGCAACTTAAAGTTTCTTTGCTTACTGGCAATGGCCATATTTCCTGGTGAGTAAGCATTTTAAGGGGAAATGTGCCTGTCACTGTAGTAGATAATGGGTTAGGTGAAATAGAGTTTTGGAATTTTGCTGCTTCTGATTTGTTTTCTCTAATGGAAGAGGGGTATTCTTAAGGTTAATTTCTCAAACTTTGCCCATTCCACTGATGTTCATACCATTGAATAATTTCTGGCCATGACTATTGACCTTATTGTTTTTCCTGTGTTCTCATATACCTCTTGATAAAGTTTATTATCAAAAAATTGTTTGACATAATAGGAGAAAATAATGCAAATTATGATAAAGATGGATTACAGTGTTTAATCCATCAAAGTGAAATAAAATGTTTGAAAATGTTCCAAAGTTTTCTGGACACAGCTGAAACAAGCATGTATAACCAGATTTAGAAATGTAAATAGTACAGATGGGCAATCCAGAAGGAAGAAACTAATTGCCTAAGAATATTTGTGATCCTATTTGTTCTCCTGTAAGACCATGTGCATATTTCCTTTACAAATCAAAATAATTCCCCATGAGAAAATTCTCTACAATGGACGTTGTGGGAAAAAATTATTTTTAGCAATGATCTGAGAAGATTGGATTCTTGAATTATAATAGATTAAAGAGACAGCTGTGTATTGTAATTCTTCCAAAATAAAAAAGGAATATTAATAATTTAAACCATTCAATCTGAACAGCACAAAAACCATATTTCATTATATTGTTAAATTGGATGCATATTGTTGCTAAAAATTTTACTCCATTTGCCTGTTGCTTATACTTAAGCATTCACTTGAGTAGAACAATAAAAAACTGGGATATAAAATGAATAAGCAAATAACTATTGTAAACTCTACATTTTCTTTGTCTTCTATTACATAGCTTGAAACTGGAACAGACATCTTTGAAAATGTTGCATGTTTAATGTATGACTGCCTGGATTGGAAAAGACAACACCAGAACTACTTGAAATCAACTCGATTTATTAATGTACCTGTGGTAGAAAAGAAGAGTAAATTAGAGGTTTGTGGTAAATAGCCAAACATATTGTAATATTCTATGTAAAATCTGGTATGGAAATATATTTTGCTTAAAATCCCATCATTTGGATATTGTTAAAACCTATATCATAGTTCAGAGCTAAATCTAGTGATGGAGTAATTACTGTTGAATTGTTCCTTCAATTTACTGGATATTACTAATAACCTGCTAGACTGGCAAGATATTCATCTATTTTATTATTACAAAATTAATATAGCAGCCTATCCCAAAATGATAGGTAGTGTACAGACAACATATAAAGAAATAAAAACAATGCCATCAATCCCCATTAGAAACATTCAACTAAAATTTACTTTAAAAATAATTTATATTAAATAAAGGAATTGGATAGGCTATTAAAACCAATAAAAAAAGTTAGCCCAAATTCAACTACTAGACCTCAAATATCTCGGGGGAAATGGATTTTAATATCTTTCTGAAGCTCAGCAGTGCGAAGGGAATCTGCACTGGGAGTAAGCTTTTCCACTGTCAAACAGCCACCATCAAGAAGGTCTGCTTTGGGTTCCTGCCTCTCTCATTTCTCAGGCTGGGACACTGACTGAGCAATGAATCACAAGTATATTGATGATACATTATCCTGAACTGACTGATTGCTTCTCCCAGCAGTTTTACCTAGATGTTGAATAGCAGGAGGGAGAAAAGTGAGCCATAGCAGTAGCTATAGTATGGCCATGGACAGGATCACTTCCCCAGCCAATAACTATGAACTAGAGCTGCTCTGTTATGAAGAAGTTGAATCATCATAAAACAGCAATCCTACTTCCAGTTGTTACTGGTGATCCAGGAGGAAACCATGGTCAGTGCAGTCATATAATTGTTAAGAGATCTAATAGGATTTAGAGTGGGCATATTTCTTCTCTTCTAGTCCAGGTAAAAGTCATTTGCTAGAGCTAACCTTGCCCAGTTTTGAACCCTGAGGAGTGTTAATTATAGCTGAATCAAGATATGGCCTCTTCAAGAGCAGATGCTCTGTTGCTTCTTTGAAGGAAGCCAATACCATGCATTCTTTCAAAGAAAGATCTTTAATCCACTTACATCCCTCAGTGTGCCCAGAGCGATACTTGGGGTCTTGCCCACATAATTTTGTTCTTTTATTTCAGCTGTAACAAGGTTAAAGCATAAACATGGGATATTTTATTTTAATTCATTTTATTTCACTAGGTACATATGACTGTTCCAGTTACTCCTACAAAAAAAAAACTGGCTGTAGATGAGCCTGTGCCACTCCCAGTTTTAACTGCAGGTACATGTAAAGTAACTTGAGTTATTGTGCAAAAATTATCAGAACAATTCCTTTTCACTGATCTAGGAAAGTATACAATAACATTGTACAAATCTTTGCTGATAGCCATGGGAATATTTCTGATGATCTTTTCATTCCTGGGTTCTCTATATAGTTGTACATACATATTAACATGACAGATAACCTCAGAATTTTCTGTCCCTGTTGCCATTGATCATTAACTGCTGAAAGTATTTTCTCTAGCTTTATAAGCATAAAGTACACTTTATGAAGATTACTGACATACTCCAGAAAGTAGATGATAAATCTGAGTCCCATGAAGAATGAAATCCCTGTTCTTTAATAGGCACTGACTACTTACATTTCCTACTTAACTATAAAATGGTTAAGTAGCAAACCCATACTCCTAGAGCTCTGTGAGGGACTACCAAATCCTTCTGTGGATGACTAGAACATACAGCTTGCAAATTAGATAACCAACATGATTAAGTGTGTTGTTGGGTACTGTATATGATATTTCCAGGCTATTCCAAGCCAGAGTGAGTACCCATTATAATAATAAATTATAATAAGATTGTTGTTATTCTCCTGTAAATCAGTCTTGACTCCTTGACATAGACAGATTCAACAGGTCCATTCAGGGTTTTTGGCAACATTTTTTGGAAATGCTTTGCTAGTACCTGGTAGAATTCTTTTTTATTTCCTAATCTAGCTCTGAGAGAAAGTAACTGTTGGCTTTTAAGTATTAACCATTGCACCAAATTGACCCTGCAGTTAGGAAGTTAAAGTTAAATTTAAAAAAAAAAATGAAGGCTGTTCATAATCAAAGAATGAGAAAACAATCCCTAATAATAAGATAAACATTGGCAGATAAACAGAACTGTGGCACTCATTGAATTTAAGATGAAACAATTAAATTTAAAATGCCCAGTTGAGCTGAATAATTCTCATAATGAGTTTGGCATTATAGAAGTCTCTGTATGGAAAAAACAACAACCCTGAAGTGCCATACTAGGGATTGTTTTCTCATTGTTCGATTATGAACAGCCCTCAAATTTTGAAAAGTAGTAGTATATATAATTATTTAGAATAAAATTCATATGTACTTTTGGGAAAAGCAGGATCCTTTATAAAGTTGCTGAAACTTAATCATTCCAATCATCCAATTGATAGGAAAGGATCAAGTAGACATGCTATGTCTCAGCTCTTCAAGAACTTTGTAGATCTCAAAAAAAAGTTAAAGAAAGAGGCACTGATTTTGATAAATTATGGCATTTAAACTGGAATAAATGTGAATTATTTTGTTCACAAGTTTTCCTGCAAATTAATCACAACTGACATCCATGATTTTTGTCCTATTTATTTATTTGTTTATTAATCAAATTTATATAGCTGTCCATCTCATGGGAAGTGATTCTGAATAACAATTATATTAGTTATATAGTGTCAGCCCTATAAAATAAAGAAACCAGTACAACATAGATCAATATTGCTTTTATTCTAATAGAATCTTGCAAGTTTGAATGTGCTTTCTGCCTCCCTCAGTTTATTTTTGTATGACTTAGGGAGAGGTCTGTCTGAGGTATTTTCTCTATTTCCTTGGAACTGCTCAAATCATGGCCATTGCTATGATAGCAGTTTTTCTTCCTGTCCTTCAATGCCATTCCCTATGCTTTTTGCCAAAAGTCTTTTACCACTTTGATAACAGGGCATGGATATGATGGTTTCAGTGAAGTAAATTTTCATTGCAGCAATGATCAACATGGAATGGATGGCACGTTTTCTGAATATTTGCTAGTATTGCTTGTTGGTTTCTCATCCTCTTAGAAAAAGCAAGAGGCAGTATGACTTGAAGAAACAGGAGAGATCATGTAGGGCAATTGAGTCAGTAGACCAACTCTTTACATTTTAAGGATCAAGCAAAGTATGAACAGGGTTGCCAGTTATATCAACTGAAAGTATCCTCAAACCAGATGATGTTTAAATTAAGAACGTCCCCAAAGAGGTTTCAGACAATCACAGACTAAACATATCATAATCTTTCAAGAGTTTGTACTGCTGGTTTTCCATCATAAGGCTCACCATTGTGAATCAAAGTCTTGATTTGATGCCTTGCACACCTTCAGGAAGATTTTCTTCCTTTTGTTAAGGTTGTTTAATATAGTTGTTTAAAGAATTATTGTCTGTAGATTGAGAGAAAAACCTTTCAGTTACTCAAACAGAGCTTGCTTGCTTTGGCCTCAGACAAAAGGACCTATTGCAAAGGGAATCACTTGCTTATTTTGAGAAGTAGGAATATTCATAGGTGTATAATATATTCAGATTGTATTTATTGGTAGCTCTGTATACCTAAATGTTTTAACACATTTTTAAATTTTATTTTTATTAAAATAATTTTATTATTACAGATGTAGACATGAGGTACTACAACGATCTCCTGAGTTGTGTCCCTGATGAGGTGGTTTCTGTTGCTTTATTACTGGAGTGTATGTTACAGCAGGTAAGCAAACATAGGCTATACAAGTAGTCCTTGAGTTACGAATGTAATGGAGCCTTCCAATTACATTCGTAACCTGAGGATTCATAGGAATGAATCTCATAACTTGAACATGATCACTCCCAGCTATCACCCATGCATTCGCTAATCAAATGCGCAGGTTGTTAAATGCACATGAGGTATCTTAGGGTGGGGAAGGCCATGTGAGGCCTAATGAGGGAACAGGTCACCTTCTTAAGACCTCTTTAATTTAAAACAGGATAATAAGTCACAGTTTGTGCTTTACAGTTTCTAATTTCCTAGAAAAGAAGTTTTAAAACAAAGGGGGAAAAACAAGAGCAGTGAGATGGAGAACAGACAATGAAGGGTTAAGTGTTAAAACTACAATGCAGAGGGAGGGGACAATCTATTTGCCTCTTGAAAAAGCACCTCTTGGTTGAGGAATACCTGTATTGATGGTACAAATTCTGTAACTGTAATACTTTTAATAATTCCTTCAACATGTTTTTATCCCAGATCATTGGAATAATGACATAAAATATTTATTTGTGCTAGGTTGTTGCATCAGAAGAAAATCTTACACCACCAAGTCTAGTGATTCCACTGCCACGTGAAGATGGATTGGATCATACCATTGCCAGTTATATTGTTTCAATTCTACCTTCACTTGCCCTTCCTGAGAATGAAAAAATGGTTTGTATTGTCTGATTTAATACTTTTATAAAAATTTAATACTTCTATAAAAATTATAAACAAGTTTTTAAATGCATGCTTCCTTTCCTTTGACAGGAGCTGTATAATTCCTTTTATTCTGAAAATGATGAAAAAGTTACGGCTCCCAGAGGGCCTCTAATATTAAACTATCATGATAATTTGTCTCGGAAGCTACACTACCTAAAGGTATAATATAACATTTATCAGTTTTTTCCCATGAATAATACAAAAATAGAGAAATGAAAGAAAGAATACTTCATTATAAATATGCCAAATTCCAAAAGAATGCATAAACTGTAAGTACCTAGAGTTCTCTGCAAAGGCAAAATCTATGTTCATATAAAACTAATAATAAAATTATTCCATGTGGTTAGATTCCCCAATGTAAAATACTAAAATATCTCATAAATTGCTTTTAAGAACAATTTTTTACTTTGTTTTTCTACTTTATCTTGAAAATCAAGACAAAAACTAAAAATCATGAAGATCAACCAAGAAATTTTTTTAAAAAGATACTTAGTGTATAAATATATATTGATTTTAAGGGTAAAATTTTAGTATATATTTTTTAAAGATCCAGGTTCCAGACACAATATTTTAGCAGAAATGTTAATTGATACTAACAGTAAATGATGACCTAGTTTAAACAAATATATGCATGGGACTTTGTGGAGAGGTATGGCAGACTTTTTTTTATTATTATTTGATTTGTATACCGCCCGACTTGAGACGTCTCCCTGAATTTACTACCATGATTCAAACTGAGGACCAATAAGTAGACAAAGACAGGATGGGAGATGATACATATGTTGTCTGGATGACTGTTTCTCACGAGCCAACCACATGAAAGCAGTTTTCTCCATGTGATGAGGGAGTTAGTCATTTTGCTTGCAATCATAGCAGAGCTTCTTAAAGGACCCAAAGTTCACTAAAATCACTGTCTAATCTCTTTTGGAAATTCCCTATTGTAAAGTTGTGAGAGACTTTCAGAATAACAAGTTGGAAAAGTCAACAGTAAGTTTATCTTCAACTCTGAACAGAAGAAAAACTAGCTGTAAGCCTAAGAACATAAAGAATTTGATAAACAACAAGCTAAATAAGATTTTCATCTAAGAAAGTTAGAAACGGATTAAGGGTCCAGATAAATTTGGAATATTAATTTTTACCATAAAATTTTGGGATGGACTATACGAAATAAAAAGCTTCTTATGGGAAACAGATTTTTTAGGCTACATTGGTTATTGTATATCATAAAAAGACAAGTCTCTTTATGATTTTAGAAACTGGCTACTAAAGATTTCAAACATAAAGGGAAAAATACAACCCTGTTCTTAATGTTGTTTAATACCACCACTTATAAAATGGCACAAAATGTTATTTGAAAATTAAAGGATTCCTTGAGGAATGGAGCTAGATGTCAGCCCTAGAGGCCATTTTTTCCTTTGGATCTTCAGGGCTGCCACACTTTGGGCATGCTGTGGGAACTGGGAGGGGGGGTTGGATGGTGACGGGGTAAGATGTATAGCCATAATAACAACATTCTTTCACTGGGAGTCAAGGACATTCAACCTGCATCTGGAGAGGCATGGCTGGGAAACTACTCCAGTTAGGATGGTGACCTGATTGGACCATGTGATGGACATGTGGGTGCAGGGGAAAGGTCTTAGACTTTCCCTTGGGTGAGGAAAACCCGGGAGACTTCAGATTTGGGTTTTCCCAGATGTGCCAATATGGCATCTCTAATGAAATGGAACTTTGAGGAAATGCCTGCCTCAGAATCTTATTTGGTTGGGGGTGTTACTTGAAACCCCGACACTAGAAATTAGTAATTGCAATTTCAATGATGTCAATAATGATGTCTGCTTCTATGAATAGAATATTTCCAAAAAATATTAATGGAGAAATGTTTTGCATCTTGACTTCTTAGCATCCCTTCAGGAAACAGACACAGTTCTTAGGAAAATACAGTACTAACTATTTGGAGGATTTGTTGCTACAGGTCTCAACAGCAAGGCCGCAGGAGATAGCAGAGAAAAAGGCAAAACACCAAAACAGGAACTATTTGTAGATAAGCAGGCAGAATTCAGATGCTCCATTTGCTTCTATTAAGGGAAAATTTACTGTGTGATTTAAATTCCCTTCCTGCTAAATGTATGCAAGTCTGCCAATCTTTAGTCAGTTCAACATCTTGCTACTTGATTGCAAGTTACACACTTTAGTGGGGTGGAGAGATCCCAGGAGGAATTGCTGGAGAGGGCCAAATGAGTGCCTGAAGCAGCCTGTGTTGTAGCTGGGTCTGATTCCAACGGCATGAAAGAATGACAGGTGTGGAACAGATTTGACAAGATGACTGAATGTGGAACTACAAATGATAGGCCAAGAGAATGATTTGAAAAAGAACTCTTTACTGGATATGCAAAAGAAACTGGCTGACATTTTAAAAATTAAATATGAAAAACAAATGATAAGCTAAGAGAATGACCTGGAAAATATTTTCTTATTGGATCCACAAAAAAGGCTTATTAAAACCTTGAAGAAATCTATGCAATGGGATGAAGAAGAATTGAAGAGAAATTAGATCCTATGATAATATCTGATTGAATTAAAGATTAAAACTTAAAAGTACAAGGAAGGAATATAAAGTTGACTTATTTGTTCAAGATTAAAATAAAACTTTTTTTAAAGTTCTGGCAACCTTTATGGACACCAAGATTCAAACATTGATGTTTTATGGATTTGCTTATCAATATGGGATAGGATATGGGATGAAAAGTAACCTTATAAGAGGTGAAAAGTTATTAAATTTATCTATACTTGTCATGAAGGTTGGAAGTCATTTCTTTATATATATGTATGTATGTATGTGTGTATGTGTGTGTGTGTATATATATATATATATAAAAAATCCTATTTTGGATAGATCTATCCGAAATAGATCTATCTTAGTCTCCTTAGTCTCCCAATGGGCAGCAGAGTGTTTGCTGGCTGCCAGAAAAAAAAAAGCCTTGAAACTAGTGGATTGTGATTTCACTGCTTATGAAACATCAATAGGCAATCCTATAGTAGGACTTATAAAATGGCACAAAATGTTATCCAACACAATCAATCAAGAAGCTATCACTAGCATATGCAATACATATTAACCCTGTGTTATTAAAATATGTAGAGCTAGAGTTCACGTTTTTACATTTTCATTTTCCAAAGTGTATGTTTATAGAATTGTATACTTTAGGACATCACATTTAAGTCTGGTCTTGCTTTTCAAAAAAACTAAGAAGCAAAATGAGTATGTGAAGCTTTTGCTAGGCATAATGCATCTGTATTGCCTTAACCCCTTCCCTGGAAGCAGTAGTGTCATTCCAATGCCCCAAAGAGATAGAGAAAAAAGCAAAAAGCACTTGTTATGTTCCCCAGTATAAAAAGTTGCTCATTCCTCCTTTCAGTAGCACAATCAGTGAAGTTTCATATTTCTCTTCACTTAAGGTAAAAGATGGTTTAGACCCAATAAAGATTGAAGAGGAAATGATGGAAAAGCTGCCTTTGATGGAACTTCTTAAATTCCCTCTTCCATCACCTGCAAACAATACCAAACGCCTTGCCAGACTTCATGAACTCATGCACTATTGTACTGATGGTAATATTATTCTTTTATTGGCTTACTGTTTCCAAAGTAGCCCAAATTTTTGTTATATTGAATTGCTCTGGGAAGTAGAATAATTTCCTCTTTTATGTGATACTTTTTTTTTTTTTTGCTTCTGGGAATGCATTGGTTGGAATAAATTTGAATCAGCCATGAATGATAAGCAGATTTCTGACAAAATAAAAAGTGGATGCAGGCAATTTAAACAGACATTTTTCTTTCTGTGGCTTAATTTTCTTGTAGAACATATGAATTGGGCTGAAGTAGAACGAGCCTTTCGAGTATTTACTTTTGAAAGTTTGAAGCTGACAAAAGTCGATAACTCTGGGCGGCTTGAAAGTTCTGGCAAGATGCTTGGTGGTGATGATGAGGTGTCTTATATCCCATGGGACAATCCTGCTAGGTTTGCTAGACAACTGAGACAAGAATTAATTAGCAAAAAGGTTTCTAAAGAACTTAATCAGAATAATTCAGGTAAATAAATTTTAGATGTATTTTGTGAATATATTAAAGCACAATGCTTATAATTTCTTGAATTATTATTAAAAAATTATATTGTAAGAAAATCAGAACATACTGGCATTTTAACAGTTGTGGTCACTAAATGATATAGCTTCCAAAATTCCACACACAACCATAGAACATAGAATAAAAGAGTTGGAAGGGACCTTGGAGGTCTTCCAGTCCAATCCCCTGCTCGACCAGGAGACCCTATACCATTTCAAATAAATGATTATCCAGTTTCTTTGAAAGCCTCCAGTGATGGAACACCCAAAATGTCTGAAGGCAAGTTGTTCCTTTAGTTGATTGCTCTCACTGTTAGGAAAGTTCTCCTTAGTTCTAGGTTGCTTCCCTTAATTAGTTTCCA